>NC_092481.1:4035231-4715985 GCF_047495875.1 Pithys albifrons albifrons
AGGTGCCACCAGCCTGCTGTCACAGCCAGGGCAGGAGCAGGGCCACCCGTGCAGCAGGACAGCCTGGAGGGGGTGTCAGGGGGAACTGGACAGGGCGGCTTTGGGAGTCCCCACGCCACGTGTCACACCCAGGGAAGACCTTTTAATTGTCCCTTCATAGGACAAAGACTGGAAAAGGGAGGTGATGAGGCACTGGGTGGTTTGTGATACCCGTCTGCCCGACTCGGCTCCAGCCGATGCCGCCAGGGCCGGAGCTGCCGGAGCTGTTCCCTTTCCATGGCACAGCACTCGACACGTGTGCCCAGCCGTGATAAGGGCAGCCAAGATAAGGACACTGATGTCCCTGTGCCCTGTGCTGTGCTCCAGCCTGCTTTCCCATGATGTTGGATGAGTTTTCCAGCTGCATCAAGGCTCTGTGGTGCACACAGGTGTCCTGGACACACCAGGATAGGTGTGTGGGCTGTGTCCTGCCCTGGGACATGTGAGCCCACTGGCTGCAGGAGACAGGGAGGAGATGTGGGTCCCCACTGTCACATCCCATGTGTCCATCACGTGCTGGCACACCCTGGCGCTCGTGGAGGGGTCGGGTCCTGCCTCACACCATCCATGATTCACATCCCCAGCGGTGATGATCCTGCTCCATCCCACAACACACAGTGGGATGAGGTGAGCCCAGAAAATCCCCTTCCCTTCATTCTGACACCCAGCCCAGCAATGCAGCATCACCTGCACCACCAAACAGCACCAAACCAGCCCAAAAGCCGCAGCAGGGCTGAATTGTTTGCTCTCAGAGGGATTACTGGAATTTCTCCCGGTGACTCCATGGCTTGGACAGCCCCAGCCAGAGCAGGTGATAAATCCCCCTGCTGTGCCCTGTTCTTCAGGTATTTCAGGATTACATCAACCTTTGTGTCCTGTTGTTTTCTCCAGGCATGCTCTGTGTGCAAAACAGGAGATTGCAGCCCTTTGGGGTCATTTATGCACATGACTTTGGGGTTATCAGAGCCCGGGGGGGGAAATAACAACACTAAAATAGTTTGGGGTTAAAATAAGGGTAAATTGATGGGTTCCTAAAGCACATAAGCCACTGGGAGTGTGTACATGGTGCTCTGCTTCTCTCAGAATGGACCAACCCTGCAGCTGTGTGAGGCCAAGGGAGGCTTTTACGTTTTAAATTGATTTTAAAGGGAATTTTGCTGCCTGCTTCTACAAACCAGGCTGGTAAGAGGTAAATAATGTGGCTGTTCCCCTCCCAGATGGGTCTCAGACATCCCAGGCTCAGCTGGACCCATGGGCACAGCAGGCTGGGAAGTTTCCACAGAATCATGGAATGTTTGGGTTGGAAGGGACCTTAAAGCCCATCTCATTCCACCCCCTGCCATGGGCAGGGACAACTTCCACCAGCCCAGGTTGCCCCAAGCTCTGTCCAGCCTGGCCTTGGACACTTCCAGGGATGGGGCAGCCATAGTAGGGCCTCCCCACCCTCACAGGGAAAAATTTCTTCCTAAAATCTAATCCAAACCTACTCCTTCAGTTTAAAGCCATTGCCCCTTGTTCCCTTTCTCCCCAAAGCCCTCAGCTGCTCTTCTTGAGTGGAAATGCAGCTTCATCTTGGGTGAAATTCTGGCAGAAAGTGGGGATTTGGGTTAAAATCCTGGGCTGAAAGCAGAGCAGGAGTTGGCAGCTCAGAGGGTTGTGCTTCTGGGAGCTCATGGTGGAGTTGGGGCTTAATTTTAGGATGTTTCCAAGCTGCTGAGCATGTCTGTAGCTCAGCCTTCAAACTTCTACTGCCAGACACAGGAAGGATTTAAAAGCTTTCAGGAAGAAGGGAAGTGGGGAATATACATCCCTATGATCTGCTTCAGAGGGCTTTGGAAGGATGAGCAGGGCTTTTTGGGGTCCACACCACAGCAAGTGGTGTCCAGGCAGCTTCACCAGCAACTCCCTGGTCAAAAAGAAACACCAGGACCTGATCCAAAACCCTCACCGGGAATTTTTCCATCTGCTGCGCTGGGCTGTAGATCAAACCTCGGGTGACCTGCGGGGCTGACAAAGGGAGAATGGTCTCTTGGGGTTTGTTTAATGTCCCCGGGGCTGGGAAAGGACGTTCCCGGTCTCGCTGCTGTCCTGCCTTTGTTCCCGGGGTTGGGCACTGTAGCGCGGAGCCCCAGCTGCGGGTGAGCTGCCCCGGGCTTTCCGCTCGCTCCTCGGGCGGATGGATTAAAGCTTTTGGGTTTTGGTGCTCACAGGGATTTTCGGTGGGTTTCAGGGCTGGGCAGGTCCAGGGGGGGCTGTTCTCCAGAGTTTTACAGAGGATGCAGTGCCAGCGTCTTCCTGGGGTGACAGGAAGTGGAGAGGAGAGGACTATTCCCCCAAAAGGATGGAGAAGGATCCACTCTTGGCCCTCAGAAGGTTTGATGTGTCCTGTGGCCCCAGGCTGGAGTGGGGGCAGGAGGTGCTGGCCAGGATGGGAGTTGGGAGCACCTAAATCGGGGTTCCCACCATGCAGGGGAAGGGATGGGTGCAGCAGGAGGGTGCTGGTGTGTGGGATCTGGCAGAGGCCACAGCCTTTCCTCCAGGCAGCTGTTTTATCCCTCAGAGCAGGGTTATCAGAGCAGCCTCCTTTTTCCACTCAGGATGATAACGTGGGAGCAGCACAAGGACACGGGAGGTTCCTGGGGACACAGGGACCTCGGGGACGGGCTGTTGGCTTTGCCTATCACAAGGTAAAGGGCAGAAAACAAGCAGGGGAAAAAAAAACATGGATCCGTGTGGCTGTGGCCATGGCAGCCCCGCTGGCATTAGGAAAACTTTCCATGGAAATCTGTGGCACTCGGAGGTAAAGCTTCCCCTCTGGGACACACAGAGGAGGCACACCTTGTCCCTGCATCTTCTGGTTGCAGTTTGGACACCCAAGGGACCAAAGCCACCCACTCAGCAGGTTATTGGTGTTCCAGGTGGGAAGGGGCTCCTATGGGATGCAGAACAGGCAGTATCCCAGAGCCGGGGTGTGATGCCCATCCCGGGCTGCCGCGTTCCCACAGCCGTGTCTGTCACCACGGTGCTGCCAGTCCCCGTCTCTGCATGTCCCTCCGGTGCGTATTTTTCTTGGCAGCCCCCAGGCAGGAATGTTTCCCGCTGCTGCCGAGCGAAAGTGGAGGCAGGAATTGCTGGAATAGCGACAGGCTGAGTAACAGCGCTAACTTTATTCTCCGAAACAAAGGACAGTATCCCAGCGCCGAGCGCTGGTGGCGCTCCCGGCGGTGCGGAGGCCGGGGCTGGGGAGCGCTGGCAGAGCCAGGAATGCCCCCGCCGCGGAGGATCCTGCCCCAAATTCCTGCCCTAGAGACCCTCAGCCATGCCCGGCTCCCACCACATCCCCCTCTCCCCCTCCCGCCAGCCAAAAGTTGCATTTCCAGGAGCGAAGATGGGTTGGAAAACAGCACTCAGAAAGGCTGGGATTTCCCTCTGAAACTCTGAGCAGCTTCCCAGGGCTTTTCCCCCGGCGGGTGCATGCCCAGCCTATATCCCAGGATTTGGGGCATGGGCCCCCCATTGCCCTGAGCACCCCTATGCCTCTCCTACACTCCCCGTGTCCCGGGGTGCTGCAGGCTGAGGTGCTGACCTCCCCCCCAGCCCTGCTGATCCCTTTTGGGGGTTATTTCCTTTCTGTGGAAGTGGCCAAGGAGGGGCATCCCCTTGTCAGAGTCCACAGGCTCCACAGGCTGTAACATTCCCACTCCAAGGAAGGTCCAGATCCCCACAGAACATCCTGGTGGAGTCCAACTCCAGGGTGGTTGTTTCCCTGCAGTAAAGATCACGGATTTGTGGCAGAGCAGGATCCATCCCTGGTGCCTGGTGTGAGCAGCCTTGGTGCCAGGGCCGGCCTTGGCTGCGGGGCTCGGGCAAGGCAGCGCTTTCCAAAGCAAATATTTGTCCAGCACAATAACACGTGGGAAAGAGCAGGAGAATTTGCTTCCCCAGCTCCAGAGGGAGGTTCCCGGGGAGACAGACTCGGGCTCTGGGGGTTCAGCTGTGCCCTGACCTGTTGCCCTGCTGAGCTGCCCAGGTTTTGAGCCTCTCTATGCTCTGTGGGTTTGCACAAAATGGGTTTTCATTTGCAACTCAGGAAAGGGAAATCCAGCTCTTGGATGGCTCTGGAAAACCTGCTGGGCACCAGGGAAGGGGCATTCAGGGAGACATGGGGATGTGGGATGCCGGTTTCTGCCCTGCAGCCTGTACTGAATATCCTCAAAGCTCCTGTGGTCCCCAAAGACCTCCAATCTACCCCAAATCCTTCCGTGTACAAAGGTGAGTGGCACTGCACAGTGGCAGCCCTGGGGTGTTGGAGTGAGGCATCACATTTGGGATGCTGAATCCTCCCCCCATGGTGCCATCAACCCCCACAAATGACCCCCAGCCCCTCATCCCCCTGGTGACAGTGCTGTGCTTGGGGCAGGGATCCCATCTACCATTTCATTTCTCCGGAATTCACATCCTGAGGCTTTTCCTGTGTCTGTGGTGGCTTGAAGCATCATTTTTATTGCTTTTAAAGCAAGACCATCCTACACCAAAATTCCCTCCTTCTCTGACACCACCAGGGCAGGGACACGTGTCTGATGCTGCTCCCTCTCTGCAGCCACCTCCCTGCTCCTGCACTGGGAGTGGCGCATTCCCCATCCTCCCAGTTTGCTTGGAAATGGTGTAGGAATCCAGGAATGAGGCGAAGCTCAGGCACCAGCACTGACCCACTGGGGCACCCAGAGACAACCCTCAGGTCCTTCTGCTCACGACTTAGTGGAGAGTGGCTGACCCTGAAGCATCGAGGGTCAGCACTAATTGGGAATTAGAGGCATGGAAAGCCCCGAGGTGAGGCCAGGTCAGTGGCTTGGCTGCTCCTACCAAGGCACCAATGTGAGCTCTTCCTCCTCCTCCTCTTCCTCTCCAGGAGGCATCAGCTGTAAGGTAAAGGTGTCAGCCCTGCCTGTGGTCCCATTGGGATTTAAATCCCTGTATCCCTGTGTTCTTTAGTTCAACAAGTCCCTCTGGGGGATCACGGCAGGTCTGGCAGCTGCCTAAAACCTGGGGATAACTATTGCACCTCTCAGGGAATCCCACCTCTTCTGGCCCCGGGAGGGCAGGACCCCTTGGCAGAACAGCCTGAAGCCACATCCCCACGGATTATGGCACATCCCAAGCACTTTGTCCCTCTGTGCCCCGTGCCGGGTGTCCGGGTGAGCCAGGGTTTCCCCAGGGCTTCTCCATAACGGGAGCTGCTCCAGGCCCCTCTTCCCTCCTCTCCATAAGAGGCGAGGCGATGGGGAGAGCCGAGAGGAGCCTGAGCTTGGCTTTGCTGCGCAGATTCCTTTGCTGCCTGTCACCGACCGATATAGTCCCGGCGTCAGCCCCGCCGCGCGTCAGCGGGGCCGGGGCGGGATCTGGGACTGGTGCGCCCCGGGGACATCGCTGGGGCCCGATGCCTTGTGGTGCCCGGGGGTCCCCTGTGGGGTGGTGGGCACAGAGCCCTGCCCGAGTGTTATTTCCATCCAAAAAGACTGGGGGAATCCTGGTGTTACCCATCCCATGGGACAGGGATGAGCTCGGTGCAGGTGAACAGGTGTGGGAAGAAGAGAAAGAAGGGACGTGGGTGGGTTCCCTTCCCTTTTCCTTTTCCCTTCTCTTTTCCCTTTCCTCTTTTCTTTTCCTTTTCCCTTCCCTCTTGCCGTTTCTTTTTCTTTTCCTTTTCCCTTCCCTGTTCCCTTTCCTCTTCCCTTTTCTCTTCCTTTTCCCTTTCCTCATTTCCTTTTTCCTTCGCTCTTCCCTTTTCTTTTCCTTTTCCCTTCCCTTCCCTGGCAAAGCAGCTCACAGCAGGACCAGCACGTCCCCCTGCACTGGGATCGCTCAAACCTCCCCAAAACACCACGTTTTTAGCTCTGCCAAACGAGCTTGGCTGGTTGAACAAACACACCTGCGAACAACAGAGGAGTGAAAAGTTTGGGGGATTATTTTTTTCCTTAATTCCCCACCTCCTGGAGTCAGAGCAGCACTGCAACCCCTGGCTTGGGGATGTCGAGGACAGGGTGTCACCCACAGGAACTGCAATACGTGAAAACTCGGAGCTGCCTCTGCACCCCCACCTTGAAAGGAGAAACCCAAACTCCCAAATTTGTTAATTTTGAGGGTTATGCTACTGCATTTTAGGAGATCCTCGCTGACATCCCAGTGTGCAGAGCCCAGGGATCTCCGGATCCTCTCCAGGGAGGGGCTGCGAACAGTAGCCGGTGCTTTTGGCAATTAATCTCGTTAAACCCCTTAATGAACCGTGATCAGGTTACAGGGCTCCCGTCACGTCGGATTGCCGGGGATTAGCAGGGACAGGGAATGAAGCAGCCAGGGGAGGGGGTGTCTCCCTTAGTGTCTGCTTTGGGCATCCCTGCAGGCTGGAGGGTTGGGTTTAATATCTAGATATTAAATTTTAGATATTTATTATAATTATATATATATCGAGGTTGCAGCGGGGGTTGTTCCCACCTCCCCCAGCCCTGCCGTGCATGAGACAGGACAGTGAGCAAGGCAAAACCACTCAGCACCACCTTGCCCTTTGCTGGGCACGTCATGGAGCTATTTTGGGGTGCCTTCCTCACTCCATCACCCTTCCCAGGGCTTGCCAATCCACGGATTTGGCTGCTGAGGGTTGAGGGAAACCCTAGTTCTCCAATGAAGGGGGTGGTGCAAGTTCTAGGATGCTCGGGACCAGCTCTGGGGAGGGGCAGGAGGTTAATTCCTCTCTGCTGAAGACACAGCCCTTGCAGGAGGCGCCGGATCGTGCCCGAGCCTGTACCCTGGAGCACCTGTGGGCTTTGGGAAGGAGCCGGCTGCGGGCAGAGCGTGTGATCGGATTAGGGCAGCCAGGGCTGAAAATAGAGACGCTGCTCCGTGAGGGGAGACTCGCAGGGCGATCCAGACAGCGCCGGGAGCGAGGTGAGAGGCAGGGATATTTGAACCCTGGAAAATCGTGGCTTAGGCACTCCTGGCTGTGCCCAGCTGCAGCCTGGCCTTCCTGGAAGGAGAAAAGCCTTGAGTAACCACCGCTCTAAGCCCACATGCAGCAGCATTAATTACCCAATTTCCTTTAAATGATTCCTTTTAAAAAGGGTTCAATTGCCTGGAGAAAACTGTTCTGAACACCCAAACACTTGGAAAAGGAGTGTGGTTAGGGGGATAAGGCTGAACAAACCACTTTCTGCTGTTCTTCACCCAAAAGCAGATGATCTGTGGTGGGAGGCTGTGCCAGGCAGGATGGGCACCACAGCCAAGCCTTGTGCCACCTCTGTCAGGGCATGGAATGCAGGGCGCAGGACACCAAAAGAGGTGGCAGGTCAGCCTGATGCTGGGGGGCACCCATGAGGCTCACTTGGACCCCATGGCATAGCTTTGCATCCCAGTCGAGCTGCTCTGCAGCATCCCTGACCCACAGCTGCCTTCATCCTGCTCCCAGGGCTGCTCCTGCCTGTGCTGGACTGGACACACTGGGCACCATTCACACCCTGCCACTGAGACAGAGGATTTCCCGGGATCCCACTCCACGTGGGGCTGCCATGGCCAGTATCCACCAGGATAAGAGCAGGGCAGCTGTGTGATGTGCCACTTCCCATCCCAACGTGGGCACAGGGACTTTGGGGCTGGGAGTCAGGAGTAAGCAGGGCAGGAATTAGGCACATTAACTTGCAGGGCAAAACAACCCGATTGCCGAGGTTTAACAAGATCAGTGACTTAAAGAGCTTTAGTGGGGAAGAGAGAAGTGGACCAAGAAGAGCTTAGAACAGAGAGACGAGCGAAGGGCAACCAGGTGCCACAGGAATGGGTTTCCAAAACCTGAAAGCTCAACAGAGACAGGGAAAAATCCCTGGGGGTGCTGGGACAGGGGGCGGGGGGGTGGTGGGGACAAGGAGTGCCCACCTTCAGGCCCTGGGCAGCATCCCCCACCTCCACCACCACTCATCACCTAGAGAGCTGCGGCTGGACGGGGGAGCCGGACCCGCCCGCCCCGTCCCCGCCGTCCCGGGGCTGCTCCGCCTCGGCGTCTGCGGCAGCGGCTCCCGCAGTGCCCTCTGGTGACCGAACCGGGCAGCTCCGGGCGGCCTCGGTGGCCTCCCGGTCCCTGGGACCTTCAGGAGGGTAGCCCTGTCCCCTCCTCCCCATCGCTCTGGGACCGACCCTCTCCATCGCCCTCGCCCCGTCCCTTTACTCTCCTTCATCAGTTCTGCACCCACCCTGTTCCCTCTTCATCATCCTCCCACTGTCTCTGTCCCCTCTCCATCACTCTTGTACCACCCCAGTCCTCCTTCCACCACCCTCCCACTATCTCTGTCCCCTCTCTATCATTTTCCCACTATCCCTGTTCTCCCCTCCATCACTCTCACCTGGTGTCTGTCCCTTCTCCATCATTCTCTCACTGTCCTTGTCCCCCTCCATAACCCTTCCACTGTCCCCCTTCCAACACCTTCCCACTGTTCCTGTCGTCCCTTTCATCACTCTCACCTGGTCTCAGTCCCTCTCCACCACTCTTGTACCACATCTGCCCCCTTCCATCATCCTCCCACTGTCCCTTTCTCCTCTCCATCAGCTCCCACAGTCCCTGCTTTTCCCCCTTCACTCTCACATCAGCCTTTCAGAGGCATTTCAGCTCTGGGCAGTTTCTGTTCCTGCCACCCCCATCACACCCACACACTTCACAGGGACAAGCCCCAGGGAATTAGCAGCAGAAAGGAGAGAAGCCAGGCTTAGGTATTAACATGCCACATTAATTTTATTTTTCCCAGAAAGTCTGTAACAAAATAATCTCATAAATCCAACAAGTGTTAGTGCTGTTTATGTAACAGTATCCCTGGCAGGAGGGCAGAAAGGCAGTGGGGTTATGTAAATCCCTGGGTTCCCGAGGCAAGGGGTGATGCCAAAGGCACTGAGGCATCTGGCTCCTGTTCTTGCCTTGTGCTGGAGGTGCTGTGGGTTTCCCCTTCCCCCAGTCTGCGCCCCAAATAGGCCCAGGACCCTCCAGCAGGAGTTTGCTGTTGTCCCCACCAGGGACAGTGTGAGCTGGAGCTTCCTGGGACTTGTGGAGGTGCAGGAGGTGATGCTGCTCCCGTGAGCAGCCACTGTGTAGTGGGACTCTGAGACTGGCTTTTATTTCCTTGTAATTGTTTTTCCTGAAACAGGGATCACTTCTCACTCCAGCAGCAGCCTGGGGAGCTGCTGTTATTCCTCCACTCCAAAAACCAGAACACAACTGCCCTCTCCAACCTCCCCAGCGCAGTTTAAGTGCCCTCACTGCTCTCCCTGCTGAATGAGGGGACATCCCCCCGTACCCACTGAATGAGGGGACCCCACTGCCTTTTCCCATCCTTTGGAATCCTGAGTGTGGTGTTCCCTGAGCACCTGGAGCAGACAGGTATCCTTATTTCAGCTATTTGAGGGTGATGAGGAGACCTGGAGTCTCCTTCTTGCCCTTCCACCAATCTTCCTGTCCTTGCTGATGGCATCACCCTCCCCATCCCCGAGGAAAATGGGAATAAGTGTGTGAATTGTAATGGATGTCATGTTCCAGCTAAAGATACTCCAGGAATACAAAGTGGGATGAGACCACAACCTTACCGAGACCAAAGGGTGAGATGAACCATTGCAATGAAGGATTTTGAATTAGTTTGGTCTGACTGGGTTAATGGAGTTGATTTATTATAATTTTAAGGTCTTTCCCTGCATTTCCTCCAAGTCGGTTCTGCTCTAATCAGGTCAAAAGCTGATTTGCAAATAATCACCAGAGAAAGGGGGAAAAAATCGAGGGATTTAAGCCCAAGCTGTGCATTTCATACTATTAATTGAAAGCCTGGGAGAGATAATGTGTCCCTTCTCCTGGCTGAGACCCGTAAGCTGCTATTAACAGCAAATTCCCCACCCGGCTCTGGGAATCACCTCCTGGCTGGGATTATGGCTGTGCACAAATGGGAGAACCTCCCCCAGGGGCTGATTTAGTGGAAGGGCAGAAATCAGGGAGCACTGAGGGGGGTCAGAGAACTCAGAGCTCTGCTTAGGGCAGCATTAAAACTTAGAAGAATTGTTGGAAAACTGGGATTAATGGGAAAAAGTGCATGGCCATAAAGGCAGGGTGGTGGCTTAAATATTTCTCTGCCACCTATTTATGTGCAAGTTGTACCTTATTTTTCACCTTATACAAGTTTTTCAGGACAGACTATGTGTGTTTATATATATATATTTATGTATGTGGTGCCAGAGACCCTGGAACCCCCAGTGACATTCTGCTGCAGGAATTCTGAATGCATTTTCCACGTCCCCACACACCCAGCAGAGGGAAGAGGTTGATAATCAGAGCAATCCACTCTGGTATTAATTACACACCATTACTGGGGCTTATTTGCTAATCCCCATTCTAATCACCCTCTCGGTTATATTTCAACCAGCACCTCAGGACACTGCATGTAATGAATAAAATATATATCAAAGTTTATTCCAGAGCACGGGCAGCACGGTGAGGGCAGCAGCAGCAGCCAGGGTTACACAACAGACCTGCTGTCACACCAAGGTAGTCACGGCACATTCATAAGTCAGTGAAATCCCACCCCCCACCCCAGCCCAAAACCGAGGGGGGGGGTCTTAATTAAAATAAATAATCTTTTTTTCTGGTGGGATTCATGCAGCCTCTGGGGAAAGCCACTGCAGAAGCTTGGCACAGCAAAGCGAGAGCTGGTGGCTCAGGTGAGGAACCGTTATCCCAGGACGGTGAGCGCGGTGTCCGGAGAAGGAGCAGGATCACGGCGGGGCTTTGCCAGCTGAACCACTGCAACTCCCGGTGGGGAAGGGGTGATCCCATCAGGTCCCAGCCCTCCATCCGAAGGGGTGATCCCATCAGGTCCCAGCACTCCATCCAAAGGGGTGATCCCATCAGGTCCCAGCCCTCCATCCTGAGGCCGGCTCAGGGCTGGTAGGGCAGCGATGGGGACAGTGATGGGGACAGCAATGCCAGGGCCCTGCACAGTCCTTCTGCCTGGAGAGGGATCCTTCATCCAGAGCCCTCCTCAGCCTCCTTGTGCCTTCTCGCCAGCCCACAGTGACAGGCTCTGTTGCCAGGTGACATTGGATGTCCCCAAGGACGTTTGCTGGCACCGGGAAGGCTTCGAGTGTCACCCGCTTGGTCAGTCATCAAAGCAGTCCCAAAATTCCAGCTCGGTGGGAGGTGCCGGTGCCGTCACGAGTTCCAGTCCCCTCCAGCCCTCTGCCCCTGCTGGGGTGGCACAGGCTGGAGCCGAAATCGCTGGCCAGGGATGGTGGAAGTGGGGTGGCCCTGAGCCTGCTCGATTCCCCACGGAGGCTCACACAGAGGCCCAGTGTCAGTCACAGTCCCACCAGTGTCCTGCTGGCCCAAGGGCTCTGGGACCCCTCCTGGGGGGCCGTGGGGCTCAGACAGGGAAGGGGCCCTGCCCCAGAGTGACTGCCCTGAACACGCTGCCTTCAGGAGGGAGGTGACCCCAGATTGGGCTGGGGGTGTTGGCAGCAGATTCCTCTATAAATGCCCCTCAAACTTGACAAGATCCTCCAGGGATCCCAGACCCTGGAGGGTCTCCCAACCCCATGGGGGTTCCCAGACCCTGCTGGGTCCCCCAACATCACTGCCCCCCCAGTTTGCCATCTCACTGCACACCCGGACCCTGATCCTGCAGGATCCTTCAAGCACCCCCCAGGATCTTCCCCAAATTCCTCAGAGCACTCCAAGGTCCCCAGACCCTGCTGGGTCCTGTGAAGTGCCCCAATATTACAGGGTCCCCTACAGAACCCAAAACAGCTCAGACCCCACAAGGTCTCCCCCCATAGACTCCTCAGGCCACTGCTTGGGTGCCCAGACCCTGATGGGTACCCCCACCCCACAGGGTCCCCTTGACCCCTCACACCCTGCAGAATCCAGTCAGGACCCCCAAACCCACCAAGTATCTCCCCAAGACCCTCTACTGGACCCCAGACCCTGCTGGGTCACCCCACACCATGTGGCCCCCCTGAACCTGCAGGGTTCCCCAGATCCCTCACACCCAGTATGGTGCTCCCCCCTCAGGATCCCCAAACCCCCCAGTCCCCACCAATCAGACTCCCCAGAACCCCTTGAAGGACTGGGTGTCCCCACACCATGGAGTCCCCCGGTTCCCACATGGTCCTCCAGACCCACCAAGGCACCTCCCCCACTTTCAGAACTCCCTAATCAAACCCCCACAAGGACCCCAGACCCCTCCATCTCCTCAAACCCCCTCAATCCCCCGGGTCCTCACCACTCAGACTCCTCAAAGGGCTGAGTGCCCCCAGATCCTGAAGGGTCCCCAGATCCATCAAGGTGTTCCTCATGTTCAGGACCCCCAACTGCCCCATGTCCCCACCAATCAAGACCCTCCCAAGGACCCCACACCCCTCCAGCTCTCCAGACCCCCAAACCCCCAGTCCTCACCGATCCCACTCCCCAGGACTCCTTGAAGGACCGGATCCCCCATATCCAGCAGGGTCCCCCAGACCCATCAAGGTGACACCACTCCCCAGGACTCCTTGAAGAACTGGATCCCCCATATCCAGCAGGGTTCCCCAGACCCATCAAGGCATCCCGCACGTTCAGAACCCACCCGACCAAACCCCCATCAGCACCACAGACCCCTCCAGCTCCCCAAGCCCCCCCTCCACCCCCTCTAACCCCTCTATGCAGAGCCGCGGGGCGCCGCTGGCAGGCGCCGCACGGGGGTCCCCGCGGCCGCCCCGCGTGCCCGGGACGGTACCCAGGGCACGCAGCTGCGGAGGGCGCGGGCGGCGGCGAGCAGCGCTGCGGGCCGGGGGCGCGGGCGGCGGCGGAGCCCCTTCTGCAGCCGCTGTGTCTGCGCCGCCAGCGCCAGCTGTGCCTGTGCCACGCCGGCCCCGAGCCGGCCCAGGGTCTCTGCGCGGGCGGCCAGGCGGAGCTCGGCGTGCCGCAGGGCGCAGTGCACCTGCCACACACGCCCCTCCAGCTCCGCCGCCGCCCGCCGCCGCCCCTCCGCTGCCACCAGCCTTCTCCGAGCCGCCGCCAGCTCCACCGAGCCGGGGCTGCCGCTGCCGCCGCCGCCGCTCTCCGTGCCGGTCTCGGTGCTGCCGGGGCCGCCGCGGGCCGGGCGCTGCGCGTCGCCGCGGGCCGGGCTCCGGGATGATGCCGGTGCCGCCGGGGATGCAGCCATGGGAGCGGGAGCGGCGGCGGAGGGATGCGGCGGGGATATATAGCCCGGGGGCGGTGCTGCCGGTGGGGGGATCGGCCCCGGAGGGGGCGGCTCCGCATCGGCAAAAAGGGGGTGGAGGTGGGACACGCGGCCCCGGAGCGGGACGGGACAGCCTGGGGCTCGGGATGGACCGGTACTGTACCGAGATGGGCATGGCCCGGTACAGCACCGGTATGGGCTCGGTATAGCCCGGTACAGCACCGGAATGGGCATGGCCCGGTACAGCACCGGTATGGGCTCGGTATAGACCGGTACAGCACCGGGATGGGCATGGCCCGGTACAGCACCGGTACGGGCTCGGTATAGCCTGGTACAGCACCGGGATGGGCATGGCCCGGTACAGCACCGGTACGGGCTCGGTATAGCCCGGTACAGCACCGCCCCAGGGGCATTAGCAGTTCGTGGTGCTGGAAAACTACCCTCCCTTGAGAGGGTCGGTGGGAAGTGGGGAGCTGCAGAGGGATGGGATCACTGGGAAACACTGAGAAGGTTACTGGTAGGTCACTGGAAAAGGCTGGACTGGGAGGCGTTTACTGGGGAGATTTACCTGGAAGGGTCAGGGGGGAAAGGCTGGACTGGGAGGGGTTTACTGGACGGCTGGTTTGACTCTACAGATCGTGAGAGAAGCAGCTTGAGAAGGTCCTGATGCTGTTTGGGGCGTGCTGGTGCCCTTCCCAGGGCAGGGAGAAGAGCAGCCCCTTTCCCCACCACCCAGCGGGGCTGTGGCTGGGGTGTCCCAGCCTTTGGACACAGGGGATGTGACACCAGGACAGCGTGTCCTCAGCTGCACGGCTGTCACAGCAACGCTGCAAACGTCGTTATCGTTTGCACGGTGTTAACAGCCCTGGGGGTGGGATGGCGCGGGGAGGGGGCTGCAGAGGGAGGTGCTGCTGCCACCTTGCTCCCCCGCAGAACCTCCTTTTTGGGGCTCCTCCTGCTGGAATATCATCCTCAGTAGCTGCATCTTCGTGTAGGTGCGTGGGGTAAAACCTGCTTGTGTTTCACATCGGAGCAGCAGAAAGGATAAAAAGGATGATGGAAAGCAGGTGACAAGCTCTCATCCCACCCCCAGATCGGAGCAAAAGCCTCAGCCAAAAACAAAAACCCAGCCTAAATCTGTTCCAAGCAGAGCCACATCCAGGCCTGCAGTGGATTTCGCCCACAGAGCTGGTGACATTTTTGCTTTCCTTACCTTAGGAGGGGGGGAAAAAAAGCATCTCTTGTGGTTTGCATCACATTCCTGCTCCTGCCAGGCTGACACACGTCTGCCAGGCACCGGAGCAGCGTCAGCGGCTGCTGCGTCACTGCTCCAGCCCCCGCTGCCGGCTCGTCCCAGACAGGCACCGCACCCCCACCGCCCGGGGTCGGCGACACGGCCACGACATTCCCTTCAGCTCTGCAGGCTGCATTCCAGGCAATGGGAAAGCTGAAGTCTTCATGTAGCTGATAAAAATGCTGCTCTAAAACGCGGTGTGGGATTTGAGGGGCGTTGCACCATCGCGGGGTTAAAGCTCTGCCCTTGCTCCCTTTGCCCAAAAAACCTGGGGACAGGCAGGAATTAAACAGAACATCCTTCTCTCCCTTTTTTTGCTCTGCTTCAGTGGAACTTGGATCCCCCAAAAAGGAGAAAGGGCTGGGGTCTGCCATGCCCTGAGCTTCCCCGTTCCCCCAAAGTGAAGCACCTGAATCGCAGAGGTTGGAGTGATCCCAGGAGGTGCCTGTTCCATCATCACCTGCTCAGAAAATAATTGCTTTTTTTAGATCACCTCCCACGTCTGCACTGCTTGTCGCCTTCCCAGCTCCAGGCCCTGCTCCAGGGTCAGCAAAGGACATGGAAACAGGGAGCAGCTGTGCCTGGGCATGGGTTTAAGAAATAAGAGAGGGGAAGGTGGGCTGGGTTGGTTGGGCAGTGAGGCTGAGGATGCTGAGGAGCCCCCCACAGTGACCATGTCCCCAGGCTGTCCCAGCACATCCCAGTAGTGAGCAGGCAGCAGCTGGAAAAGGCAAATTGTAGAAAAATACAAGAAATGCCCCTGCCCTGAGGTAAGTCATTGCCTGAGTCCCCAAAACCCTCTGGCACTGCAGGATCTCTGCCCGGGCTGATGAGCTATTAATGATTTAGCAGAGGAGGCTGCAATTAGCAGTGCTCAGAATAAACCTTGGTGATGCAAAAGCCCGGTGGGAGCTTTGTTCTCCCTTCCCTGTTCGTGCCCCTCTGCCAGGGCACCAATCACCAGGATGGGACAACAGGGTGGGATCCCGCCCTACATCCCACAGCTGGCCCAGTGCCTGGTATTCCCACAGGGATGCAGCAGCAGGAGGACAGAGCCAAGGGATGTGCCCTGGCCTCTCCTCCAGCCTCTTTAAAGCCCTGTGTTGGGATGTGCTCCAGAAAAGCAAAGCCTTTTTACAGGCAGCAAATAATTAATGTTGGTGCCATCTCTCCCAGTCTCTGCACGTGTCTCCCCAGGTGTCCCAGTTACCAGGACAAGGGGGACCCAGGCACTGCTCTGTCATCCTGGCACATTTTAAAGGAAGGAATCCTGCATCAGGATTTCATGTTTAAGCTCCAGGGCTCCAGGGCAGACTCATCTCTGTGTCCCACCATTCTGGACCCACATCTGCAGCCTGGGACACGGAGGCAGCTCAGCTGGGAGGTGATGGGAAAAATTAAAGACTACAGCAGTGCTGGGTTCAGAGGCCCAAAATGTGCAGCTCAGCTTATCCTGGAAGTGCCAGACTCCGTGGGGCAGTGCCAGGAGAGGTTTCATGGCTGGGATCTGTGCTCAAGGCACCTGGCAGAGGAGAGAACACATTTCCAAGCAGTGCTGTGAGTTATCTATGAATGAAATCCCAGCCGGGGAAGTGACACCGTCTGGACTTCAGTGCCAGAGGCTTGAATAAATAAACACTGTCTTTGTGCCCTCTAGAGAAGGAATGAGATTCTTGGCATTGGCACCACCCTTTCAATTGATTTTTCTCTCTCTCTCCTCTTTCCTCTTGGAAACTGGTGGCAGCCTCAGTGCACAGTTGTTGCTCCTTCCCTGTGCCACCTTCCCATTGGGCTTCCTTCCTTTTCTTCAAACCTTCAAGGAAAGAGCTGAACCCCCAAGAGTGAATCACCAGCCAGTTGGGATAGGGATCCTTCAGGACAGGGATCCTTGAGGATGAGGATCCTTTGGGATAGGGACCTTTCAGGACAGAGATCCCTGGGGATGAGGATCCTTTGGGATAGGGATCTTTCAGGACAGGGAACCTCAGAGATGCAGGGACAGTGGGATAGGAATCCCTTGGAGCGGGGATTCTTGGGTTGAGGATCCGTTGGGATAGGGACACTTTGGGACAGGAATCCTTGGCAATTAGAATCCATTGGGATAGGGATCATTCAGGACAGGGATCCTTGGGAATTAGGCTGCAATGAGACAGGGATCTTTCGGGATGGGCTCCTTGAGGGTGAGGATACACTGGGTTACGGCTCCTCCAAGACAGGGACCCTCGGGGGGCGAGACCCTTGGCGATGGAGACCTTTAGGGTGGGGGACGATCCTCACGCCAGGTACTCTCGGGGGCGAGGACTCGGGGGAGCCAGGGCAGCCCCGTGACCGAGCCCGCCGGGCCCGGGGCCGCTCGGCTGCTCTGCCCCGGCCCCCTCGGGGGTGTTCCCGGGGACGGAGCCGCTTCGCCCGCCGCGCTCTGCTGTCCCTCGGCGCGGCCCGTCCGCGTCACGTGTCTCACCTGGCGCAGGTGAGGCGGGGCCGGACGCCGCTCCCGGCTCGCAGGTAACGCCGGGCGGGGGGACCGGCCTGGCCCCGGCCCCGCCCCGACCGCCGACCCCCGACCCCAAATACACCCCCGCCCCCGCCATCAGCCCCTGCCCCTCTCCCGGCCCCGCCAGCACCGCCCGGCGCTTCCCGGCCCGGCCCGGCCCGGCCCGCCTCGGCTCGGCTCGGCCCGGGGGCCGCGACCGGCACGGGGGGAGGGAGGGACATCGGGACATCATCGCGACATCCATCACACCCGCAGAGCGGGGAGCCCCGCGGCTCCGTCCCCCCGCGCTCCCCGTGCGCCCCGCGCTGCCCCGGCACGGGCACCCCTCGCTCCCCCCCGGGCTGGGGACAGCCCCCCACTGTCTCCGGGGTTCTCAGCCTTGTCCCCTCCCGCTGCTCCGGGACCTTCCCCTCCCTGGCCCCTCGGGGATGCTTTTGAGGCTTTCCCGGGGGGCTGGTGGTGGTCGGAGCTCCCTCGGGTTTTTTCGGGTCTCTCTGGTCCCTGCTGGGGCGGGCTTTGATTTCCAGGGCTGGAAAATTAAGGAGAGGATGCAGTGGGAGCCTGTGCGGGACAGGCCAGGCTGGGATGGGTCTGTTCCTGCTGCCAATCTTCTTCTCTCCCCAAAATCCCCTGTTTGGAGGATGTCGAGGGGCTCAGGGCAGGCAGAGGGGGCTCTGTTTAGTGCCCAGGCAGGTCTCCCCCATTCCTGCTCCTTCATTTGGGCCAAAGTTTGTTTTCCTGCAGTGTGGTGGGGTCCTGGCTGTCAGCTGGAACAGGGGCCATGGGCACAGGGAAGTGTTTGGTGAGAGGCTGTTCCTTGGCCGAGTTGTTTTTATCCCAAATAGTTGAGAGGGAGACTCCAACAGCACAGGGGAAGTGCTGGATCCACCTTACTCTGGGCCAGGATCTCCATCACTGCCTGGAGTCAGCAGAGCAATCAGGAGAACAGGAGCTTTACAAGGCAAATTTCAGCTCCTGGCAAGGCTGCTTAGAAAATTCCATGATGCTTCTGTAGAGTTAAGAGAAGTTGTATCCACGTGTAAGTCCTGAATTCAGGAGGCATTCCCTGGCTTCTGACAACACCAACACGGTTCCTGGAAAACCCAGGTGTTAATTAGGGAGCCTCACAACTTAATTTAGCTTTTTTAACTTCCCAGGGAAATCCCATCCTCTGAACAATGAAGATCTTGGACCCAGGCTAACTCTTAGATGTGCAGACCCTTTGTGAATCCCTCCTTGCTCCTCTGGAGCAGATGCTGAGGCTCTTTGGAGGGACCTTCTCCAGTCTCACACGGTGCCTGTGTGAGGACAGAGGACGTTTCTGATCGTGTGAGTATCACCTGGATGTGGATTTTAGTCTGAGCTTTTGGTTTCAGGCCAGCCCATTGCCTGTCTAGAGAAGCTGCTGGATTGAGGAGCTGTGCCCTGTCTGTGCTCCCAGGGAACTTTTCTGTGTGATCCAGTGGTTGCAGAAACGTGAGCTGGGATGGGGAGGGATGAGCCCAGGACTCTGACAGGTCCCTGCCTCTGACAGGGTCTTTTTCATGCTCTTCCCTCTGTCCAAGATGCTCTGAAATTTCAGGATATCATGTATATTTACACAAGTGAGTGTTGCTGTGCAGGTGTTGGATCCCTCCATGAGGCCTCAGGATGAAGAAAAACATCCTGGCAGTCAGTTCTGTCCTCAGCTCAGCTCAAATATTCTTGGCCTGTTCTTTAATTTTGAGCTGCATTGCAAAGATAATGAAGCAGAGCAAAAAAACTTTGTTGTTCTGAAGGTTAAGCCATCAAAACTCTCCACTGATGCTGAGGCCAGGAAGCTCTGCCTGCTCAGCACTGAAATTGCAGCATCTGGGGCTTTTTATTTAACATGTTGCCCAGGAATGTGCAAAGGGAGCTCCTGGGATGAATTTTTATAAGGTTACAGAGCCAAAATATTCCTGGAAAGCAGTGGTGTGCTGTAACTGTCTGGCTTTCAGTCTGGGCCTGTTCCTTTGTGGGGAAAATGTTACTATTTGTTTAAAAAAACAGGGGAAAAGAGGCAATGCTGTAACAAGGTCAGACAGATTTATTTATTCATGCTTGAGGTGCCCTATAGAAAGTCTATAGTAGAGCAACAAGAACAGTCCTAAAACACTTAAAGTATGGCTGGGCTCTCACTGCTTATTAATTAGCCTAATTAGTATTTAAAAGGACTTCTTGGGGGTGAAAGCAGTGTTAGCCAAGAGGCTTGGAAAGCATGGAGAATTTAGGGGCCCACCACAGCCTGGGATAAAGGCAGCAGGAATAGAATTATTGGAGAGTGACAGCCTTGGCTTTCCTCAGCATTGCCCAGTGCTGAGCTTTCATAATAAAAAGATTAATAACAGGGAGAATTAATGTGCCAAACTCTCATTGTTGGCTCTGTGGAGATAAAATGTGACAGGAAGTGCTGTAAAAACAGTTTACTCCTGTATGCAGACCTGGAGTAGTCGTGTTGGTGCAGTGACAATGAGGAAAGTTGAGCAGAGTCTGCTGTGGGATTTCTGTAGTAGGGCTTGTAAAGGTTTTGCTCCCTTGAGGAGTGATTTGAGACCAACTTGTTGACAAGATCTTTTCCTTAATCCAGATGAAGACATCAGGTTTTCATAGGGAAGTGTTTGACATAACCCAACCTTTGCATGACTGGCAAAAAATCATTAGTGTTAGTAATGCCAGCATTGCTAAATCCCCTAAGTTTAAATAGCACCAAATAATGTGGAGCCTGAATTGGCAGCTTGCATAATGATGGATTGCTTGTCATCTCCTGCTGGGCACAGATGTGTTTTGAAATGGATAAGCGCTGTCAGGGCCCAGCCTAATCCTAAGGAATGCAAGACAAGGGGAAGTTGTTTAAAAAAAGATACTTTCCCTTTGGAGCCTGTTGGGTCCAAGCTCCACCTCTGGCTGTGCTGCTGGGTTGTTGCTCTGGAGCCTGACTCCTCTTCCAGCTGCTTCGAGGAAACCTCTTCTGAAGGTTACAAGGATTTTGGTGTCTTAAAATAATCCTTCTAAAGCACATATTTTCTGATTTGAGCATCTACCAAAAGGAAGCAGCAAAGCTTGAGTAGTGAGAGAACCCCGAAACAGGGGCTGGATTCCCAATCTGTGCCACGAGTGGGAACAGTGTGAGTCCTACTGCGAAACATTCCTGTAAAAACTGGAATGCTGAGGTTGGGAGTCACTGATGTTGACTGTCAGTCCCTGTATGCTGGCGGGGCTGGTGATGAAAGCTCTGACTGAGCCCTCCCTGTTGTGCAGGTGTCCGAGTGCTGAGCCATGGTGGGCCGGAGGACGCGCCTGCCCGGGGACCTGAGCGGCCACTGCCAGCTGAGCCAGCCGTGCCAGGAGGACATGCCCCTGCGGACCCGGGCAGCCAGGGAGGCAGATGTCAGCCTGGAGGTGTTCAGTGGCTCCACACCGGAGATCAAGCCCAGCCGCAGCCGAGCCCAGCAGATGCGGGACAGGAAGGGGCGCAAAGCTGAGCTCAAAGACTCCAACGGCAGAGAGGCAGAGACAATCACCTTTATCTCTGGCACAGCAGAGGCTCCCCCAAGCCAGAGCTTTTGCTGTTCCTCTCTGTCTCAGGCCTGGAATACGTACAAGGCTGTTTTCTGTTGTATAGTGACCTGTGGGGGCTGCTTCCAGGACTGCAGTGTCTGTATCCCCTACCCCGGGCCCGCAGAGACCTCCACTGAGGATGGAAAGAACGGAGACTACAACGGGCGGCTGCCAAACAGCCCCACCAACGCCTCTCCTGCTGAGAAGAACGGGAACCAGATCAAAAAGTCCAGCATGGGCAGCAGTTTCAGCTACCCAGATGTGAAACTGAAGGGCATTCCTGTCTACCAAAACAGGAGCCCCAGCCACCAACTGGAGTCAGATTCCTGCTGCAAGGAGCTGCTGGAGAAGCCCCTCAGGAACAGCATAGAAAAGCCACCACTGCCCAGCAGCCACCGGAGCTCGGAGGAGTATTATTCCTTCCACGAGTCTGATGTGGACATCAGTGAGCTGAATGGCTCCATGTCCAGCAGGCAGATCGACGTCCTGATCTTCAAGAAGCTGACGGAGCTTTTCAGCGTCCACCAGATCGACGAGCTGGCCAAGTGCACCTCAGACACCGTCTTCCTGGAGAAGACCAACAAGATCTCGGACCTCATCAACAGCATAACTCAGGACTACAACCTGGATGAGCAGGATGCTGAGTGCAGGCTGGTCCGAGGCATCATCCGCATCAGCACCCGGAAAAGCAGAGTCCGGCCCCACATTTCCATCCCGGCCAGCCAGAGCCACGAGGAGAAGTCCAGCCGGGGCAACGCGCCCGACAGCGGCAACGAGACGATGCTGGAGTCCATGGTCATCAGCCAGGACGGTACGTGGGGCCCCCTGGGTGTTACTGCCTCAGGAGAGGGTTGTTTTACCAATGCCATGGAGTGGGGTTGAAAGCCATTGTCTGTCCTCGGGATGGGCCTTAGATTGTTTTCTTTGGGAGCACAGATGGATGTAGAACTGGTGTCTGTATGTGTATGTATTTTAATCCATGGAATATATTTCAGGTTTCTGCCTCTCTGATAAATACATCTGCTGCTTAGATGGCCCTCTGTATCTGTATTGCTGCAGAAACTCTCAATTCCTTATTTTGCAAGGCTTAAAATGTACCGATTAATTTGTTTTCCTGGGATGTGTGAGTGGAGGTCCTTGTGGAGACCTCTGCTTCTCACCCTCGCTGTGCTGTGGCTTTTTGGAGTGTATCTTCCCCTGCCAGTGAGGTTCATGCTGAGCAATAGGATGGTTTATGATTCTGCCTTTCCTCTGGACCTCTAAGCAAGGCAGGAAAACTGTGAGTCAAACCGAACTGGTATGACCAGACGAGCTGCTTGTGCCAGGGGATGTCCAGTTACTCAGCTGGCTCTGTCCCATGTGCTACCTGTCTAATGCCACCCTTAGACTATTGTGACTGTCTCCTCAAAGCTGAGACCTCCTCCAGGCAGGAAATATCCCTGCAGAGAGGAGGGAAGGGCCATTCCACAGTGCTGGTGCCTCCTGGTTGTTCCAGAGCTGCTTCCTCCTTACCCGAGCAGCTTGAAGTGCTCGGCCTCCAGAACAGGTTGTAAGAGAGTCTGTTGTTGAAATATCTTGAAAAGCTGGGGGTGGGGGGCAAGGAGACATCCAGGAGTAACAAAGGAAAATGAGTGGGGGCTGTAGTTCCCAGATTAGCTGTTGCTTCCTGATGTTTAAGGACCACCTGGCTCAGTTTACCAGGTCAATGGTGGAAGCAATGGAAGAACCAGACTCAACCTCTGCTGTTCCATGAGGGTGGTGCCTCCTGGAGATCCCCTTGTTCCCTGACAGGGATCCTTGCTGCTGAGTCATCCTTCCCTATCTCAGGCCTTCTTGGTTTTCCTTCCAGACTTGGCGGTGCAGATATCGGAAGAAACACCGGCAGATGTGATGGCCCGGAACATGAGGCGGCACAGCAGCGCAGGTAATGGGCCAGGAGGGGGTCTGGGCTGCAGAGACATCCCAGGGGGAGACCTTGAACACCCCCTGTTTCATGTGCCTCCAGTTTTCACCCTCCATGAAGGCTGAGCTGACCCTGCCCTTTAGATTCCCCTCAGTTCTGGGCTTTGGGAGTGACAGGAGCTCAGAAAGCTCCCTGGGGTGGTGGGTCCTGCTGAGAAGGATTGAAATCCAAGTATGGAGCAATCTCTATCCTGGCACAGGATTTGTCCTGAGGGCTTTCAGTCTCTGTGTGCCTTGACGAGGTTTGGGGCTGCATTTGGGGTGTGACTGCCCAAGGTCACAGCTGGGTGAGACCTGGAGCAGAAGGAACTGTGCAAAAGGGAAGCAGGGGAGAGTGATGGGCTGTCCCCTGAGCTCTGATCCTCCCAAAGAGCAGCCCAGGGCTAAAAGACAAGTTTCCTCCTGCATAATAACAGCCCTGTCCTGGGAGATGGCTACAATACAGGCAGGGTTGTTCCCTGCCCGTGGGCTTGTTGTGGCTTTCTCCTCCCTCATGATACACAAAGCCTTTTGTGGCAGCTCCTTCCCCACCTGCCAGGTGCTCCACTGCTGCGCTTCACCTTGGCTAATGTCACAATCTCTTTTCTTCCCTCTCCAAGGCTCTCCAGCAAGCAGAGATTCCTCTTTCCAAGACACAGAGACTGACTCTTCTGGGGCACCTCTGCTTCAGGTGTATTGTTAAAGGACCCAAGCAGCAGGCAGGCATTCCAGGGCTTTGCTGCAATCACATCCCTCCTCTTCCCATATGGAGTGTGCTTTGCCACCTTTTTTCTTCCCCCTAGTCTACCCTCATCCTTTATTGAAGCCAAATTCCTCCTGCTACCTGAATTTCACTGAATATTTTCATTTCTTTGGACAATGAACATCGAGGAAGAGAACTGTGGAGCTGATGAATCTGGGAGGTGGAATGTGTGCCCAGGGAGGAGAAGATGGACAAGGAAGTATCAGATAATTTGTGCCTCTGTGACTTCTGTGAATCACATTTAGCTCCTACAGCCTCAGTGGCCCAGCCCTGTCCCTGCTTTGAGGATCTGTTGGACAGTTCTTGCTTCCTGGCATTGCCTGAGTTAACTGGGAGAACTGGGTGGTGTCTCTGTGTTGGTGCTGATGCTGAGGCGAGGCTCAGGGGACCCAAATGTCTCTCTAGGGACCCAGATCTCTATTTAAAGTGGCTCGGTTGGTGCCCAAAACCCGAAGGTCCCACCCATGGTGCTTGCAGCAGCCAGATCTGCCTTTCCCTGCTGACCCTTGGTGTCATCTCCTGCTGCCTTGTGAGGAGAAGGTTCAGGTAATGGGGTTCATTTCAATTTTGGCCTCTTGGCATGTCTTGCCAGGGGGTGGGATGGCAGCTCAGCTGCTTCCTTCCCCCACCCTGAGCAGACCGTGGGGATCAGCTCTGCCAGCCTGATGTGAACTCCAGCTGTGAGGAGTTCCCAGGCACACACACTGACCTGTCACTCAGCTCTTCCTCACTCCTCTGCCAAGCCCTCCACGTTTCCCATCACGCTGGGCAAGCCTGGAACTTGGCCTGTGGCAGGTGAAGGAAATTGTTGGTTCATCCCTAACGTTTTGTGGTTAAGAATTGGGCTGTTTGCTAGAAAATCCCTTAAAGTGTTTTGCTTCGAAAGGAAAGGCTCCTCAGAGTGTCTGCAGAGGGTTTGTGAGGCCCTGCTGGTCCTTCCCTTCCCCTCAGCACCTCCTCCTTCCCTTTGCTCCTCTCCACCAGGCAGTGGGAAGCAGGAGATGGGGCACTGGTACCCCCAGGGCACAGTGCCAGGTGGCCTTGAGGGCTGCAGCCCTGCAGCAGGAGGAAGCTGGTTCTGTGGTGTTGCCATTTGGTTGTTTATCAGAAAGTAAACATGTGAAGCCATGGGACTTGTTTATACATTTGGGTGTCCTTGGACATGAATAGAAAACACTTGGTTGGATTTACCAGCCGTAGAATAAACACACCCACTGGTTTTGGGGGAGAGGGAAACCAAAATAGGCTCTGTGCTTTGGTGTGGACCATGTTTTTGTGCCTTAGTTGGACTGGAATGTGCCTTAATTGGACTGAAATGTGCCTTAATTGAATTGAAATGTGCCTTAGTTGAATTGAAATGTGCCTTTATTTCGTGGCCTGTGATTACCCTTCTGAAGGTTGGGTAGGGGGGAAGGATTTAATTCCTCCCATGAGCAGTCAGGCTTATTTTAACAGGCCAAAACCCTTTGAAATGAACACTTCAGTCCCTGTTAGAGCCTGTTTTTATAAAGCCCTGGCTTTTCAGGGTGTGCTTTCAGAACTCAGGGGCATTACTGAGACCACACCTGGAGAGAGAGATTTTGAAAATAAAGGGCAAGACTGAGCCTCGGATTTGGCTTCCCCTCCCTGCTTTGTGTCTAAGGCTGTTGGTTTATGACAAGCCCAGTTTATCCAAGGAGAAGACTTGAAGCAAGGCCAGGCTGGGGCTCCCAGAAGAGCCGTGTGTGGTCACCTCCTCCCCTGCGGATGAACCCGCCTGGTTTCTGCTTCTCAGTGGATTTGTACATTATTATTTGGACAACTTTACTCAAACCTGTGCACTGGGGCTCAGCACAGGTCACACTGACACAGCTCTGTGGGCTGTGCTCTGGAGACGAGGGGTGAGCTGGACTTGCAACGAGCTGGGACAGAGGAAACAGCACATTTTTATTGTTTAGTTTGTGTATGAAGAGTCAATGTGTATGGATTAAGCTTGCAAACAAAAAACCCAACCTCCCCCTCCAAAAAAACCCCAAAAACTCATTAAGAAGATTTTCAACTCAATGGTCCCTGACGCTGGTGCACCTGTGGTGTCTTAGGGGATTCTTTTGCACTCCTTGGCCTTAAATGTTCTGATTTGGTCTTTTTTATAAAGTAAAAGATGTGCTCTTTACCTGTGTTGTGTCTTTTACCTTCCTGTTTGCACCTGTTTGGGAATCCTGGGTGGAAGATGCACAGAGGGTGGCTGATCCCTGCTTTTCCACATGGACAAAGGTATTTTCATCCATTTGACAGCTCTGGGGGGATCATTCCAAGGGCTGAACCCCAGGATGGTGCCTGGATACAAATTAAGGAGCCTCTGGGGACATTCCTGTTGGCATGCAGGGAAACCTGGACCTTCCCTGAGGGGTCATGCTGGAACTGAGCTCTGGAAAACCTGAGCCTGGGGGCAGAATTTCCATCTTGTCCCTGTGATGTCGCCAGGTCTTGGCAGGAATTGCAGGAATTGCTCCGGAGCTGCTGCTGTTCCCTGATGGCTGGGCAGGACCAGCTTGGGAAGGGAGGTGGATTCAGCCTCTGACCCTGTGACTGGAAGGACCAGTTCTGCACTTTGCAATTTCACTACAAAAGCTCAAGATAACCTGCAGAGCTCCTTTCCCTCCCTCCCTGACCTTCCCTCACCCTCCCAGGGCAGAGGACAGTGGGTGTGGGTGGGTTTTCCCCCTGGTGCACAGGACCAACTCCCAGTTGCACCAGAGATGAGTTTCCTGGAAGGATTTCAAAGCCATGAACAGGTAAATGCTGCCTTCTCTTGTCTCTGGAGATGGTTTTGTGCCTGGACCCTCAAACCAGCTGACTGGGGCCCTGTCAGTCCTGTGCTCAGCAGGTCTCCTTTGGAGACTGGTTTCCTTGCTCACATCCCTACCTGGCATGAATCCACATTTTTTGTCTGCAGGAGGTTGTATTTGCTGTCAGTGAAGCTGCCTTGGCTGTTGCTGGGGTGGCTTTTGCTTTGAGCTCTCTTGGTGAGTGTTCCTCTGAGTGATCTGGCACAAAGAGTTGCTTGCCCAGGTGGGGATCTTACAAACCCAGAGCCTTTTCCTGAGCAGGGATGTGCAAACATGCTCTTTCACACAGGCACTTCCTCCTGGGAGCCTGACTCAACACCTGTCTTTTCCTGAAGACATTGTTAGGTTTTATTGGGCTCGGTTTGGCCAGGAAGAGTCTGCAGAGACTCCCACTGTGTGGGTCCTTGCCTTGCCCTGTAGTACAGTGACCTCAGGGATCCATGTACTGCCCAGTGGTTCCCTGGGATTGGGTTAAGGGAGCACAGGAACTCTGCAGGGAATGGCTGCAGGAGTGTTAAAGAAATGCCTCTTCCCCATCCACACTCTGAACTGCTGAATTATTTATTTCAGTGGGGCTTAGATGTTAGAAAGCAGATGGATGGACTCTAATTCCTCACAGCCTGGGGTCCTCAGAGGGGCTGAGGTTCCTCCTAAAACTATGCAGCAACTTTAAATACTCACTGCCTGTTCCCCTCCTTGGGGTTTTGCTGTTCCATTGCTCTTCCCAAAGCAGTCTTGCAGTCTGGGATATTTCCCAAATGGTCTGAGCTGCAGCAGTCATTAATAAAAGCTAAGCTGCTAGAAAGATAAAAAAAAAAGGCTGGGGAAAAGTTATACCCTGTGGAAAACCCTGGAGAGCCCATGTACCTGCAAGGTTCGGCTTTTAAAGGGGACCAGGGGAGGAACCATGGGCAAGCAGGTGAGGAGCTTGGGATGTGGCAGCTCCAGGTGGTGGCAGCACCAAAACAGCTTCTCCAGGTGCCCTGGCACAGGTGAGGAAAGACAAGGAGGACCTTTATCACTTGGCACCCTCCACCAGGGCCATTCCTGGTCTGCTGGTGCTCAGGCAGGGAAATGTGCCAGGAGGGAGGACAAGGATGTGTTTGTAGGGTTTGGATCCCAGTGTTCCTCGTGGTGCTCAGCATTTCCCTGCTCCATGCTCTCCAGCAATTCAGACTAAGGTGGGGCTTTGCATTCTTTAAGCCACTTGAGCATTGTCAGAGTTTGGTTTATTCCACGAGAACCTGCCTTTGGAAGCAAAAGGGTGCTCCTGATTCACCTTGGCCTGGGGGAAGTCGGTGGCAGCAGGGTGTTTGCAGAGGACAAGGCCATCAGGAGAAAACACCTTCTGTTCCGCTGGCCCCAAGGGTTGAAGTCCAGGGATAGCACTGGGATCAACTGTGGTTCACAAACACGGCCCGGACATTCACCTCCTTCTCCCAGGGCTGTTTGCCTTCTCCTTTTATCTCCCTGAAAGGCCAAATGACGCTCCTTCACCACAAAAACTCTTCCCTGGGGGTTCCTGTGACTGCCTTTTCTCTGTTTTCTCTCAGCTGCCTCCTGCGAGTGACACCACCCAGATCCCAGTGCCAGCTGGAACCAGAAAATTTGGGATTTTCAGTTATTACTCCCAACTCTGGCACCCCTGAGGACAGAACAGCCCCAGAATTTTGGGGAGCTCTGGGCTTGGAACAGGCATCAAACACTGCCCCCACCCTGATGCCAGATCCAGGCAGCTGCCAACCACCAGGAAAAAGTGGGCTTGGGTGGATGGATACAGGGCTGAGGAGGAAACAGGGAAATAACAAAGCTACAGGTTGGGCTTGGGGTGGTGCCCCAGCTCTGCTGGTTTATGACTGCCCTGGTGCCTGCCCGTGCTTGTCCCTTAGGAGGGGCTGTGGCTGGATGCGGATCCTGCTGCAGGTGCAGAGCCCAGCCCTGCTCCTCCATCCCCAGCACCTCCAGGGAGCAGCAGCAGCAGTGCCCTCACAGAGCTGAGAACGGGGGGAAACTCATCACACAGCCCAGGACAGCTCAGCCCTTCCAGCTCACCTGCCCCGTGCCCCAGGGCTCAGTGCAGACACCAGCAGGCAGTTCATTCCGGGGCTAAAACCTTCAAATCCAACATGGCCTGGCTTTTTTATGGAAAGGGAAGAGCCTGTTCTTTTATCAGGCCAAAGCACAGAGAGGCAGATGTGAGCAGGGTGATCTGTAGGACACAGAGGTGGGAGGATCCAGAGCAGAGCACTCCAGAGGCAGCTGCTCTGACCCCAGTCCTTGCTAATCCTCAAGGTCATGCTCAGCTGGGTAGGCGCTGCTTTTTCACTCCAAGAGCCTCTCAGACTGTGAGACTTATTGCATAGTGTTCTATTGCTCAAAATAATAACCCCCACCACACCAGGTGCAGTGCCAGGCTGGACTTTGCCCGAGCAGGATTTGTGCCCACTCCCTTGGGGAGGAGGTGGAACAGTTTCCAGGAGGCAGAAAAAGAACCACAGCGGCAGGATCTGGGGTAGCCTGAACTGACAGAGCCCAGGATTTCATGAAACCCTCCTTGTTAGCCAGTCATAAAGGACACCTGGGGCAAGGGTGGCTTCCTGGTGTGCTCATGTGCTGCTACACAGAGCCTGGAGCAACGAGCCTTGGTCAGCCCCGAGGGTTTAAGGTGGGAATGGGGTTCAGCAGCACTCCTGAAGAGACATGCAGCTCCCACTGCCTCTTCCCGAGGCAGGGACAGACAATCAGTGCTGAGCAGGGAGCCTGAGACCTGGGGGGTATCACAGGCAGCTGCAGAGAGCACAACCCCAGCCCTTCCCAGCAGCCACCCAGGCAGGGCCTCCTCCCAGCTCCTCCCACCTGAATCCCGAATTCCTTCTGCAGGAGAAATCACACACTGCCTGGAAATATTCCACATTTTTTCCTTTATGT
This sequence comes from Pithys albifrons albifrons, assembly GCF_047495875.1. Lineage (NCBI taxonomy): Eukaryota > Metazoa > Chordata > Aves > Passeriformes > Thamnophilidae > Pithys > Pithys albifrons. The sequence goes on from NC_092481.1 coordinate 4,064,327, forward strand.
TGCACTGCAGTTTTAACAGACATGAACATGCAGAGTGATGCCACCCAGCAGCAGGAGTTCAGCACGGCCCCTCAGCCATCAGCAGGGAGAGAGGCCCGTGGAAAAGAGGCAGGAGACACACTCCCAGCAGGAACAGCACCCCCAAAGCCCCCCCACATCCTCTCCTGCCCACACCACAGACTCTCCAGCCTTTCCTTGCTGTAGGACAGCAGGTTGACCTCTCCAGCTGTGCTGGGAGCCCTGGAGTGCTCCAGCTGTCCCACTTCTGGCAAGAGCAGAAGTAGCAGCAAGGAGAAGCAGAGTCTGTCTCTGCTGCAATAGCTGTGGTTTCAATCTGCTGTTTTCCTTTCCCAAGGAGGCAGAAGGAGAATTATTTTACAGAATAAACTGAGCCTTGTTTTCACAGGAGAGCAGGAGGGAGTAAAACTCAGGAGGTACCTGTGCCAAACTGAGCTGGCAAAGAGCAGACGAGCAGCTCTGAAGAGCCCAAGGAAGCAAAGCAGGACATTAAGGATATATCCCAAAAACCTCTCAGGTCTGGCTCTCCCAGCCCTAACACCCTTTTTTAGCTCTAACCCCTCCTTCTCTCCTCACTGCCCTTTGGGAATTGTGGCAGATGGCTCTGGCTGGAGCTGCTGTGGCTGCTCTGTGGCCCTGCCCTGCTCCCCACAGGGCACTGAGGGTGACTCCACAGAGCTGCCCCCACAGCAAGCTCGGGTGGGGATGCTGAAGTTTTACTTGCCCAAGGTGAGGAATATCCAACTATACATATCCTGCTCCATTCAACTGACTGAAAGAGAGGGGGGAGAAGGGGAGGGCTCAGTTGAATTTAGCCTTTGAAAAGTCCATTTCTGGATGCTGTTCCATGAACCTGCAAGGGAAGCAGACAAGAGTTTAGGTGAGTCAGCAGGAACCAGAACAGCCCTGTTTGGGGAGGGAAGGATTTCTGCTCTGCCCTCACACCCTCCACAGCAGGGAATGTTCTGCTGAGCTCTTTGGGACACACTCCCTGGACTACAAACACCTTTTCCTCGGGTCAGTGGTAGCAGCATTCCTGCCATCCTACCAGGTCAGCAAGTCCAGACACATGAGAGTTATTAACTATCAAACACACACCCTGGAACTCTTCCCTCTCAGACGGACACGTGGCAGCCACGACACTGACTGTGGGGCAGAGGGGAGATTATGAGGGCAGATTAGATTTGAAATCGAGCTTGAGCTTTACTGGGGACGTGGGGAACATCTCCAGGGCTCTGACAGTGGAAACTCATGGAGGACGTGACAAGAGACATCTGGTTTCATACCACATGCAACCTGCAGTCTCAGCAGAGACCTCTAAAGATTATCCTGTTCCAAACCCCTGCAATGGGCAGGAACATCTACCAAGGATTATTTGGACTCGGGTTGCCACATCAGAAAGTTTTGAGAGCAATGCACTGTGCTTTAGGAGTGTCAAGGAGTGATTTCTGCACACAGAAGCTGCTCTGCTCTTTTCTCCAAGGGATACAACATATCCCACTCACGGGGAGGATCCACACACAAAGGGCAAGCAAGGGCAGACCTTGCTCTCCTCCGTGTTCCCATCTCAGGGTTTTCACTTCCCATTTCCAGGGAAATCCGTGCTGTGAGGATAATGTCCTTGTTTGGCAGCCAGGAGAGCTCCACTGGCAGAGAACAGCACCCATCTGGGTGTCACAGAGTCTACTTTGGCCTGAACAAAGTCTAAACTTCCTCTCCATCCTCTGACAGCCAATCTGTGCAGCAGCCAAACTTCCAGAGCACCAAACAAGTGGCCTTGCCAAGGAGGTGGAGCTGCTGGGAGCAGAGCTACCTCCCAGTGCACTAATGCAGCAGGCACTAAGGAAGGCTGGTCTCTGCTCTAGTCACACCCCACAGTGAAGCTTCTGGCACTACAGATAAAGCCAAGGGAAAAAAGGAGTCAGGTCAGCTACACTAACCCTCCTTCCATGCAGAGATAAGATGTGGGTCTGCTCTTGCTGAAGAAGCTGAGTGACCCAGAATTGCCTCCACGCCTTCCCAAACGACCTTGGGAGCCCCAGGAGTCATTTCCCTGCCACGATGCCTTTCTGCCTAACAGGGCAATAAAGCCATAAGTGGCCTGGGGACAGCTCCTGGTGGCAAGTGGCAGGGAGGGGTGATTAGCTGGGCTACTGAGGGAGATTAGACACCAATCGAGACCATGTTAAAGTTCAGCAGAGATGGCACCTCCAGTCCAAAATGTGCTTTCTGGACTTGAAATCTGCACATTAGGACAATTCCAGAGCTAGGCTAGTCCCAGAATTTCCCATTAGGCTTTCTACCCCCACAGGCTTTTACAGACACCAGTGGTTGGCCAATAATTCAGTGACTATGCAGATGTGAGCACAGGTGGGACTGAAGGCCAACCTGCTTTCTCCTCACATCTTTGTGCCAAAGAGGAAGAGAAGAAGGGCCTGGGAAGGCAAAACCCCACAGAATAATGAGGTGTACCCACTTTTTCAAAATGTCTTGCTTCTTCTGTTCATCAGACGTGGGCAGGCCCATGGATTTCTGTCGCTGGTCATACATCATTTTCTCCACCATGCTGCGAGTTTCACTGTCCAGGTCTGACAACTGTGAAAACAGGATCAAAATTAGAACAACTTGGCTCAAGAGAGCCCATTTCTGACAAGGCTCCACCCCATAAAACAGAGTTCTTACCTTTGAGTTCTCTGGATTAATTTTCTTGGTGTTGATCTCTGGGTCGGTGGAGACCAGTTTGTTCCACCATTCCATCTTATTGATCTGAAGGGTGAAGAAGCACAAACAGTTTATTTTTCTTGGACTTGCTCTAGGAATTTTAAGTCTCAGTCACAGGAAAAAGCTGCTGAAATCAAATTTTATTTGACAGTTTTCTAAGTATCACTAAAATCTGAATAGGGGTAAAGTGTCCTGCTTTTATTTCAAACTATTTAGACTTAATAGGCTTAATTTTCACAACTGGGGGATCTGGGAGAATGTCAGATGTCCCATTTGGCATGACATAAATGGGATTAAAATCACCTGGAGGGCCTCAGAAGGGAGGGAATAAGGGACCCTGGATTTTTGTGTCACTAACAGATGTCAAAATGTGCCACCAATCCACTAAGAGACAACATTAAAATGATTGATTTCCTTCCAGCTTTTCCTGAACTGCTGAGAAATCCACTGGAGATCTTGGATTATCCTGAAATTAGGTTGAAGACAGGGGAAACTTGCAAAATCCCACTCACAATGACACTGTGCCAAGGATAACCAGTGGCTCTGTTTTATCTGACAAAGCCCAGGGGTCTCACTCTATTTCCCCTGGGGAGGGGCAGCCAAGCCTGAATCCCCCCCAATCCATCCCTTTACCTTCTCCAGGTGCACAGTGACTGTTTTCCCATCCTCAATGAGCCAGGAGCTCTCCTCCACCTTCACCTCATTGAAGAGCTCCCCATCAATGACAGCAGGGTGGCCCTTCAGGCCGACCTTGAGGCGGCGCCTCTGGACATCCACCACCACGTCCTTCCCCTTCAGCCTGAAGTTCACCTTGAAGGGGATGGCCAGCTGGAGCAGACAAAGAGCAGATTTGAGGCACTGAAGTCTCTCCTTACCCTCCTGTGCTACTTTTCAAAGAGTTTCTGCCTTGGTTTCACTGGAGACAGAGCACAAACTACTGTCCTTGAGGTACTGAGTGAGCAGGAGGTGAAAGGACACAATGGGATATAAAAACAAAAGCAGATTTCAATGTCTGGTTAAACAAGCCAAAATTTGGCAAACTACAGCTTTTCTGGGAGAGCTTTCATGGGGAGAGGCTGAGGGAGCTGGGGGTGTTCAGCCTGGAGAAGAGGAGGCTCAGAGGTGACCTGAGCACTGTCTGGAACTGCCTGAAGGGAAGTTCTGGCCAGGTGGGGGTTGGTCTCTTCTCCCAGGCACTCAGCAATAGGACAAGGGGGCACGATGGGCTCAAGCTCTGCCAGGGCAAATTGAAGTTGGAGAGCAGAAAGAAATTCTTTGCAGAGAGAGTGCTCAGGCACTGGAATGGGCTGCCCAGAGAGGGGGTGGATTCCCCATCCCTGGAGGTTTTTCAACTGAGCTTGGCCGTGGCACTGAGTGCCATGATCTGGTAAAGGGACTGGAGTTGGACCAAGGGTTGGACTTGATGATCTTGGAGGTCTTTTCCAGCCCAATCCATTCTATGATTTATTCAGTTACCAGGCTCTAGAAGTTCTGCTGTAAAGTACAACTAACAAATTTCCACAGGACACTGAGCACAGGGAATTGGCTCCTCCACTCTTACCAGCACCTGGTCTTATTCCCCATCTCACATTCTTCAGATCCCAGAACTAAAGTACCACTTACATCCAATTCTGAAAGAGTCTGTGTCCACCTATAATTTGGAAGGTCAGCTCCATTGCCAGAGTTGGGTTTAAGTTTTCCTTTATCCTTCTCATCTTCCTCTTCATCCTCTGATCCCTACGAAATTCAAGAGTAAAGAAAGAAGCTTTTCCAGTTCTCATTTACCTTTCACTTGGAACAACAGATCTTGGGTTTATAAGAATTTCAGGTCATGTGTTTGTATTTAATATCCACATAAACTTAACCCAGAAATTAACAGAAGTTTGTGTTAAAGCATGATTGTAAGAAAAAAGCCAAAAAAAAAAAAAGGCAAATTGTATTGAAACCTTTGGCATCTCAGTGTGTATTTTTAAAGAAAGTCAGATTAGACATCCCCTCACACTCACAAGAGTTCTTAGGATTGTCCAGAAACTTATTCCTCAGCCTAAAGCCAGGCTGGGCAGGGCTTGGAGCAGCCTGGTCTAGTGGAAGGTGTCCCTGCCCATGGCAAGGAGGTAGCACTGGGTGGTCTTTAATGTCCCTCCCAACCCAAACCATTCTGTGGCTCTAAAATACATTCCCCAGGTGAGTTTTACCTGTTTGTTAGAATCTGACTCAGCTTCATCCTCCGAGGGTTTCACTGGGACATTGTTGACCTGTCCTTGTGCCTCTTTCTTCTGTTTAAAAAGAGAAGGAACATGCTCAGACAAGTGACTTGGTGTCCCTTCCTCATCTGGCACTAGGTGGCCTCAGCCTCTGGGAACTGCATCCAAGCCTTTGAAAACAGGGAATTTTCAGTCCCGAGAAAAGTCCCAGGAAAGAGGCACTGCCAAGGGGAAGATTCCCTTTGTCCTCACACTTCAAGGAGTGCAAAGGAGCCATTTGAACCCATTTTAACACCTGGCAATGCTCTCACCTGGTCGATTTCGAGCTGCAGCCTTTCTGCTTCCTCATCTGTGAGCTCCTTAATCCTTGGCTCGTTTGCTTCCTGCTTTTCCTTGGCCAGTTTGGCGGCACGTTCGGCCTTCTCGCGCCGCTCGGCCTCTTGACGGGCCTTCTTCTCCTTCCTCTCCTTCTGAGCCAGTTTGTTGTGGTGGTTGAAAGCATCTGTGATCAGCTGAAAGAAAGGAACACGGGCCAAAGGGTTTAAAAACATCACCAATTTCAAACCCAAATGGAGCCAACTCGGTCTACTGAGGAGCTCATCTGACAGATGACTCAGATTTTGTGAGTTCTCCCTTTGACTGAAAACCTGGAGATTTTTCAATTCAAAAGGAGAGAAGGAAAAAAGAGGGAAAAAGAGAAATTTTAAAAATATATTTAAGGAATCATAAAATATTTAAATGTAGTTCTTCCTTACACAGGGAGTGTATTTCCATGGAGATAACACAGCAAGAAAAATTCTCCATTTGTTTTGTCCTTTGTGCAATTCCAGCAGGACATGCAGATGGCCCAGCCCAGCCATCTGACAGCCACTCCACACATGCAGGACAGCTGGGAGCACAGAGACTGGATCCAAGTTATTTTACCCACTTCTGACCTTTCCCACACCTGGGCTTTTCAAAGAATCACAGAATCATAGAATCCACAGCCTGTGTGTGTTTTATAGAATCATAGAATGGATTGAGTTGGAAAAGACCTCCGAGATCATCAAGTCCAACCCTTGGTCCAACTCCAGTCCCTTTACCAGATCATGGCACTCAGTGCCACGGCCAGTCTCAGGTTAAAAACCTGCAGGGATGGGGAATCCACCCCCTCTCTGGGCAGCCCATTCCAATGCCTGAGCACTCTCTCTGCAAAGAATTTTTTTCTGCTCTCCAACTTCAATTTCCCCTGGCAGAGCTTGAGCCCATCGTGCCCCCTTGTCCTATTGCTGAGTGCCTGGGAAAAGAGACCAACCCCCACCTGGTTGGAACTTCCCCAGACGGAGCTTCAGTGCCACAATCAAGAGGAGAAACGCTTAAAACCCCCATGAGTCTTACACTGGAGGGGCAAGTTCCTCCATAAATCTTTTGTCCCTTGAGTCTCCAAAGGTTGTTGTGACTGTGAGAGGCAAAATCTCAAGGTCTGTGGTGCCAATGGCCTCGTGCTCAGCAGGAAGGCTGAGTACACAGGCAGGGAGCCAGAGCAATTGCCCCACGCCGATAAAGCCAGCGGGGCTGTGCAGGGCAGCACGTATGGGAGCTGTGTGTGAGCTGTGTGTGTGAGGTGTGTGTGTGTGAGGTGTGTGTGAGCTGTGTGTGAGCTGTGTGTGAGCTGTGTGTGTGAGCTGTGTGTGAGGTGTGTGTGAGGTGTGTGTGAGCTGTGTGTGAGCTGTGTGTGAGCTGTGTGTGTGTGAGCTTTATGTGAGGTGTGTGTGAGGTGTGTGTGAGCTGTGTGTGTGAGGTGTGTGTGAGCTGTGTGTGTGTGCTGTGTGTGTGAGCTGTGTGTGTGAGCTGTGTGTGTGAGGTGTGTGTGAGGTGTGTGTGAGCTGTGTGTGAGCTGTGTGTGTGAGCTGTGTGTGTGAGCCGTGTGTGAGCTGTGTGTGTGAGCCGTGTGTGTGAGCTGTGTGTGTGTGTGAGCTGTGTGTGAGCTGTGTGTGAGCTGTGTGTGTGAGGTGTGTGTGAGCTGTGTGTGTGAGCTGTGTGTGTGAGCTGTGTGTGTGAGCTGTGTGTGAGGTGTGTGTGAGCTGTGTGTGTGAGCTGTGTGTGTGAGCTGTGTGTGAGCTGTGTGTGTGAGCTGTGTGTGAGGTGTGTGTGAGGTGTGTGTGAGCTGTGTGTGTGAGCTGTGTGTGTGAGCTGTGTGTGTGAGCTGTGTGTGAGCTGTGTGTGAGCTGTGTGTGAGGTGTGTGTGAGCTGTGTGTGAGGTGTGTGTGAGCTGTGTGTGAGCTGTGTGTGTGAGCTGTGTGTGAGGTGTGTGTGAGCTGTGTGTGTGTGAGGTGTGTGTGAGGTGTGTGTGAGCTGTGTGTGAGCTGTGTGTGTGAGCTGTGTGTGAGCTGTGTGTGAGGTGTGTGTGAGGTGTGTGTGAGCTGTGTGTGAGCTGTGTGTGAGCTGTGTGTGAGCTGTGTGTGTGAGCTGTGTGTGAGCTGTGTGTGTGAGCTGTGTGTGAGGTGTGTGTGAGCTGTGTGTGTGAGCTGTGTGTGTGAGCTGTGTGTGTGAGCTGTGTGTGTGAGCTGTGTGTGTGAGCTGTGTGTGAGGTGTGTGTGAGCAGTGTGTGTGAGCTGTGTGTGTGAGCTGTGTGTGAGCTGTGTGAGGTGTGTGTGAGCTGTGTGTGAGGTGTGTGTGAGGTGTGTGTGAGGTGTGTGTGAGCTGTGTGTGAGCTGTGTGTGAGCAGTGTGTATGAGCAGTGTGTGTGAGGTGTGTGTGAGCTGTGTGTGTGAGCTGTGTGTGTGAGCTGTGTGTGAGGTGTGTGTGAGGTGTGTGTGAGCTGTGTGTGTGAGCTGTGTGTGTGAGCTGTGTGTGTGAGCTGTGTGTGAGGTGTGTGTGAGCTGTGTGTGTGAGCTGTGTGTGAGCTGTGTGTGAGCTGTGTGTGAGCTGTGTGTGAGGTGTGTGTGTGAGCTGTATGAGCTGTAGGTGAGCTGTAGGTGAGCTGTATTTGAGCTGAAACCTGCCCCAGAAATCACACAGGAGCATCCTGAGAATGGAATCAGAGGGGGGAGATTTATTTATGCACATGCCAGAAGGCTTTTCCAAGCATCTTTATTGAGTATTTGTGCTTTGTTTTAAAGAGGGAAGCAGGATTTGTTTACATGGTGTCTCCTGGGATACAGAATCCAAGATGTGTCTCCCAGGATCTGTTCCCAACACCAACATGATCCTTGGTCAGAGACTATTTACACTTGTGGGTGTCACACCCCACCCGCACCCCAAGAGCTGCTGAAATGGCACCCCAAAAACACAGTGACCTTCCCACACTCTCATTTTTCATGCCAAAGGGTGAGCAGGGCTGGGGAAGCAGCTTCCTCCATTTTTGTTGTGGTTTCTATGGAGTCAGAGCCCTTTTCCAGGAGGCCATAAAGCATTTTGGCAGATGCCACCCAGAGACATGAACACTTCTCTTTCACAGGCACAGATTTGGCCAGGACAGCAGCCAGGACATGCCAAAGCACAGCCAGTGCTCACCTCTGAAATGCCACTCAGAGTTTCACTCTCTGGGAACACACAGTCCCCAGGAATTTGGGGAGATTTGCTCTCTAATGTAAGAAAAATGACAGGTGGGTTCATCTTTCTTACTCTGATAAAATCACAGGATGATTTAGGTTGGAAGGGACCTTAAAGATCATCCAGTTCTATCCCCTGCCATGGGCAAGGACACCTTCCACTGGACCAGGCTGCTCAGAGCTCCATCCAACCTGGCCTTGGGCACTTCCAGGGATGGGACATCCTCCTTCCCACCCCCTGCCTCAGCTTTGCCACCTTAGAGACTGGACAGAGGATGTCACATCCTGTCTAAGCAACCAAGAGCTGCCCTAACACATCCAACTGGTGGAGTTCCAGCAGTCCAGCATGGGGAGCAGCTGCTACACTGGTAAGTGTAAGAAGGAAACATTCAGGAGGCCACTTTGTGTTTGAATGCTCTTATTTCCCTGCTCAGTTTTTCAGCTTTGAAGCAGGACAGGTGATGATGCCCAGGCTGCCCAAGGCTCCCCAGAGCCCTCACTCCATCCAGGCTCTCCTGAGCCAAAGCTCAGCATGTGCAGAGACATGAACTTTGTGCTTTCTCTGAGGTGAACAAACAAGGTAACCAGAGGTTATCAGCACCCTGGTGTGTCACCGTTAAGTCAGTGTGTCTGCCAGAGCTGCTTTCCAAACAAGCCTTTGGCCAGAGTCTGGCAGAGGAGCTGGCACCACCTGAGCAGGCAATGGTGTGTTCCCCTCCTCTGAGAGGGGCAGCTCCTTGTTTCCTTTTCCTCACAAAGGAGCATCTCCTTGTTAACCATCCTCTCTGCTGAGAGGGGCAGGTCTTTGTTTCCTTCCTCTCCTCTGAGGGGAGCAGCTCCTTGTTACCTTTCTCCCTTCAGAAAGGAGCAGCTCCTTGTTTCCTTTCTTCCTTCCTACCCTCAGAGAGGGGCATCTCCTTGTTTCTTCTTCCCCTCAGAGAGAAGCAGTTCCTTCTTTCCTTCCTCCCCTCAGAGACGAACAGTTCCTTGTTTCCTTCCTCACCTCTGAGAGAAGCAGCTCTTTATTACCTTCTTCTTCTTCTTCTCTGAGAGGAGCATCTCTTTGTTTCCTTCCTCCCCTCAGAGAGGAACAGTTCCTTGTTTCCTTCCTTCCCTCAGAAGCAGTTCCTTATTTCCTTCCTCACCTCTGAGAGAAGCAGCAATTTATTACCTTCTTCTTCTTCTTCTCTGAGAGGAGCATCAGTTTGTTTCCTTCCTCCTCTCAGAAAGGAGCATTTCCTTGTCTTTTCCTCTCATAAAGCAGCATTTCCTTGTTTTTCCTCCCCTCAGAAAGGAGCATTTCCTTGTTTTTTCCTCCCCTCAGAAAGGAGCCCCTCCTTGTTTCCCTCCTTCTGGAGGCCTCAAATGCACCCAAATTCCCACAGTTTCAGGCAGGGAAGACTTAGCATGACACAGACACAGGTGGGATGGAAACTAAAAGGCTTAAAAAAGCTTCAGGATTTATATTTTACCTTCTCTGCTACTCCATCTTCTCCCCCAGTGAAGAAATCTGTCTTCCTCCTCAGGAAGCTGAAGAAGGTGTTCACAAGCTGGTGGAAAGGAAAGAAGGAGTGAGAGCAGGTCACACCAAGCCACCCCTGCCTCTGGATCAGCCCTCACCCTCTGCCCTCCCTGCCTGTGGCTGGGCCAGGATCACCCTGGAATCAACCCCTGGAGAAAACACTCCATTGTGGAGACCCAGCTCTTGAATTCCCACTTTCCAGAAGAGGCATTTCTGTGGTTTGCATGGAAGGGCAGCACTTTATCCTCAGGTCCTGCTCCAGCAGCCCAGGGCAGGAATTTGGGCAGGGATTTACACACATATATCCCACATTTCACTTCTTTTGCACAACTAAAAGTGCAAACTCTTTATTTTTACCCCATAACCACCAGCTGCCTGCCAGGGACCACCCACGAGTGAACAGTTCCCAACCAACCCCAGGGGATCCCACATTCCCCTTGAACTTGGAAGATCTTTTATTTCCCACGAAATAAAACACCCTGTGGGTGTTTCAACCAGTGGTTTAAGTACAGCACGAGGGGCTGGTTTGGGACTGGGGTTTTTTAAACTACTTGTGAGCAGGATGTGAGTGGGATGTTCCCACACTCCCAGCCCCGCTGCCGGGCAGCACCCGGAGCTCGGAGCCCCCCGTGAGGCGGATCCCGGGGGGATCTGTGAGGAGCGTCAGCAGAGTCCCGAGCACGAGGAGGGGGAGCCACGGCCACGTTAACGGTCGGGACCTGAAGTTCACGGTCGGGCCCCACTTCAGGTCCCCGGGGGGCGGCGGGTGCGCTGGGAAAGCGCAGTGAGGGGCTCCATGCTCGGCAATCCCGAGGGAATGCTCCGGGAACACCGGAGGCCCCGGGACCGGGAGTGTGAGGCCCCTCATTACCACCACACTAATTAACTACCAGGGCTGGCGCTGCCCTGGACTCCCGTAGCAGCGCACGTGCCTCCCGTGCCCCACGTGCCGGGGCGGGATCCGGGAAGGCCGGGCCGCCCCACCGCCACCTCCGGTTCGCTCCTCCCGGTCCTGCCCCGCCGTCCCGCCCCCATCGCCCGGTCCCGGCGGCGCTACCTCGCGCACGCCGCCCTGGTGCTGCTGGGCCATGGCGAGCAGCATCCCGTCGAAACGATCCTCCTGCTCCGCCGCCTCCTCCGCGCTCAGCCCCATCGCGCCGCCGCCGCCGCCACACCGGGCCCCGCCGGAACCGGAACCGGCGCCCACGGAAACCCGCGCGCCTCTCCCACCGCCCAATCCCAGCGCTCTCCTTCGCCGATCTCCTTCTGGATTGGTCGATGGAGCTGTCAATCCGCCCCCGCTCTGCGAGGATTGGTGGGGGCCGCTGTCGATCTGGTGGAAGGGGCGGGGCGCGAGGCGCGGCGTGGTTGCTATGGCGACGCTGATGGCGGGCTCGGGAAGGGAAGGCCGCGAACTCCGGGGTGGAAAAAGGGAATGCCGGGCCTTGCTGGGACCCCCCGGCACCGGCCTGGGCAGCGGCCCCGGCTCTGGCAGCCGCCCGGCTCCCCCCGCTCCTCTGGCCCCGGGGTCCAACGTGAGCCCTGAAGGGGAAATGGAGGGGGAGGTTCTTCCTCATCCTCATCCCTCATGAGATTCCCCCCCAGGTATCCTCATGCTGCCCCCAGCCCTTGGAAATGCAGGATTAGGCGCTCCCGCTTTCCTGCCTCGTTTTCTCCTGTCAATGGGTAAAAATACTTGGCAATTTAATGTGAAAATCATGGAATTGTAAAGGGTGGAAAGGCCCTCTGAGTGCATCAAATCCAACCATTCCCCCAGCACGGCCACCACTGACCATGTCCCCCAGTGCCACATCCACAGGGATGTTAAATCCCTCCAGAGATGGGAACTCCACTCCTGTGCCAGGGCTGGACAGCCCTTTCCAGATGAAATTTTCCCAATATCCCCCCTGCCCCTGCCCTGGCACATCCTGAGGCTGTTCCCTCTCCTCCTGTCCCTGTTCCTGGAGCAGAGCCCGACCCTCCCATGTCCCCCATCCTGGCAGGGATTGCAGAGCCAGAAGGTCCCCCCTGAGCCTCCTTTTCTCCATGCTGAGCCCCCCCAGCTCCCTCAGCCTCTCCTGCTGCTCCAGACCCTTCCCAGCTCCATTCCCTTCCCTGGACACCTCCAGCCCCTCAATGTCCCTCCTGCACTGAACTGGACATGGCACTGGAGGTGCCCCAGCAGTGCCAGCACGGGGACAATCCCTGCCCTGCTGCTGTGGCCACACCATGCTGGGACAGCCCAGGAGCCATTGGCCTTCTTGCCCACCAGGACACACATCAACCCCTGCCAACCACCACCCCCAAGCCATTTTCCACTGGGAAAATGTGGGAATTTTGCCTTTTTTTCCTCTCTCGTTCTGCCAACGGGGCCTTCTGCCCTTCCCCAGCCGAGAGACACAACCCATGGCCCGTCACAGTTCAGCAGGTTCCTCTTCCCCCACCACAACAAGAGCCTGCAGAGCAAGGCCAGGCAAACAGCTGCTGATAACAGACTTCCAGGTTACTCTTCCCAAGGCCGGCGCCGTTGGACGCCGGGAGCAGACGAGTGCCCCGTGTTTGTCTGTGAACCTGCTGGCAGCAACACCTGCCCCCTGGCAGCCCCGGGGCCTTGGTGCCATGGTACAGCCTGGGGTAATGACCCTGTTTATCCTGTTTGGGTAATCCTGATAAGGCCCAACCCGCCGTGCCCGGAGATTCATTGAGAAAACGGCCGTTGACGCCGCGCCGGGAACTCGTTTGCCCTGGCGGGGTTGGGTGGGTGGTTATTTTTTAATGAGGGAGGCTTAATCAGGGCGGTCAAGGCCTTGGAGGGGTGTCTCACTGGTGACCCAGCCTTATAAGAGCTGGCTGGGACAGCCACGGGCTGGCAGAGCTCACAGGACAGACACTTGGCAAGGGATTTCTACGTCTCTCTCCCACCAGGAGAGTTTTTCTGAGGATCTGGCTCAGCTGTGAGCACACATGGAGTGTGAGAGGTGCCAGTGCCACGGCGAGGACAAGCACCCTGCCATCCTCTACACCCTGCTCAGCCAGAACCAGCCCCCCGGGCGGGCCCGGCAGCGCTGCCTGTGCCACCAGCGCCGCACCGTGCGGCTCCGCACGCCCCACGCCACCTGCCAGGCAGCCTCTGCCGTGCTGCTCAAAACCATCAGCTTCATGAAAAACCTCCCCTCCTTCCACCAGCTGCCACGGGAGGATCAGCTCCTGCTGCTGGACAGCTGCTGGGTGCCCCTGTTCCTGCTGGGGCTGGTGCAGGAGATGGTGACCTTCGAGGTGATGGAGGCCCCGGCCCCCAGCATGCTCAAGAAGATCCTCCTCAGCGGCCAAAGCAAAGGGCAGGAGCCTGAGAGGACACAGCCCACACTGGCTGCAGTGCAGCGGCTGCAGTGCTGCCTCAACACCTTCTGGAGCCTGGATCTGAGCCCCAAGGAATATGCCTACCTGAAGGGAGCCATCCTCTTCAATCCAGGTGAGTGTCAGCCCCTCGTGGCTCTGTCAGACAGTGCTGGCACCTGAACACAAAATCACAGGATCACTAAAAGTGGGAAAACCTCCAAGATCATCAAGTCCAACCTGAGATCACCCCCTTGTCAACTAGACCAGAGCACTGAGTGGCACCCACGTTCCTTGAACACCTCCAGGGATGGGGACTCCACCACCTCCCTGGGCAAACACAGACCTCTGGACTTGGAGATGCTCAGAGATGGGCAGTGTGAGATCAGAGAGGGCTGGTCACTTTTTCCCTAACTCTGGTCATTCCCAAATGCACTGGGAATTGGTGGGGGGGAGTGTCAAAGGTAGTGGTAAAAGCCAGAGACCCTTGCCTGCCCTGCAGACAATAAATCCCAGGTTCCCTTAATTTCAAAGCATGATTTTCCCAGTTAACTGCTTTTCCTCCCTCAAACAGCATCCCTGGAATAGCTACATCTCAGTAGCCCTGTGTACATCCCATTAGTGTGCCCTGCTGGGAAATGGGGAAAGGTGGGAATGGGTGAAACCTGGGGCTGTTTTCCATCCTTCTTCACCACCATCTTCCCCTCCTCTCCCTCACAGACATCCCTGGGCTGAGGGCTGCCCTCCACATCCAGAGCCTGCAGCGGGAGGCCCAGCGAGCTCTGCAGGAGCTGCTGCAGCCACTGCACCCCGAGGACCAGGGACGCCTTTCCCACATTTTGGTGGTTGCCTCCACCTTAAAATCCATCCCCCCTGCCCTCATCACGGATCTCTTCTTCCGGCCCATCATCGGCGACGCCGACATCGTGGAGCTGCTGGTGGAGATGCTCTACGAGGCCTCGGGGCTGTGCGTGCCCTGCTGAGCACCCCGGGGTGCTCCCCACGCCTTGCCAGGATCCTGGAGCAGGGATTCAGTGGGAGAAGCACTCTGGACTCTTTGGGAACTGTGTGTGTTTCATCAGGGCTGAGGCTGGAGCATCCACGGAGGAACAGCTCCGGCTCAGCAGATGTTTCCAGCAGCTCCTGCTGGGCTCCCTTCCATGGAGTGTGTGGGGTTTCCTTCCCTGTTCCCCCTTCCCACCCACCTGTGAGCTCTGGTAGAGCTTGATCCCAGTTTTTCCTCACTGAATCCTGCTGAGATCACTGTGCATTTTGCTGTTAACTCCGAGCAGGGAGGGTTGTGCTCAGCTGACAGCTCCATCCTGTGGTGTTTGGTGGCCTCAGTGGGATCACCATGGCAAACACCATGGAATTAGGTCTGGCTCTGCCTGTTGTGCTTGAAATCTTGGAAACACTCAGGAAATACTTCAGGGAAAAAGCCAGAGTGTTAAATCCTACAGGGTGTGCAGACTCACCCTCTTTCCCTTAGATTCAATCTGTCCTCCATAATTCCATGAAATACAACAGGACTAAGAGCACCTAAAGCTGCTGCTCCTCATTTTGGGGTCTGGGCTCACCTGTTGGTGTGATAAGTGGACCCTGAACCAGGAATGCCGTGGGAATGAGCAGAGCTGGTTTAGTGGTCAACCCAAACATCCCTCCCTGGAGTCAGAGCCAGGTGCACACCTGGGGAACTCGGCACTCCTGCCTTCAGCAGGTGAGGTGTCAGTGTTTTATAAGTGAACATTCGTGTGGTTTGTATATAAGATGCAATAAATTATTTTTTTAATAAAGAGTTTGATGTTTTTGGAATGACAGTGGTGACTTTTTAGAAATGGTGTAGAATTTGAGAGGGGGTTTAAAAAAATCTGCTGCAGGCCTGGCATGGAAAGACACTGAAGGAAAGGGATTTTCCATAAAAACCCTTCTGGCAATGCAGACTTGGGTCAAACGGTGCCCGTGGGAGCGGTTTGGTGTAAAACCCCTCGGTGGTCCCAGCACCCAGAAATTTCCAGGGGCAAATCCCCCTGGAAAGCTGCACCTTCCTGCGGGTGCTGAGCCTCTCCCGGGCCCTCCCAGCCCGGGGCGATGTCGGAGGTGGCTGCTCTGACTCACCTGGACGCTCCTCCCGCTGCCAACAGGCACAAACCCCGTCCCATTTTCCACGGCTGGCACCGGGAGGTGGCAGGTGGAGCCTCCCTGTGCCACAGAAATACCTGGAATCTTCTCCAGCAGCCCGGAGTGGAGAAGAACTGCAGTGTCAGGGGTGCGCCTGCAGCGCTGCCGCCGCTCCCGGGGCCAGCCCAGCCCGGGACGGAGCTTTGCCGTGGGCAGGGAGAGTGTGAGACATGGCCTGAGGCACAGGGCACAGCCCTGGGGACAGGGACACAGCCCTGGGGACAGGGACACAGCCCTGGGGGACAGGGACACCAGCCCTGGGGTCAGGGGACACCAGCCCTGGGGTCAGGGGACACAGCCCTGGGGACAGGGGACACAGCCCTGGGGGACAGGGACACCAGCCCTGGGGACAGGGGACACAGCCCTGGGGACAGGAACACCAGCCCTGGGGACAGGGGACACAGCCCTGGGGGACAGGGACACCAGCCCTGGGGGACAGGGACACCAGCCCTGGGGACAGGGGACACAGTCCTGGGGACAGGAACACCACCCTGGGGACAGGGGACACAGCCCTGGGGACAGGGACACAGCCCTGGAGGACAGGGACACAGCCCTGGGGACAGGGGACACAGCCCTGGGGGACAGGGACACCAGCCCTGGGGACAGGGGACACAGTCCTGGGGACAGGAACACCAGCCCTGGGGACAGGGGACACAGCCCTGGGGACAGGGACACAGCCCTGGGGACAGGGGACACAGCCCTGGGGACAGGGACACAGCCCTGGGGACAGGGACACCCAACAGCCCTGGGGACAGGGACACAGACCTGGGGACAGGAACACAGCTCTGGGGACAGGGCAACCATTGGGGTCTCCATCCCCAAACCTGTGACCTCACTGGGGTCTCTGTCCCCAAACCTGTGACCCCATTGGGGTCTCTGTCCCCAAACCTGTGACCCCATTGGGGTCTCTGTCCCCAAAACTGTGACCTCACTGGGGTCTCTGTCCCCAAACCTGTGACCCCATTGGGGTCTCTGCCCCCAAACCTGTGACCTCACTGGGGTCTCAGTCCCCAAACCTGTGACCCCCCATTGGGGTCTCTGTCCCCAAAACTGTGACCCCCCCATTGGGGTCTCCATCCCCAAACCTGTGACCCCATTGGGGTCTCTGTCCCCAAACCTGTGACCTCACTGGGGTCTCTGTCCCCAAACCTGTGACCCCCTCCCGTAACGCGCTCTCCGTCCACCAGGCGGCGCCCTCTCCCCTGTCGCCCATGACGTCATCCGCTCGCGCCGCGCCGCCGCTCCAAGATGGCGGCGCCCAGCGGCCCGGAGAGCCATGGCGGCCCGGCCCGGTACTGCCTGGTGAGCGGCATCCCGGCCGCGCTCCGCTCCGCGCAGCTCCGCGCCTACTTCAGCCAGTTCCTGGAGGCCGGCGGATTCCTCTGCTTCCACTACCGGCACCGCCCCGAGCGCCCACCGGCGGGCGGCACCGAGGGAGCGGCGGGGAGGCCGCGCACCTGCTCGTGCCTGGTGTCGGTGAGGCCTGGCCGCGCCCGCCGCTTCGTCCGCATGTACTCGGGGAAGCGCTGGGTCGGGCCCGGCGGTGCCGTGCTGCCCGGCCGCTGCCTCGTCCGCAGGGTCCGCCTGAGCTCGGGCACAGGTACGGGGGGACCGGGAGGGGCGGGGGGGGCTCGACCCACACTCTGCGGCCACACCGAAAAGGTTAAAACCCCTTGTGGAGTCTCCTGAATGCTTTAAATGTATCATAAAGCGAGGAGAGTGAACCAAGAAACAATACAATAAAATCCTTCCTTTAATTCAGCGCTGGGAACGGGGGGGTGACCCCACCAAAGATGTTCAACAAGACTTTTGTGTTTCCAGGTTTGTATCCCCAGTTAGAGCTGAAACCCCTCGCCAAAGTTAAGCAGGATATTTTGGGTGACTGAACAGCTCTAATGGGCTGCTCTTATCTCTTATCTCTCATTTCCTTTTAACTAAACAATGTTACAGCTTCAGGCCTCTCATCTGGACAGGTTTTCTGGTTTATTTCTGACAGCTCAGTCTCCAATCCAGACAGGGTTAAATTCCTCTTTGTCTAAAGCTCTGCGTGGTTAAGGTAACTGACAAACTCGGGTACAAACTGAAATCAAAAATTAAGATCAGGTACAAAGTACGGGTCTGATTAAGAATTAGTAAAGATCACATGATGTTATGGAGAGGTGATAAAATCCATTTTCTAGAGGGGTCCCTGTCCTCAGGGTCTGCCTGAGCCCGGGCACAGGTACGGGGGGACCGGGAAGGGGTTGGGGGGCTCCCCCCCGTCCTGCTCGGGGGTTCCCCCTCTCAGAGTCCCCCCAAAAAACATTCCTTCTGTTTCCCAGGCTCGGGGGCGCCTCCCGGCAGCGAGGACCGGGATCCTGCCGGGGAATGTGTCACGGAGGCGGAGCTGAAGCGCCTGCCCGAGTTCAACCCCCCCTCGTTCATGCCTTTTGGGAACGTGGGCACCCCCGTGCGGGTGTTCCTGGAGCTGATCCGGGCCTGCCGCCTCCCCCCGCCGGTCATCCAGAAGCTGCAGCTGCATTTCCCAAAGACTGGCTCATCCCGCAGGTATGGGAACGTGCCTTTCGAATACCAGGACACTGAGACGGTGGTGGAGGAAGGAGGAGTTTACACGGCGGCAGGAGATGAGATCACCGAGGGAGAGGAGCCTGAGCCGAGCCCGGGGGTGACTCACCCAGCCCGGCCTCAGCAGGAGGAGGAGGAGGGGCAGGAGGAGCAAGAGGAGTCGCATTCAGATGATGTGAGTGGAATATTCCAGCACCATCCCAGCTGGGAGGGCAGACAGAGCTCAGGTTTTAATCTTTTAACAGTGTTGTGTAAATTACATGTCTAAAAACGGTGCTAAAATAACAGCTGTTCACCTCTTGGGGCACTGAGCCCCTCGACAGTGGGGGCATGAACTCCCCAAAAATTACTTGTGCATGTCAAGATGGTTATGAGGGTCGAGCCCAAAGGGTTTGGTCAGGGGTTTATCCCAAAGGGTTTGGTCAGGATTTATCCCAAAGGGTTTGGTCGGGATTTATCCCAAAGGGTTTGGTCGGGATTTATCCCAAAGGGTTTGGTCGGGATTTATCCCAAAGGGTTTGGTCAGGGGTTTATCCCAAAGGGTTTGGTCAGGGGTTTATCCCAAAGGGTTTGGTCAGGGGTTTATCCCAAAGGGTTTGGTCGGGATTTATCCCAAAGGGTTTGGTCGGGATTTATCCCAAAGGGTTTGGTCGGGGGTTTATCCCAAAGGGTTTGGTCGGGATTTATCCCAAAGGGTTTGGTCGGGATTTATCCCAAAGGGTTTGGTCGGGATTTATCCCAAAGGGTTTGGTCAGGATTTATCCCAAAGGCTCTGGTGGGCCTGAGCCCAAAGGGTTTGGTCCAAGTTGCTGGTGCTGCAGAGCAGCCCCTGCCCTGCTGCCTGGCAGGTGGGCCCAGCTCTGCTTTGCCTGAAGTGTCCAGAGGGTTCAGGGCCACATTTGTGTGCTGGAAAAGGCCCTGCAGAGCTGCACAAATGGCTGACCTCAAATACTCCTGCGATTGAAGTTTAGTCACTGTGGGGAAAATGGGCTTTTGTGACAAAGGCTCCTGGAGCCCTGGGCAGGGCAGGCTCTGTGGAGCCATCCCTCCCTGGCAGACGCCTGTCTGGCCTGTTCTCCCAAACCTCTGTCATTACAGATCCCCAGGCAGGCCATTCCCGTTCTTTCCTCCACCAGAATTAACTCAGATGCCAAATTTTTGCTGCAATTCCACCCCATGAGTTTCTCCTGGCAACAGCGGGCACAGAGTGTGCTTTGTTCCCTCCTTTCATTCAGTCTTTCCTTCTCCAGACTAAACAGACTCCTCCAGCTGTTTCTCACAGGCTGTTTCCCGGCTTTCCAGCCGTTCTTTTGGCTGTTCCTGCCCTGGCCAATGTGCCCAGTGGAGCTGTCAGCCTGCCCTGTGCCTGTGCCAGCTTCCCAGGAGCCCACACAATCTCCTGAGGCATCAGCTGGAGTGGAATTAATTCGTTGCTCAGTGCTGACTCCGGGTCCAGCACACCTGCTCCTTAAATGGGCATCCCTGCAGTGGGTGTGCTGTGGGATCTCTCCCTGCTGACTCTGGAAGTGCCATTAGTCAGGGAATGAGCTCATCCACACCCTGTCGTGTCGGGGCCTGAGCGCTGCGGGCTGGGAGCGGCTCCATCCACGGGGCTGTTCCATAGGGAGGGTGTTGGGATGGGGTCAGGGAGCAGGGAGGGGGCTGTGCTGGTGTCACCCACCCTGTGCCACCTCCCCTGCAGGACAATGACACCTGTGAGGAGTGGGAGCGCCACGAGGCCCTGCACGAGGACGTGACCAAGCAGGGGCGTGTGGAGGAGCGGCTCTTCGAGGAGGAGATCGAGCTCAAGTGGGAGAAAGGAGGCTCTGGCCTCGTGTTCTACACGGATGCTCAGTTCTGGCAGGAGAAGGATGGGGGAGGTAACCTTGGTGTTTGTGTCACTGAGCCCCCACCAGCCCCCCTGAGCTGTAAATCAGGTTTAGCCCCTTACAAACTCAGCCATGGGCATCTTGCCATCTCTTCTTAACCTCTCCTTGGCCACAAAACTGGCAACTTGATCACAGGCTTGTCACCAGAGGCCCCAGTGGTGCTGCCTCAGCCCATTCTGTGGAATGTGGGGAGTCTCCAGTGCTGTGTCTGTGCTGGTCACTGCTGAGGCACCACCTCAAATGCTGTGTCCATTTCTGAGCCCTCACTGCATGAGAGAGACATTGAGAGGCTGGAGAGTTTCCAGAGAAGGGAACAGAGCTAGGGAAGGGTACTTGAGCAGCTGGAGGGGCTCAGCCTGGAGAAAAGGAGGCTCAGGGGGGACCTTCTGGCTCTCTGCAATTCCCTGACAAGAGGGGCGAGCCAGGGCAGGTTGGGCTCTGCTCAGGGAACAGGGAAAGGAAGAAAGGAAATGGCCAGGGAAGGGTCAGGTTTTGGGGAAAATTTCTTCACTGAAAGGATGGTCAGACATTGAAAGGGGATGCCCAGGAAGGTTTGGAGTCCCCACCCCTGGAGGTGTCCAAGTAACGACTGGGTGTGGCACTCAGTGCTCTGGGCTGGGGGACAAGGTGGGCATTGGTCACAGGGTGGGCTCCATGGCCTGGGAGGGCTTTTCCAGCCTAAATGATTCTGTGATTCCTTCCCATTTTGTTTGCCACGAGCAAACAGCCCTTCTGTGTCAGACTTCACCAAAACTGCTGCTTTCCTTCTCTTGGCAGACTTTGACCAGCAGACAGCAGACGACTGGGACGTGGACATGAGCATCTACTATGACAAAGGTATCAGATCTGAACCCCTCCCCATCCTGAGGAAACCAGGGAGGCTGGGAAATTCTGACCCTGCAGAATTTGGGGAGCTCTTTGGCTCTGTCATCCTTTGAAAGCATCAGTGAACTTGAAACAGCGTTTTTCTGGTCTGGCAGTGAGAGTTGCCAAAAAGAACAGGTTCTGCCTCCTCTGCCTGGTGCTCTGGGGGAAATGACAGCAGTGAGCAGCAGCTTCCCTGAGCTGGGCTGCCCTGACTTTGGGTTCTTTCTCCCTAGATGGAGGTGATAAGGATGCTCGGGACTCAGTGAAGATGTGGCTGGAGCAGCGGCTCCGGGACGGGTTGGAGGAGGGCTCTGTGTCAGGGCAGCAGATTGGAGCCTTTGAGAGATACACCAAGGTGAGCTCTGGGCACCTCCAGTGGCAGGGCGTGAGGGGCTGGGGTGGTGATGATGCCCAGAGGATGGGGATTAGGGGGAGGAGAGGTCTTGGGTGTGGGGAGGGGACAGAAAGCTCTGAGAAGATTGAGCTGAGCTTTGTCTAGCAACTGTGTGATGTTTTCCCCCCTTCTCCCAGGGCTTTGGCAGGAAGGTGCTGGAGCAGCAGGGCTGGACAGAAGGGCTGGGCCTGGGGAGCAGCAACTCTGGGATGGCTGAAGCTCTGGATAACGAGGGGCAGAACCCCAGATGCAAGAGGGGGTTGGGGTAAGTACCCACTGCCTGCCAGCCTGTGCTGGGGGCTCTGCCTGGGCTCTCTGGGCTCACAGCAGCTGAGTGGCTGCAAAAGAAGCAGAGTGGGAACTAGAACTGAAAGGCTGTCCCACAAATCTGCCTTCCCCTGCACAGCTCGGGCTGCCACAGCTCTCCAGACTAGATACACTGCTCTTCCTGACAGTCCAGAGGTCTTTAGTGGAGAATTGTGGAGTTAGGGCAGGACTGGAACCATGTGCAGGTTCCTGCAGCACAGACACAGGAAGGACTGGGGGTCACCTGCCACAGTGTTGTGGTGGGGAAAGCCCAGCTGACCTGAGCTGTTGCTGTCCCACCCCTACCTGCCTGTGGGGTTTCTGGAGCCTTTGTGAGGTGCTGTGTTTGACTGTGAGGGCTGGCTCTTGTTCTAGAGCAGCCAAAATAGCACAAGAATCCATATTGGTCCATGTCTTGCCTGCATCAGTTCCACATGTTGCCCAGAGAAGCTGTGGCTGCCCCATCCCTGGAATTCAGGGCCAGGTTGGAGCAACCTGGTCTAGTGAAAGGTGTCCCTGCCCGAGGCAGGGGGGTGGAACAGATGACCTTTAACATCCTATCCAATCCAAACCATTCCATGATTCCATGATCATGTGAAGGAAGTGACCAAGGAAGCTCAGGGATGCCTGGCTGCCTCACCAGCCTCCCACCAAACCTTTCCTGCTTCCCTGCAGGTACCATGGGGAGAAGCTGCCAACATTCCTCAAGGGGAAGAAGCCTCGAAGGGACACTGCCATTGTCATCTCCACCATCTACGACGACCCCGAGCCCCAGGACATGGGGGACCAGCTGCTGCGGCGCCAGCCCCCCACTGCCATGAAGTACAGGCAGGACGTGGCCTTTGTCCGGGCATCCCACCCTGCCCTGGGGAGCCTCAGGAGCCACTCACACTGAGCAGGGACTGCCACAACCTCAGGAGCTGCTCCAGAGTCCAGGCTGGTTCCTGGGCACGGGTGTGGAGCAGGGTGTTTATATTTTTTATTTATTTTCAGAAAAATTTTGTTTTGTTCTAGATTTGTAATAAAAATTGCCTCAGTGGGGTTTTCTCCCCGCTCTTAATTGAACCATTCAAATGAAGGGAAATGGTGATGTTTGTTCAGTGGGAACTGGGGGTTGTATTTCAAGCTGGGGGTTTAAAACTGATATTGGTGCTGGTATCAACCAAACCTGGGTGCTCAGAGAGCTTGAAAAGCCAGAACTTGTAGTTCAGGGCTACCAGAGACCCAGGGAGGGACAAGCACAGGCAGGGCCGGCCCTGGCACCGTAACTGTCCTGCCAACAGCTCCCTGCTGGCCACAGCTCCGCGTTGCTTGGGCGTGGCCATCCCACACTCCCGGGAGAAACTCATGGGGATGAAAGACTTGTCCTGGCACCCTGCAAGGAATTCTGCAGGAGGCGTTTCCATGTGCCGGGCGGAGCGGGAGCCTCCTGGCACGGCTCCTGTGCTCCATTTCCCTGACATAGGCACTCTGCAGAGGGGAGAGCCTTCAGCACAGTGACCCAGGGCTGCAGGGTTGAGTGGGAATGGGTGGAAAGTCCAGGACTTGTGTGCTTTCCTTAAGGACGTTGCTGTGCCAGAGGAGTGTGCAGGGAGGAGTTCCACCTTTTACCATTCTGTTGTAGCCAGGCAGGGATTGGCCTCTTCTCCCAGCAACTGGTGATAGGATGAGAGGACATATACTTAAGCAGCCTCAGAGGAGGTTTAGGTTGGACATTCCTTCCCAGGAAGGGTGATCAGATACAGGAATGGGCTGGGAGTTGCCATCCCTGGAGGTGTTTAAGGAAAGACTGGCTGTGGCACTCAGTGGTGTGGTCTGGTTGATATGGTGATGTTGGGTCACAGGTTGGACTTGATCATAGAATCATAGAATGGATTGGGTTGGAAAAGACCTCCGAGATCATCAAGTCCAACCCTTGGTCCAACTCCAGTCCCTTTACCAGATCATGGCACTCCGTGCCACGGCCAAGCTCAGCTGAAAAACCTCCAGGGATGGGGAATCCACCCCCTCTCTGGGCAGCCCATTCCAATGCCTGAGCACTCTCTCTGCAAAGAAGTTTTTCTGATCTCCAACTGAAATTTCCCCTGGCAGAGCTTGAGCCCATCGTGCCCCCTCGTCCTGTTGTTGATGATCCCGGAGGTCTTTTCCAACCTATTTTGTTCTACGTTTCCCAAAAACGGAGTGGGGTTTGGAAGTTGCCAGAACTCGAACCCGGGGACCCCAAACCCGTCGCGGTCCTCCGGGCCGCCAGGGGGCGCTGTGGGGCAGCGGAGGCCGCGCCGCGCGCGGAACGAGGCGCTCTGGGACTGCGGCCACCCGGACCCTGCGCGGGGGGCACCGGTGAGCGGCCTGCCGGGACGGGGGGGGAAAACCGGGATTGGGGGGGAATAACGGGGTCGGAGAGGGCATGTGAGGGGTGAAAGGGCCGCGGGGATGAGCGGGAGGAGAAGCGGGACGTGAGGGAAGGGGAGGTCCGGGGGGGAGAGGAGGGGCCGTGGGGGAAAGGGAAACGGGGGGTAAAGGGAGCGGTGGGGAGAAGGGAGGAACATGGGGATAAAGGAGGTGATGGGAATAAAGGGAGGGGACATGGGGACAAATGGGGGACATGGAGATAAAGGGGGTGATGGGAATAAAGGAAGGGACATGGGGACAAATGGGGGACATTGGGATGAATGGGAGACATGGGCTAACTGGGGGACAGTGGCAGGGGACAGCTGGGACATTGCTCCCCACCCGCTCCCTGGCTGTGAATTCCATCCCATCATCCCATCCCTGCGAGCACAGACTGAGCATTAAATGGGATTTTCCCCCTCTCCCAGCAGCAGGAGCAGCAGGACAGGAGATGCTCCACCATGTCTGAGGGCGGCCGGGGCGGCTCACTGGCCTTTGGCCAGGTGGTCATCGGGCCCCCGGGCTCAGGGAAGAGCACCTACTGCCATGCCATGGGGGAGTTCCTGGGCAGGCTGGGGCGCAGGGTGGCCGTGGTGAACCTGGACCCTGCCAACGAGGCGCTGCCCGGCCCCTGTGCCCTGGACATCGCCCAGCTCATCACCCTGCCCGACGTCATGGGCAGCCTCGGGCTGGGCCCCAACGGGGGCCTCCTCTACTGCATGGAGTACCTGGAGGCCAACGTGGACTGGCTGCAGGAGCAGCTGGAGGGGCTCAAGGGGCACTATGTCCTCTTTGACTGCCCCGGGCAGGTGGAGCTCTACACGCACCACAATTCCCTGAAGAATGTCTTTGCACACTTGGCCAAGTGGAATTTCAGGGTAGGGTTTGGGGTCTGTGCCTGAGGCTCCACATCCCTGGGCAGAGGGTGGGGCTGTGGGTGCCAGGGCGTGTTTTCTTCAGGAATTTGTTGGCCTTTTGCTTTTATCAAGGAAAGAGGGGAATTTTGGCCTATTTTATGCTCAAAGGGATTGGGGAAAGAGTGGCTTTGTCAGGGCTTTTAATGCAGTGGGATTGTGGACAGAAACACTGATTACTTTTTCCCAACTGTGAGAGAATCGTGGAATGATTTGGGTTGGAAGAGAACATAAAGCCTATCCAGTGCCACCCCCTGCCATGGGCAGGGACACCTTCCACGAGCCCAGGTTGCTCCAAGCCCTGTCCAGCCTGGCCTTGGACACTTCCAGGGCTGGGACAAGCACTTGCTGTGCTCCAGGGTTGTCCCCACAGCCTGAGTTTTATAGAATCATAGAATCAATTGGGTTGGAAAAGACCTCTGAGATCATCAAGTCCAACCCTTGGTCCAACTCCACTCAGTGCCACGGCCAAGCTCACCTTAAAAACCTCCAGGGATGGGGAATCCACCCCCTCTCTGGGCAGCCCATTCCAATTCCTGAGCACTCTCTCTGCAAAGAATTTCTTTCTGCTCTCCAGCTGAAATTTCCCCTGGCAGAGCTTGAGCCCATCGTGCCCCCTTGTCCTATTGCTGAGTGCCTGGGAGAAGAGACCAACCCCCACCTGGCCAGAACTTCCCTTCAGGCAGTTCCAGACAGTGCTGAGGTCACCTCTGAGCCTCCTCTTCTCCAGGCTGAACACCCCCAGCTCCCTCAGCCTCTCCTCCAGGCAGGGAACTTGGTGTGTGCTGGGGACCCTTTGCAGTGCCCTGTGAGGATTCCAGGTGACACCCCAGGCCCTGTGGGACGTGCTCTGGGCTGCCTTGCACAATGGGAGATGCAGGTGAGGCCGTGCAGGTGAGAACAGTCCCACAGCCCAGGGAAGCTGCTGATGCTGCATTTGCATCGGGGCCAAACCATGAATGTGCAAACTCTGAGTGGGGTGAGCAAGAAGGGCAGGTTCATTTGCTTGAGAATGTCACTGGGAATCTGCACATTAGAGGTTATTTTCATTGGAATAAATAAATGGATGTGAAACTGGAGCTGCTAAAATAAGACATTTGTGCTGCTGTGCTGATTCTCTCCCAGGTGCTCACACCTGGCTTGTTTTTGCTGCAGAAACCTTGCTGTGACTCAGCCAGGCTCAGCCCCAGAGCCCTGGCTGGGAGGAACTTCCAGAGCTCTGGGACCACATTGTTACAGCAGCACAAAACACGGGGAATCGAACTGCTCGTTAGTGTAATTATTAATTATTAGTGCAAACCGCAGTTGGCTCTGCCAGCAGAACGTGGTGTGCTACAGTTACTGCTCCTGAGTGTGCCTTGGCCTGAGCATTCCTGTGGGGAAGGTGAGGGCTGGAGGCAGTTGTGTTGTTCAGGAGGACAATTAAACCCCAGCTCCCACCCCAAAAACCTGCAGAGCTCAGGCAAGAGTGGAAACTTCAGCTGCAAAGAGAGAAACCCTGAGGAAAGGGAGAGCAGCTGTAGGTTTGGTGCTCAGCCCCCTGTGCAGCCTCCCCACAGCCCTTCCCTGGGTCCTGAATCCGTGGTGGTCCATGGGTGGGAATGCGACAATATGCACTTTTATATACAGGGGTATTTGAGGGTGTTCAGCCTGGAGAAGAGAAGATTCCAGGGAGACCTCAGAGCCCCTTCCAGTGCCTAAAGGGGCTCCAGGAGAGCTGGAGAGGGACAAGGGATGGAGGGACAGGACAAGGGGAATGGCTTCCCACTGCCAGAGGGTTAGATGGGATAATGGGAAAGAATTCCTTCCCTGTGAGGGTGGGCAGGCCCTGGCACAGGTTGCCCAGAGAAGCTGTGGCTGCCCCATCCCTGGGAGTGTCCAAGGCCAGGTTGGGTGGAACTGGATGGGATTTAAGGTCCCTTCCAACCCAAACCATTCCATGATTCTCTGATTCTGTTTTTTATATGCAGGAGGTAGAAGGTGGGTGGTGACTTGCCCAACATGGTACAGTCAGGTCTGAGCAGATGGTCCTGTTGCTACTTCCAGACCATCCTAAAAGCAAGTGGATGGTTTTGTCACGGGTCTGACCTTTCTGTTCCTTTGTGCCTTTGCTTCCCAGCTGGCTGCAGTGCATCTGGTGGATTCCCACTACTGCACAGACCCTGGGAAGTTCATCTCTGTGCTCTGCACCTCCCTGTCCACCATGCTGCACGTGGAGCTGCCCCACGTCAACATCCTCTCCAAGATGGACCTCATCGAGCAGTATGGGAAGCTGGGTAAGAGAATTCCATGGAATCCCAGGAATGGTTTGGGTTGGAAGGAACCTTAAACCTCATCCAGTTCCACCCTGCTGCCGTGGGCCGGAACAACTTCCCTAGACCAGATTGCTCCAACCAGGCCTTGGACACTTCCAGGAATTTGAGGGAGAGGGATGTGGATTGGGCTGTGTCAGCTGTTTGGGAATGAGGATGGTTGGGGGAAACTGGTGTAAACTGTGCTCTTCATCCTGCAAACTGCCTTCAGAGGTCCTTGTGTCCCTGCAGCTTTCAACCTGGATTATTACACCGAGGTCCTGGATCTCTCCTACCTGGTTGACCATTTGGCCTCCGATCCCTTCTTCCGGAATTACCGGCGCCTCAACGAGAAGCTGGTGGAGGTCATCGAGGACTACAGCCTGGTGTCCTTTGTGCCCCTCAACGTGCAGGTGACACAGCAGGAGGGAACAGGGAGCCCTGGATATGTAGCACTTTGTTTGTGTCTGTTCAGAGCCAGGAGGGCTGAAAGTCTCAGCTGTGAAGAGACTCAGAGGTGGAAAACAGGAAAACACACCCAGACTTGTAAATGGTCCGTGGCAGCCGAAGGAATGGAAAAGGCTGATGGGCTTGGGGCTGCCTGGGCCTTGTGTCCTGGGGTGGGGAATTCAGGCTCCCCCTTCCTTCAGGTCTTCTGTGCCTGCATTTCAAATCTGGGCAAAGTACTGCCTAAAAAGTTGTCAAATTAGGGAGCACTGAATAATGAGAAGATTGGGAGGAATACACTGGGGAGGGAGGGCTGGGAACGTGGTGGTTAATCAGGGAGTTGGCAGAAGTGTCAGCAGAGGCAAATGGGCTGGGACAAGGTGATGAAAGGGAGGGAGAGGGTGGAGGTGTCAGCCTGGCCTGTACCACGGGTGTTCCTGTTTGTCCCATGTCCCCAGGGCCCTGGCAGCATCCTCAGGGCCTTGGGCACTGTGTGGATGAACCAGAGCCTTGGAGACAATCCATGGCAAGGCCCACCATGAGCTGATGCCTGTGGGAAAGCCCCAGATTCCCAGAGTGCCGTGTCCCTCCCCTCCAGGACAAGGAGAGCATGCGGCAGGTGATGCAGGCGGTGGACAAAGCCAACGGTTACTCCTTTGGAGACCAGGAGCACAGGAGCCTGGAAGCTCTGATGTCAGCAGCAGTGGGAGCTGATTTCCACTTCTCTTCGTATCCTCTCTGGTGTTGAGTTTAATTTCTCCTTCCCTGGGAGAGAGAGGCGGGAATTTTCAGGCCCAAGTCTTTCCTGACACCACCTGGTGGGTGATACACGTGTGGGGAGAGAGTCCTGCTTGGCCCAGCCCGTGGCAGACACTTGTCCACAGCAAACCCACCACAGCTGTTGCTAATTGATACTGTGGATGTGTCAGGAATCTTTCACAGCTTTCCCCTCTCTCACACTCCCTTGGATGGGTTCATTCCCTCTCCTCCAAACCACACAACTGATTCTCCTGTACTTGTCGGGTCTGGGATCAGGCAGAGCCAGAAATAACTCAGGTGATTCCTGCTGCTGCCAGCCCTGCATCTTCCTGCGAGCCTTGGGGCTAATGTGGGGCTGGTTCCTCGCTGAGAACGTTCAGAGCTCCTTGCAGCAGGGAGTGTTTGAGCCCAGCCCCTTGTTTTCCTTAATTACTGCATTATCAGCACCCTGGCAGTGCAGGAGAAGTATGTGCAATCTCAGGACAAAGCCGTGGAAGAAGAGGTGATGGATCTGTGACACACCCTTTCCACGGCTCCTCTCTGTTTTGACACCTCTCCTTTCCCTACCAGGAGCTTAAGCTGTGACTCAGAGCAAGTGAAAGCCTTTCCAGACATAGTCTGGCTGCTGGACTCTCTCTCTGGGTGGGTTTGACCTCTCAAGCTTCTGCCTGCACAAAGCAGTGATCTGGCAGAAAGGAGATGGCTGAGGGCAGGATGAGTCCTGAGGATTCCTTAGGAACAGAGAGAATGAGCCGGGGAAGGCAAGATCAGTGAGGAAAATAAATGGAATAAGGTCTCCTCTTCCCCATCATGACCAAGACAGATCCAGAGAAGGACAAATCAGTTGGAGCTGCCTCATCTGCAGTGGGACTTGAGACACAAGTTCTGGGTTTGCTGCGGGAGGAACGTGCAGGGGCCTCGTGCTCCGGGGAGTGTCCAGGCAGAGACGCCTCCACTGCGTCTCAAGGAGAGAAAGATGTTTGTTTTTCTTTTTCTTAGAAATAATGATGGACTCTTTCTTAATAAAAGAACTCCTTTGCCTCACTTTCATCTTGTGAGTTTGCTGAACCTGAATAAATAAACCCAAGAATGCTCCAGAGCCCGAGGCTGAAGAGCCTCGGGTGGGAACGTCGCGGCAGCGAGTGCGTTGTGTGCACGGCAGCTCCGTGCTGGCCGTGTCCTCTCCTCTCTGATCTGCCTGAGAACAGGCTCAGCGTTTGCTGGAGGGAGTGAGGACTGTGGGACAGGAAAGCAGGTCACTCCTGGTGATCCAGGAGTGATCCAGAGGCTGGAGGTTGGGACATAGAGCACAAACTGCCAGCTCGGCTTTTGGAGGCTTTTGATTAAGAAAGCCCCTGTGTGACTCAGCTCATGGTTTGCATGTAGGGCCTTTCCCAGCAGCTGCCTTGTGTGTCCTCATCCACCTTCTTTTTCTCTGGGCTTGCTTTCTTCACATCCCGAATCCTGGGGCTTCTCCTCCTTCCCATGTAATTCCCTCTTGTTCTCCTGCTGTGGCTCCCAATGGTGACAGCAGCAGCTCCCAGCCTCGTGTGCCACCTGCCCTGGTTCCTGCTGCAGCAGCAGCTGGGGGATGGCCCTGCAGGGCTGAGGGGGGAAGAGTGAGGTGTCCCAAGGGAGCAGCCTCCAAGTGCCTCCCGGCAGCTCCACACGGGCTGGGAGCGAGCAAGACTCCCGATCCCAGCTCCATGTGCAGACTCAGCATCTCCTCTTGCCCAAGATCTTGCATAAAATACTACGGGATTTTCTCACAGGATGGTTTGGCCCTTGGCAATGGGATTGCTCACCAGATCTCCAATGGATCTAAGTGCAAATGGGGTCTTGGGAAATAAAATCCATTTTTTCTGCATCTCCGAGGTTTGTGGTCAGGATTTGGGGAAAAGGAGGAGCTCAGGGGGAGGAAGGGAAAGACACACTCACTTGTGCTTTAACGAGACCCATTCCCAGTGAAACACTACACAGATTTCATGTATCAGAGTTAAATCCCTGACTGCTGCCATTGCCTCAGCTCTTCTCAAGAGCTCAGAGACTTCCCTGGGTATTCCCAATGCTGAAGATCTGGAAACCAACCTAAGCATAGCTGAGCTGAAATTCCATCCTCACCCTGTGGCTTGTGGCCTTATCCCGGTCTTTCAGAGCTCTGTGAAGGGATGGGAGATGTGATCATAAAAATATTAATTTTATGGTGGCTTTTTCATGGCTTTGAGAGATTTGGTGGCTTAAAAGGGTATGGTCAGGTCAGGCCGAGTTACGCAAGAGCCGTCAAAGCTTTTGTGGCTTGTTGGGCTTTTTTATTTGAATACCCTGGATATCTGCAGCCTCAGCCTTGCCAGAGCTGGAGAAAATAGGAATTAAGGGGCATGGAAAACCACTCATCTCAGGTCAGGGATCCTCTGCTGTGACCAAGCCAAAAAATCTTGAGGTCTGAAGGAGCTACAGCCCCAAAAATGCATTATTTTTGCACTAAAGAGCCTTTTACAGCTGAATTGGGGTTGAATTGGGACCCAGAGCCCAGTGGGGACAATCCTCACTGCTCCTGGTCAGGATGACATGGAAAATGGCTCAGCAGGAGACAGGGAAGGCTGGAGACCCCAGTGTGAAATCCAGGCTGGCTCCTGCACCCACCAAATGTCCCCATGCTGGGAGGGGACAGACGTGCCGAGGCTCCTGGGACTCAGGGAGGTGACACTTTGGCTCCTGTCACTCCCATTGAGCAACAGGCAGGGGCCAAGGGCCAGGATTAGTCACCCCAACTGAGCCACATCCCTGGGATGGGGGACCCAGTTTTCTGCTGAGCTGGTCCTACCTGCCCCAGCCCCTCCAAGCCCTGTGCCAAGGCAGGCTGAGCCCACCCTGACTGTGGTGGGTGAGACTGAACATGGCAGGGTGTGATTTTTGGAATTTTTGGGCTTCAATCCAAGCCACCAAAGAGGGGTTGGCTGTGTCCCCTCCCTCCAGCTTCCAGCCCTAATTCTGGCTCCATCATGGGCTTCCTGCTCAAAGACAATTTCCCCATCAAGTGGTGCTTTCTGAAGGGGATAAAAAGCCTCTCCAAAAACCCCAAAGTCCCCAGAGCAGGCACTCGGTGCCAGCCTGGCAGGAGGTGCCCATCACTGCCCCAAGGCAGGGTGATGGTCACCCAGCACCCAGACACCAGGGAGGTGCCAGCCAGGAGCCAGCCAGCCCCAGCCTCGGGCACAAATCCCTGCAGGGAGGTTGGGAGAGCTGGGGACAAGGACAGGCTTGGCTGTGGGTCCTGCAGCCCCATTCAGGGTGGGCAGAGCCTTTGCAGGTGGTGGGGGAATGGGCAGCATCCCCCACATGCCCTCAGAATCCTGTTTTGGTGGTCCTTTCCCCATGGCTGCTGGTCCCTCTTGTATGGGGCTGTGCCAGGACCCTACTGGGAGAGTGACTGCGGGGTGGGGACACTCCCTGGCCCCACGGCCCTTTACTCTAAACCTCATATATCTGAGACCTTTCCTGGTGTCAGGGATGCTGAGAGAATTCCACATCCCCAGGACAAGGACAGGGATCAGTGTCCCAACATCTCCCTGGTCTTTCCATCTGGGTCCCACCACCTTACATGAAATGGGGGGTCAGGAGGACCCCAGGGAACACCCTGCTCTCCCCAGCAGCACAACCCTCTCATGGGAGGTGTCCTGAGGATCCAGGGCCTCCCTCTCAGCCTAGAAAAGCTGCTGGACCGGCTGGGAGCCGACGAGCATCCTCCTCCTCCACCGCCCAGCCACGCTGCAATTTCAGGAGCTGTCGAAATCAGTTAACTCCTGGGAAGCCAGTGAGAACCCACAGCCCCAGGAAACACAGAGATGGACACACACCCCTCAGTTAACCCCTTCTCAAGCACCAACACCCCCAACTCCCATCTGGCCACCCTCCAGTTTAACCAGTTTGGGGTGCTGGTGTCCCCAGGGTGGGTCAAGGGCCAGGCCAGCCCTTGGCTTGTTCTTCCTGTTGGCCACCCCAGTTGGGGTAATTCCAGGTCTGGGGCTGGTTCCCAGGCTGGGAGCACTTGGAGCCAGGTGGGAGCTGACTGTGGTGGCCCCTCACTGGCCTCCCCTCAGAGCCCTCCCAGCTCAGCAGGACCTGCAGAGCAAACGGGACCTACCAGGGCCACTGACCCAGCCCTTGGCATGGCCAAGGCGACACCAAACTACAAGATGTCACAGTGGGGATGAGGAGAACCTGAGGGGCTCACAGGGGTTAATTCCCTCTGCTGGTTTCTGCTCCAGATGACCCATCCAGAGCAAAGAGCTTCTGGTGCAGCCCAACCTCCCACAGCAGCCAGAGCCTGGCAAACCTCTCTACATCCCAGGCCAGTCCCTTTCTCCCTCTGTACCCCACAATTCCTGCACTTCTCTGGGTGCCTCCCCTGGTTGTGCCTCAGTTTCCCCCAAGCTCAGGAGCTCTTGGCACACTGTGGTTTGGCCATGCCAGAGCTGGGGACTGGCATGTCCCCCACGTCCCCCGTCCGGGGCTCCCGCTGAACCGGAGTCATGGCGTGTTTCCTCCCGGCATCCCGGTGCTTCCCATCAAAGGCCGGCTCCTGCCCAGCCCTGCTGGATCTGATGAGCTCATAGCCCAGGGTGCCATGACTGTATTTTATTGTAATTATTTTTCATGTTGGAACGCGCTGTCGGCGGGGGAAGGAGCGGGGGGAGCTGCGCCCTTCGCTGTGGCCTCGTGCCAAGGCCAGAACTGCTGAGCTTTCACCTGCCCCAGCACGTCTGGACCTCGGTGGGGATGTCCCCACCCTTCTGACACCCCAGGGCTGTCCCCGTGTCACTGACAATGTGGCTTTTTGTGGACCTTCCTCCTCGGACTCAGAGGAGCTGGTGAGGAGGACCTGGGGGTGTTGGTGACGGGGTTTGGGGCACTGTGGATTTGTACCAAGGGGGTGGGACACCCCACTGTGGGGTCAGGGACACCCCGTGGAGCAGCCCTTGGAGCAGCCAGCGTGGAGGGTCATCTCCAGGGTGGGGCTGCTGAACCCACATCTTGTGGCTGCAGAGCCCCCCTGGAACCCTTCTAAGGGCTGCCGAGGGATGGGGTTTGCTGGGCACCCCATTGTGGGGCTGGGTCAGGCACTGAGAGCAGCCAGTTTTGGGGGCCTGACTGCCCCCCCATCCTGGTGGGATGGGAGGGGAAGGGGATTCCTGGCAGCACCCGGACACGTGCGCAGGGAGAGACGAGGCAGACCAGAGGCAGATGTGCAGGACATGGTTTATTGGAGACCCACAGAGGCTTTGGCAACACACAACCCCCTCCCAAAACTGGGGGGGGAGCTGCCCGGACCCCCCTTGCCCCGTCCCAGCCCCTCACCTCCTCCTGTCACTGCTCCAACCCTCTGAGACAGGGGGTTTGAGGCTGGCATGTGCCAGACTGGACACCCCCGTCCCCAAAAAATTGTTAAATAGCAGGGGGGCTGGCAGCCCTTCAGGACAGAGGTACCTCCTCTCCCTCCTTTCCCCCTCCCCAGAGCAGAGGACAGGGGAGAGGGAGGAGGGAGGCCATTCCAAAACCACCCCCACTCCCGGCATCCAGGCTGGGGGGGGGGAACTGGAGGAGCTGAGACTCCTTCCCCCTCCAAAAAACCAACCAACCAAAAAAAAAAAAAACAACCAAAAAAAAAAACAAACCACGAAGAGATGCCGAAGGGGCTGGAGTGGGGGCAGGAGGGGGCCTGTCCCCAGCTCGGCAGGGGCCGTTCAGTTCTTGGGCTCTTCGCCAGCCTCGCCGCCGTCTTCGCCGGCACACTCGGCTGTCCATAGCGTGAGGTTGTCCCTGAGCAGCTGCATGATGAGGGTGCTGTCCTTGTAGGAGTCTTCGCTGAGCGTGTGCAGGTCCCCCATGGCCTCGTCGAAGGTGGTCTTGGCCAGGGAGATGGCCTGCTCGGGGGCGTTGGCGATCTCGTAGTGGAACACGGAGAAGTTGAGGGCCAGCCCCAGGCGGATGGGGTTCGTGGGCTGCATCTCCTTTTTGCTGATGTCCATGGCCTCTTGGTAGGCTTCCTGGGCGTTCTCTATCGTCTTCTTGCGGTCGTCCCCGGTGGCCACCTCGGCCAGGTATCGGAAGTAGTCGCCCTTCATCTTCAGGTAGAAGACCTTGCTCTCGGCATCGCTTGCCTTCTTGATGAGATACTTGTCCAGCAAGGCCAGGACGTTCTTGCAGACGCCGTTCAGCTCCCGCTCCACCTTCTCCCGGTACTCGTTCACCAGCTGCGCCTTGTCGTCGCCCTCCTCGGTTTTGTGCTCGATGCTGGAGATGACCCTCCACGCCGAGCGCTGGCAGCCCACCACGTTCTTGTAGGCCACGGAGAGGAGGTTGCGCTCCTCGTTGGACAGCTCGTCCCCGTGCTCCACCACGGCCTTCATGAAGTCTGCCATGTCCTCGTAGCGCTCAGCCTGCTCGGCCAGCTTGGCCTTCTGCACTTGGTGGTTTCTTGCCATGGCTGGGACGCGGCGCGGGGCGGACACCTGGGCGAGCAGCGGGAGCCGTCGGAGCCTCTGCCGAGCGCTGCCGCCGGGATTCGCTTTTGGCTGGGCGTCGGAGCCTCGAGCGAGAGCAGGAGGAGCCAGCCAGGTCCAAGGAGTGTCCTTCTCCTCCTCCTCCTCTGCTTCCTCCCCGCCGAGCCCGGCCCTTAAAAGGAAAATCGCGGTGAATCATCGCCCGCGGGCGGCGGGGCTGGGGAGGGGGCGAGGGGGGGCGGGCAACGCCCTGCCCTCCCCGTGGGTCCTCGGTGGGTGCAGCACCCGTGGATGCCCCGAGGGTCTCCCCACAGCCAACGCCCACCCGGGGAACGCCCATTCCGCTGCTGAAAGGGCTTGGGAGGGCGGCAGCCGGTGGGTTATCCTTTGGATGGGGGGTACACAGAGGCACGGCAGCCTTCGACCCTTCCCACCCCTCCCCGGAGAAATGGGCCACGGGGTGTGTCGGCTCGTAAAAATGGTTTTTTTCCCTCCTCGCTTAAAAAAAAATATCATATCGCTGTCGGTTTTAATACGGTGATTAACTCGGTGATAATTGCGAGGGCTTGACGGGCAGGTATTTATTCCCACAGGTGGGGAAACCGAGGCACAGCGGCTCCCGCACCTCTCCGGGCGCAGCGGAGGGATCGGCCCAAAAAGGAGCACAATCACCCCGTGCCTTTGAGCACAGCGGGACCACCTGGACCCCCCAAACACCCCGTGGTGGCACATCTGCCGCTGGAGCGAGCCCGGATCCAGGCGGAGCAAGGAGACCCCCACCATCCCCACCACCTTTGTGCCCACCTCCACCCCAAGGCTGCGTTTCCCCATCCCACCACCCCCACCAGGGACTTCTCCCATCCCTCAAGCTGTAAGCGAAGAGTTTGAGGGTTCGGTTTTTTAAACTTTTAGGTTTTTCCACGCCGTCCGTGGGCGCCGGGCCGCGGTGGCAGCTCACGGAGCCCCGATTAGGATCTGTGCTGCGCCTTGCGCTGAGTTTCACTCTCGTCCCGTTCGAGCTTGTTGCCACACGCCGGGCGCTGGCGCAGCCCCGACCCCACTCCTTGCCCAAACCCGGCCTTATCTGCGTGCGGGAGCGTGCGGGAAGGGCAGGGTGGGGCTCCCGGTGGCTCCGGGCCAAGGCAAAAAGGGAGGGTGTGATTTTTTTAATCAGCCTGACTCGCTGCTTCACTCCTCCCTGAAAACAGCCCTGCCGGGAGTGCCCCGTCATCCCCTCTCCCTTCCTCACTCAGGAGGGTGCTGGGGATGGAGGGCACAAGAAAAACCCGACGATGCTTTTCCCAATCACTTGCAGCCCAGGGAAACACCCCCAGCCTTTGCACCACTCCCTCCCCACCCCGGAAAATGGGATTTGGGGCTGCTCATCCCCTCCTGGCCAAGCCCCCCGGCACAGGGGGGATTGGGGTATCAGGGGTACCCCTGCCCATCAAGGGGCTGGTGGGACAGGTGAGGGTGTCCAGCTCCCCCAGCCCCTCTCTGTTCCCCCTCCAGTGCCACACGCAGCCCCTCAGCAGCAGTTGGAGCTCCTTCCCCAGATCAGAGTGATCCTGCAGGAGCAGGTTCCGCCCCACTGAGTCTGGAAAAGGTGTTTTCCAAAGGAATGGGCCCATAGGAGACCATGGCCCGTCTCCCACCCTCTGCCCAGCAGACAAGGCGGATCCAACAGAGCCCCTCCAAGAGCTTCCACCAGGCACAATCCCACCCACAGAGGGGCTGGAGTCAAACAGAGACCACGATGTACCAAGCCCGCTAAAATCCATCTCCTATCCTTGGAACACCGGGAGGCAGCTGAGCCTGGGTGAGTTAGTCTGAGCTCACACGCCTTCGGGCAGCAAAGCCGTATGTGGTTGGGATCTGGAGTTCCCAGCCCTGGTGAAGGACTCCCTTCCAGCCCTTGGGATGATCGTGCCCCACCCTGCCTGCATTTGGGCTCTTTAACTCCATGTTGGCACTGAGAGGGCTCCATGGGGAGACCCTGGTGGGATTCCCCTTCCCCAGCAGGACACGGGTGGGATGTGGATGGTTCAGCCTCGGATCTGGTGTCTGTGGTAGCCCCTGCCAAAGAGGCTGAGCTACTGCCAAATTTTGTCTGTGCAGGGCTGAGAGGAGGCTGCAGGAACACTCTGCCCTACCGGTTTTGTGGAAAACCAGCAGAGGGTGAAGGGAAGAGCCCCAGATCTGGGTGCAGGGACTGCGGATCAGCTTTGGTGCAGCATCACCCCTGGGAGCACCCCTGGGTGCCCAGATTGCCAAAGAGCAGCACCAGAAGGTGCAACCCAAACCATCCTATGATCACCCTGGGGAGAGGGGCACTCAGTTATCCCCAGCCCTGGGGACACTGCCCAGGCCAGTGCACATCTCCAGTCCCACGAGCTGAGGGCAGGTGTGGGCAGGGCAATGGCAGGAGGTAGAGGATGCTCATGGCCATTCCCAGCAGCACTGGAAGGATCCTCACAGCCTGTCCAGCCACCCCATCCAGCCCTGCCTCTGCCCCTGGCTGGGAGGACGCTGCCAGCTCCCAAAACATCAGTGGACAACACATTTTTCCAAGGTGTGCTCTCTGCACATCAGGGTCCCATGGGCCCATCACTGCTTCTCCAGCCTGGCCCAACCCTTCCTGCTGCAAAGGAGAGTGCAGAGATATGCCACAGCCCAGTTTGGGCAGCTCCTGGATCCTGCTCCCATGGCCACACAGCTGATGGCAGAGGGGTGCCAGCCCTCCGTGGTTTCCCTTGGCTCCCAGCCCCACGTGGCACTGACGTGCCCAGGCACGACCCGTCCCCAGCAGCCAAACAGCGGGGTACAGTAAATAGGAGAAACTTTTATTTTGTTACAAAAGTCAAAGGCATAAAGAGATGGGTGAGTCCTACAGGGCTGGGGGCAGGCCTGGCTGCTCCACTCAGCTCCCAGCCAGGTCGGTGCTGCAGCCTCCAGAGCCAGGGGGGCTGCTTGAGGTGCTGCAGGGCTGGAACCCCTTCCCCTAAAAGTAGAGCTGGGCTAAGATGAGACTGGAGCTGGTCAGGGGACTGCAAGGGCACACTGACCATGTGCTAACTCCTGTCTGGAGAGGACAATCCTCTGGCACACAAAAGGGCTGGTGGGGTTGGGTGTGTGATGCCACTGGCTGTGGTATGTTCTATTGCGAACTGGCTCGTCCCAAATTCCCACTGGGATGCCAACCACGACCTTCCAGCACCTACAGCGGGGAGACACCGTCACTGAGGGTCACACTGGTGGTCACGGGGAGCCACCGGGCGGCAGGAGACAGCAGGAACTCCACTTATTGCACTCGGGTGGGACGGCTGTATGGCTTTGAGCTCCGAACCCGCGGGACAGTCGTTGCGGGGTTGGAAAAGCTTTTCATTGTGCTCGGCCGCTTTCCCCCGCCCTCTCTCGCGGAGGGAGGGAGGGAGGAAGGCG
Source organism: Pithys albifrons albifrons (assembly GCF_047495875.1). Taxonomy (NCBI): domain Eukaryota; kingdom Metazoa; phylum Chordata; class Aves; order Passeriformes; family Thamnophilidae; genus Pithys; species Pithys albifrons. The sequence goes on from NC_092481.1 coordinate 4,102,606, forward strand.
CGGCCGCGCAGCCCTGGTGAGCGGAGGCACCGTGGTGGTCATGGCTGTGGGCTCAGCTCCCCGCGGGATGCTCCAGACGCTCCACGAGGGGCAAAGGGCTGCGGGCGCTCCGTGCTGGGTCCAACCAGCGAGAGGAAGAGGAAAGGGGAGGAAGAGAAAGAGAGGGTTAGTGCCAGAAATACGTGAGCGAGGAGCAGAGGGTGGAGCACCCAGGCTTGGTGGCAGAATGGGGACAGTCTGGGATGGAGGAGGAGGAGGAGGAGGGAGGAAGAGGCAGTGGTCTCCATCCCTCCTCCAAGGCTGGAGCAGCAGGACCTCATGGGGTGCTGCAGGGAAGGAGAGAGGCAGCTCTGAAGTGACATAGGTCATCATGATGTGCTCTGGAAGGAACTTACCTTGACCACAGGCATGTCAGAGAGCGAACTGGGAGTTGCAGAGAGGAAAACAGGAGAGGGGAGGGATTGCCTGACCCCCAGAGAGGGTCAGGGCTGGGGTTAGAATCTACTCCAGGTTCCATCCCTCTGCTCAGGTTCTACCCCTCACTCCAAACATGAAATCTCTGTATTGGGTGGGGGCTTCCTCACAAAACCACCTGCTATGTCCTCCAGCTGGCCCTGGGGTCCAGGAATGCTCTGCCAACACCCCTCCATCCACATGTGTCCTGCACACCCTGACACAGACCAGGCAGCTCCATCCTTTGCCAAATCCCAGCACAAAGCTGAGGGAAACCAAACCCATCCTCTTCTTGCAAAGCCTTCAGGGATGCACAGGGATGGCACAATCCAGGGCTGGTGGGATGCCAGTGGGATACTGGTGGGATGGATGGGGCTCATGGATGTCAGCACAGCTGGAGGGTGATGGGCTCCATGCACAGAGCTGGTCATGCAGTGGAAATGAGATGGGTGGCTTGAGTGGATGGGAGGGAGAAGAAAGTTCTTACCAGCCAACCCTCAGAAATCAGGGCTAAGGTCCGAGGAAGAGCAAATCCCATCAGGCTGTGCAGGAAATGGCAAAGTCCTGGCAGGCATCCTCCTGGGGAAGACACCAGAGGTTATGCACCTCAGCACCTGCCACAGGGCCAGAGGGGCTGGGATAGACTGGGAGCACAGATCCTGGCCAGGCACGTGGGGAAGGGACACTGAGGTGACAGCACCGGGAAGGGGATGAGCCCCTGCCCAGCCTGAAGATGTGGGACAGCAAAATCCCTTCACTCCAGCAAGAGTCACAGCAGCACCACAGCAGGAGGTTCCAGAAGCTTCCAGGTAAGGCATGAGCTTCAAAGAGTCACACACCAAGGCACTTGCCCTCTTCTGACTTCAAGGAATAAAATAATAATCCAAGCAATTAACTCTTTAAAAATAGAATTTTATTGAGTAACAAAGGAAACTGGTTTAAATAAAAACAGGAAGGATTCTGGCCCCTGGTAAACCCCCCACACTGCTCCTCTGCTGTCCCCCAGGCATAGGCACTCAGTGTACAAAGCAGAATGCTGGTAAATTCAGGGGGGCTGGGCTGCCCCCCAAAATGTGCTGCCTCTGCCTGAGGTTGAAATAGGTGTGTCTGATCCATGGAAACCTAATGGGCAGCTCAACACTGGTGTCCTTCTCCTGGTGCCAACATGCACAACACTCCCTGCCCCAGGTAGAAAATGTTCTATGTAGAAAAAAAACCCTACAAATTGTGCAAAAATATCCAGCAGCTTTTAATAACTTGATTCAAGTATTGCTACAAGGTTTGTGGCTCTGCCTGCACCTCAGGGACACAGAGCTGGCTGCACAGGTGCAGAGTGATGGTAATGGATGAGCCCAGGCAGCTGGAACTGCTCCCAAGGGACTGGGGACATCCCTTCATGGATGAGCCCAGGCAGCTGGAATTGCTCCCAAGGGACTGGGGACATCCCTTCATGGATGAGCCCAGGCAGCTGGAACTGCTCCCAAGGGACTGGGGACATCCCTAGGGACACTCTGCTATCCAGACAACCCAAACCAGGAGCAGACCATGAGGTTATCAGACCCTCTCACCGTTTCCCTTGGAAAACTCCATCTAGAAAGGGTGAGAGCCTTGGGAATTCACACACTTTTCTGTTGCCTCCTGGTCTCCTCCAGACAGGCCATAATGCTGGCAGGCTGCTCTTCCCAACTCTGACAGCTGTAGACTTGCCAACCAGCACATCACGAGGGGAGTCACAGAGCACAGAGTGTTTCTTCTTCCCTGCTATAAAGGAGGGTCCCCCCAACTCGTGTCGCTGCAAAATGTGTCTGACTGACAGACAGGGTCAAAATACAGAGTTCTTCAGCCCCTCCCAGGAACCAGCCAGGAAACAGGATCAGCAGCACCCAGGACATCCTCACTAACTTCCAGGTCTGCTGGGAGCCAGAGCCCTCCCAGCTGAACAGCCCAACTTACCAAGGCACAAGGAAAGCCACTCCAACAGTGGCCAAGGTGAGACTCTGGCTGGTAAGAGCCAGAACACCCTTCCATGTTGGCACAGGGGAGCAGGATGTGTTCATGGAGACAACAGGGATACCAGGGAGCTGACACCTCCTCCAGCTCAGAGTGGGAACCATTTGTCAGTGCCCACCTCCCACCCTCAGCTCAGCTCACAATTCCCAGCAGGAATCGCAGTGACCTCCTGGAGAAGGTGCCCATGGCTCAGAGGGCTGGGGACTCCCCAGGTGCAGCAGGGACCCCTGCCTTTGGCAGGAGTCTGAGGGTCCCACAAGCTGTCAGGCTCTGTCAGCCAAAAATCCTGACAGGCCACATCACAGTGAAACAAGTAAACAAAAAATAATAAATAAATGTAAAACCAAAGAAGGCAACGTCTGGCTCGAGTGAGTCTTTGGCAGCTCTGGGTCACAGGGCTGTCCTGCCTGAGGCTGGGGACATGCTGAGAGGGGAAGGTACTGCTGGAGCAAGGTGCAGGCACAGCAGGCACTGGGAACATCACAGCACTGCTAGGGAAGGCCTCCTACCATGCTGGTGTCAGTTTTGGCTCCAAAGGAAGGGATTTCGCTCTTAGGACTGGATGGGGTCCCATTATCTGGCTGGATAAATCCTCTTCTGTCTATCAAACTGGAAAACACAAAGGGGAGAGGAGTTAGGGGAATGAGGACTGAAGCCAGGAGCTCACAAGCCATGGGGAGGGCTCCTCGTGGGAGCTGCCAATCAAAGCAGGGCAGGATGTTGGAGAGCATCCTGCCCATCAAACCACACGCTTGTCACACAAACCACCAGCCAGCCCACAGGCACACAGAGCTCTGGGTTACCACAAACCCCAAAGGGAACTGGCCAAAGGTCTTCAAACACAAAAACAACGTGAATGAGGAAAGAAAAGGAGTAAAACACTATTCTCCTCCTCACAACCTCCCAGCTAACAGCTGGGCTCCCTGAATCCATGGATTTAGCAGCTCTGAACAGCAGCACTGGGATTTTGGCACTTGTGAACCCAAAGAAGAGCCTGGAGGGCACTTCAGAGCAGGGCCTGATGTAAGTATAAACCACACTTTATTCTGATCCTCCTCTGCTGCTGTTACACCAAATTAGCACCACTGAGATGCTCCACGTGAATCCAAACTGGATCCACTGAACAGACTCCCACATGCTCCAGGACAGGCTGAGAGCACCAAGAAAGATTCCCAGCTCCTGTGGCAGGGCAGAGCAGGGCCTTACTCTGCCCAACTGCACCATCTTGTGACCAAGCAGTGATTATCCTGTGCTGCAGGTAACTCACACCCAGGTAAGAGCCTTTGGTGGGGTGATACTGAGCATTCCAGGCGATGTAAGAGTTGGTGAAACCCAGGATCTCTGCACTGCCTGGGGCAGTCAGAGCACAGGAGGGAAAACATGCTGAAAATCATAGGATCATGGAATAGTTTGGGGTGGAAGGGACCTTAAGGGTCATCTCATTCCAGTACCCTGCCAGGGCAAAAGCAGTGGTGCTAGTGCTGATATTGGCCATCTGCTGCCAAGCCCTTTGGTGCTGTTACTCTCCCCTCATTCAGTTGTAGGGTGTGTCTTATCTTCAAGTTCCATGAAACCATTACAAGTGACCCAAACTCATCAAGCTCCAACACAGAAGCAACAGTTCATTTCCTACTTACACATCTCCAGCCTTTCTCTGCAGAGTGGGGAGCTGTTCCCTCCACATCATCAAAGCAGGTGTGTCTGTGCTGACAGTCTCCCCTGAACCATGATAAATCTGTCCTTTCCAAGGCCCCTCTCCCAGAGCAGGATGCAATTCCCAGCACTTTGGAGGTCCAAGGCTCTTACCTGGGATGGAATGGTCCACACAGCACTGCACAGCAGTTTGTGAGGATACTTTTATGGCTGTAGGGATTGGCAAACTCCGAGCCCCTCTTATTTGACCAGGACCCTTTGATCTGAAAGGATGGACACAGGTTAGGACAGGAAAGATGTGGGAGCACATAATGACAGGATGGTTTGTCTTACCAAAAACATCATAGAATCATAGAATCAGTCGGGTTGGAAGAGACCTGAGATCGTTAAGTTCAACCCTTAATCCAACCCCACTGTGATCACCAGCCCATGGCACTCAGTGCCACGTCCAGTCCCACCTCAAAAACCTCCAGGGTCGGAGAATCCACCCCCTCTCTGGGCAGGCCACTCCAATGCCTGAGCACTCTCTCTGTAAAGAACTTCTTCCTGATATCCAACCTAAACCTCCTCTGGCAGAGCTTAAGCCCCTGCCCTCTTGTCCTACTGTTGGTTGCCTGAGAGAAGAGACCAACCCTCACCTGGCTACAACATCCTTTCAGGTAGTTCTGGACAGTGATAAGGTCTCCCCTGAGCCTCCTCTTCTCTAGACTGAACACCCTCAGGTCCCTCAGCCTTTCCTCATAGGACTTGTGCCCAACCAAGTACTTTCACCAGCCTCCTTGCTCTTCTCTGGACCCTCCCTCTTTGCTTTAACAAGCAGCAAAGTGCTGCCTGTCCAAAACTGTACCCTCCCCGTGCTGTGGTCACCCTCTGCCTCCTCCTCCCCCTCCCCTCTCCAAGGCTGAAGGCCCATCAGGGCAGGGCTCCAGCTCATGGTCCCTCCTGGGCCCTTCAGGCTGAACAAACAAGGAGGGGATTCCCAGCTCATGCTGCAGCCAACAGGCTGCCCTGTCCTCACCCTGAGCAGCTGTCACAGGACTCTGTTTCGAAACCAGCAGGCGTGGGCACACAGGGGTGGGCAGATGCTATACCTGGCCTCAGGCCCCGGCTCCACTGAACCATTTACCAGCACCTTTACCAGCACATTTCCTCCTCTTGTTTTACTTCCTCCCCTCCAGCTGCAGCTTAAGGCTGGCAATGAGGACAGAGAGGCAACAACGGGCCACTGGTGCTCTCAGTACTGGGGTACAACCTCCGTGAGCATCACTTACAGCCTTGAGCAGTTCTGCCACACCTCTGAATGGAAGGTGGAGAGGAAAGGGGAAAAAAAAGGGATGCAAACCTGCCTTCTGCAGTGCTGGAAGCTTCCAGCATGGATTACAGGTACGCCTGGCCAGAAGGGTGAATTTTGATTCCAAGGATCAGACAAATGTTGCTTTCCCACACAATCTGCCCTGCTCAGGGCACTCACTTGGCCCTTGGAGTCTGCATGCACCCCAGACTGAAACTTAATCTCATCAGATGTCTGTACAATATTTGCTAATTAGAGATGAGGAACCAGCAGAGACAAAGGGACTCGCCCAGAGTCTTGGAGGAAACCCGTGGTTACACAGGATGCTGAATTCACATCACCAAACTGACACCCAAGTAAATCTCTGGGGCCAGCCTTCCTTTTTTAATCTCAGAACTCCTAATTTTAAGCAAGGCCACAAACAGATTGGAAAAAACAGACACATGATGGTTTTAATTCAGCTACCTGAAACTGCAGCCTAAACTGCCCTGGGCACAGGCTGTTTGCTCTGCAGTGGGTTATCACAGGCAGCACATCCTACAGAGACACTGCACTGAGGCAGCCAAGGATTCCCTGAAAACCTGCTCAGGGTGGATCAGGCACAACCTGGAAGAAGGAGCATGCAGGGACTTACACAGGACAAATATCCAGGTACTTACATCTTCATTTGTCGTCAGGTTGGAGGCAACTAAATAAGTGTGAAAACCTGAGAGGCCCAAAATAGACCAGACTGAGAAAAAACAAATCACCAGCTCCAGCACAGTGAAATAAAAGTCAAGGAAGTCTCAAACAACAAAATCATCCTGCAAGGAGAGGCAGAGGACTGTTTGGGGAGGTTTGGGCAAGCTTCTCATTCCCATTCCCTGTGCTGGTCTGCAGAGACCCAGCAAGGCACAGCCTGCTCCAGCTGCTTCCCTCTCCATCTAAACTTGCAAACTGGGTAACAACTTTGTCACCCACCCTTACAAAGAGCTCCTGACCCCTCCTTCTTAATTAGTTGCTGCATCAGTGCTTGACACCCCAAGCAGCTGCTGGCAGCACAAGGATATCTCGCGGGTGTCGTCTTCAGAGTGATCAGGAATCCATCCCTCTGGGAGCCTGCAAAGCAAAACAGGGAAAGGAATGGCAGCCCATCAGGCAGTCCTGTGTCTCCAGCCAAAACTCTACTCCTGACCAGGCAGACACCTCCCTGTGAGCTGTATGGATCTGTCTGTCTGCCTGAGGAACATCTGCAGTCTGGGACTCTGCAGAAATGTCAGTGCACAGACACAGCTCCAGGGGATTTGAGGCTGATGGGAAAGTCACCTTCCCTGCCACCTTAGGAACGAATGGAGCAGCATCTCCTCTGCTCTGGGAGGGGAGAACCCTGTCCCCAGCTCTCAAGGTCCCTCTGCAGAGAGATGCAGGTGGATCTGTGCTTCCCTGAAGTCTGGGACCCTCTTAAATTCCCACCTGACTGGTGGAACCCCACCAGACCCTTCCCATGCTCTGTCTCAACAGGAACAGTGACCCAGAGCTGCCTGAGGCTGTTGGTGGCCAGATACTCACGCAGGGTGAGGTGGGTGACGACGCAGGCGAAGATGAAGGCGGTCAGGAAGGACAGGGAGAGGATGAAGGCGTAGAAATAGCGGTAGTTGCGTTTCCCCACACAGTTCCCCACCCAAGGGCAGTGGTGATCGAACCTCTCTGAAACAAAAGGACACAGGAGGGACAAAGTGAGGACTCCTGCCACCTCACACCCAAAATGGAGCAAACTCTGCTCAGACTCCAAAAATGAGGAGCTATAAATTGAGCTTACACACACCATCCTGAGACCACAACCTCTGCAGCAGCACGTAGGCACAGGGTTCAGTGAGGCACTGCTGCCTGCCCACATGGCCCTTTTTATCATCAAAGGCCAAAGCTTTCCTCTCACAAGCCTTGTGGCTGGTAACCATCACTACAACAGGAGTGTTTGGATTGTTGGGGTGCCTGTGAAGGGCCAGCAGCTGGACTGGATGATCCCTGTGGGTCCCTTCCAGCTCAGGATATCCTACAATTCCATGACAAACCCCATTCCCCTGCTCAGAACACCAGCACCTCTCCCTGCCCCACTCACCCACACAGTTGTCGCAGACGCTGCAGTGGGAGGTGCGTGGGGGGCGGAACATCTTGCAGGTGTAGCAGTACTTGAGCTTCACCACGTACTTGTTGATCACCACCTCCATGGTGCGGGCGGGAGGGCGGTACGTGGAGGTCCCCATGCTGTCTGCAAGGGCAAGGAGGGACACTCAGACCCTTCTGCTTCCTGGCCTGGCATGGCAAGGGACTGGCACGTGCTCTCCTGGTTTTAATGAGAGCCAAGAGGCTGGCAGGAACTCCAGTCAGCTCCTCGCAGCATTATTTATGTCCTCTCTTTGTTCAGTGGCAACGCTGCTGGGATGCCAAGAGGAAGCAGTGAGTGCCCAGTGCTGTGAGAACAACAGGCAATTTATAAATAGAGAGGGTAAAGCAGTGCCCAGTAACACCAGCTCATCTCTGAGTGTCCAGTGGGTCACAACATCTGTGAATGCACGTGTGGCTCCTCCTCTGCTCTGACAGAAATCAGAGTGGCCTCATCAGGAGCATCCCTGCCACTGCCAGCACACACCCTGCCACCTCCCAGCTGGAGCTGGGGCATCACCAGCCTCAAGGGACTCATTTCCATCACCACAGGGAAGGACAGCAGCAGGTGTCAAGTGCTGCAGCAGATTCCTTGAAATTTGACATGCGTGTGTTTGTAGAATGAGAGGATTCCTCCTCCTGAAGACTGAAACTGAGGATTTCGAGAAACATCACAAGTTATATCTGTCTGTTCTGGCACTTCATTATTCCCTGGGGACTGGCAGCTGGAGACTGTTTATCTGCACAGCAAAAGCTGGAAAACCTCTCTATCACATTTGCAATCTTGGAGGTTATTCCTTTTACTGACTCCTTAAAGAGCACCTTTCCAACTCTGAGGGAGTCTTTGAAAATGGTGATGCAACAGTGAGCATGTTAAGAGGATAATAAGTGGATTATATTAACAGTAACAGCTGGCACATCAGGCAGCATCTGCAGCCAGATTACTGCTTTAGGCCCTTATAAATAGAAACATGGATCACCACTCTGGGGATATTTTAAACCCATTTTTAAAGTCAGATGTAGAATTACTGACTTGCAACTGTCTTCAGCGGGACAGACTCAATCTGTCTCACATCAGCTTTACTAAAGCATTTGTTACAACCTGTCACATCAACAAGGTCCACAGCTCCTGGATGCAAACACCTTCTTGGCTGTCCCCAAACCAGCATGACAGAGCAGTTTTTAGAAGAGGACAAACATCAGCCTGCACTAAAGAACACCTTGCAGCACAGCAGGCTCAATGGCAAAACATAATCTTAAAAAGCATTAATTAACCTTCAACTTTGCTGCCTTGGAAGGCGATGGGACAGAACAGGAACAAAAACCTTCTCTGATGCTCTGCAGCTCCTCACTGCCTGCTGTGCTAGGGGAGGTTGTTGCATCTCTCACCAGGACTTTTAGGACACTGTCAAGCCTCACAATCTGAGACTCTGGTTTCTTCTCCCCCCCTGGACAACCAGTAAGGAGCCAAGTCCCAAAAAGGGGACTCACTCAGCCTGAAATGTGTATGTGCCCAGACACACAGCCATGCACTGAACCCAAGGAAAGGGAATCCCTCCTGAATCCAGAAGAAGGAACAGAGGTCTCACCAATCCGCTTTTCCAGGTCTGCTGCCTCACTTGGGGTAGCTCTGGGCAGGATCCCTGGGTCTCTGAAGCTTGTCTGGAGCAGGCAGCTGATGACAAAGAAGAAGAGGACGGCGCCGATGATGGGGATGGCCAAGGTCAGGTGAGTGGCGAGGAAGGGGCAGCTGTTAAAAAGAGAGAGAAAAATGGTCATCCACCATTGCCCAGACCTGGCTTCAGCTGGGACACTCAGACCAGGAATAAACACAAGGTAGTGGCCTCAAGCACTGCTGCTTTGTGGAGGCCTCTGGAGATGACAATCTTTATGAGGTTATCAAACTTTTTGGAGTTATCAACCTTTTGGAGGGTGTTCTGTGCAGAGCCAGGAGCTGGACTTGATGATCTTTGTGGGTCCTTTCCAACCCTGGATATTCTGATTTTATGAACAACAATTGCCAGACTAGAAAACACTGGAGTGGTGTTGGGTCTTTGGCACCAAGACACACCAAGGCCCCTGCACAAAACTCCTTTGCCCTTCTGAAGTCTCAGAATCGTGTCTCAGAAACCCACCACCTGCCTCAAAGCCTGGTCACCTCCACAACAGCATCACCAATAACACTCAAACACCCCAAGCTATGCAGGGATTAGCATCAGCATGACCATGATCCCTTTTGGTCCAACACACGGTGCTGAAGGGGAACTTGGCTTTGATTCAACACAGCTTTGCTGCCTCTGGATGACTCCTGTGCCCCTCATGGTGTGCCAGAAGTTTGGATGAGGACACTCCCAGCACTGGGGGCAGTGAGAGGCCACCAGGCACCTCTGCAGCCAGTGGATGCTCCTGGGCTCACTGTGCTGTGACCTGGGGGTGTTTATCCATAGATGGGGACTGGTGTGGTCACACCAGGGCAGCTCCACGGCAGGTGAGGACAGCAGGGGACACACACAGTGCCACAGATCCCTCCTGCAGAGGGATTTGCTGTCACAAGCACTGATCACACACAGAGCCAGCACAGATGGACAGGCTGCCCCAGCCCTGAAGCCTGTGGGCAGTGCTCAGGCTCAGCAATGCTCTGCTGCAGTTTTGAGAGGATTAAGCAACTTTTGTTTCACCTCCCGAGCTCAGCTGTCCAGAACAAAGAAACCACCAAGCAACAAAACCCCGTCAGCCCAAGCCTGAGCCCCCTGGTTGTTTCCTTGATGGAGGGGCAGAAGTGCCTGTGAAAGGAGAGACATGAGCTTGTTGTCATCCCTTTCCTGGAAGAATCTCTGGATCCACTTTGCCCCATCAGGGAATAAGAAATCACAAAAAATCAGAGAATCCCAGAATGGTTTGGGTTGGAAGGGACCTTAAAGTCCACCTCATTCCAGTCCCTGCCATGGGCAGGGACACCTTCCACTATCCCAGGTTCCTCCAAGCCCTGTCCAGCCTGGCCTTGAACACTTCCAGAGATGGGGCAGCCACAGCTTCTCTGGGCATCCCACTCCAGGTTTTTCCATAAGAACATGAAGTGTGGCCACAATGTAGGCAAGATGCATTTGCTGCACCTCCAGCAAACTGCAACCCGTGCAACAGAGACACCCTGCTAAAATAACAACTTGGAAAGCCCCAGGGCATCTTCAACCACGAGAGAGTGACTCGGCAAGAAGGGAGGCAGAGCAGATGCCCTCTGCCCGGCCACACAAAGCAGTTACTGTGCTGGAGCTGCCTGTTAGTCCCAGACCCAGCGGAGAGAGCTGTCAGAGGCACGGATGACGCTAAGAAAGGAGTTTTTCCAGCGGGATGCTGCGACTGCTTCCTGCAGCTGCCTGCCCCTTTCAGCTCATCTGACTCCTCAGAACCTCTAATCCGATCAAAGACCTTCATCTCCCCGCCAGCAGGCTCGGAAAGCTTTACACCGAAGACTTGCAGGGATAATGCTGTGATCCAAAGGCAGGCACGGCCCTCCCGCTGCAGGAAAAAGCAGCTCCCTCCCCTCCCGAGGCAGGACAGCAGATCCCTCTGAGGTGCCAATGACCCACAGTGCTCCTTCCCCGGCTTCCCAGGACAGTGCAGGACATAACGGGATGCTCCTGGCTCTCCCCTCCCTTAGGGCACAGGAGCTTCCCTGGAGCAGCTTTCCAAAGGAAAAGGTTTTGTGGAGAGGCAGCTCCCTCTTCCCCAGACAGGGCTGCACAGTGGGGGCACAGCTCCAGAGCAGACTCCCGAGGTGGGACCCCGAAGAATTTCACCATTTAACAGAAATTCCCACATCCCAGTGGTGGACAAAGCCCAGCAGCCTTGGGGGTTTCCTGGCTGCAATTTTGGGCCAGTTCCCTCCTTGGGAGCAGGAGGGGAGACTGGGGATGTGGAATTTAGAGACCGTGGGGGATCCTGCAGGGATGTGAAACCCCTCCCCGGAGCCACACTGAGCACACGAGGTGCAGGGACTGCCATAAACACACCTGGGGACAGGTGATGGGGGCTGTGCCTGCCTGAAAGGGGCTGTGCAGGGGGGAAAGGGCTTGGGGTAGGGGGAGAAGGGAGGGATAACGGGGTTCCCTTGGAAGGGGGAAGGTGCCTCCCAAGCCCATCTCCCTCCCACCGCGAGGACAGGGATGGGATGGGATGGGGATGGGGATGGAGATGGGGATGGAATGGGGATGGGGATGGGGATGGAGATGGGGATGGAGATGGGATGCCAACTAACCCGAACTGCCCAAAGGACGGGGGAGGCCCCGAGGGGGCTCCACCCGGCCCAGACTCACTCGAAGGCGAAGAAGAGGCCGCTGGTGAGGAGGATGAGGCCGAGCGTGAGGGCGAAGACGCCGCTGTGCCGCGCCAGCATGAGGCGGCCGCCGCAGTAGAAGCGGTTGCGGCCCGGGAACACCTCCCACTTCCTGCGGGGCCGCGGCGGCACGGCGGGCGGCGGGGACGCTGCTGAGCCCGGGCCCGGCCCCGCCGCCGCCCCGGGCGGGATCTGCCGGTACTCGCAGTCCTTCATGGCCCCGCCGCGCCGCCCGGAGCCCCGGCCCAGCCCGGCCGCTCCCGCCCCGTCGGTGCCGCCTCCTCCCGGTGCCGCCTCCGCCTCCTCCCGCCCCGCCGGGGCCGCCCCGCCCCGCCCCGCAGCGCCCCCTGCCGGCCCCGCCGCCACCGGAGCGCGCTCCGACCGGGAGCCCCGGCCCGATCCTGATCCCGATCCCGGCCCCGACCTCGATTCCAGTCCCAACCCCGATCCCGACCCCAACCCCGAACTTGGGTTCCTCAATCCCAGCACCCCAATCCCATTCTCGACCCCAGGACCCTCGATCCCAACCTCAACCCTGTTGCCAAGCCCAATCCCTTCCCCAACCCCAATCCTGACCTCAGGACTGTCAATCCTGACCCCAATTCCAAGACCCCTGATCCCAACCCCAATTGTGACCTCAACCTCAGGGCACCTGACCCTGATCCCAACAGTGACCCCAATCCCAACCCTGATCCCTTCCTGGCGCACTCAATCCCAACCTTGACCCCAATCCCGGCCCCAGCCACGACCCCAACCCCAACTCCTACGCCAATCCCAATTCCAATCCCAACACAGCCCGGCACAGCAGGGTGAGCTGCCCCCTACCTGTGTTTATTGGGGATGTGGAGGATCCCTGACCCCCGGCACTGCTACCCCTCCATGCCCCCTGCCCTGCCCTGCCCTGTGGCATCCCCAGCCCAGCCCAGAGATGTAGAGATGGAACCAGACTGGTCTGAGCTTCTCACACCAGCTGGGGATGCTGTGCCCACCACCAGCATCCTGAAGGATTCCCAGATCCATCACATGGGTCCTGCCACAAATTCCTGCCTGCCATAAATCTCCCCTGGGAGATGCAGCGACTGACTTGCACTCCCATCCCGGGCAGCTGATGGGAATTTTGGATGTCTAATGCCAGCAGAGCAGGGCAGGACACTGCACCATCACACCACGGAGAACATCCCACTTGGGCCCAGACCACTGGTAACAGCTCTGTACACACGGAGTAACAGAGAAGTAATACCCTTGGAACTGCAACAGCAGCAGCATCACAGCCACATCAGGCTTCTGGAAAAAGTGGCCTTGAGTTCTGACTGCTCCCAGTCTGTGCCAGCACATCCTGCTACGTCCACGGGAGGAAGTTGCAGTGCAGGATCAGTCCCAGCAGCCAGTAGCACAGGAAGAATCCCAGGATGCTCTTGCTGAGGTGGGTAATTAGTCGCCAGTTCAGCAGCAGCCTCACAACGGGGTTGTCAGGAGTCCCCTTCCCACAGGAACCAGGAGATTTACCTAGGACAGACCTCCCAGGGGGTGGATTATCAGTCCCCGCACTCCAGAGTAAAGGTTCATGTTCCTGGAGCAGGTGAGCAGAAAACCAGTACAGGATGGGAGAGGAGGAGCCAAGGAACCGGGTCAGCACCTGGAGACAACAGGCAGAGCAAAAATCACACCAACTGCAGCTCTCCAGCTGCGACCAGCCCTGATCCCAAGGGGTCGAAGGAGTCCCAGTCCCATGGCATGGAATGAACCCCGACTCTGAGGTGTGGAAGGAGCCATAGGCCCACCTCAGGGTGCTGATAAAGGAGGTGGAAATACAGCCCAAACTCATGGCATTAGGATTTATTACATCCCAATGACCTCCCAGCACCACCTGCTTCATTTGTGACAATACTGTGTGAACAGCCAAGGGGTACCCAGGTTTTGCTTCTTGTCACTGTCCAGCTCATGGCAAATTTGAATTTCACTCTCTGATTATTCTTTTGCTGAAATCCCCAACCTTTGGTGCCACTAACCATGTCCTAAAAAGACCTTCAAACACTTTCTAGAGACTCGGGACAGGCTCTAGATCTTCCCATTGCCATCCATTAAGCTTGGTCCAACATGACAAGGACCCAGTATCCTTGTCCTTCAAGGACAGCAGGGCTTGACAAGCCTGGCCTTACACCAGCTGGACCTTTTGATCCCTGTCACCACATCCTCATCACACTGAACACCCAACAAGCTCTCTGGGAACTCTCCAGAGGAACTAACTGGCTTTGGATTCTCTGTGGAAGTAGCTCCCAAAGAGCCTTTGGTTTCCAATCCCCTGTGCTGCCCTGCAGCTGGGACAGCTTTGGGCTGTGCCTGTCACTCCCCCAGCCCCATAAGGAATCCCTCCCGTGTGCTGCCAGGAGTGTCCTACCTGCACGTGCATGCAGGAGAATCCAAAGGCCAGCAGGGCTGTGGCATGGACCACGTACACGAAGGCAGCAGGGCAGCAAAATCCATCTCTTGGCTTTCCCTCCTCTTCACTCTTACTTCTCTCCAGGCCAAGAGTCAGGCAGTGTCGGGGGTTTGTGCTGATGTAGGTCCAGGCAGCCCACGAGACCAAAAGGGTGACAGGCAAAGCAAGCAAGAAATTTGGGATCTGCCTGAGCTCAAAGTACCTTAGAAAGCCCACGTTCCAGTAAATGTCTTGGACATAGGTATAGACCACAGGGACCCTCTGTGAGCACCAAGGAGGTTTAGCCCCATCCATGGTTGCTGGATGATAGCCCTTGTCCCGAGCCAGCTGCAGCAGTGGCTCAGGAATGGTGTAATCTAGGCTGGTGCCAGGACCACAGAACCTCACATAGGCATAGTACTGAAACAAAGCAAAAGGTAGAAAAATTCCAGCACTCATCAGGGCTGCTGAAGACACCAGGCTAAGGACTTGCTTCCATAATGGAAGGAGCTTCCTCGTGGACCCCGATCCCTCCTGCAGCTGGAGGGCAAAGCGTTTACTGCAGGAGTAGAGGAAGAAGCCAGCATTGATCAGCCCATTGGCACGTGCCCCAGAAGCCAGGGAGAAGAGCAGCCCACTGAGCCAGTTCTGCCCTTTCTCCAGCTGCCACATGGCACTGAATGCCAGGAAGGCAAACATGCTCTCCGAGTAGGCAGCTGCCATGAACACACTGGCAGGGCTGAGAGAGAAGAGCAGGGCAGCAAGAAAAGCCACGCGGCGCTGCCGCAGCACGACACGGCCCAGCTCGTACAGGGCAGCAGCTCCCAGGACAGAAAACAGGGAATTCAGGAGCGCAGCTGAGAGCAGGAGGCGGCTCCGGAGCCGCAGCAGCCGCTGCAGGGGCCACAGGACCCCCCTGGCCATGACCCACAGGCTCAGGGGGTACAGCGGGAGGAAGGCGCAGTTGTGCTCGTACAGGTAGCCGTGCTCCGAGATGAAGAGGAAATGCTCTGCATCCCAGTGGGACAGCCCTCCCAGCAGCCACTCCACCAGCACATCCCACGGGCCGGGCTCTGACAGCTGAGGGGGAGAGAAGGCGTCTGCGGCGTGATCGGGGATCAGCAGGTTAAAGACAGCCTGGGAAGAGAAAAGGGGATTCAAGTCCAGCAGAGATCCTCTGGAAGCAAAGCACCAGGCAGGAGAACTACAGGGGTTCAAACAAGGGGCTAAGAGACCAAAGTCAGGCTGAGGAGCTTTGCTCTAAGGGTGCCTGTGAGGTTGTGAAAAGGGGCAAACACAATCCCAGGCACTCAGCAATAGGACAAGGGGGCACGGGCTTAAGCTCTGCCAGGGAAATTTAAGTTGGATATCAGAAAAAAATTCTTTACAGAGAGAGTGCTCAGGCATTGGAATGGGCTGCCCAGAGAGGGGGTGGATTCACCATCCCTGGAGATTTTTAAATGCAGATTGGACGTGGTGCTGAGTGCCATGATCTGGTAAAGGGACTGGAGTTGGATCAAGGGTTGGACTCGATGATCTCCGAGGTCTTTTCCAACCCAATCGATTCTATGATTCTTTGGAGCATTTATATCTGAACAGAATAAAGCTACGAGAGGTATCCTGCACAAATCCCCATGGAACTGGCCAAGGAAAGCTGGTCAGACTGCACACATTCACTTCAGGTACCTCCACAGCCCATGGAGCACAAGGGGCACCAAGGAGAGAAGTCTGGGAGCAGCAAACTCCAGCTGCCCCAGCTCCCCTGGCTGAGGGACAGACTTGCCTGCAGCAGCAGTGTCAGGGCTCGGCAGCGCACGGCAAACCACACGACCTCCCGGAGCTGGGGGTCTGCCCTCCTCACCAGCTCCATTCTGTGCTTGGAAGTTGCCTCAGTAGGTCACTGATGTCAAGGGAATTCTCCCTCCAGTTTGGGAAACCTGGGTTGGTAAATAGAGAGGACAGAGAGAGGGATTTCTGGCTTTGGCCTCATTTGTAAATGATGTGCCTTTATTTACTATCCAGGACTTCAAAGGGTGCAAATCTCTGTGAACACGAAAGTCAGTTTTGGGGAGGTGACACAGAGAGCTCTTTGATATTGTTTTTATTAGAAAAAAAATCCCTGACTTCTTAACCTTGGCTAGGACACAGAGGGAGAGAGGTTTTATCATGCACTCTGAGCCCATTCCTCATCCCTGGAGCAGACAGGCTCCATGGCTGGCTCAGCAGGAACACCAGCAGCTGGAGCCAGGACTCTGCCAAGCCACATCCAGTTCCAATGCAATGAATGGGATTTAAACCTCTTTTTTTTTTTTGAATAGAGACAGGATTCACGTGGACTCTGAGAGTAACATCCGTGTAAGCAGTTGCTGTGTGGGGCTCATGGTCCTGCCAGGCTCTCTCTCCTCCCTCCTGCTCCATGTTTGCCCCTGGAGAGGCAGCTCAGCATTTACTCCATGGCACTATCTCCATCACAGGAAGGTGGCCACAGGTACACAGCTTTCCCCAACACAGACAGCACCTCCAGGACACAGATTTTGCACCACTCCACCCTCACCACCTGCAATTTTCCAGCAAAGCTCCTGCCTGGCAAACACACTGCAGAGGTGGCTCTCATCCACCTCCTCCCTGAAAATCCCACCTGCAGGATTTAAAACTCCTTGTGGAGTACCCCCAGTTTAATTTCTGTAAGCCCTGGATGAGGTGGTGGCTCAGCTCTGAGCTCCTGGCCCTGAGCCAGGGGAGGAGGGTGGGATCTGCTGTGCAGGTTTTTAAGATAAGACATTTCTTCCGTTGGTTCCCCGGCCACCAACTGCTGTTCAGTTTGAGAAACACACAACCCACAGCTCTCACCAGGTCCCAGTGACACCACATCCTGCACTGCTGTCTGCTCCAGCACTTTGTAACACAGAAAGATCCCCAAATCGATCCCTTCTCAATCTAAAATCACCCAGAGGTTTCTCGATTACAATTTTACTGATGGAGAAAAGAACCTGCCAGGCTGAAACTGCACAAGAAAGCAGAGAGCGAGTCATCAGCAAGGGAAAAAACAAGATCCAAAGACACTCATTGACAGTTCCAGTTCCCAAACACAAGGTTATGCTTCTTTTTTAGCCACAAATAAAAGTTTTGGGGTTGCTCCTATCCCCC
Source organism: Pithys albifrons albifrons (assembly GCF_047495875.1). NCBI lineage: Eukaryota > Metazoa > Chordata > Aves > Passeriformes > Thamnophilidae > Pithys > Pithys albifrons. The sequence goes on from NC_092481.1 coordinate 4,120,054, forward strand.
TTGTGCTCCCCAGCACTCACAAAGCAACTGGTGGGAGGCACATTCTCCTGAATCACGAAGCTGTGACGTTATTTTAAGCGAGGGGACACTTCAACCCAGCTGTAAATCCTTTTAAAGCACATTCACAGCTGCAAATCCTATTAAAGCACAGCGGCAAAAATTGTCCCGGCACTTTAAATACTTTTTTTTTTTAAAAAAAGAAAGCAGAGAAAATGCCTCGCCTGAATATGCCAAGAGAGCTCAAAGCAAACAGCTTTAAAAAGCCTGTTCCTGTCACGACTCAGCACACCTTGTGATGAAGCAAAGCCTACAAAGAGCTGCAGCCCACAAGCACCATTTGGGTAAAGAACTCAGCATCAGGGCTGGAATGGCTCTGCCCCAAAAATCCTGTGAGAAACAGCACCTGCATTAATGGGGAATAAAAAAAAAAAGGAGCCGGAAAGGCAGAAGTGGCTTAAAAATATTTCAGCAGGAAAAGATGCAAAGTCTTAATTAAAGATGTTTTTTCTCCCCGGGTTCTCGTGCTCTAAGATGTGAATTGCAGTTTGGAAACAGCGCTAAAAAAAGGATGGGAATAGGGACAAAATCGAGGCTGGATGAGTGAGGGAGGAGAGGAGAGCTCGGGCAGGGCTGTGCACACGCAGTGCAGGGCAGGGACCAGCCGGGGGCAGCAGCCACAAAGGCATCTCCTGCTCTTCCTGCAGGGCTGTGGAATTCTGCTCCAGCCCACACCCCACTCTGGGCACCTCTCGGTACTTCCCAGCCTGCTGTGAGATCCAACAGATACCCCAGACAAGTTTAAAACCCAAGATGCCAAAGAAATACAACAGAATTTTGGAAAGCCCCTTCGCCCAGTGCTGGTTCTGTGGGTCTGGGAGCTCTGGGCCTTCTCTCCATTTCCAGCTGCTGGTCCAGAGGCTGCAGATCCAGCAGAGCTTCACTTGTTATCTCAGTGGGAATGGGGCGTTTTTACCCCTTTGTGTCTTTTGTAAGAGCTCACGTGGGTGAACTAAACCTGCTCTGGGTCAGAACACAACCCTGTCCACCCCTCTGAGGCTTCACCTCCACCATCCCACAGGGATGGAAGTGCTCCACATGGCACATCCATGGAGTGCTGCTGGAATATCCAGTGTTCCCACTCTGTGTCTCCCATGGCCAAACCCACTGCAGCTGCCACGTGGTGCTCACAGGGCAGGGAAGGGACACGGAGGGATTTGCCCTCCAGGACAAGGCCAGTGGGTGACTGCAGTGCCCAGCAGGGGTTTCGTGCCCAGTAGGGATGTTTCCAAGATCCGTGAGGGTGACAACCCGTGTGCTCTCCAGTGGTGAGGCCCAGTGGTGCCAACAACCCCCATCACTGCCCCACCTGCCCTGGCACCGCCCAGGGGACCTGGCACAGATCCCAGTGGTCCCGATACCAGTCCTGACTCTGATCCCAGTCCCAATCCCCATGGTCCTGGGACTGATCCCAGTCCCAGTCTCTGTGGTCCTGGGCCTGATTCCCATGCTGGTTTTCATGATCCCAATCCTGGTGCTCCTGATCCCAGTCCAGATCCTGGTGGTCACAGCCCCAATTCTGATGATCCCAGTCCCAGTGGTGCCCAACCCTAATGCTCCTGATCCCAGTCCCAATGGTCCTGGTCCCTAACCCCATCTCGACCTTCGTGATCCCAATCCCGATGCTCCTGACCCTGGTGGTCCTGGTCCCGATGATCCCAACCCCAATTCCAGTGCTCCCAGATCCCGGTGTTCCCCATTCCGATCCCGGTCGTTTCCCATCCCATCCCATCCCGGTGGTCCGCTTTCCCCATTCCCGGTGGTTCCCAGTCCGATCCCGGTGATTCCCGATCCCATCTCGGTGGTCCCTCCCCCCCCCCCCCCCCGCCGTATCCGCCCCTCCCTCCCCGGCTCCGCCCCCCCACCTCGAGCGCGCGGCTCCTCCACGCGTCGGCTCCCTCCATGCGCCACTTCCGGCCACGCCCCCTTCCGGCGTCACGTGGCGACACCGCCCGTGTGGGTGGGAAGCGCAGGGCGGCGCCATGTTTGTTAAGGGCAGGGCGGCGCCATGTTTGTTATGGGCGGGAGGAGGAGGCGGCGGCGCTCGGGAACCACCGGGATGGGATGGGATGGGATGGGAGAGGAGACACGGGATGGGGGATCAGGGAGCAGCACAGGGGCCTGAGGAGGGCAGGGTGGCCGTGGATGGGGATGGTCCCCTCAGGGAGGGGGCACAGCCTCATCCAGGCCCACGGACAGAGCCCAGCCCAGCCCAGCCCAGCCCAGCCCAGCCCAGCCCAGCCCAGCCCAGCCCAGCCCAGCCCAGCCCAGCCCAGCCCAGCCCAGCCCAGCCCAGCCCAGCCCAGCCCAGCCCAGCCCAGCCCAGCCCCTCCTGGAATGCGAAGCGTTGATGCTTCGGCCCGATTTGCACCCAAAGCATTCCATTCCTGCGGGAATTTCTTAAAACTCCCTCTGACCCCCATTTCTGCCAGCGAGGGAGAAAACTCGAGTCCCCAAGGGAGACTCCCTGAGTGTTTTTAATCAGAGATTGGGCTTGGGAAAAACTCAAGTTTTCTTTGCTGGCAAAAATGGGGAATGATGGAGTGGTCGGGGTCAAAAAGGTGTTTCAACAATTCCTGTGGGAAGGGAAAGCTTTGGGTACAAATCAGGCCAAAGATGAAGGACTTGCACTCCAGGCAGCCCAGCTGGGTTGGAGGTCAGGGGTGGCTCCCAGACAATCCCAGTTACACACTGGGACATTGTTTATTCTCCCCCTTCACTGTTTTATAAGTGAGACGTGTCTGTTCTGCACACAAGTGCTGGGGGAGCAGAATGATTCCCCTCAGACCAAGTGGGTGTATTAATACAGGTAAAATGGGTGTTTAGCACCACTCCTGACTCTCCATTCCCTCCCAAAGGCACCACCACTCAGGATTAAATCCACAGCACAAACAGAAGCTGTACAAGGGCTGCTCACATTACCTGCTCCGACCTCGCTCCTGGGTCCTCTCTCTGTTTAGGGAAAGAAGAAAAACTTTTATATTCATTAAATCAGGTTAAACAAAGCTCCTGGAATACAGAACTAAATTATCAGAGAAGCTGAGTTTTTAATCAACAACAGTGTCATAGAATAATGGCAAAGTCCAGCAGAATTCTTACCCCACACTTGGGTTTTTTAAAGCCAAGGAAGCCCAGCATCATTCCTGCCTTTTAAGAAATCCATTTGAAGGAATCTCCTGCCAGGCAAAGAGCTCCTGCAATTCCTGCTGAGAAGACAGACTTTTCAGGAAAGAGTCTGTTTGATTTTGGCACAGTTACTCCCAGGAATCTGAAGTCTAAGGAATGAAGGAACGGAGAGCTTCCTAGGAGAGGACTAGGAAGATAAAACAAGGTGAATTTTTGAACAAAAATGACGTTTGCCTTTAAAAAAAGCTCATTTTTCTTTAATGCTCAGAGCAGGGCTAGCCACCCTACTTCTAGTATGCATTGAGGAGAAATCTTCAGGCTGAATAAAATCCCCACTTCCAGACCCCTGAAAACGTGCAGATCCTCATCCAAAGAGCCTGAACTTTGGCTGTTGCTGAAGGGCCTCAGAAGGAAGTCAGAGTCCACACCAGGCTTCCAAAAAATGTGAAAAATGCAAGGGGAATGAAAATTTTCCATTTTACAGAGCTGAGAGGGAACTGCCTCCCTTCCCAGCAAGGCCCTTCTCACTCTGGGAGTTGTGTCTCTGCCACAGCATCACCTCATGCTGCAAATCCTGAGCCTGGGCAGCCCTTAAGGAAAAATTCCATCACTGAAATGAGCCCTGAGAAAGCAAAGTCAGCCCAGGCAGCACCTCCTGAGCAGGGCAGGACTCTCCATCACCTGACACTGTGTGGGAAGGAGGAGCTGACCTGCAGCATCACTGACAGCACTGACCTTCCCTCCCTGTCCTGCCAATAAAAAAAACCCTTACAAACATCTTACCAAGATTTAATGTACATTTATTCTTAACACGTGGAACATATAGTATAAAGATTTCATACTGAATAAATGATATTCATTAAGCCAAAAAAGGAAAAAAGGGAGGAATTTACATCAAGTTTTTAGCTACATCGTCTGAAATACAAATATGCAGAATTCATCACTGAAAAATCTCAATTGTGTTTCTTCATCAGGAACTTCAACTGAACCTAGAACTTTTTCACACCTCGATTAGAAAGAAAACAAAAACAGGAAAAAATAAACTATAAGTTGATTGGCTGCTGAGACAGCAATGACTTTATACACAGAGACCTGTACAGCATCCTCCAGGGAGGGATGTCTGGCAAGAGATTAAATAATTGTGTCTCGCTTTTGCAGGTCATCAACTCGTTAACTCGTCATACTATAAAGGGGTGGGGAGAGGGGGACAAAACTGCAGGAGTCTCAGGGTATGTGCAATGTACAACGTCATATATATATACACACGTGGCAGCTCTCGGGCTGCAGCTAAAGGTTAAAACCAGTTCTAAGAGGTGATCTCAGGGTTATTCATACAATCAAGGAGGAAGAGAGAAAGAGGTCAGGGTGTTGTAGGTTCACACATTATACTTTGGGGGAAAAGCCTTTTTTTTTTTTCTCCTCAACATTAACTAAAAACATTTTTAAAAACTACAGCTTGCTGCTGATCCAGCGTTTTTTTCTTTTTTTTTCTTTTTTTAATCCATGTGAGACATTATTACAGTATGTTTACAGTTTAAGGTGTACAGTACATGGAGTTCTACACGCTACTGCACAGGCCTCCCTTGGACAAGGTCTGTTCACAACTGGTAACTTCTTGGTTCCTGCAAGATTGTGAATGTACAACGATAAACCACACAGAGTTCAGCAGTCACTTTTTTTTTTGTCCTTCAGAGTTTTACCATTTAAAAACAGTTATGAAAGTGGTGCCTGTCAATGGGATAACACGGCAAGTCGTTTTTCCCCAAACTCACTGTAAACGACAGTAACTTTGGTTAAAATAAAAAAAGTCTTCTATGCAGACAGAACTTTGTCTCCTTTAATAAGGGATTCAGGACAAATTTGAAGGGCAAGGGGAAGGGGAGAGGGGCCAGGGACATCTTTCCCCGAGGGAGAAGCAGGACAGCGCAGGGCAGACAGTGGATTCTGAGGTGGTTTTGCATAAATAAAGGGCAACAGTCAGTTTCTAAGTTCTCCACTCACGCACACGCACACAGGGTTCTCGGAGCCCACAGCTGTCATGACTGGCCAATTAAAAACAGTACGTCACAAATAACTTGTGAAACCAAAGAGTTCATCAAAGGCGACACGGAGATGTCCAACAGCCGCGACTCGTACAACGTGAACTCCGAGTGGTTCTCGTCCACCTTGGCCAGGGCCAGCAGCGCCCGGGCGGCTCGGCGCATCATGTCCACGCTGGTCGACTCGAAGGGAGGGTTCTGCATGTGCATCAGCCCGGCCTGGCTCTGCTGGAACTGCGTGGCGGCCAGGCTGTCCTCCAGGAAGCCCAGCAAGTTGCCAATGCTGCCCTTCTGCACAGCGATGGCCCTCGCTGCCAGGCTGTCCCCCTGTGCCAAGTTGGCCAGTAGTACCACGGCCATCTCCCGGCACACCGGGTTCTTTCTGTCACTGAGGAACCGCACCATGGTGCTGTACAGCTTCTCCAGGCGGCTGAACGGCGGGGTCGCCAGGATCAGATCCACGTTGTTGTCCTGGATGCTGAGTTTGCTGAGTGTTTCCAAAACCAGTCTCTGAGGGGAGAGGACAGCGTTGGGCCCCAGTGTCGGGAAGGGGTCCTGGGCCTCTGCTGATGGACACACTGCCCAATGGAGGAGTCCATCCAGGATAGGCAAACAGATGCTTTCCGGGTAAGGGGAGAGGTCCAGCTGCCCGGAAATGTTGGCCAACGTGACCAGTGTATTTTCACGCAGCATCTCCAAACAGTCCCACCACCACTCCACCTTGTTGCAGCTCACCCCCTGGTCCTGCTCCTCCTCCTTCTCGTAGGTCAGGGGTGCCTGTTTGCGTTCTGGGTGCTTGTGGTGTAAGAGGATCAGTTTCCCTAGAATCAGCAGCAGCCCGGGGTGTTTGGACATTTCAAAGTCATTGCCCGGCACGAACGATAAACTCCTGATGATGTTCGAGACGCAGATGCAGCGCTTGGCCAGAGAGTCCTGCCAGTCCAGGAGGGTGCAGAGCGGCGTCTCGTCCTTACTGTGGGGTTCATCCTCCAGGATTTTGATATTTCTGTGGCTCTGAGCCGGACTAATGACAAAGGGAAACTTGCTGCTTTCCTTTGCCGTTTCCAAAGCTTTGCCCTCCTCCTCCTCCCCTGCCAGGGAGCCCGGACGCGCCGAGAGCATGTCGTCCATGGTGGCAGTTATCCTCTTCTCCAAGGAGCTGTCGGATGGAGGAGCCTCTCCTTCCCTAGTGCTCGGGTTGCTCTCAGCTGCTGAACGTTTCCTCAGGGCAGAGGAGCAGGAAGCTCGTTTATGAGTCAAGGGCAGCTCCGTCTTGCTCTCGAAGTGTGTCTGGATGTGCTCGGTGGTGTCGCCGCCGCCGATCCGCCAGTGCAGGAGCCCACTGTCGAACTCCTGCACCCGGCCCAGCTTGTCAGAATAATCTACCACGAACGGGTCATTCTTCTGCACCACCTTCACTGGAAGCTTGTCAAATTTACTGACTAGTTTCTCCTCGCTGCTCTCCAGAGGTACTTTGTCCTTGCCGGCGAACGCAGCCTCCTCCTCTTCCTCGCCCTCTTCCTCCTCCTCACAGTTCAGGCTCCGTGGCTCATCGTCCTCCTCCCCTTCTTCAGGAGAAGAAGCCGAGGATTTGCAGAACCTTTCAGGATCTAATAGTGTTCTTTGCCCTGGGTCTCCTACCTCGTATTCCTTCAGGATCCCAAAGATCTCGATCAGGCAGCGCCGGAAATACTCCACCAAGAGCTCCAGCAAGCCTGGCAGCTGCAAGGAGGGGAAAAACAGGAGGGGAGGAAGGAACAGCAATCAGAAAACAACTCAGGTCAATGTGAGCAGGACTGAGAGTTTAAGCAGTGCTGTTAATACATGGATCTTTTCATGCTGACAATAAATGGTGCAAAACAGTTTTTTTGACCCATGAGAAAAGGGACAAAAGCAGATACTGGCTGTGACTATCCAAGCTGCCCCCTGCACACACCCATGTGCTCTCAGTTTTATCTCCCTCCTGGTTAACTCACAGGGAGTGCCTTTCCAGCACTGCTGAGGACCTTTCACAGTCTGCACACTAACACACACATAAATTACACAGGGCAGTGAGTGACCAGCTCACAGCTGCCCAGACCCCATGCTCTCTTCCCACCGGGAATGCTCCACAGGTACAGGGATGCCTGGGAGTCTGCACAAGCTGCTTGTTGCCATCTCACTGACAGAAACCCCTCCAGAATTAGCACTTCAAAGACCTGCCCCAGAGAGCATCTGCACCCACCTGGCTGAGGTTGAAGGTCATTATGCTGTTGTCATCATAGAGCAGGATGTTTATGGTATCTAAGGCCCACGTACTTTCAGCCAGCAGCCCAGACTTCAGAGACATCATCACTCTCCAGGCTTCAGGAGTTCCTGTAACATAAACACATGATACTTCCAGCTCCAGGAGTTTCAAAACAAAAAGGAGATACTTGATACTCCTTTTTGGACCCGTGAAGAGCAGAGCCTGGTTTAAGATGATGCACAGACTGTGTGTACCAGCAACCTGCCAGCAGGCAACGCCAAAATGAGGGCTGAAAATACCATTAACGTGCAAAAATACAACATTTCCAAAGCCAGCAGAGCCATTCTGCTTGGCAGGACTGCACCAAAGGGCCGAGAGGAAAGCAGGGGTTTCCTCACCGATATCTTTTGCTGTCAGCCGCCTCCTCTGCTTCAACACAGGCTGCGTGGCTTCTACTGATCCCGGCGGGAAGGTGATGTCTCGTCGGATCATGGGAGGCTGGACAGCTGCTGGTGTTATGTGTGAGGCAGGAACAGGCGGCCCTGCCTTCTGCATCTTCATCCCCGAGTGCAGGAATGGAGATTTACTTGGAGAAGTGCGATTCTCCAGAGGTCTGGGCAGAGGTGCTGGGCTGGATACCTGAGGAATGTGATTCTGCATGCTGGGGGGGGTCTGGTAGTTAGACTGGGGGGGCCTGGTCATTGGGGGCACAGGGGCAGAGGGGCCATAGGGAGGTTGCCTGTTCCCATGGGAAGGCCACGGTCCCTCGTGGTTGACCCTCTGGTCTGAATGCAGAATTTCATCTGTTCGAGTCACTCCGTGATAGGCGGGGCCCTGGGGCGCGGAGCCCGTGCTCGGCCGGTTGGGGAAGCTGTACCCCATCTCATTGCGCCCCTGCCACATGGCCCCTTGCTGGGGACCCTCCGGGGCAGACTGGATGGGACCACCCATCATCTGAGGAGGCATGTTCTGCTGAGCATTGGAGCCTGGCGGTGCCGAGACCCTGTCTCTGCCGAATTGGAAGGGGAACTGGTTCTGCGGCCCTCCGGCGGCTCGGCGGTCGGCAGCAGGGTAGGTGCTCCCATACTGGTTATACAGGTCCTGCTGGGGTGATGGCTGTGCAGGAGGCTGCTGGCTGGGCTGCTGGGGCTGTGCTGGAGGCAGCTGCTGCTGGGTCTGGCCCTGCCCAGCGCTGTAGGGCACGTTGTACATCTCCCCTTCGTGGCGCTTGGCGGGGAGGCCGTAGCTCCCGTCCATCGGCCGCTTGTAGTTCTGTACCAAGACAAAGGCATTGGCAACGTGAGACTGGAAATTCAGGAAGGACTGTTTCACTGAAAGGGTTGTCAGGGGCTCCCCAGGGAGGTGGTGGAGTCCCCATCCCTGGAGGGGTCCAAGGAAGAACACTCTGGGCTGTGTGACAAGGTGGGGATTGGGCATAGGTTGGACTTGATGATCTTCAAGGTCTTTTCCAACCTTAATTGGTTTATTGGGTATTCTGTGAAACAAACATCCTAAACCTCAGTGGGGAGAGTCCTCAGAGCCAGAGGATCTGGCCTGTGGCATGGCCTGGGAGAGGCTCTGTCTCCCTGTTGGCCATATCCAGTGTGAAGCAGGATCAGTCATTCCATTTCCCAAGCCAAGGCCAATTCCTTGTGGCTGGCTGGGTAGTTTCCTTGTGGATTCTACAAGGATGCCCTGGGGGCAGGAATCTGCCCACAGAAAGGACTTTCCTGCAGGAAAGACTCAGCTCTACTATGAAATTACCACAAACCTAACCAGGCACTGGTACTTTCTTCCTTCCACATTCAGGAATTTTATCAGACCCTATTGCTTTTTTATTTCCCAGGTTTCTGCTGAAGCATCAAACAAATGTATTAAACACTGTTCTATTTCCTGCTTCTTCCCTTCCTGTGGATTTCAAAACACAGTGCTGAAAGGAGCAAGAAGGATCCTCCCCCCTCATTCTTTTAGGTGCAAATGGAGAAAACAGTCAATTGTGGAGACAAAATTAAAATCCAGGATCTCTCTTGCCTCCAAGGTCTGTGCTGGAGCTACTGTGGAGGCTTTTCAGACACTCCACGGTCATGACTGGCTTCAGATGGAGCTCTAGGGCTTCAAAGATGACAAGTTCCAGAGTAACTTGAACTCTTGGCTCCGAGCCCCGTGGCTCTGGTTGCAGAGCCAAACTGCAGAGCAGTTGGAATTATTCTTAGCACAGCTCACTGAGTGCCCTCTCTATACTCTCCTAAACCAGAGGACTTAAAATTATCAGGAAAACATTATGGGTCCTGGCATGGATACAAAGAGCAAGTCATATGTAAGGATTATGGGAAGGGATATACGTTCATTCAAACTGTCCTGAAACAAACCTGATGGTTTTGGAAACAGCTGGGCAACAGAGTCTGAAGCCTCTGGCTGCAGGCTCAGAAAGGGATAGCAAAATAAAAAAATCCTCTGGGTTGTGCAGAAATATCCACCTGAAGCAGCAACCCAGAACGATCTGGGAGTTACTCCAAATAAACTCATCGCTTGACCAAAAGTGTTACGGAAACAAGTTGGGATTCACGAAGTTCCAGAGGGGCAGAGAAGCCCCAAAAAGCTTCCTGATCTCCTGCTACCTGACCTGAGTGTGCAAACAACCTCCATTCTCAGAAGGTTGTTTTGCTAACACAACGCTGGGAAGGCTAATCAAAACTTCTTTAAATTGTTTGCAAACAGGCTAAAAAAAGCCTCCTGTTTAAGTCCAGGCTGGATGAGGCTTGGAGCAACCTGAGTTACTGGAAGGTGTCCCTGCCCATGGCAAGGGGTTGAAATGAGATGAACTTTAGGGTCCTCCCAACTCAAACCAATGTGTGATTCTATGATAAGGTATTTAATTCTACACGTTCATAAAGTAACCACACAGCCCAGAGATTTTCCCCTCCCTTCTTCACAAAGTTCACAGATGAAACTTCTGTGTCTCTCAGTTGAACAAATCGGGAGCTCTGGGATCCCTTACCTGCTGCTGCTGCTGATACATGGTGGTTTGCTGGCTTGGGAAGGGGCTGCCTGACGATGTGCCTTGAGTGGAGAATTGATTGCCATAGGAATCATGTCTGGAGAAAAAATAGATGCATTACTTGCCACTGCCAGAGCCTCAGAACTCTGTGGCTGAGAAGGGCAACCCTCCCCACAGACCTTTGCTGCTGCTGCTGCTGCTGTGGGTATCGGCTGGGCGAGTACATCCCCGACTCCGGGGTGGAAGGCATGATGTTTGGCTGCGGAGTTCCCGTCCCTAAGTTGCCCTCAGGCCCCATGCCAGGCTCCGTCCTACATGGAAACAAAGAGAAAAACCCCACACATCCACTTAGACTCTCCCTGGCTCCTCTGATGGTCACCAAAGTCACAGCAGGGAAGGGCAAGTGATCCCCCACGAGGCACACCAGGGTGTCTCTGGGTTCCAGCACCCACCTCACTCTGTCGTAAGGACCTCCATAGGAGTAGTGCTGCCGCTGCCCCATGGCCATGTTACCCATCCCTGGGCCTGCAGCACGGTTGTAAGGGTCACCCATACCACTGTTGGGGCCCTGCCCTGAGGACATGAAGGGATCACTTCCTGGAGCTGCAATATTGAGAGAAGAACCAATTAATGTGGCCACCCCTGCCTTAAAAAATTACATCCCATTTCCTGGGGCAGAAGGGCAAACAGAAGGTTTCCTAAGGAACATTCCAGAGAGCACGAGGGCCGAGTATTCAAGGAGAAAGGGGAGAAAACACAAGGACTTCCTCACCTTTCCTCATACCACTGTAAGGATCCTTATTTGGCTCGTAAGACATGCGACCCATCATGTCAGAGGTATTCATGCTGGGCTGGTACCCTGGATTTGGAGTCATGGAGTTCCTTTTCTGGAACGTAGGATCACTGCCATCTGCAAAGGCATCCTGAAGGCCCACGGAGTTACTCCTGATTCAAGAAAAACCCCACAAACAGCGGATTACAGAGGTCCATGAAGCTCCTCAGGATACTTTGCCTCACATGCTGCCTCTCAGGTGTTGCTATTCCCTAGAAGGACCATGGTCCTGCTCCTCCTGAGTCATGAACTGCCCTTCTCCAACACCATCCTCAGACCTAACCCCCAAATTAATAAATATTCACACACAGTGTTGCTGTGAGCCATGAGAGCAGTTGAGTCCCACCAAGAGGTACTCAAGTCCCAGCCACCTGCAGTGACGACCCAGAGGTTGACCCCACATTCCCAGTTCCCACCCAGCACTTAAGAGGGAGCGATGGTTCCATACCTGATGCCTGGCAAAGGAGGCATCTGACTGTGTGGTGTTGATGCTGGAGTTGGAGGCTTCAAGTCTCCTCCTTCTGCCATGGAGCTGCTGGTGGACTGTGGTGTCTGAGGGCCCTGCATGGAGCCTGAGCCCGCTGCAAGAGGAGGAGTGTGGTGTGAGCAGCTCTGCACCCTGCACATGCAACCCAGAACCTCCCAGAACATCAGCCCCAAAACCAGAGTCCTTTAAGCAAGACAGGGAAATTACGGCCAAAAAGAGTACAAGGAGCTCAACGTTTCTGACAGGCTTCCCAGAACCATGTACAGTAACGTAATGCTGAGAGAACATGTTCTTCTCAGAGTCACAGAATATGCAGAGTTGGAAGGGACCCACAAGGATTGTGGAATCCAACCCTTAGCCCTGCACAGGACCATCCCTGAGAGTCACACCATGTGCCTAAGAGTATCATCCAAATGCTTCTTGAACTCTGGTGCTGTGACCACTGCCCTGTGACTCATTCTTAACCCCACTCCCTTTTACATGTGGTGGCACTGTGTGGTGCTTACCAAGCTATCCCATCCAAGGCTGATGCTCTGGACTGCACCATGTGTCAGGAATATGGTGCTTTCTGCCAAGGAACCACTGACATAACACCCTTTCCACCCAGGAGGGTGGTGGGTTTGAGCCCCTAACCAGGATCTTCCTAGACATGGAAGCCCCAGAACATGAGCTGAAGCCACCGGGTAACTCTGAACAAGGTTCCTCTGTCTGCTCTGCCCTTGCAGAGGGGTGAATTCATGCACCACTCCCAAGGATTCCTGGAACAGGGAATGCCGGAGATGCCGGATCTCTCACTGAATGACCAAACCCGTCCAGCAGGTTCCCTGCAAGGTCCCTGCCTCTGCTTTCTGCTCCACTGAGCCTTCATCAAACATCCCAGGCCGTGTGTAATCCAGCTGTGCTGAGGACGAGGCCCCTGGATCGCTGTGACAGTGTCAGCTCAGGTTCAGCCGCTCCTCGCAGCTGGCAAGAGCTGAACTCTTAATTAATGTTTCCATTAGTTACCGTCCCCAGCACCCGATATCCCTCAGCTCCAGCCCTGCTGGTTGATGAGTCATTTCAGCTATTCATTAAAATCCTCCGAGGTCACGTCCAGGGCATGTTTGTTTACACCCCACCTTCCTGGCACCCTGTCCTCAGCTCTGCGACTCCCTCCCAGCGCGGGGAGGGCTTTGCAGAAGGAAGGGCAGTGGGGAGTTTCATTCATGGCCCCTCCTCAGCTCCACTCTCTTCCCCCAGGAATTCACTGCCGGCTCCGTTTGTGCTGCTGGCACGGGCAGGAAGAGGCCCCGAGACATTCCCTGCGTCGCTGCCATTTGGTGTTTGTCCCCACCTCCCGCCGTCCCTCCCACTCACAAGTTTACACACAGTTGGAGCAGGGCCAGTTCCACACTCTGGGAATTACAACCCAGCGCGGACTGGTGGTGCCTCCCCCTCCAGGGACACGCTGTGTCTGCGAGCAGGAACCCTGGAAGGATTTCAGGAAACCCGAGAGGTAATTCCCAATCCCTCCCAGCCACACTCTCTGGGAACACTTCTGGGTTTTGAGGAGTAGGAGGGACATTGCCTGGAAAGAGCTGTGGCACCTCTGCAGCCTCAGAAGGTGGTTAATGGAGAACTCACTCCCAAAGTTCTGTTAGGAGTTAATTTGGCAGGAAAGGCTGAAGTGAAGAGGAAGCCAATGCCAACAGGTTGTAAAGTCTGCAGGGAGAGGAAACCACGTCTGTGTGGGACAACAGAGCCCTTCAGCCAAACAGTGGGGCTTCAAAACGTCCCACTGTTGTCCACTCGGTTTCCAGACAGGAAGTTATTCTCCATCCAGGTGATTCCTGGGAGACAGGACTCTGTGTGTGAGCCTGGAGGACACTGGGCACTGGAGAAGCACTGCCCACTGGGACTCAATGCTCCTCTAAAGACTCTCCATCCTGGAGCTGGAGTTGAGAGAACAATTTGTGTCATGCCCTACACCCCCAGTGTCTGCTGATCCAGAGGAGGAAGAGAAAGGAAGAAAGGGAAAGTGAAAGAGCATGGACAGACTGAGTGATTCAGCTTAAAGGATCAGAGTGACAAGCCAAGCTTTAGTGCTGCCTCTGCACATTCCCAGTGGCAGGAGTTTGGAGCAAGACAAATGGAGAGAATGGTTTAAATGGGAAATACAGCAGAGTCCTCTCATGGCAGGAATCAAATGTGCAGGGGTTGGCACACCAGCCCTGCAAATTCCTTCTGCTGATGTGCTGAAGCAGGAGCTCAGCCCAGAAGACACAGCCAGGACCTTCACATACCACCACATTAGTTAAAGCAAAATAAAAACTGAAGCAGCACCTAATCCACTCTGACACACACCTAGAGCTACAACAAGTCTTACGTGGCTTCCTGAAAGTCTCAGTTCTCTCCAAATAAACTCCAAATGCTCTTAACATCTTTGTTCTGCTGCCTCAGGGGGGTAAGAAAGATGTTTTGGAAGGAAAGTAAGGATGGATTTGTGGTGTAGTTCCAGCAGAACTCAGACATCACTTTGGGTAGAAGTTTATGCCAGTGGCACAGAAGTTGCTTTTTATCTTGCAGAACACACTGAGGTTGAACCTCCACTGGGACAGGCTTCCTGACCAGTGACAAGACATGATTTAATTCTTTAAAAAAACACCACTCTGAGAGAAGAGAAATGTAGTGGCCAACAGAATATTGGGACAAGCCAGTCAAGGGTTTAGCAGGGCTGGGACAACTGCACTACAATCCAAACAAGTTCACTATTCCACTCCTCAGGAGCCAGACAAAGATGGTGCCAACTTTCAGAACCAAAAAGGCATTTTTTTTGCAAACATTATAGGAACTTCAAAGCAGACCAAGTTTTTATTTCACCTACATGAGCAGGCTCCTGACCAGAAAAAGCATCTGAAGGTTTTTAGTTATAAGACAAACTGGAAAACTCAAGCTTAAAGAAGGGTTGGCAAGTTCAGCAGCAATTCAAGCAATGAACTCAATGCAAATGAGACAGAAACGATCAGACTTTCCAAAGAGTACATTGCAAGGCTGGCCTGGATGTCTTCTTCTTTTTTTTTTTTGTTTAACAAATCTGAACTGAACATTATGCTTAAATATTCAGAAACTGGAGCACCCCATCAAGTCTGAAACAACTGAAGTTGTTGCTTTTAAAGGGCTTCATTCCTAAAGCATCCAACTTGTAGCAGGCCTACAGAAGCCTCAGAAGGTCCTCCCTGGCTCCTGTTGAAGGCAGAAGGAAGGAATTCCTGAGGAAGTTGAGTTCCCACCCACATCCAGCCTCTTCTCCCAGAAGGTACCACTGGCATAGTCAAAACCAGCACCATTTTTCCAGTGAGTCCCCAAAGCTGAGCAGTCACACAAGGGCTGCTGTTGGAACATACAGGGATCACCTTGCAGGGAGAGCTCCAAACCTCTCCATGCACCAGATTCTCATCAGGCAGAGATGCAGCAGAAAACAGAAAGGTGTGTGTCTATGCTTTTAGGTTTTCCTTTTTCTTAAACTTAGTACAGAGGTTGGACACACAAAACCAGAACTATCCTGACTTTAATCACTCCCACATTACCAAAGTATTTATTCTGCACAACCAGAGAACATCTGGGGGCTTTGTGGAAGTTTGCAGTGAGGAACAGAGCACATGGAGTGAGGTGTACAGTGCCACAGACCCTCCAGTTCACACCCCCACTGCACACCCTGAACCAGCTCACCTGGAGATGGAGGTTGGATCTTGGTCTGAGACTTCTTTGAATCAGCAGCTGCAAAGATATCAGGAGGGGGGTCTTCTCCTCGCTCAATCTTGCACTCAAAGGCATAGAGACACTGGATGTACTGCTTCTTCAAGGAACTGGCTGCACTGCTGGACGTGCCCACGTTGAGATTTGTGGCCAACTCGCGCCATTTCTTGTTCTTGTTGACCTGCACGACCAAACGAGAGGCTCTAAACATAAAATCCCAGCTCTAACTCCTCCAAGGAAGTTCTCTAGGGAGAAATCAACACTTCCCAGCTCACACAAGGGATGTAATAAGGACCAAGCAACCCCAAAACTAGTTTTCCTCACCTACAGAACTTTTGAAACAGGGACAGATTGTAACTCAAACAAGTCATGAGCACAGTTGACAGGCAGATGCAAAGACAGTGACACCAACCTTTGCACTGGACAAAGCAGGGAGAAAAGGGGTTGAACTGAGTCCCACCACAGACTGTTGTCAACCAGACACTGGGAGAGCAAACATCTGGCTCACTTAAGAGGATGCTGGGTTTTATTTAAGGAAATAAACATGGCTAAATGGGAATTCATGGCTTACACCTGGCTACAAGCTGACTCTGAGACAGCACCAGCCACCCCTGGCTGTGGACACTCACCTGAGTCAATCCTCCAATCTCCTTCACGGAGATGTAGAGCCTGTAAAGGTCCAAGGGTTTCCTGCCCACTGCAGGGAGGTTGGTCATGCCCATGGCCTTCTCCTCGGTGAAGGCCAGGTAACGATCCACCCACAGCTTCCTCTCGGGCTCCCCGCCCAGCTCATAGAGTTTGGTGATCTTCTCATTGGTTGTGGTAGAGGAATTGGACTTCTAGGAGAAGGAAAGAGATATCAGGACTGAACAGCAGCTCCTTTACATCCCACATGGTTTCATAAAGCAATCAGGGAAGAGCTCAAAGTGCTGCTGTGATGCTGGAAACAGATTACCTTAGATCTGTGCTTGTTTCACATCAACATCAGGAAAGGATTAATCAGTAAAAGAATCACAAAACCAGTTACTACTCAGGGAATTCACAGAATATGTGAAATTTTGAAACAGTGAAGGGTTTCAGGAATGCTACAGAAACAAAAAAAAACCCTCAAGGAGACAAAGAAGAACCACCTCAAACAATCCTCATTTGCTAAATAGATAGGAAAGTTATAATCCAACTACAAATGAGATTCCTTGTGGCTACTGCACCCTGGCAGGGTGAACACTGCTCTGCTGAGCCTCTCCTCTTACCCAAGTGGTTGGTGCCAGGTCAGACTGGCATTAAATGCTGCAAAGCAGTAAAATAAGCACACCTCAAAGAAAGACAAAACTTAGGGGCCCCTGTTTGAGGAGGGTCCTACACACAGACCAGCTCTTCCCTCGCCCAGTCACTGACAGAAGTGCAGAAACCTCCTGTTACCCACACATGGCATGAGCTTCCCACAGTGGTTTCCTGTCCCTGGCATACCAGGATCCAGGAGGACTGATATGGAAGGGCAGCAGAGGAATTTGGAACACAATTTACAGATCTGAGGTGTGAATATCCCACACCAGTCCCACACATCCGAGTCATGGGACTGCCCCAGAGTCTGTCTGGAGGTAAATCCTGGGGTCCTGCACCTTTCACCGCCTGGATCCACACACTTGGAGTGAAGGCAGAAATGGCTTTGGCATTCCAAATCCTTACTTAAAAATCAACTCCCAGACTAGATCTTCAATCTGATGATGTTCTGGAGGAACCCTACACCCAAACCCAAGTGTGAGACAATCCTCCAGCAGCACAGCCTGGGACAGAACAGCCCTGATTTGTGGCTTCTGGAATCTCCCAGCCCAAGAGCATTCAAGTCCTTGTTTGCCATAAATAAAGGCAGATTCCAGAATACAGGAGCAGAAGTGAGAGATCTCCTGGATTTTCCTGCAGAATGCTGCTGGCACAGGGATCAAACCTGCAGAGCATTTGTTTTCCTTCAAGTAGCAAAGGAGGAGACAGGCTTAGAAACTGCTTTTTTGGTGGTTCTTTTGAAACTGGTAGCAGCAATGCAAAGGAAAACATTCCCTGAAGAACTTGTTTGCCTCCCTCTTCTGGCTTTAACACAGGATTAGTAAGAGGTTTGTTTGTGGAAACAACTGTAACACTTTAGTGTACCATGTCCCAGCTGAGAGCTGACTCTCCCAGCCCACACCAGCAACAAACCCTGGTTTGTTTACGCTGCTTTTGGCAGTTTCACCGTGGCAGGTGATAATTCCTAATACTAAATTGTTTTACAACTGAAATCAATGACTCCCAAAGGACTGGGAAACACTCCCCTTCATTTCTCACACTCACTACTAGACAGATGCACTGCTCAGTCCAAGTGAACATGCAGTGGTTTTATTTCCCTGGATGCTGGAGAGGATGGGAGTCATTCAAAACAAAACCCAAACCATTCTACCTTTGACTTGGACTCTGCTTTTGGCGTCCCATCTGCCTTGTTGTTCATTTTAGTTGCAGGTGTTAATTTGACATCCCCGAGTCCCATCATTTCAGGGCTTGCTGCCATCCCTAGGGAATAAAAGGGAACCTTAAACACTGATTTTCAGTCCACTGCAATGGAACCCATGAAATCCTAAAGCACTGGCTTACCTGCAGAGTTGTTGGCCATGTTCCCACCCATGGGATAGGGTGGGCCCTGGGGGTTTATCATGCCAGCCATACTGTTAATTCCCTGTCCATAAGGAGGTCCAGTGCCCATCATTCCCCCTTGATTCATGTTGGGATAACCAGGAGGCCTAGAGAAGGCAAGGAAGAAACAACTTACTTCACATATTAAGCATTAAGATCTCCTAAGGAAGCAGCTTTGCTAAAAGAAACTTTAAAAGGACATAGAGAAGTGACTTGTTCCAAATGATTTTTCCAGTAAAAGACCAAAGATTTGGTGCTCTTGTAAGGCTCAGAACCCAGAGCTCAAGACAAAAGGGATGCAAACCATTTGGAAGGTGGGACTTGAGTTCTGAGCATTTTCACCCTTAATCTTGTTCTCCCACATCCCTAAACTGACTCTCATTTCAGCTGTTAAAACTGCCTTCCATCTGCAGACACTGCAGCTCTGGGCATTTAGGGAGAATACAGGATTTAGACCCACAGGATCATGGAATTCCTTGTCCAAGCTTCATGCTCCTCCTTTTCACACTTCACCCTGATGACAAAGCCTCCAGGAAGGACAAACCTCCACAGGAGTGAATTCCAGCATTATCCCTAACCCAGGTTATTCCACACACCCCTTTGGGAGCAAGATCTGACCCAGGGGAGGGGCTGTAGGTGGACATGTCCCCGCTCACCTGTTCTGGATGGAGTTGGCAGCAGCGTGCATGGCGGCAGCAGCCGCCTCTTGTGCTTTGCGGTTCATCCCGGCGGGCGGGGGGCACATCCCTGTGCCCACCTGGGGGGGCATGTTGGCCATGTTGGGCCCGTAGGGTCTGTTGCCCATGGCTGCGTGGCTCATCCTGCCCGGGGGGATGCTGCTGTACGGGGGCACACCGCTCTGCCCGTGCATCTGGCCCCCTGCGCCCATGGGGTTCATGCTCCCGGCCATGCCTGGGCTGGGGTAGTTGGCATTGGACATGGCATTGTAGTTTGGCTGCCTGGGATAACCTCCTGAGGAGATAAAGAGGAAAAAACAGAGGGGAAGGCAACATCATTCAACTGGTTTAAGTTTATGAATCACCATAAAAATCTTCTATCAGCAAATATTTAAAGATCACTAACAGGGGATGAGGGGGAGTGTTCACACCTCAACACAAAGTACTTGGATATAAGCCACATAAAATGTGTTTTGACACAGCCAAGCAACAACATCGATTCAGAAGCTGTTTGAAACTCTCCCAAACCTCAGCCCAGCACAATGAGCTAAATAGTCC
The DNA here is from genome assembly GCF_047495875.1 of Pithys albifrons albifrons. Lineage (NCBI taxonomy): Eukaryota > Metazoa > Chordata > Aves > Passeriformes > Thamnophilidae > Pithys > Pithys albifrons. Next base: position 4,139,451 of record NC_092481.1, read on the forward strand.
AGGACAGGATGTAAACCCCCTCATTTAACCCTTTCCAGAACAGGCACCACTCCATTGTCTTCCTCTCCAAAGAGAACTGGCCCTTTGTCTTTATTACACAGGATGCACAACCTGCATGTTTCTAAATAAGGAAGAAGGATCCTACATTTAGAAGTAAAACTATCCCTAAAAGCAACATATTCCATTAACCTCAGCAGGATCAAAGCATAACTCCTCCCAGCTCACATGGAGCATTGCTGGCTTCCATCCCCCACACATTAAGAGGAGACAAATCAAAACATTTATCACAGAATGGTTTGGGTTGGAAGGGAACCTTAAAGATCATTTAATTCCAACACCTTCCACTGGACCAGACTGCTCAGGGCTCCATCCAGCCTCGACTTGAACATTTCCAGGGATGGACTTGGGCAATCTGGGATGTCACAGACAAGAGAGAGGCCTTTGCTGAGCTGAGTGCCCACCTTGAGGTCCATACTGCCCACCCTGGGGGCCGTAGCTTCCCATGGAGTTCTGCTGGTATGGCCCCATCCCGGCGTGCATCTGGGCCCCCGAGGACTGCCGGGGGGATAAGGCTGAGCCAGGCTGGGGGGAGCTGTACTGGGGCATCTGAGGGTTCCTCTGCATGTAACCTGGGCATGGGGGAGGAGAGCAAACCATTAGTGCAAAGCATCCAGAGCTGCCACTGCACACTCTGTTCTAGGTAACAGCAACCCCCTGGGGCTGACAAAACCCTTCCAGCAACAGCCTGCATAGGCTTTAGTGGTTACATTAAGGAGTCAGTGTTATCTGAGCAGGTAACAGATCCAATTTCCTGTTTTAGCCAGAAATAACCCTCAGTGCCACAGCAGGAGCCAGTGAGGCTCTGCAAATCCTGGGGGCTTCTTGTTGGTGGCTTTTGTTTGCTTGTTTTCTCAGGGTGACAACTCTCTACCTTCAGCCAAGAGGGCTGAAATTTTATAGGCATCTTCCCCCAAGAAACCTTATTCTCTTAGAGGAAAAAGCCACACAATATTGTTGTGAGCACCCTTTGTTTTGAAACTTCAAGCCATGCATGTTGGGCATGAACATGCACAGAAAAGTGTGTTAGAAAGCCAGAGAAAACATTTTACAAGCCAAAAATACCAGCTTGGATGGAACATTTAGAGGCCAAACAACCACCAACAGTTGAATTTATTGCAAGTTGCCTCAACACCCGCAGGTTGTTAACCCTGGGGCAGCTTTAAATGCTCTCTCAGCACAGAATCCTTGTCAGCAATCCAGGTAATTTTTAGTTACACATCTGGCTTTACAATTTCATCTAAGCTGTGTCACACACCTCGATCCTGGGCGATGCTGGACTGGTTCATGGAGGGATGCAGGATGGTGTCCGACTGGCCGCTGGGCGGTCGGGGCGGCATCTGATTGCCTGTGCCACAAACAGGAGAGGGCTCAGCAAACTGCACACCACAAACCCTGCAGGCACCAGAGCTAAACCCCAGAATCCCCAAACAGCTCCAAGAAGAAGGGGGTGTTGGCCACAGTGAGGGGAAACAAAAGCCAGATGGGTCGTGCTGACCCAGTGAAATGATGCTGGTGGTTCACCAGCCATCCCACCCATCCCTCTGAATCCTTGAGCAGTTACAGACGTCTCAGAGCAAATCCATGAGCTCAGAGGGCCTCAACAACCACACAGTGCTGACACTGGGCAGTTCCTCCCCACTGGGCACTGTAATTCAGGTGCCAGGCAGCATTACCTGGTACTGCAGCAGGTGAGAGTGGCCCAGAGCGGGACTGAGCAACACTGGCTGGAGATCCAACTGGGGATGGGGAGGGTCCTCTGATGCCTGGCAGGTGAGGAGAGGTATGTGGCGAGAAAGGAGACTGAGCTGGGTTACTCTGCTCTCCTTGGCTGCTGGAAATCCCTGATGTGCTTACGCCAGGGCTCAGGGCTCCTTCGGTACCCATGGGCAGGTCATCTATGGAACCAGACAGGTCCTGCAGGGCACAGAAAGACACATCAGGAGAAAATACAAAGACATGGGACTGTTCTCTCACACCCCACTAAGAAAGAGCCTTTCCCCCTTAGGCATGTCACAAACAGAAATCAATGAACTCAGGCCATGTTACTGTCAGCACCAAAGGTTGCTGCAGGCTGAGGGAACTGCCAGATCTGTCTTATCCTGCTGCCTCTCTGAACCCAGGAGTTCCTGAGTTGCTTTGCTGATGGTCCAAACAATTGGCTAATACTCCTACTTGCTTTTTTTAATTCAGTTTAGAGGTGGGAAATTAAAGAATGCATCAACAGTGAAACTGCAAACACAGGAGACAGTCCATGTGATCGTGGCTTGGAAGAGAAATGTGGCTCAGCCTCTGAAAGACAGAAAACTCCTGCCTCACCATAATTAATTCATAAACCTCCTATGAGCTGGGAAACTACTCACTTGAGATGGATAAAAACAAACTAAACAGAGATTTAAAAGAAAACCATAAAATACTCTTCAGGATTCCCACTTCCCTTTCTTCAAAGGCAGCAAAAAATTAGCAGTTACTGCATCAACCTGTAAAGTTCAGCTTTTCTTGAAGGCAAGGCTGGAAAACACCCTTCCTCCTGCATGAATCCACCTTGGAGGAGAAAAGCACAAAAAGCCTGAGACAGCTGAAACCTCCAGCTGCCACAGCATCAAAAATCAGCTGGCAAGTGTGAAAATGGGGACAATTCCAAGATGATGTGCAGATCCAACATGCCCAGTTGTACTGGCTGGTTCATAACAAGGTCCATCAGCTGTTCAGGCTTGGCTTGGAGTGAACGAGTCAGAACAGCCCAAGCCAGAGGAAGTGGTGGTGTATTTGAACAGGAAGATGGGAAGTTGTAACTGTTCCAGTGATTAGATAAAATCTCTGCCAGGGGTTCAAAGGATCATGGAAGGCCAAGAAGTGGCAGACCAAAGCTTAACAGGACTTCACCTATCCTTCTAATACTTCCAGAGCAACCAGCCCTGGATCAGAGGGGTTCTGGGCTGAGCCCTGAAGGCAGCACAGATCATCTCCCCCTGCAGAGAACTCTGCTGAGCAGCACCAACAGAGCCCAAGTCATTTAAAACCTCACACAGAAAGGCTGAGCCAACTGATAAATCACTTGGACACCCCAGTCTCATTTACACTAACTGGACAATTCCTGGTTCAGCAGCAGTTCAGGTGATGTTTTCCCAGCTCCATCAGTGCAGGAGGACCTGGGACACAAGATACTGCTACTTATCAGCCTTTGGAAGGAGAGCTATCACCCCTAACACCTGCCTGCCAGGTGATGTGTGGAAAGGCTCTGGCAGCACATCCCTCTCATCTCAAGCTGGAGAACAGCACTCACCACATCCCAGGGAGTGGATGCGACAGAGGGGGAGTGGAGTGGAGTTGTAGAAGAATAAAAAGCAACCCAGGAGAAACCCAACCACCTCATCACACCTTGAGGGACAGACAGTGACATTCAGGGCACAGGGGAGGGGCATCAGCACCACACTCAGCTGCTGCAGAGGGCATATCTCCTCTAGTTTAGTAAAATTTAATCAAAATGCTTCTACCAAATGCTGGCAAATGCTACACTGGAGCTGCAAACCCCCGTCACTGGGTGGGGTGACAGTTCATGTGTGTCCCCCCTCCCCTTCCATGACTGCTTCTGTTGGAGAGCTCATTTCCTGCACCACAGTCTCAGAGGTATATTTGCTTACTGCTCAAGTATTATCTTCCTGAGGAAAAAAAAAAGCTTTGTTTTATCTCAATGAAAGCTAAAATACTGCAGAAAAAGCCTAAAAATAGTGTCTGAAATCTCCTGCAATTTTCACTACTTTCCCATTGAAGCATCAAAAGTGTTGCTCCTTTATGCAGCTATTTGGGTGTTTTTCCCTGGACAACTTCGACAAATCCCACATTCCTACTGTGGAAACCATCTGAAGTGGGAGTAGAGAGACATTATTGCCAACATTCAGCATTAAAAAGCATCAACCAACACAAACAATCAAGAGCAAAAAAATACAGCTGTCCCTGAGACTCTCTGCATCCAACTGCAGCCACCAAGACACACCATGAGATTCCCCTGAGTCAATGAAGGGATCAGGATGTCCAGAAACAAGCCAGGCCAGCCTCAAACTGGATGGAAATACTGGTATGTCCCTTAAATACATTAAGGTGGTGTGAGTCTGAATTACCAAGTGCATCCAAACACTGTTTTCCTCATCACTGAAGTGAAGGTGGAAGCCAAACCCATTTGCAGCTTTAAAATCCTCACCACTATGAGCTGATGTGGAGTGGAATTTCAGAGCAGCTAAACCTTGAGAGCAGAGGGGCAGAGCCCAGAGCTGTGGAGATGAGGGACTTTTAGGTTCAAAGGGAAAAAAATACCAGAAAAATGTATATCTGAGACAAATACTGGAATGGAAGGACAGAGACAGAGCAAGTGTGCAAAGTGAAATGTGAGTTTCCCTCCTTAGCAGGAGTGCAAGTGATTCTTCAAGAGGCAAGAGAGAAGGGTTTGGATGGAAGGAGCTCAGGGTGTGTGGAGGTCACACATCTGCTCCATGGTCTGAGCAATATTCACACATGAACTGGGTGGACTAAGAGGGCAAGACTTGGCAATGCCAGACACAAAAGAATCTGCAAGATATAAAATGAAGCAACGTTAGAAACAGATTGAAAATTAACTCCTAACTAACTAGGTAATGATCTTTAAAGCTGATGGCTTTGACCTTCCTATGCATCAAAGCTTAAGTACTCAAGTCATTTAAAAACATCCAGTTTTAATTAAGCAGGTGGATACTGGGCGGATTTTGTGCCAGTGAGGGCCCCTCTGCATTGCTGACACACCATCAGGGACTCCACAGAGGAACAGCAGGCCTGGAGCTGTGGATCAGACTCTCAGATTATCAGTTTAAATTAGTTAAAAGTAAATTACACATCCCCCTTTCACAGCTCTTAGGACAGGAGTTGAAACACGACCATAAAAATGAAGTAACTCATAAAGTGACTTCCACCTTTAAAGATCTGTATTGATATGAATTCCAACAATAAAGTCATTTTACAGCAAAGAAGAGTTCTGCCAGCACAGCAGCATTTTCTGAGTGTGTTATTCAGGACTGGGTTTCTCAGAAGAGAAACTCCTGCAAGGGGAAGGAGCAAACAGGGACTGGAATGTCTGAGAGCAAGCAGCTCCTGGGTAAGGCTGGTTTCCTTCTATCAACTCACCTCAGGGTACCAAGCACCAAGGTTTTAACTAAGCCTGGAGGACAACCCCAGCTCTGATACCCTCAAACCAGGGGAAAACAAAATCTCTGTAGGTCTCTACAGCCTGTTTTTAAAAAGTCTTAAAAAACCCCAAACCTCACAGAAATAATGGAGACCTCCTGCTGTCAGTGGGTTCTGGATGAAGCCCAAGAGCAGAGGGCCTGGGAGGTTTTCTTTGCCTCCCACAGAGCATCAGGAAGAGACCTGGAAAGCCAGAGCAGCAGCAGGAGAAGGGCTCTCCCCTTGCCTCCTCCCCAGCACAGCCAGCAGAGCTGAGACAGGAGGTGAGGCTCAGCAGCAGCAACTCTGCCAACTCGGAGGAAACGTCAGGGTCTGGAGAATTTCCTCACGTGTTTCCAATGTGTTTTTTATGCATTTTATTGCTCATCTGCCACGCAGATCAGAAACGCTGGAGGGATTCCAACTATTTCACACAGAATCTCACACTCCAGGCTGGCTGCAGCCCCAAAAGCCTGAGTTTCTTCGCTTGAAATACTGCCCAGTGTTATTTTGGGCTGTGACCTGATAGCGGAAGCCCACGGGGACCCTGGAACGAGAACTGTTCCAGCTGCCATTGGATGCCCGAGCCCGGCCGGTGCCAGCACGGGCTGTCAGTGCTGCTACAAACAAGGGCTCAGCAGCAACACCTCCCTCTCACACCACAACAAACCCGGGCCTGGAATCACACAAGGAGGGGGCAGGGGAGTTCATCTATCCCAGGGAAAGGGTTAGAATCGCAGAATCACAGAATGGATTGGGTTGGAAAAGCCCTCTGAGATCATCAAGTCCAACCCTTGGTCCAACTCCAGTCCCTTTACCAGATCATGGCACTCAGTACCACGGCCAAGCTCAGTTTAAAACCCTCCAGGGATGGGGAATCCACCCCCTCTCTGGGCAGCCCATTCTAATGCCTGAGCACTCTCCCTATAAAGAATTTTTTTCTGATCTCCAACTTAAATTTCCCCTGGCAGAGCTTGAGCAAGTCCTGGCACGACCAACACAAGGGAGCTGGTTGAGTTGTGCTGGAAACAGCCAGGATTCTTTTATCTGACAACAGGAACCACCATCCCACTATCTGATAGGGGCTCATTTGTTAAACAAACAAAGATGAAACAACAATACTTAAGATCAAGGTAATAAAATCCCAGAGGAGAAGAGAGAGAGATCCAAGGCTCCGCTCCGGCCCATCCCACTGATCTGGAAGAGCAGGAAGACTGACCAGAAAGCAAATGGAATGGCCTCCCCTGCCCATCCCCAGGCTCAGTGCACGTGGGAAGTGTGGGGGAAGAGGGAAGGAGCTCAGGCAGAGTGGAATGATCCAGCACTATCAGATCAGCAGACAGCACTGAAGGAAATTATGGTCTGGAGATGAGCATGTGGTGCAGCTTGTAAATTCTGGAAGGGCAGTTGTTTCCATAAAGATGCTCACAAGCAGCACCAGAGAACAATGGCTAAATTTATTCCCCAATTCTTTCTGAAAAGGAAAAAGCCTCTTTATTCCTTCTAATTGAAATGCTCACTTTCTATTACAAGTTCTTTCTCTCTGCAGTTGTTTTTCCACTGAGTGAAGAACCATCAACACTTAAAAATCACAAGCTTGTCCTTTCCTTCCCCCTTTATTTCCACACCCAAAATGCCTCAATTTTCCCTATCACAATCACACAGCTGACTGGCAGGATCTCCCTGCTATTTTGGGGACATGGTTAGACTCGTCCCTCCTCAGCAGCACAGACAACTGAATCCTGCATCTCATGCTCCACAAAGCACTGTCTGCTAACACAGAGCAGCCTGGACACCTCCCCGTGCTCCACCCACAGCACATCCAACAGGACACCTGGCAAAGCCAACCTGAGGATTCCACACATGTGACAGAAGGTCTAGAGAGGACACAGCACCCCCACCACCTTCCTGCTGTGCCTCTTCCAGGTCACTCCCCCAGCAGAAACCAGAGGCTGGAGCTGGGGAACACAAGTTAAACTCCAGAAGAAACCCAGCTGATACGTTTCATCGAGAGAGATTTATAATCCAGTGTCTCCAAAGCTTTTTCGTGCTGACAAATTGGAGTCAGAATGGTGTCTTTCTGTTTCCAAGCTTACAGAGACACCCTCAGAAGGGCAAGTCCTCCACCACACCAGCTAAATTTATGCTGCTGTGCTTTGGAATCCTAACAGAGCCCACCACCATGTCCCACCACCACAAAACCCCCTGACTGGCTCTCAGATTTGGTTGGCAGCTGCAGCTCTCTGGGTGGGAATGTAAACACCTACCATTACCATGAGAAGTGAACTATTCCAAAGACAGACTTCCAAGTCCTGTTCTATCCCAAAAATATGCAAGTTGTGCCAGGGGTGACCATCATACCCCTCACACTGCTCTTCTACCATCAGTTATTGTGAAGAAGAAAACAAGTCCATCTTTAAAGCACCAAAAGCACCTTTTGGATGATTCTTGGTCTGGGTATGGGTTGGACAGGAGACCAAACGGGAGGGGGAGGAAGGATGTGTGCAGGATGTCTTTCCAATAAAACCTCTCACCACATCTAAAACCTTTCTGTGCTCTTTCCCCTGCCATACTTTGGGAAGAGTGAGGTAGACCCCAAAAATACATATTTTTAAGCTGCCAGTCTACCTGTTATTGATTTTGTGCTCACAAATGTATGAGAAACATGTCCATCCACATTCCCAAGATGACTAAAGACTAATCAAATCTAACCAAAGCCCAGCATCACGAGCTGGTGGCCCCTGACCATGCACAGCTTCACCAATGCCACGTGGCCCTCACCCTTCACTCTGTGAGCTGCTGAAAACCTTGGCTTTCATTTACCAGGGAAGGATGACTTTCTCCTGGCATAAAAACCAGGGAATGCCCAGAAGGAAGCTCACTGCACCAGCTGCCCACTACACTTCCATGTCTTATGAGACTGTAAATTCGTGGCCTTGCCTCTTCTATCCTCCTTCAAAACTGGACAAGATCAGCACTCAGAAGGAACAAAGGGATTTATTTATGCAATGAAATCACTGGGTTTGGCCCCTCAGATACATCCCTGGAAGCTCAATCTCCAACAGTCCTTGGGGAAAGGAACTAAGTGCTACCCTTTACAACTTCAAGGGGAAAACACCTGCCCCACTACAGTATCAGGGAGACACCACCAGAAAGGCTTCAGCCTGTGCTGCAGAGTCCATATTCCCTTCCCTTCCAAGGGGGTTTAGCTCCTCTTAGTGCTGACAATTACAAACCTAAGATGGGGACTAGAACATGCTGGAGAGATTCGTGCGGTTTCCCTGCTCAAAAAAAGAAGCTGAAAAGCTCATTCTTCCAGGCTGCCTTTAGAGAAACTGGGAGAAGCTGCTGGCTGGAGCTGCACTGCAGGGAAAGGAGCATTCGGAGAGGAGGCTGTCAGGAGGAGGGGCTCGCTGGCACACGAGGAATTTCACTCTGATTGCAAAAATAAGCTGCTGTTCTAATCCAGCTCAGTAAATCGAGGTGAGCCTGGTCTGTTGGCAGAGAGAAGGTACAAAATGAAGCAGGGAGGAGGACAGAGGGAAGTGCTGCTGGCTTTGCCACATTCCTGCAACGGGAGCCTTGCGGAACAGCCAGCGCTGCTACCACAGCAGCCATTGATTTTTCAGAGGTCGATACTCCACTCCCACAGATCCACTCGGCAGGAGCTTTAATCACATCTCCTGCTCCTACCCTGTGCCACCCCTCCTTCTCTTCCCCCTCCAAATAAAATAAAATGTATTTTAAAAAAGGGGGGGGGAAAGGCAAGAGGGTTTTCCTCCCCCTCCAAGCGCTGAGCAGACTAACAAATCTCATCTTCTCAGTCTTGGGAGAGCAGAGATTCAGAGCTGTGGTTGCAGCACAAAGTAGGGAAGGAGTAACATGATTCATCCACAGAACAAGATGTCGCTGAAGGGAAAAACCCGCCATGTGGAAGGGCAGCATTCCCACCCGGAGAGCGCTGGGTGCCGAGCTCTTCCTCAGGACCCTGGGACATGCAACAGCAAAAAAGGACACAGGAGTTTCCATTTAACCCTTTGGAGGCTGCCCAGCTGCTAAAAAGTACTCCCAGCTTTATCTAAATGTGGATCCAGCATCAAATATCCCAGGCAGAAGGTAAAGGCTGAGTTCTGCTTGGCAGAGCTGGGTGACTTCAGCCATCCCAAAAGTTGTCCCATCCATCCAACAGGATAAAACCTCCAGCTCCTACAGCAACACTGATCCCAAGACAAGCTGCAGGAAGAGGCAGGAGGGTCCTGGGCACACCAAGCAGCAACAAGGCAGCAGCACCTCTGGTTTTCTGGAGGGTGTGGGGATTAAGGGACCTGTGAGTGGATCCCATCAATCAGAAAGGTTGGTCTTGGGAAGGCAAGTGCAGGAGGGAAACCAGTACAGGCCTCAGCTGACAAACCACAACCCACTGATTCAGAGAGCTTTTGTTTTCTTCCCAGAGGTTTTCAAGTCTCCTCCTTCAGTCTGAGGACAAACCCCAGATCACATAAAACACGGAATCACAGAGAGGCAGGAAGCCACCCCCTCACTGCCAGCCATGAGGACATTCCCATTCCCCAGCAGAGCTTCTGTGGAAGGCTCTTTGCAGGCTCCACACATTTGGACTCCAAAGCAGTTAGTCATCCCAGCATGTGACTGTGCCACCAATGCCAACCACCCAAGTCAGGGTGGGCAAAGAGGCACAGGAAAGGCAGGAGGCTGAAATTATCACAGAATTAGAGGCCTCTGTACTCCAATACTTTGGATTTAAGATAAATCAGCTTTTAGTATTCTCATCAGCCTCTGAGCCAATTAACAGAGATGCAATTCATTTCAAAAAATCAGAAGGAAGGAAGATTTTAGGAGAGAACAAGAGTTCTGAGGTCCCAGGTATTTGCAAGCCCAGTGAATCCTGGTGGTTCTTTCACTGGAAGATGTCCCTGCCCATGCTTGGAACAAGAGGAGCTTTAAGGTCCCTTCCAACCCAAGCCATTCTAAGAGCAGCTGGAAGCTGGCAGCTCCTTCCTGAAGTTCCTGTGGGAAGGCAGTGATGGAGCAACACAGCTGAGCCCCTGGCACTGGGGCACCTCCACAGAAACCACTGCCCATCCCCATGCCCAGGCACCACTGATCCAGGTGGGATGGAGAGGCTGGAGACAGGTTTGGAAGGGAAGAGGGGAATTCTCCTCTCACCCTGGCTCAGGGCAGTGAGTGTGCATGGGAAGAGGTAACATACCCATGGAAACCTGGCCCAGGCCAGGCACTGACATCTGCCCCTCAGGGTCAGGGGCCAGAACAGTCACCTCCTAGAGATGTCACTTCTTGTCATTTCAGGAAATTAAACCTTTCTTTTCCTTTCCTTACATAAAAGTTTCTATTTTCCTGTGTGTGAGACCCGATTCAAAATTGTAATAAAACCCAATCATAGAACTCGTTCTCCGATTACCAGGACTAGTTTGGAATCCTGACATGATCCATCCAAGCCCATCCTGGCTCTGGCAAGGGCACAGGGCAGCCCCAGCCTTGGGCCCCTGCCATGCCCTGCATTTGGGCACCACGTGGAAAGTTTTCTCCATGGCATTTATGATCCCACACATCTCCAAGACAAGTCAATCCAGCATGCCAAGAGGATATTGAGAGGGAAATGATTCCTGCAGAGTGAAAGCTCAGGTGTGGCAGTGCTTAAAGCACGTGCTGTCAGTGCTGAACACCTTTATTTATGCCTGTACCTGCTCCATGCAGCAGGTGAAGGTCACACCAGCTCAGGCTCTCCCTCCCCAGACCTCTGGCAGGGTCAAGTTTAGATGGAAAGAGAAGAGGATGAGGATCATACATCCCACATCAGACTGAGGAGAGGCTTTTGCACCTTTTAAAGGGTCTCCAATGACACCAAGTCAGCAGCAAAAATGAAGAAGTGGTTTCCCAGCCCCACAAGGAGCTGCTTGGACAGCAGAGGGTCACCCTGGGAGGTCTGAGCTGCGGCCACGGCGCAGGAGCAGCTCTGGACGCTGTGGTGGCGCAGGGGACGCGTGTGACAGAGCACGGACCATTGTTTGGGATCCAAGACCAGAACTGGTCATCCTACAGCAATTTCCTGCTCCAGCACTGACCTGCCTAATCCCTGTGGCTGGGCCTGGAGGAGCATGGGGGAAAGAACAGCAGCCTGTTCTGTGCCAAGGGAACCGCCGGCCGTTCCCACCGCCCGCTCCAGGGAATGCCAGCTCTGCTTCCAGCCGGTGGGAATGGTTGGGAAGCAAAGGCAGGGCTGGGGGCTCGGGGAATCTGTGCAAGGCGTGCAGGCAGGAAGCAGAGCTGAGCTGCTCACGACCAGAATAGAAACAGGAAACGAGCCCGGCATCGAGCACAGCGCAGCTCCCGCAGCAGCGGCTCCGGAGGGATGGATGCTCCCTGCTGGAGAAGGGCACAGGATCCAGGCACTGCAGCTGGGGAGGGGGAGTTTCCCCCTGAACAGCGTTCAAATCCAGAGGAAGGGGTGGGAGGGGAGAAAATTGCCACAAGGACACAGAGGAAAGCAGCCCCGGAGAGGGTGGCGGGCGTGAAATGCGTCAGTGGAGCGCTGGAAGGTCAGGGTGGCTCTGGAGAAGAACTCCACGCTCTCCACTACTAGGAAAATATACAAAATTGGGGGGAAAAAAGGCACAGCCTTCTCAAGAAACCACACAGTGGTGGCCATAGTCACACACCAAAAATATCTTGGGCAGAGGAGCACTGATCAGGGAAAATACATTTTTAATTCTCCCACATCACCGTAATTTGGGATAAAAACCTTCAGATCAGCATAATCTGGACTGCAAGGATTTTTACTTCCAGTGTTTCAGGTCTTGTGCTCCTGGGGGAAGCCTCGGGGTGCTGGTGGGTTTATCTGCATATCCCCTGTGCTGCCCAGGCCCCACAACACTGCCCTGCTTTGAAATGCACACACTGCTAATCCCTCTCCTAAGGCAAGCAATAAGACAAGCTCAAAAGGCCAAATACAAACCAAATAGAAGCAGGAAGTTCCATATGGAAAAAGAAAAAAAAAGAAAGAAAGGAAAAAAAAAAGGGCTTGAAGTGACCAGCAGATTCAACTATTAAAAGGTTCTCTCCCCACCTCCCTAAAAAATTTGTCAAAACTATGCATTTTAAGCTCAAAGCATTTTTAAGGAAAGGGGCTGCTCCTCCCTCTCTCCACTCCAGCCCTGAGCAGTTTGTTGCTGCATTTCAGCCTGTTGCATTGATTATTTCCAGGTCAGGGGACGCAGCTGACAGAGCTCAACTTTATTCCACTTCAAGCACTCCCAGAGCACAGGCTGAAATGACCAGTTTGTAAGAATGGAAAATTCAAATTGTGCTTCCGTGACAACCTCCAGGGTCCAAATTCAGTAACTACTTGACTTAGAAAGGAAGAGATAATCAAACCAAAACCACCCCTCAGCTGCTGGGGATATTCACAGGCAGGTTCTGCCAAAGCTGCTGCCTCATTTCTCTCCCCTCCTCACAAATCTGGATTTTGTTCAATCCACACTGCAAAGACCCAAGGCCAAAATGCACGTTTGGAAGTTAAATGTGGATCAGGAATGTCTTCAGTTGGTTGTGATCCTTTCTGCCATTGACAAGACACTTCCCAGATTTAAAGTCAGACATGAAAAGTGAAACACCACTGAATAAACCAAACAGTTCTGCAATTGTGCAAAATAGCAAAATACTGAGATTAAAAGTATTCTCACTCTACAAGATGAAAATAAACTGTCCAGAAGAGGGATGGGGTTTCTCCCTCAGGATAACCAGGACACTGACCAAACTGAGGACATTCTAGGGTGGGAATTCTGGAAGTTTGCCCCAGTTTGCTGTGTCAGGGCTTCCAAAACCCTGTCAGTACCTGTCCTCCTGGCTTGGCTGTAAGTCCCACTCCAAGAAAAACCACCTCTCTCACAAGTTTTGGGTTCCACAGGTAGGAAAACTTCACTGAAGAAAGTCCAGAAGGTGCAGTGAAAAGCCAACATAAGCCAGTGCACACTGGTATCAAATCAGTTTTGCTTTATAAATGGCTTTTGGGGCCAACCTGGGAGCTCAAACACCAGAGATCCCAACCTGTGGCTGGGAAGGAATGAACAGCCTGGTGGGAATAAAAACCATGTTCCACTCCTCATCCATCTCAAAACCATCAGGAACTTGCCCCCAACTCCTTCAAAGCCACGAGACAGAGACTGGGGCAAGGCAATATCTGTTCCCTGTGCCATAGTGAGATACAAAACCCCTCCCAACAAACCTAAAGCTCCAAAGAACAGATCCACAACCCCAGCCCAAAATGGATATTCCAGCACCCAACTTGCTTCCTCCAGACTTGCTGCCAGCACCTTCTGTGGCTGAAGGGATTAACAGCTGGAAATGTTTGACTCCTTCAGCCTCAGAATCCAAACCTCAAAAGGTAAAGACACTGAAAAAACTAGATACGACTCACCAGGAAGATTTTTTTGCTAAGGAGAAGAGACTTGGGAATCTCCCGGGAGAATTGGTTTTATCCTAAGGATTTCTATTCCTCTGCTACACCCAGACACAAAAGACTGCACTTCACTTCTCCCTTGCCATTGCAATCTAAGTTTAGTTTGGCTGCAATCCTGGCAGAGACTCCCTTGGGAAGCACAGTGAGTTTTACAGGGAAATTCCTCACCTTGCCTGCCACGGGAAGGAAGTGCAGCCAGGACACTCCCAGGGATGCATTTGCTCTTTAAAAGGCCTCAGTGAGCTCAGGGGAAAGTTTAGTGACACAAAGATCATTATGGGGAAGGGATCCTGCAGCCCCCACCCAGAGGGATGAACTCTGCTCAGGCCCATCCTGACAAACCCACAGGAGCCGAACAACCTGACAATGTCCCTGCCAGGAGATCGTCACCTCCTGAAAGGGTGATGGATCAGCCACAGGAATATTCCCCCTTGACTGCTTAAAATTCCAACATAAACACTGATGTACAACATCAACATGTAAAGGCCAGGGACTCACAAAGCCACTGGGTGCATAAATTTAACACTTCCCAAGTACCTAAAAAGCAGGAACCTCCTTTTCCTGCTGGGGCTGATCCATGTGTAATTAAAGATGATGCATGGCACGATTTGCCCTGATTCCAAGATACCCAGTGAGCAATTCCACAGTGCCCACCCAGGCTTGGAAAAGGGCTCAGAACTCAAAAAAAAAAATTAAAAGCCCACAAACTAACTCTGCTTCTGTAAGTCATCCATAATGGCAAAAGAGGGATCTAGGAATCCTCCTGAGCAGGATAAAACCTTCTAAACCAGACAGACTGAGCAATATCAGGAAGATAAAAAGAAATTGATGGTGCACTTCCATGGAGCTCTTGTGCTCCTGAGCATCCCCAGGCCAAACTTTGTGCAGGAGATTGATCACTGAAAACAAGGAGTTGGCTCCCAGCACCCCAGAGGTCCTGCCCTGAAAGCACCCACAGCATTCCTGCCTGAGGCCTTTCTCAACTGGTGCTGCTCCTGTCCTGCAGGACCTGAACCAGACAACAAGGAATTATAGAACAAGTAGAAGAATAAAGGTGATTTTCTGCAGGGAGTCTCCTTTTTTTTTTTTGAGTTTTGCCTACTAAGAAAGAGAAGGCCCAAAAATACAACAGTAAGTTAAAGAGTGCTTGATTTCTTAAATGCAAATGATTTGGTGATAAAGGCAGGGAAACCAAACCACAAATTCCTCATTTCTGGGTTCCTTCACTCTTGCAGCAGAGATGGATTTCTTTTCTTAGACTGCTTGGGAGAAGGGACAACTTGAAAAGGGCCAAATATATTTAACCACAAGGTACAAAACAAACTCCCACTTGGTGCTGAGAAGGAGCCACTTCTGCGAAGCAGAGCTACTAATTCCTATAATCCAAGTCAGAGGGATCAGTAGGATTCAGGAAGGCTCCATCAACAATGCCACTGAACGGGACTTCCCACCGTTCCAAGCTACAGCAATTTCTTCAATTACTTCAGTGGCTTCACTTTTCCTACATTCCTCGCCAGAAGATGGGTCACATGGAACAACTTGTGGAGAGGCAGAGTGGAAAGAAACATGCTATTTAAAAAGATTTTTTCCCCAGGCCTCAGAACAAATTAAATCTTTGTTGTAATCAGGGTCCAAAAGGCAAAAAAAAAAAAAAAGAAAAAAGAAAAAGGAGGGAAGAAAAAGGCAACAACCCACAACTACTCCCATTAGGTGGTCAGAACTAGAATCACTTTGTATTTTGGGTGACAATTTGTACCCACGATCCAAAGGAATTATTTCAAGGGGCTCACAACAAAGCTGTTCTCATTGCTGGGAGCAAAAATAACTTAGTTACACACACAGCTCACTCCCCTAACCAATCCAGCTGCAGCTCCAAACACTGACTTAGCCAGTGGCTAAATAAAAAAGCTCACTCACTTCCTACTGGGTAGGATTAATGTCACCAGTAAAATCAGAACTCAGCAGCTCCAAACTTTTCCTCCAAGTCAGAGGCACAGACCAACTCCTGCAAACTAATCTAAACTTTTAACCCTTCTCCATTTTCTTGATGTTTTAACCCAAAGTTAAACTACCAAAAACTGCTGAACGCTGGGCACTAATCTCAACTCCAGCTGGTCCCTGTATGTCCAGCAAGCAGATTTAGGATGCAAAATCAAATATAATTCTCCATCTGCCAAGGAAGGAGCTACATGGGACTGATCTGCCTCACTCCAGGTATTAATAAACTTGTCTTTTTCACCAACTGTTCAGTCAGATTGGACCAAAGAAGCTTAAATCAGCAGCATAAGGATCCAACGAGACAGAAAAGGAATGGTGCTCCAGGCTGCCAACCACCAGTGCCACAGTGGGCTAAGGAACAGGAAAATAACCTAAAATTCAGACAATTTCCCCTGAAAGTCAGGGCCTACTCTGACAGAGGCCAGGTACTTCAGACACTGCAAACAGAGAGCTCAAAAAATAAAATGTTTCAGGTAGAACCTGCAGTGCAGAGCACTCAGGGTTAAACTTCCCTCTCAAATCCATTACTTTTGTAAATTACATTCAATCTCCAGTGGGAAGCCAGAAGCTAATGATTTAGTAAAAAGCACAGGCAGCCTCCATCATTCCCATTTCCACGTGGAATACCAGCAGTGCTAATTCATCCTGCTGTGCTCCTGATTGCCCTCAGCCCATCCCCTCCACTCACCGGCAGGCTGGAAGGTCTGGACTGAAGATTCAAGTTCATGTCTTCTTGCCCTTTACTGGAAGCCATTGAGGGAGCAGATGATGCCTGGGACCCAAATGAGTCTTGAGACAACTCCTGAAACACCAAGAAACACACAAAAAATCCCACAAATGGGAATGCAACTCTGTTGGAGTCACCCTGGTATATTCTCACATTCTGGAGGATTTGTCTTCCTTTGGTGACATTTGCCCAAAACAGGAGGTAAGACAACCAAGATTTGCACACAAACTACTACAGACTTGGGACTACAAGTCTAACAGGTGACAGAAATGTAATTCTCCAGCTTTCCTTTATTACAGATCCTGGAGATCAGAGGCTGTACTGGGATCTGCCCACTTTGCTTCTTCACCTTTTAACATCTCACCAAGCACCTCATTACACAAACAAGGCAAGTCAATTAAAACCTTCCACTTTTCAACAGCTGCCTTGGATGCCTTGCGGTGTTTGCTGAAAGGCCCCAGCCAGCTTTTGTTTCTCCTCCCTAAAGCCAAGTTTTACATTTAAGAGCAAACTCTTCCATCACCACCCACGTGTGGCTCTGCAAACTGTGCTCTGCTAAGCCAAGTAGCTCTGGGACCACCTGGAGAACTTCTGCAGACCACAGTGTGAAAACCACTCCATTATGGAATCCTTTACACTGGTATTCAGAATCATTCAGGTTGGGAAAGACCTCCAAGGTAACAGTCCAACCTTTGGACAATCCCCACGTTGTCTCCCAGCCCAGAGCACTGAGTTCCTTGGACACCTCCCAGGATGGGGACTCCACCACCTCCCTGGGCACTTCCAGTGCCTGGCAACCTTTTCCATGAACAAACTCTTCCTGACTTGCCCATCAGCAGCATTTTCTCACCATCAGCCTTTAGACCTGCAGCATTAGCATGGCTATGCCTCTTCCCACCACAACCAAGATATAAGTCAGCCCAACTCTGACCATACAGTCCCATCAAACTCATTGACATGTTCAACCCATTTTAACACACAAACCAAAGGCTCTGCCCAACTTTTTTTTTAGAAAAATCACTTACAGAAGACAAGAAAAAGCAGGAGATGACCTACCTGAGGAGGGGGGAAGCGCTGCTGGGAATACGCAGCCTGTGGCTGCGGCGGCTGGGACTGGGGGTACGACGAGGACTGCTGGGACAGGGCTGAGGAGGCCGATTGCTGGGACTGCTGCTGCTGGTAGGGCGACTGGGACTGCTGCTGGGAGTAGGGGGGCTGGCCCTGGGGGTGCTGCTGGGCTGTGGAGGGCTGCTGGGGGGGGTATGGACTCGGGGACTGCTGATGGGGCGGCTGCGACTGCTGCTGGGAATACGCCGGCTGCGAGGTCTGGAGCTGTGGAGCTTGGGATTGAGGCTGTTGCTGCTGCTGATAAGAAGGCTGAGAGTGAGGGGTCTGGTTTGGAGGCTGCTGGGAGTATGGAGGCTGCTGCTGCTGCTGGGGGTGAGGGCTCTGCTGGTTGTAGTACGGAGTCTGGCTTTGCTGCCCATATGCACTGGGGCCCTGCTGCCCGTAGGGAGGCATCTGCAGAGGAAGAGGATGGAGTTACAGCAGTTGCAAAGGTATTTCACAAAAACACAGAGACACACAGACACACACACAGACACAGAGAAAGAGACACACACACAGATTATGCTCAAAAAGTAAAAATTCAGGAACCTGTGCAGAGCAGTTAGCTGGGAATGCACTGGAAATGCCACTAACTAGATGCTTGCCAGACAACAGCAAAACTCGCTTGTGTATGACATTATTCTTGGCAGCAACAAAATTTTAATAGCTAAGTTTTTAGGGATCTCCATCTGACCAACCTTCAGCATTGAGAGGAAAAACTGTCTGCTCTGACAAAAAAAAAATATAAATTGCCTTTTCAATCCTGCAAACAGTCCAGCAGGCGCCACTCGGATCATGTAATGAGCCAAAACTGACCTGAAGTCATTTCTTCTGCAAAGAACAGCTGTGTCTTTAACACAACACAGCAGAAAGAGGATCTCCCTCCCCTGGCTATTTATTTTTCCCCTGTTGGATTCAATGCTCTGCTGCTGCTTCTCTTGGAGACAAGGATTGCACAGGTCCTCGGGTGTCCATCACACCTGGATCCAGGTGTGGTGCCAACTGTAGCCTAAAGAAATGCCATTTTACCTAAACAGCTGATTCCAACCTGGCAGAACGTGATCCCTTCAGAAGACACAGCATTTTGTTGTTCTTTTCCCTGCTGTAACAGAGACTGACAGAAGACCAGGAGCTCTACCTGTTGTGCATATGAGATGCTGCCCATTGTACTTTGCGTCCTGCTTTGCATTCCCATGGGGTATCTCTGGGGAGTCTGTGGCCCATAGGGCTGTCCTGGATAGCCATGGCCTTGCTGTGGCCCCGCCTGAGGTCCCTGTTGTTGTGTGTAGGGGTTGTTCCCTCCATAGGGCTGTGGCCTCATCTTCCCCATCTGATCCATTGGGCTTGAAGGCTGCAAGGCAAGTTGGGACACGTGATGTACATCCAGATACTGCAGGAATTGCTCCCAACTTCCCAAAAAAACCCAAAAAGCTTCAACCGGTCAGCGCAGGGAAGTAGCAGCTCATCTACCTCTTCCCAGCTGCTGAACTCCAGCACTGCATTTGGAATTACAGCAGGATTCCTGCTGCCCTTTCAAACCCACAGATGTTTCACCAAGAACAAACCCAATGAGAAGTCATTTAATGCTGACATATCTCCCGTGGCAGGACAGGGAAGAAGGGGGGAAGGATCATTAAGAAAGATGAATTATCAGTGTAAGTGGCTTTTCCCAATAGCAGGTAGTAGTTTAATGTCCAGATATTCCACAACAAGGTAAATTTAGGCTGAAAATTTAAATATTCACAAGAAACACTGTTTCTTTCACGTGTAACAAGGTCTCCCAAAACACTACAGGCTGTTAATTTACACTTATGCATTTCAATTAATCCACATTGATGTATTAACACCAGGCAGTGCCACCGACATCCACAGCAGTTTCATTTTTGCATTGTTTTTTTACACGTGCTTTGTGTCTGCTGCTTTTGGCAGAATAAAGAGTTCTGAATCGAATATATTCAGATGCACACAAAAAATTTGTCAGCCTTGAAAGTCAGCTCTCTGAGCTTTAGAGCACAAATGAATAAATGCAACTTTCCTTGGACTTTCTAATCTGTGTTACCCTGGCCTGGAGCCAAGACGTAGGAATAGTCAATCAAATTTCCTGAAAGCACTATAAACCTCAAGAATATAAACCTCAAAATACAGCTTTTCTACCTTGGCAGTGCTATTCCCACACTAAAGGAAGGGCTGTTTTGGCGTGGTGACCTCTAAATGAATCCCAGCACAGTCCTTAACCTCCATCACTTGGACTGAATGAGAATCCTCCCCTGATCTCCTGGTGACCTAACTAATACCAATTAGATGTTTTCCACCAGATCACCATGACAATGGACTCTGTATTACTCCATCCCTTCCTGCCACAGAGCCCCGGGGTGGTATTTGTACAGATCCACCCTCTCTTGCTGAGCTCAGGTGCTTGAGGAGTGGCACTGCAGGTCTGCACAAGCAAATATCACACCGAGCCAGCTCCGGCTGGAAACTCCAAAGAATCCTGGAGACCAGAACAGCGTTTCACTTATGTTTGCAGAATCCACCCTCCCAGGGAAAAAAGTTCCAGCAGTATGCTACACTTCAGAAAATCCTACCCCCAGAGCCAGCACAGCTTGAAGCCCCAGCACACAGACCCTGCGAACATTTGTTTGACCAGCTGTCTGCTGAGCTTGGCTGCCAGGAGAGGCTCAGCCCCGAGCCCATGGTAACACCGAGCCAGAGGGGCACCACGGGGAGCTAATGCTGCTCTGCTGGGGCAACAGGAGCTGGGCCATGCCAGCCATTGAATGGGGATGGCAGGAAAAGCACCCTGTTATTGGGGAAAGGAGGGGGCTCAATGGAAATTGGGCTCCCTTAGAGAAATCTGCACCAATATGGCATAAATCAGTTAAGAACCAGGTCCAAGTGCTCTGCTCCATCCATTCCAGCCCAGCTTCAGACACCCACAGAAGCAGAATTAGCTGAGCCGGAAGGGATCCCCAAAGATCATGGAGTCCCACTCAGCCCTGCATGGGACCATCCCCAGGAGTCACATCAGGTGCCCCAGAGTGTTGTCTGAGCGCTCCCTGAGCCCTGGCAGGGTTGGTAAAGCCAACACCCCTCCAAACACAGCGCTTGCCATCCCATGGAAGCTGCTCCCAAACGATCCTGTCAATGGCACCGTGTGATTTTCCCTGCAGAGGCAGATTTTGGATGCCCTTCCACGCTCAGCTGTGCTGATGTTCCCATCCTCATCCACACTGACACTGAAACAGTTGTGAAGAAGTTGTATTTCATGTTTGATGTTGAAGTTACCACAGAGGCAGCAGATCTCCAGGGTTCCTGATCCAAGGAAGCCCCAGATCCCTGCACTCCACCCCCAGAGCCCATACCAAGCACCCACATGGGTTCTGTGCCAGGCTCTTGAAAAGGAGCCTCCTTCATTCATGGGGGCAAAAAAAAGAGCTCTTTGATGGCTCCTGTAGGAATCCTCAGAGCTCCAGGACTCAGTCCTGAATGGAGCACCCATGTGGAGCTCCCATACACCCTAAAGGATGCAAATTGTGTTTACATCTTCCCAGCAATTGTCCCTAATGCTTCCCCAGTCCTGCCCCGTGGGTATCACCTTACACCACTGACATCTTTTCCCTCCCCACATTATCTTCTTTGGTATGTAAAAACGGGGCCACCAGGAGGTTTCCCAGCACTGGCTTTTGCCTTCAACCTCTCTCTCACCACCCCCAAACACACACATCCCTCTTTCCACCTGATAAAGGGCAACTTTGGGGTTACTGACTAAATATTTCTGCACCTTTTCCGTTTGTTACTTGCTTCCTCCTGGTTGTAACTCACCTTCACAGCAGCTTCTCAATACATTCTTTTTGATGGATTTTTTTTTAAATACACTCACACCACATGCTGCCAGCACTGCACTGATTTTCTTGTCTGTGGTCACCCACAACACTAAAGCCTCTCTTCAGGAAAGAAAGAAACAAGGTGAGGATTCACTTTTCCATGACTCCTGCAGGAAGTATGACGAGGGCTAAAAAACTCCAAGGAACATTTGGAACTGTTTATGTAGCCATCAAAAAAAAAATAGAAGAGAGAGAAAAGTAAAAACCCAAAACACAAACCCCAAACACATTTCCAGGATGTGACCAAGTCGTCACCTTGACTGCTCAGCGTAGGAGGACAAAGTGTCACCCTTCCACCAGGCCCCAGCACAGAGAAGATGCTAAAAAAAAACACGAAGAGCATCTAAATTGCAGCCTTACGGATAAAATTTTATCAACAGAAGAAATGTAAACGCCAATTAATCTCTAATGAAGGAACTATTTCATACACACACTCCTGCGAGCCAACAGGCTGATTTGTGCTCCCTGGGGCTGCCTTGTACATCTCCAGTGCTGCAATGTCTTGTTTCTTCCTGCAAATATCCCACTAATTCAAAATATCCCACATATCTCTCTTGCTGACGGGGCTTTAACTGCTCTCAACTTGGTATTGTTGCTCTGGCTCAAAGAGTCAACCATCAGGAAGCCTCCTTGAACGTGCTGCCTCAATCCTTTTAGGCAGTTCAGCTCCATGAGCCTCATGAAAGGAACAGGGATGTGGGGATTGATCCAGGAGCTGTGTGAAGGTGCTGGGAGGAGCAGAGGTGCTGCACAGCCCTTTGGGCTGAGAGGAAGCAACGCCTGCGAGAACACTTCAGGATAAATAAGGAAATACCAATCTCCGACTGCAAAAGGCTGGAAATTCTTCTCTGGACTGATACATGGGAAATCCTTTCAATAGGAAACCACAGGAGTAGATTACTGTGATTACACTTCAAAAGCAAAGGCCCTGCCACAGAGAGACATAATTGAGAGAAAGTGTTGCTCCTTGATCACTGAAGTCCAGACCCCCTGCTTACACCTCCCTGCATTCATAGAAATTGCTTCTATTCTCCCTCAGCCCCGCTATCTCCGCTGTTGTGCAACACTGTTAAGTACCAAAACTTGGCAAAACATTGTCCTGCCACCAGTCAAACTTCCAAAAGGAAAGCTGGGGGGTTCTGTATGCAATGAATGCTGGTGCTCTGGGGAAACTGCTGAGCTTTGGGGGAAATTTAGGTATTTCCAGACTAAAGAGTTTGTAACTGCAAGCCCAGAGTGAGCTTAAATTGCCGAGTTCAAAAGCTCTTCAAATCACTCCGAGTGATGTGGAGGGTGTCAGACCCCTGAAATGAAGCAGCACAGGGAAATCAGCTCTTCTGCCAAACAACGTCAGTGTTTTCCTTAAAAATAAAAAAAGCTTTGAGCAGACAGGAGGATTCCCCAACAATTCTTCTCAGATTTTGTTTGGTACAAGAAAAATGTGGCCTCTTGAATGAGTGGTTTGGTTAAATTGGAGGGGACTTGCTATTGGTCCCAGCAGGAAAATGAATAAAGGGAAGAGGCAAATCCCACTTGGAAAGCAAGAGCCAAACCCTCCACAGCTGTACAGAAAAATGGAATTCTGACCTTCCCGATTACCTTATTACATATTTCTATTTTATTAGGCCAGAGGAAGGAAAGGAGGGAGAGTCATTCACTGAACTCTCCAGTTCCAAATCAGCATCGTTCAACTATTGGCAAAAGTGGGTGTTGGCCACAACTGGTTTCCTCAGCTGCCCCCCAAAATAATAAGAATGCCAAGAAAATAAGAAAAAAGCCCTAAGCCCTCACCTTGGCTCTTAAACCTTCTCCTGACCAGCTCTGTTGTCCGTTTTTTGTGATAAAAAAATAATAAAAAGCATTCCTGGCTGTTTAACCGAGAGAAGCCCTAATTGATTCCCACAGTCATTAACCTGCATTTTACCTCGGAGAGTGGTAGTTAAGGAAGTCGGCACTGCTATTTATAACTCATCTCAAATTGAGGGCAGACTGCCTAAAATCTAACACATCCCAGCTGTACTCCTGTTTGAACTGGGGCCAAGGGAATTTTTTAAAGCAATCTTGGCACTGAATGAATGACACCAACAGTATGAGCGCGCGTGTGGTTGTGTTGTGGTGACGTAGCAGTGGAGGTGGAAGGCGAAGGGGGGGCCACACGCTGTAATCCCTCTCTCCAGAGCCTGCTCAGCCCCGGCTGGAGCTGGAGCCGGAGCCGGAGCCGCCCACCCAGAACCAAACACAGGAAACGTGTTTTCCTGTGGAACGCCTTGAAGTGAGAAGCACATGGCTAATCTGCATAAAAAGCAAAGCCACACCAACTCCTGCCAGGAAGGTTAGTGCTCGTAATCTCTGGCCACGGAGCTGGCTGCTGCCTGCGAGGACTTGGACCCGCGCCGGATAACCCAGAAAGAGCCGGGAAGAACAGATGGGAAGGACCCCGGAGCAACAGCCCCGCACGTGACGCGCCACATGGCCCCGCCAGCACCAACTATTGTTTGGCCACCGGTACAAAGAGGAGCCTGGCCAGGCCTGGGGAATCCAGGGAGAGGCAGCAGCTGCTTCCCTGGCTGCCCTGAGTCTGGCTGGAGAACAGGGACCACCGGACCCCGCGGGTCTGGAAGTCGCCGCACTGAGATGATGCCAAGCGGTGCCGGTCCTGGTTAATGCTGTCCCAAAGGCTCAGGAACAAACTGCTCACCCCACCCGAGGCTGCACCAGAGTGGGATCTCAGTCAAGGGAAGAAACTGGGTCTGGCAGAAGAGCAGGCTCTCAAGTTGTGTCTCCAGCCCCAAAGGCAAGGGCAGGTGGTCTCAGCAGCCAGTGAAGTCACAAAGCACATCACAGAGTTGGCTACAAAAATTCTATTAGTGATGGACAACACCAGGAAAGGGGAGCTGTTTTCCCCAAGAATTCATCAGTTGGCATCATGGTCCTATTGGATTTAATAACTCCAACCAAGCAAGGGGCTAAACCCACCCCTGCAACCCCAGCCTTCCTGTGCCATTCCTACCAAAACCAACCAGCAGAAAAGCAGCGATAGCAGCAGCACCAGGACAGGATGGGAACACCTACAGTGGATCACAGAACAGACCTGGGTTTAAAACCAGTTTTCCACTACCTTCCACCCCATGGTTGAAAAACACCAACCATGCTAAGGCAGGCAGGGGAACCTCCACAGGAGTCACAAGAAACAGAGAATCACTTGGGAAGAGAATTTTATCTTGATTACAAGGCTGCCAAGAAGCTTTATGTTAGTGTCTCTAACAACTATCCCTAATCAAAGCCAAGAGGCTGCACTGACCTTTGCCATTTCTAGCATGTTCCACATCCTCTGGAGTTACCAAGAGCTCAGGCTGCCATAACCCACCAATGCTGGGTCAGGTCTTGGGGGTCCCAACCTCCAACACCACTTCCAGGGACAAGACATCCCATTTCCCACCTCTAAACCCTCCCCCTAAACTAAACCTCTGCCATATTTCCATGTCCAAAGGGCACTGTGAGAGTTCCACTGCCTGCAGCATCAAGGCACCAGCACATTGAGCAAGACAAACCACGCACTTGACAGCAACATAAGTGTGATGGCACCTGTTCACAATGCACAGGTCTTGTGAACAAGCATGAAACACAGGGGAGACATTGCCCAAAGCTGGCACAAAGCCTTGGAGATCCACCAGAATCAACCAGGCTGTGGCAATTCCACCAGCTGACACCTGCAGTCACTCCCTTCTGACAACACACAACCAGGGCAATGCCACATCAGCAAAAACACAACTGATGGAGAGGTGGGACCCAACAACACCCCACAGGCAACACAAGAGGCTTCGGCAAACCCTGCTTTGAGCTGGACATTTCCATGTTTGCACTTCAGGCACTTTCATGCCTGTCTCTTCCAAAACTCCACACACAAGTGACTCCAACTGAGAAAAACAAAATCTTTACAGGGAGAGTGCTCAGGCATTGGAATGGGCTGCCCAGAGAGGGGATGGATTCCCCATCCCTGGAGGTTTTTAAGCTGAGCTTGGCCGTGGCACTGAGTGCCATGATCTGGTAAAGGGACTGGAGTTGGACCAAGGGTTGGACTTGATGATCTTGGAGGTCTTTTCCAACCCAGTCCATTCTATGATTTATGAACTGTTCCATAACCAGAGAAACGAGCACGAACCAACAACCGTCCCCATTCGGGAGCAAACACAGTTCATCTTCCAGTGAGGGACACTTTCATCTGATCTATTTAAGGTGCAACTGGCTGTGCTAAGGTCAAAACCCCAGCCTGAACTTGCTGCCTTTTATAGCCTTCTGAAGGGCCAGTGTGCCAGGTCATGCTCCACTGCCTTCCTCCCCGTGGTGGTCTGCTTTTCAACAGAGACACAAGAGGCTGAGGGGAGGTTAAAGAGAAAATAAAGACCCTCCTGCAGAAGATGAAGATGTTCCCAAAAGAAAACACCTGGAAAACCCCGTGGTAAACACCACACTGAGGTGCATCCACCATCTCACCAAGACAGTTTGAACAACAGGCATGTTTTACTGAGAACACCATCACAGAAATGCACAGTTCCTGTTTTGTTTTCCCCCTCCCTTTTTAAACTTGAGAAATCCACCAACTTCCTTCAGTGTCTCAGCAGAAGCAGGACAGCACACTGAGCCCATGCTGGCTCTGCTCAACATCCACCAGTGACCCTCCTTGTCTCCCCTCCAGGGCAGCACCGTCACTTTGGGAACAGCATTCCGTTCAGGAAGCAGGCTGGGATGCTCTGACTCACACCCATAAGCTTGGAGTACCAAAACCTGTTATCTGGAACACAGTACAGGGTTATAAACATTCATCCCTTGGAAATTTGCAGGACAAACCCCATTTTTATATAAACTACAGAAAAATAAAACTCCTCCCTCAGTCCCACAAATTCCAGAATCTTAGATTTGGATACATAACCAGGAGATGATGTATCATCATCGTGTCATTATCAGTGGCCAATGCAGATTAAAGTTCTGGTTGCCAAAATAACTGACCTCTGCTCAACAGTTTCAGTTCTGCAACCAGAAGGAGCCTGGTTTTTCTTCTGACTTTTTCCAGTAGGTCAGTTTGACTGAAGACACTTTCTATTCCTCTAAACTCCTCCTAACTCCCAGACCTCAGAACAAGCTCCTGATACTGACACACAAGGAAAACAGGATGTTTTCTAAATTACTTCAGTCACCTCCTTCTATCTGGAGCTCCTGCAAACTTAAAACCTGCCCTGCTCAGTGTTCATCCTTTCCTTGATCATTCACTACATCATTTTCTTCAGGGAGACCTGCTGTAAATCCACATACAAAGTTGTACCAGAGGAAAAGGATGAGAGAGTTTCTCCCAGCAGCCATCCCATGACCTGTATCCTGTATCTCCCTGCTAAACACAACCCAGTAATTACCCATTAACATTTCTCAGCAAGAGCCCAGTCCACAGAGGACTTTCCCAAGCAGAGCTCTTACTAATATTCTTCTAATTGATTAAAACTGACCAGAGTTTTGCTTACAGGATGTATCATTCTGGACCATGTTATCCCTGAAAGAAGTCGATCAGAAGGTGGGGATGTGGTGGGGAAGTGAAATGAGAGTCACCCCTTAAACCCTCACTGGAAATAACCCGACAGTGTCATTCCCAAGTACAACCAGAGTTATGTTCCTTTATTTATGTTATTAAAAACTGGAGGGTGGGAAGATGCCAAGCCTGTGTTTTAAACCAAGTGAATTCATTCATCTCATCTTCCCTCCCCAGTCTGACTTTAAACCATCCTTAATAAATTCTACAAATCCAGCTTACCAAAGCTCTGGATTTCTGTTCCTTTCCTCAGTCAGTTTTTCTCTCTGACACGTGGCCACACTGGTTATCTCACCACATTATTCAGGTGTCTCTCAGGACCTTTGATATAATATTTCAACCACTATCATATCTAAAGATGACACACAACTGGTTTTCTAAAATCTTCAGGATCTGCTCAGAGGCAGACATGTGCTCACACAAACAGCACATTTTTCTGGACTTGTGAAAAGCTGCTGCACAAAAGCACCCGAGGTAAGATTTATGCTGTAAACACTGAGAGAGGGGGAAACTCTGCTCTGTGTTTATGCAAACCTTGCCCACAGCTGGGCTCTCACAGCACCCTCCTCCTCCTGGATACACAAGCAACATGATGGTTCCCCATGGACACCTCTCCCACCTGCAGGCTTGGTCACATCCCTGTGGAAACTGCACAAGGGATCCCCCACCTCCTGAAAATCAGGCAACAACCAGAGGATTCATTCCCTTTCCCTCCATCTTTCTCTTGCCAGCACCATGATGATATGATGTGCCTGTAGGGAGGGGGCAGAACAGGACCAGGCTCTGCTCAGGGGGGCCCAGCAATAGCACAGGAGGAATGGGCAGAAACTGATGGCCAGAAGTTCCACCTGGACAGGAGGAGGAATATCTGGGGATATTCCAGACCCATCTGGACACAATCCTGTGCCCTGTGCTCTGGAATGACCCTGCTGGAGCAGTGAGGTGGGACCAGATGACCCACTGCAGTCCCTTGAAACCTGACCCATTCTCTGACTGTGTGGCTGAATATCCACATTGTTCCAAAATACCACAATGCAAGGCCTTTGCAGAGGGACTCTGGGCTGGGGAACAGCCCAGAGCCTGAGACTGCCCATGGCATTGCTGAAGACACACCATGTCCCACTCTGACAGCCCAGTCTGGGCACCTTGGCTGGGCCATCAGTTCCTTCTTTATCAAACAGAAGTCGAGAGCCACTTCCACAGTTATACAACCATGGCAGGAGACTTTGACAAACACCATTTACTGACTTAACTGCAGTCAAAAGTAACAAAGGACTGTGATTCTTTTACAGTATTTGCACACCAGTGAAATTTTCAGGCATTTCCCAGCCAGTGGGGGTCAGATGATGCAGTCTGGCATTCAGACAGTGTGATCTCTATACAATTTCTATATAATTTCACCAATAATTTCAACTTCCATTCAAGGATGAAAATGTAATTTCCTTCTATCAAAATAATTGGCAACAACTATCCCTCACTCTCAGACTTGCACTCACTTTAGAAGCACATTATTCAACCAGCTTAGCCCAGGATTTCCCAAGTGTCACTGCTGACTCCTCCCAAACTCCAAGCAAGACCAAGATGTGAAGAAAACTGCGCCTCAGCTCCATGGGAGATGATCCCAAGGAACA
Organism: Pithys albifrons albifrons; assembly: GCF_047495875.1. Lineage (NCBI taxonomy): Eukaryota > Metazoa > Chordata > Aves > Passeriformes > Thamnophilidae > Pithys > Pithys albifrons. The sequence goes on from NC_092481.1 coordinate 4,168,120, forward strand.
TGTGACAGTTGTAATGAGGTGCTGCTCCTTTTAAGATGGAAAGAAACTTCCTTCCTGAATATTAAATCAGGCTTTAAGTTTAGCCAACCTCCTACGTCTGCTCTAATGAACTGGAGGCAAGTCAACAAAAAGACGTTCAAGTGTCTCATTACAGCATTTTCGTTCCAGGACAACTTCCACACTGGAAGGAGCAAAGCAAGCTCATGTTGTACCACAGAAATGGGACTGGGCCAAGAGCAAGCCATAAAAAAAGCAAGAGGAGGAAGGGCTAGGATGGAAGAGTGGAATTATTCTCAGTCTGATCACAGAGGCTGTTCCACATCACCAGAGAGTCGCAAAGTATTTGGTGCAAGCACCACTGAAAACCTGAAAGGGCTCCAGATGCCCCATAAACACATTCAGACACAGCAATCTGTGGCAAACTTCAGCCATCCAGCTAATTCCCCAGAACCCCCCTATTTCCTTTAAAACAAGCAGTGCTGATCTCATGGACAGATGCCTTTAGCTACTGAACACCGTGGATGTTTTCCAAAGATTTAGGTCTGAAGGAAGAGCCAATGCAAGAGGCTCACTAGGGTTTATTTGCCAGAATAAAGCTGGTTTTACCAATTCCTCAAAAGCCCTTTCTGCACAGGAATCTGATGGGTGCTGGTGCACACTCCAGAGCTGATAAGACACCTCCAGCAGAGCCTTCCAGCTTTCTAAAGAAATTCATTCTAGCTCTTCATCCCTAAAATGCAGCAGCACAGGTTTCTACCCACTTGTGTCTGTCTGAAAGCTCCATCTGTATTTGACTATCTCATCACTTTGCAAATTTGTCGTGTTTTACACCAGAGTACACAGAGGCTGAACAGACTCAACTGGACAAACTCCCACGACCTCTTCCCATGCCAGGTTGGGGTGAGCTTAACCAAGGAACCTCTCGGGATCAGGTCAGGGCTCCACAGCCCCAGCTCTCCTACCACACACAGCCCTGTGGGAGACAGAGGGGCAGCTGTCAGAGGTGCCTCACTCACCCCAGTTTGCAGAGTTCCATCCTCTCCACAGCAGTTCAGGAAAGATATTGAGGGGCTGGAGCGGGGCCAGAGAAGAGCAACGAGGCTGGAGAAGGGACTGGAGCACAAGTGCTGTGGGGAGAGGCTGAGGGAGCTGGGGGTGTTTAGCCTGGAGAAGAGGAGGCTCAGAGGTGACCTCAGCACTGTCTGGAACTGCCTGAAGGCAAGTTCTGGCCAGGTGGGGGTTGGTCTCTTCTCCCAGGCACTCAGCAATAGGACAAGGGGGCACGATGGGCTCAAGCTCTGCCAGGGGAAAGTTGGAGGTCAGAAAACAATTCTTTGCAGAGAGAGTGCTCAGGGATTGGAATGGGCTGCCCAGAGAGGGGGTGGATTCCCCATCCCTGGAGGTTTTTCAACTGAGCTTGGCCGTGGCACTGAGTGCCATGATCTGGTAAAGGGACTGGAGTTGGCCCAAGGGTTGGACTTGATGATCTCGGAGGTCTTTTCCAACCCAATCCATTCTGTGATTCCACAGGAGCTCCATGGCAGGGCCTGTAGCTGCTCCAAGCCACATCTCAGCATTACACAGGCTCTCCCTCTGCTCCTGCAGAGTAACTGGATTATTTAAAAGTGTGTTATTACCCAAGATCAAAATAATCCAAGAAGTCTGAGGCTTGGGATGAGGCTGTGGAAGAGACAGGCAAGCCCAGTTAAAGTGAACACAACCCCTGTGCTCCATCGTGCTCACCTCCCAGAATTCACTCACAGCTGTGAGCTGGACATTCTGCTTTGGGATGGGGTTATGTGGGTCAGGCAGCTCTGAGTGCCCAAAGGCACAGCCTTATCCCAGCCAGGAAGTTGGGATAAGCACCCACTGATTATCTCAAGAGTATCTCAAACACCCCTGGGTTCCAGGGCAGCAGGTGACTGTCACCACACACCAGGTACTGCTCTGGCACCAGCCCCTGTCACCAATTTGGGAATCAACTCACTGAACTCCAAACCCCCTCCCATCCCTCCTGAGCCTGCTGTGGTTTATATCCAACACGAAACAAGGTAACAAAGCTTTGTTTGGCTAATAGGAAAGCGAAAAGTTACTTTATTTCCCCTGTCATTACAGCAGCTGACAAATTTGGGTGCTATTTTTGCGGGGTTTATTGAGCCTTCTCTTATTTTAGCCTTAAAATTCAACCTTCAAGCCTCCCCTTCGGTTCCACGGAACCAAAAATATTCAAAATTGCAGTAATGACAAGTTACCATCTGCATTCACCAGGGATGAGCTCGGTAACTTTACAGCAAACCACAACCAATCTCCAGTATTTATACCCAAAAGATCTATTTGCATCCAGCAAGCAGAGCTGCTGTCGTGCCTGCATTGGGAAGAGGAGGTTGGGGGAGATGAAGAAACGTAGGCAAGAAACTTGGAGCTGTAGCCAAGCTCCCAGACAGCAGGGAAGACACTCCTGGAGCCTTCACAGAGCCAACACTGTCATGATTCAGGATCCTTACACTTGGCAAATCCAACGCAGATCCCAAGTGACACAAGGTCATTGTTATTTAAAAATACTAATAATTAAAAGTCCACCAGGCCTTGGTTACAGTGATTTTTGAAGCCTGGTTCTGCTGCCCCACACTCCCTTCTGTCCTTGGGCTTTCACTTCATTCACATGCAGAAAAATCCAGCTTTCTTTCCAGGCAAAATGAACAACGTGGGGAGTTGCTCAGCGGGTTCTGAGGAGCCTGTGCTGGCAGCTGGGGAGAAGACACAGGAACTCCCAACTGTGCCAATGCCATGGGGGGAGGAGGAACAGCCAACGCTGCAAAGTCTTCACTGGTTTCAGGAACAGGTATAACAAGAAACCACAAGACAGCTCATATGAGAAAAAGAAGATGTGACATGACTGTACCTTGACAGCAGTGACAACTCTGAACAGTTTACTGCCATTTACAGAGTGATCAGATTTAAAGCTCACCTTAATTCCTGCTCCCCACTCCGCTGTGGCCTTGACACAGTGCACTTCCAACACGCTCTGCATTCATCATTAAAGCCAGTAAATCTACGCTCTGAAGCTCAGCAGCAAATTAGACCTCGATTTCCTGGTACAACACACCTGCTGAGTTATTCACCTGAGCAGGTTCAGCACTGAGCTCCAGGGAGGAGAAGGGATGGAAGGGTTAAGGGCCGAAACGCAGCTGAAAGCTGAGGAGCACTGGATTGCTCTGGGATGTCTCACAGAACGCTAATCACTTCATCTGATTTTAATTCCTGACACCAAATCAGCATATAGCTTTTCAAAGGAAATCTTGTCCCAGATTGCAAGGTAATCAATCACAATTAACGTGCAAACCAGCTTTTGCAACGCCGTCGTGCCCCGTGAACCGAGCAGGAAGGGCAGGGAAGGGGCTCAGAAAGATCTTTCAAGTACAGGCAGACAGGATAATTTGGGATGGGATCAGTCTGTCAGTGTCTTCTGCACATCCAGGAGTTGACAGCTGACAGACAGGCGTTTTGCTTCTCCTCCAGAGCATGGGCTGAGTAAGAGTGGGTTTTATTCCAATTCTATCACAAATCCTCACCCAGGACCGGCACACACCCCTCAAAGTCCCTTCTCCATCAAGGTGCCCAATTCCAGGGCAGGAACATTCTCCCCACAGACTGATAGAAACTACATCTCCAGGGAGATGCTTCTCCCTTAAACCTAAGAAAACTGCCCAGAGGATGTACCAGACTTTGTTCAGTGGTGCCCAGCAACAGACAAGGAGCAATGGCCATAAAGTGAAACAAGTTCCACCTCAATGTGAGGCAGAACTTCTTCCCATGGAGGTGGCAGAGCCTGGAAGAGCTGCCCAGGGAGGGCATGGAGTCTCCCTCTCTGGAGACATTCCAAACCCACCTGGATGTGTCCCTGTGCCACCTGCTCCAGGTGACCCTGCCTTGCCAGGGGGATTGGACTGGATGGTCTCCAGAGGGCCCTTCCAACGTGTGATCCTGTGAAAACTGTTCCAGGTGCACATGCCCACAGAGAAAGTCTGATCTAGTGAGAGCACTAAGCTGGAGTCTGAGCTGTGGCTTTGAGCACCTCTGAAGGTTTCCCATGTGCCCACTCACAGGAAAGGCTTCAGAGACATGGAAAACTCGTTGTAGGAGCCTCACTGGTCCATCACCATAACCTGGAAGTCTAGGAGAGACATTTCAATACTTAAATGCTTCCAATCACAACACTGTCCAATTACCCACCTATAATTTAAAAAAGAAAATATGCAGCAGCTGCCCTGAGTCCTTCCCAGGGCACCCAAAGCACTGCAATCACCACAAATGACCCACAGAACAGTAAATAAATGAGTCTGGGTGTTTTCTGTACCAGAAAAAATAAAACCCCCCACCCACACAGTCCGAGGGGCAGGACTGCAGGACTCCTCAGAGCACTGACACAACACGTGCAGCCACAGCACAGTAAAAAAAGGCCCTTTCTGGAACATGTGATCACACTCAGTAAACTGGCCTTGAATGGGAAGTCTTTGCCTTGATTAGCCATGCCAGCTCCAAAGGCAGAAATCCTTAACATAAAGAGGGAAAACCCCAAGTTTTAACTAATTCCAGCACTTCCACTGTATCAATGGATCTTCTGCACAGAGATAAGAACTTGTGTTCAAACTCTTTCACCAGGAACAGGGCTGAGGGGAGACCACCTCTAGCCTGGCACTGGTTTAATTATTTACTCAAGAGTTAATGAGTAGCAGACTCTCCTCCTAAACTCGCACAGGGTGCATAGTCCTGCAGTCATCTGGACTTTAAATCCATCCTCAGACTGTTACGAAGTACAAAACTCCAAACAAGCCAACAGGAAGGATCCCACACAGAGCCCAGAGCGAGCCCAGCCAGCCCCGGGACCCTGATGGAGTTCAGGTGGCAAAGCAGGACAGTCCAACCCCTCCAACGCAATTCCCACCCAGCACAGAAACCTGGAAGCACAGGGAGACATTTTGCAACACAACTAGTGAGTTTATCTCAAGGCAAAAGCAGGTTAAGAGCAGGTTACTCCAGACTATTGCCTCTGCTCTCCATACCTAGAGAGACCAGGACAACAAGGGACACTCAATTAAGGTTATTTGAGCTGGAATATTTCCCTCATATCCACAAAGCACTGAGATATGGAGGCAGCTCCATCACATTCCTGGCTGCCTGGCCTGTGCTCAGGTGTAGCTGATCCTGCCCTGCAGCAGGACCTTTCCAAACCACATCCAGACCTCTGTTCAACAGGGATAGCACCGTCACCTACAGAACAACCAACCTACAGCAAGATCTGTCAGGCAGCACAGACCACACTGCACATTCTCCTCACCAAAATGATCAAACTCAGAGCTGAACCCCAAACCAGAATGGCCATTTTCAGAGGAGGTGCCCTCCCTCTCCTGTGCCCTGTGCTGCCCAAACTGCCCTCACACTGTTGAAACCACCACTGTGGGCACTGACAGAGAGAGAAGGTACAAACCCACGGTCCGTGTTTGACCACATGGTGCCCCAGCCCGAGTGTTTCCCACAGCTCAGTCCCAGCTGGGGCAGAGCAGAGCAGGACCCCCCACCACATCTGGAGGCACAGCTGGAGCTGGAGCTGTGGCCTGGACCCAACTTCTCAAACATTCCTGCTGGTTATTCACAGGCAGGGTGCCAGAACGTGCTGACATCAGAAGGGAAATGGTGATTTTCAGGGTTTCTCTTAGTCAGACCTGAATGAAAACTCACAAGTGAGTGGAGGGGGGAGGAAAGTACTTGTTTAACCCATTCATCCTCCCCAGAGGGGGAAATTCCAGAGCCCTCCACACTTCAAGGATTTTTCTTTGAGAAAAAAGTCACAAAATCTCTCAGGAATGGAAAGTCAAGGCTTCCTTCAGTCTGACATCAGTGACCACTAAAACCCTCTCTCCTCCCAGACACATCCAAGATGTCACCATCACATCCCACCAAAAAAAGTCACCTTTGGTCCCCCCTGGTTCACCACAGGGCCAAGTGCACCCACAAAACCCAGGGCAAGCAGCAGGTTCTGCTCCACACAGAGGAGGCATCAACTGCATCAGGGTTCCCCACATCTCCAAAAACTACTCCCCAAGTCCATCTTGGAGCTTCCTGGACCAATTTAGGCTTAATGTTAATTATCCAGGAGAAAGAGGATGTTACTCAAGTTAAAGAAAGGGATAAAAAGAAAATAAAAAGTTAATAGCAATTGAATTTGTCCTTGAAAGAGTTTCAATTACTAGAGCTGACTTAAGGAAATAATGACATGCTGGTTATTGCATGAAATGCCAATAACTGTAATGGAGCAGCAGCTTTTTCAGAGTTATTTACACAAACTGATTTTTCATGGGAATTTCATAGGAATTAACACACACACTCTATCTCCACTCTCTCACCCTCCCATAAAGAGATTTCTTTACCATATTTACAGAATGAACCAAGCCCCTTCTTTATTTGCTCCTACCCACTTTCGCCCCTTTTTTCTCCCTGAAAAATTAAAAAGAACATGACTAGAAATTAGATTCCAGCTACAGTTATCATTTTACTCTGAACACATAAGGCAAAAAAATATTTGCTGAGAAATTCTGAAACAGCTTTTATTAAGTTTACCTGTCATTATGCAGCATCCTTTGCCTTTCACTACAGAAAGCTCATGCCCACGTTGTGTAAATACTTACTGAGCTGTCACTTAAACTCAGAAATACTCCAGAAAGACACTGTGGCAAACCTGGAAATGCTCTTGGAAAAAAAAAACCAAACCAAAACAACTCAAAAATGCTCAAGTTGCAGGACTGAAGCACTGAGTTCCAACACTGGGACTGCAGGTGCTTGGAGGAGTCAAAGTGGGAACCCCTCCCTCACCCAAATGTTAATCCAGATTATCATCTCACTGAGATGGAGAACTGGTAAAATATGTGCAGGGCTGAGTCCTGGGAGAAGCAGCTCCTCCTGTCCCAGGCCTGGGTGCTGCCTTAAGCACAGAACTCCATCAGAAGGCGAGTTCTGTTCAGCCAAAGCCAGGGAGGAAGGTCGATCTCACTTACAGCCTCACAAGACCCACATCCCACTGCCCACCCTGTCCCAGCCCTGCTGGGTCCCCATGGGAAGTTCCCACAGGAGCATCTCGGCTGCTCCCACTGAGGAACAGCCACTGGGAGAACTTCAGACCACACGTTCCTCCTCTGAGTGACAGGGAGGGGGAAAAAAGGCTGCCTGGAACCCAGTTCCTACAGCACCTCAGCCTGAATTCAGCACCACAGGCAGCAGCTCCACATGGATGATGCTAAATTTGGGATTGGAATTTCCCTGGAGTCGATTTAGGAGCTCCTGAACCCCCAGGAAGCACCCACAGCCTCACTTCAGGTGAAGAGCTTCCCTATTTTCCAGCCATTGAAGGGAAAAACCAAAAATGCAGCAGCTCCTTTGGTGTCCCCTGGGAGCAGGAGGGACCCAGACACAGCAAACAGCAGTTCTGGTCCAGTGTGCCAAAGAAAACAGCTTTTTTTCCACCAATCCCACCTGTCATTCACTTCCAGCTAGAGATTTATGGCTCTGGCTAACAGACATCCAAGCACAGTTTTCCCACTGCACAAGCACAATCTCCTGACAAATTAAAGCCTGAACTTTCTCACATCAGCACATGACACAAAAACTTTCACAGGACTTCTCAAAATCTTATTCCCCAGCAAAATGGTGTTTTTCCTTTCTCTTCCACCAGAACAAAAGGGGGAATATTATTTTCCATCCCTGCTGATAGTTTAAGGACTGTTCCAGAAGAAAAAGCCAGTGGCCATAAGAGCAATGCTAATTAATTACTGACAAGTTTATCTTTTCCATCCTCCCTCAACCACTTTGTTGCCCTCAGTTTCTGTTTTGCTGCCTCTGCTCCTCGAGTTTCCAACATTCCTGGCAGGAACTGGGCAATGGCACGTTGAGGAGCTTTTCCCCAGAACAATCCATCACACAGTAGTTGCAACTCCAAAAAAGAAACCAAACTGACTAGACAAAGAATTTGTGAACACTGGAAAGGGCATCTTTCTCCTCTAATGTTTTAATTACTGAGAGCACAGACGCAGAGGGTAAAAAAATGGGTTTCTGATTGGTGGTGTTCCCTTGAAAAGAGTAGGGAGAAAAATGGTGGAAAAGTCATGTATGAGGTACCAGATAAAACCAAAAGCTGCACTATTTAGCCTAATTTTAGACATTATTTTCTCTCTGAAGGAAACCTACTGGGTTTTTTTAATACCTGGAACAGGGTCTCATGTAACACAGTATTCCTTGACCAGAGTTCTCAAATAAGCCAACAGAAAAAAAACCCAAAGTATTATGAACCCAGGAAGCTCATGAGAGCAGTGAGACTCAGCTTTGTCACAGCACATTTGACTCTCAGGCCTCCCCAACCCCCTTTTCTAATATTATTTAAGAACAGGGAAGAAGTTGTGGTGGCTTGTTAAGGGAAAACAGGAAGTTTTCCTGTTTTCAGAAACAGAAAACAGAAGTTGTAGCAGGTAAACGAATTAAACTGGACAGTTTTAGGAAACTACTAAGCAATCTAGCCAAAAAAAAAAAAAAGGCCTGAAAGTCAACCATAAAACCTTCCAGAAACCACATTTTTGTCTTGCAACCAACAACATGATTACAAGAGACACCAAAGGTAGAAACCCTCCCCTAGCCCAGGAAATAAATAAGGATTCACAGAGCAATTCAATTAAACTCCATAAAAGGCAGTAGGCAAGCCTTGCTAACCCCATTTCACCACAACAATCAGGTAGTTTGTCCCAGGTTTCCCAGTAAACTGGGGGTGATAAGAGCAGGAAAAAATAAAAGCTCCAGCTGAGAGTCAAGACTGAGGTTTATTGTCCTATGTCCTACACATATCCTGCCTGGAAACACTGGACACCTCAAAACTGGGCATCAAGGAGATTATACTGCAGGAAGCCAGAGATTTTAAGGGCATCAGGCAACTCCCAGTTTAGTGGTTAAAAAGATAAAGCAGCAAAACCTCCAGTGTCCACACCGGAATTAGAGATGTTAACAAAAATCCAATCAGCACAATTTTTCTGACTTTTTCTGAGACAGCCAAGCCCTAAAATCACTCCCTCAGTGCAAAGAAGATGCACCACCCTCCTCTTTGCTGGAAAGCTCCAGTGCACAGCACACAACTCGAGGGCTCCTGACTTTCCAATGCAAAGCAAGGAAAAACCCAACAGGAGCCAGGTCCCAATTTCCCATTCCAAGACATCGCAGCTCATTGGCAGCACAGAGCCATTTGGTGCCAATTTAGTTTAAAAACCATATTTCCAACAACATTTTTCATGCCTCACTTGCTACTAAAGTTGAAATCTAAGTCAACAAAAAAGAGCTATTGTATGGCAACAGGCCCAAAAGCCTTTTTTAATTTTTTTTTTGTTTTATTAACATGTGATTTTTACACTGCTTTCACTGAACTTGTAACAGAGGCCTAGAGATGGCAGGGCACCTATGGGGAGATTATCCAAAATGTCAATGTTTAATGGCATCCAAAGGTTTCTCCCATTAGAGCAGACACTTTGTTGTAGCCAAAGGATGTGCCACGAGAAATGCCCATCTATTAAAGGCAGGGAAATCCTTTCTCTCAAGCAATTTCCTTTCAATCCCAAGACACTGGGGAAAACAGTGCATTACCAAGGGCTGCTACAAGCTCTGAGGGGAAGGATGTGGAAACAAATCCATGGGAGAGCTGGAAAAACTGAAAACTAAGATCCCTGGTATCTCACAAGTCATTCCCACAGCAAACCACAGATTTCTCATCCCACACAGTCAATCCTCATCTCTTGATCCTACTCCACATTTCCCAGCTAGAAAGGTCATCTGGAAAAAACTCCATGTCCTCTCTGAGTCCCCAAAAACAGGGACCATCCTTGTCTTCATGGGCTCCCACCCAGCACCACCTCACTGGGCCGAGCTGTGAGTGAAGTTCCAGCAGGGAGTTCACCTGGTGTCAGTGACTACTCTCATTTCACTACAGGCATCATTCCACCCAAACAACTTTCACACCAGAAATTACTCTGCCTTTCTTGATGAGCAAAGTGATGAAACCCTCCCTATGGCATCACTCAGGATTCCTAAAGAGCACCAAGAATTAAAGGCACCGTCCTGCTTCTCATCCCCAAACTCAGGTTTACAACCTGAAGGATTCCCGAGTGGAAGAACCTCGTGCTCTCTCTCCCCACATCCTCTTCTCCCAGCCTGCACCAGGAGATGTTCTCTGTGAGGTTCCTGCCAGGTGAGTTCCCCTCTGCTCCTGCTCTCCCAGAGTTTCTCAGAAGGTGGGTGGGAAGGACCCGCTCTGCTCATTGCTGTGCAAGACAAAGAGAAGACACAAAGCTTGAAATTCTCCCAATCCATGGAATTTAAGAGTACCCAGCCAAAGGAGGCTGTAATTTAGGACTGAAGTATTATTATTATTAATCAACTGTTTCTTGTGGGCAGCACAGATGACACGCTTTTTTCATTAGGTAAGTTCTTTTCTTTTTCCAGCAAGGGAAGATAAAAAAAAAAGGAATTGTCAGTCTGAGTTCAGTAACCATTGGCACAAAAAGGACTGGGGGGAAAGTCATTTGTTTTTTGGGATGGGGGAGTTGTTGGTTTACTTTTTATATGCACTATTTGTACCAACTCAAGTTCAACTAATTCTCAGAACAACTATCCATTAATAATTCCAGTTTATGGGACTACTTAATCAGACATTATTAATTCACAACGTATCAGCAGCTCGTGGAATCAAGTGAAATTCATTTTCCAAGACAAAACAAGCTTCTTTTACAAATTTGTACCAGAACACTGACAGAAGTGCACTGCAGGAAAACACCTGCTTGAGAAGTTTAACCCACATTTCAGCACACATTTTAGCTACATTGAGATTTTTCAGGATATGCAAAGTACCTTAGAAGTACTTTGTACTCACATCCATGACATTTGTCCGAATGTATTGCAGGAATATGTGACCATATTCCCAAGGAGCTGAAATCTTCCCTGAGGATACAGGAACACTCCCTACCAGTCACCACTGGATGGTTTGATGGTCCCAGCAGAGAGATTTGCTCTCTTGGAGAGCAGAATTCCAACCTGACAGAAAAGCCAATCCAGTAATTCAAGACGCTGAAGCAGACGGTGCCTTTGGTAATCAAGGAACAAAAATTAAGGTGTTTTCAGATCAGCACATGAGAAGTTTTGAGCCAGAAGGGAAACTCTGCATCTCACCCCACATGGTATCAAATGTCTCCAACCCCAGCCTGAAGTTGGAGCAAAGTACAGAGAATGAAAAGGGAAGTTTCAGTCCCACACGAGGCCAGGACAGGCCTTGGAGATGCACATCTGAACATGGAAAGGAACCTGGTTTTAATCAAGGTTTCCAGATAAAGATACGGCCACCCCTTCTCCTGCACCTAAAATGTCTGATGCACACATTGTCCTGCTTTATCCTCTTTTTCTGGTTGTTCCTCCTACTCCAGCAAACAGGGAATTCTACATGCACAACAATAAAGACAATTCTCAGGCTTGTTTTTCCTGGTTTCACTCCTCTGAAAAGCAAAGAGTTGTGACACTGCTGAGCCTGACCACAACCAGCACCTGAGTGTCTGTACTCAGTGCCTCTATTTGAGGGGAAGGAGACACGTCAGTGCTCACTCAAAGTAAGTCCAAACGTCTGCTAAGACGCACAGCTGGAGGCTCCTGTCCTGTATCAAAGCTCTATTGGGTGTAAATCGGTCATTTGCAGTGTTTCAGCCACAAGTTTGGTTCTGATTGTTTGGTTATTTAGGGAAGTTTTCCTTCTTTAGAACCCTAGAAATCTCCACCTTTCTTTCTCCCCTCTAACAGAGAACCCAAACAGCCCCAGCTTTGAAAAGGGCCCAAACCAGGCAGGAACAAACGCACCCTCAGATCCATCAAAGAAATCATTTATACCGAGAAGGAAAGTCACATAACCAAAATAAACAGCAAGCCCATTGTGCGGAGCAGCCCTGCCACCGTTCCGACAACACACAGACTCTATTCCAGGCCGAGCTCGGCATCACAAGGAAAATAAACCCGAGGTGCAAACAAAGTGCGGGGCAGGAGCGGCGGGGGCGGAGGATGCGGGGCCCAAGGTCACGGAGGGGGATGCGGGGCAGGGGCAGGGGCTGCCCCGTCCCGGGGCCGGCGGAGGAGGCGAGTGTGGAAGTTTATGAGCTCATCAGGATGGTTGTACCATTACATCAGAGGCAATTATAAATGGCCAAGAGCAGGGGATGGGGAGCCAATCAGATCACAGATGGGATGTCAACCTAAGACCAACTGTCTCCTGGCTTTGACAGAAGGATTTTACCTCCATAATTCAAATCCCAAACCCAAGCGATCCGCACTCGCTGCTCCCATCGCCCAGCTCCCCGACAGCGCTCCCGCCCCGGCCCCGCGGCCCCTCCGCCCAACCCGCGCCCACCGCGGCCCCGCCGGACCCTCTCGGACCTCCCTGCCCCGCCGAGGGCTGCGGGACCCCCACGCTGCCCTCCCAGGGCCAGCCCGGGGGGTCTCCCGGGGGGTCTCCCGGTGCTGCCGGGGCCGCGCGTGGTGTCCCCCCGGGCGCGCCCCCGCCCGCCCCGCTCCCCGCGCCTGGCCCGCACCGCCCGCCGTCCCTCCCAGTCCCAGCGCGGCCGCGGCCCCCCGGGCAGCCCCGGCGTGCGGGAGAGCCCCGCACAAAGGCCGTGCGGGCGAGGAGGAAGGGAAAGGCGGCGAGGCAGCCATTTTAGAGCGAGCGGGCGAGCACAGCACAGACAATGGCAGCGCCGGCCCGGCGGGGGGACCCGCGGCCGCGCAGAGCCCCCGCACCCTCCCCGCGCCGTACCTGCTGGCTCCGGCCGAGGCTCTGTCCCCCGCCGCCTCCGCCGCTGCTGCCGGGGCTCATGGGCGCGTGGTGGCTCCTCGGCGGGGCCGCGCCGGCCGCTGCCCAGCCCTGCCCGCTGCCCGCGCCGTACTGCGAGACCATGTCGGCGGCGCCCTTGGCGGCGGCCGCCCCGTCCTGCGGCCCGGCGCTGTAGTCGCCCCCGGGGTAGCCCTGGTAGGCGCGGGCGGAGCTGGGCGAGGTGAGGAGCTGGTTGAGCGTGGGGGTGGCCGTGGGCTGCGGGGTGCTGCCCGCTCCTCCCGCGGCCGAGGGCCCCATGACCCCGAAGCGTTGCTGCTGCTGCTGCTGGAAGGCGGCGGCGGCCGCGGGGGACTTGGCTGCGGGCGGCGCGGAGCCCCGGGGGGAGCTCAGGGCGTAGGCCTGGGGGGGAGGCGGGTAGGAGCCGGCGCTGCGCCCGGCCGCGTAGTAGGAGTTGTACTGGTGGTTGGCGAAGCCGTGCTCGGCCCCGGCGCCGTGCGAGTTCTGCGGAGGGGGCGGCCCCGCGGGGGCTCCCGCCGGCCCCGGGTAGTTCTGCTCCAGGCCCCCGCTCTGCAGCGCTGCCATGCCAGGGCTTTGTTGTCCGCCATGTTGGTGGAAGGCAGCGGCGGCGCCCCGGCCGAAGGGCTGCCCGAAGCCGTAGGCTGGTGGGGCCAAGGCGCCCGGGTGGGAAGGGGGCGGCTGCTGCTGCTGCTGCTGCGGCGGCGGCGGCGGCTGCGGCGCCCCCACCCCGTCGCTGCCACCGCCGCCGCCACCGGGCGGCTCCGGGAGGTTATTGTTCAGGGTGGCGGCGGCGGCGGGCCTGGGGCCCGGGTTGCCGTTCGAGCTCTTCAGGTCGGACTCGGCCCCTGCGCCCCCTCCGTTGCTCTCGGCCCCGTCCTGCAGCTCCTTCCCCGACGACGGGCCCTCGCTCTCCGCCTGCTTCTCGCCGCGCTCCGCCGCCGCCGCCTCACCCCCCGCCTCCTCCGGGGGACAATCCCGCTGCTGCTGCGCCTCCGCTTTCTTCAGCTCGGATGGAGCCGGGGCGCCCAGGCTGCTGGCGGCGGCGGGGGCGACCTGAGCAGCCATGATCCCCCCCCTGCCCACCCGGCCACCCCCCCGGACCGGTCCCCCCGAGCTGCTCCCTGCCTGGCCGGCCGGCGAGAGGCCTCGCTGCTCTGCTCTCCGCGCTCAGGCGGCGGCGGGCGGCTCTTCAGGGCAGCGGGGGCTCATTCCCCCCCGGCCTGCTCGGCGAGGCGGGGAGGGCTCCGCTGGGCTGGGCTTCCCGGGGCCTGGCCCCGCTGTACCTCCTCGGTTGCAGCCGGCGGAGAAAGGGGAGGAGGAGGGAGTGGGGGGGAAGGAGGAGGAAAGGGGGGGTGGGGGGGACCCGGGACGGGGCTCCCGGTGCGGGAGAGGCGGGAGGGAGGGAGGGGGGACACGGCGGGCGGGCGGGCGCCGTCCCCGGAGCGGGGCCGAGCGGCGGCGGGGCCGGGCTGGGCGAGCTCCGACTCTGCTCGGCCGAGCGGGCTCAGTCCGACACGAGGCTCAGCGCTGCCATTTTACCCAGCGCCGCGGCCGCCTGCCAAACCCGGAGCGGAGCGCAGCCCGGCCCGGAGCGGAGCCTCCCCCCCGTCACAAAGGAGGAGCGGGGCCGGCCCCGGCCGAGCCGGCGCGGAGCTGCCGCCCGCAAAACCCGCGGCGGATCCGCGGAGCCGGCGCGGGGGGGCCGGGGCTGCCCCGGGGTGGGCGCACGGCGGGCGATGCCCCGCGCCGGGACCCCCTCCGGGCTCGGGCCGGAGCCGGCCGTGGGGGGCCGGAGCCGCTCGGGGGGTTCGGCCCGTGGGCTGCCGGAGCGCCTCTTCTTTGTCCCTAGAAATTCCATTTAGAATTAAGCCCTCTGCGAACTGTTAGCGGTTGTCATTTCCTCTCCGCTTGGCCGTGTCCCTCTGGAAAAGGCGCTGGCGGCGCGCCAGGGCTGTGACTGCACGCGCGGACAATCCAAGAAAGTCCGGTTCTCCGCTCCTGCCAAAGCCAGGGCGGTGGGCACGGAACCAGCAATTCCCAGATCCAAAACCACCTGGACGCGTCTAGACACAAACCCCGTTGGGCAATGGGACAGGACGCTCTGGCAGGCGCGGTGCTGGAGCTCCCCGACCGACCGTCGGGAGGTGAACTGGGAACTGGGCCATGCTCTTTGCAACCCTTTCAGACCCACATTCCCAAACTCCTCCATCCCCGAGGCCTTTGCCAGAGTGGGAAGAGGGAGCTGAGGGACATACCTGGAACTCTGTCCTGGAAACAGCCTGGCCTGTGCCAGCAGGGGCTGTACCTGCCTGTTTTATTTCACATGGTGTGGGGCTGCAACAGGGCATAGAAGGTACAAAAGCATGAGTTGTTTGGATTATGAACACCAAGTTCTTGGAAATTAGGACACAGTTGTCTAGTAAAGATGGCAGGCATGGTATGGATTAGGCCTGGGTTCCATGTACTAGTGCTCCTCTGGAATATGGAAGTATTTGGAAAAGTGAAGTTTAAGTAAATACAACTTTAAGGAGGGAGAAAACAATCGGTGGAGAGTCAAAAGACACAGTGAGGTCTGAGGTTGCCATTTTAGAACATCACCCCAAAACAGAATATGGGGCAGAAGTAACCCCTGAACAGTGACAAACACACAGGGCTTGGCCCGAACCCAACAACCAACAGGACACTCTGCACAGAATCCCATTTTAAGTGGTGACACTGGGGAAACACAAGTCCAGCACAAGAGGCAGGGCAGGCCTGGATCCCTGCCAGCACCACGTGCCTGTTAGGGATGAAGTTAAGTGCAGTGAAGGTGTCAGTGTGTGCTGACATCAACTCAGTCCTCACATTCATTATAAAACTTATAATATAAAATATTTATCATTTAGAATGCAGGTGGCGGAACAAAGGAGTTTATTCCAAAGCTGGCAAGTGGGAGGAGAGGAGGGACAGGGCGATAAATAGCAAAATTTTAAATGTTTTCTAGAGCAATAAACTGCTCTGCAGGCTCCAAACAAAGCAGCTTTGCCACTTCACAGCCTGCACAGTTAACTGTGCAATGTGGAGCTGATTCCATCCACCAAACTGGCTGGTCAGTCTTTCTCCACAGCTGTAAATAAACTACCAGGAAGAAAAGGGTGATAAATGATGATATCAGTATTGTGATAATACTCAAAGGCCTTCCTGAGGGTTGGAGCCTCAGTACAATGATGGAATCTCACACGAGAGGCTCTGTGGCTTTAGTGATGTGTGTGGACACAGAGCAGCAAAACCAACAAGATACTCTTCTTCAGAAGAGTTTGGAAACTGTGGAATGTGCTAGAACAAAAACTGATCTGCATCGTCTCTTCATAGGAGTTCTTTGATCAAACCTTGGGTTCTGGAAAGACAAAGAAGGAAAAACTCCTCCAGCATCATGCTGGACTCTCACAAGTGAGGCCCGGTGTCTTTATTTACATCCATGGTGGGGTACAGTGTCCCACAACACCAAAACACTCTTCCTCAGATGTTTCATTTACACTAAACTTTAAAAATCACTAACAGATTGGAGAGAATTCTGCCATTTAACCCCAGAACCATGTCAAGCACCCTTCTCCCCAACTCCAATGCTACAGTCTGTTCCTGGAATCAGAGTCCCACCATCTAAGAGAGCACCACCAAAAGTTTAAGCACTTCAGTCCAGGAGCTTGGGATGCAGCTCAGGCGCATCCAGATAAAGATCCTGTGCTCCCACCTCTCTACCTGTGTGGGTCTTTTGGAATCTCCTTCAAGGAGCACTGTGTCAGACTATGAAACCTGGTGTTGATGGTAATGTGAAAAGCAGCCTGGATTCCCCAGCCACCCACACAATGAGGAGACACTCACTTTACCAAATGTTTGTGAAAGCTGAAGCAGATTTTGGAATACGCCTCATCAATGAGGCCCTGGCACTTTACTCAATACTAAGGCATTCAATGAATTTCCAGCTATGAGGACTGGGAAGCAGATGAGACTACAGTTCTTAACACCATTGCCACCTAAGAGCTGAAAATCCTCCTGCCAGTCCCACCATCCCGGGCTGTAACGACCCTAGAACCGGTCAGGACTTTTCCTTGTGCCGCATCAACTCTTTTCCCAGCCGGAGCGATCCCTGCCAAGCAGCCGCGCTGCTCTGCCCATGTCCCCGAGTGCTGAGCACGCTTCGCTCAGCCCGGCTCAGATAGGCTGGAAAAGCAGCGCTCACATGGCACTGCAGGCACCACCACCGCGCTGCCTCCTCCTGACTGGAAGTCTCCTTCATGAAGGTGGCCGTGCCATTTAACCCAACACTAAGGCAGTTTAGGAAACCTGGTCTAGATTAGAGTACTAGAAACAGGAGTAGTGTCTCCCCCCTCCAGGAAAGAAAAAAAAATCAGGCTCTGCCAACTGTGTGATGGCAAATATGGACTGAATCGTTGACATGGAAACCGGACTAAAGTCAGCGCTGCCTCAGCTCAGCTCAGCTCGCACACACACAAGTTATCATTATCCCCAGCCTTTCCCTGGCTACAAACACGGACTGGATTGTGGCTGCGGGAATTGGGTGCAGCTTCTCTAATAAAGTATTAACAAGCGCGACTAAGCCAGAACGAGACGAGCTGAGGAGGAATTAATGTAGTTGGGCTAAGAAGGATGCTTTTCCATTTCACTGAGAGGCACAGCGTGCTGAGATGTGCAGACTGGACCCAAGAACAAGAGACCCATCTATTATAATTCATGGAGCACGCTGCAAAATATGGAATGGAGTAAGGAAAGGTTACCGGCTGTGCCTGAGCTTATTTGAGAGGGGGTTTGCCAAAGAAAATTACATTTCCTGTAAATATGTGTATATTTGCCCAGCCCATTCCTTGCAGTGTTTTAGCCACTGTCATATCTAGGTTAAGGGCTCTCATTGTGGCTCCATCGCCACTAAGACTAATATTATTTGAATTTGTTTGCTGGGTATCATGCGAGACAACACTTATTTATTCACCTTAAAAATAATGCTAAAATATTGTGTAACCTGCCCTTTTGGGGAGACACAATGGCTCTGTGCTGCGAGTTCCAGCCGAAGGTAACTCTGTCCCTCTGCTGAACGCAGCAGCTCAAAGGCAGGCATGGATTTTCCAGGGGTTTTGCTGCTTCCCACGCCAGTTTTCCCTGGGCAGGGAGTGAGCCCCCTGCGAGAGCCCGCTGGTGACATCTGACAGCGAGCTGCGAAACTTTGGATGCATTTTAAGGCAGGAAAGTGGACTCGGCCTGACTCGAGGAAATGCATTATTTTAGCAGCGCTGGCGAGGAGGAGGAAAAAGCGAAGCGGAGTTTACGGAGGGGAAGGGACGAGGGAGCACAGCCCCCCCCCCCCGCGCATCCTGCGCGGCTCCCGCAGGCCCACGGGGCTGGGGACACGCGTGTCCCGCTCCCGCATCCCCCACCTGAACCACCCAGGGGGGGAAAGCGGCGCAGCGCAAGTTTTGGGGCACATGGGAGCGGATTGGGGGAGCAGCGCTCACCCAGCAGTGAAAATAGGGCTGGGGGTGGAATTTAGTCATTCCAGGGAAAACTGAGGGATATCGGGAAGGGGAGGGGAACAATAATGAAGTGCAGGGAAGGAGAGAACCCCATTTATTTTGTACGCTGGGGGCACCCCGGCCGCCCTCGGACACCAGCGCTCCGGTGCGCTCGGGGAAGGAAGAGTAAATCTACTTAAAAAAAAAAAAAAAAGAAAAAAAAAAGAAAGAAATCAAAACGCGGACCGGAGTTTGCAAAAACCCCTGCACTGGATCCGGAGCCAGCCGTCTGATTTCCCTGAATCCCACCAGATTTGGGAGCTCTCGGGTGGGCTGGAAGAACAGCCACGTTCCGCTGCGAACCCCACTATGAAGAGTTAAAAAAAAAAAAGGCTTTTAAAGCTGCGAAAAGAGAAAGATCTCAACTCTGGGCCTGGATTTTCCCACTGAAGGAAAACTATTATTGTGTTCCAAGTCCTCGGGACCTGGCGATGCCGTGCGGAAGGGACACCAGCAGGTTCTCCTGCCTGGAAAAAGCTGTCCCTCGGCCTTTCCCCCACCTCGGCGCCTCTTTTCAGTGGGGTGGAAAAAAAAATACACCCCCTCCCGTGAAATTCTGCCCTCCTAAAGTGTATTTTTAGAGAAGTTTGAGTTCAGGCGTCACGACTAGGGAAGGAGGGGTTGCTGCGGGAGAGGCAGGCGCTGAGAAAGAAGGTTTTCTCCCCCTTTTCATCAAGCTCTTGCACTGCCATTTTCCCGAGGCAGGGAGGGAGCGAGGGAGGGAGAGCGGAGCGACAGACAGCGCTGGCGAGGAAGTTTCTCACGGCAACTGCGGGCTGGATCGGGAACGGAGCCTTTTGTTCCCGGCAAGTTCAGCAGGAGAGAGAGTTGGAGTCTGCTGAAGAGAAAAAACAGCGGAGAAATAAAATGGAGGGAAGTAGGAAGAGAGGAGAGAGAGCTGGTGCTGAGCCGAGATTAACTGCAGAGCACCGAGCTCGGGTGTGCGAGGCAGCTCGGCATTTATTTAGAAAGTTGGTGTGGTAGCCTGAGGCAGAAATCCCTCGTTAAGTGCATGGGAATGAGTGAGAGACCCAAGGACACGCAGTGCTGGGCAGGAAGTGGAATTTTCCAAGGGGTTCACATCCTTCAGTGCTCTTTTTGCCAAGATCTGAGCTCCTTGCTCGATGAAGGCTGCCTCCTAGAGACACCAGGGGAAAGGCCTTAAAGATGTGGCGTGCTCTGGGTCTGTTTAAGCTGAATAATTAAAAGTAGGGGACACCTCCCCGTAGAGATTACAGCGAGGTCTGAAGACCAGATGCAATTTGGGATATGGCCCTGCCTGCCCCCTCCGTTTCCCTTTCTCCACAGTGTGTGTTGAAACATGGTGCGTTGTGTCCGTGATCTCTCAATGGGGTGAAAAGTCACCTAAAAAACAGCCCCCCCGCCCCGATTTAATGCTTATACACACACCCAGTATATCTTACATTCACATCCACAATTGCTTTTGTCTCCCTGTACATGCGGCGAATCCTTCACCCCAAACCACACGTGCTCTTTGCATGTGTGCAGACCCACAATGTGAAATAAACTTGTCTGAATTAACCCCCAAATCGCTGGCAAATATCAATCCTTTTAGCAGGCACCCAGGAAGGTGGAGCAGAACTTTAATCCCCTCGTTATTTGGAGGTGGAATCAAAAAGCAAGAGCCCGATCACGACGAGAGCAAATTTTTTTCGCACAAGTTTGGGGTTTAGTGAGGTGTCCTGAAAATGTAGTTTGATTAAAAACGTTCATCACTTTCTGCCTTCCCGGCAGGGCAGGGGAGAAGCTCCTTCTCCCGGCGTGGCTGTGACAGCAGCTCAGCGAGACACCACGTGGGAAAGCTGAGTTCGGGATTTAAACGTGCTCTTCCACTCCGGCCACGAGGGAGGGGGAGCCTCAGCTTGGGGGAGGGCGGGGAGGGGGAAAGAAAATAAATAAATAATGAAAAAAAGCCTTTTCGTGGTGCTCAGAAGCGACCTCTGTGGCTGCTGGGGACAGAAGTTCAAGAGCCGTGGGCTGGGAGCGCGGGGGAGATGCGGCTCGGGAAAATCCAACAGCAGCAGGAATGGGAAGGGGGGTCTGGGGTGCCGGGACGCCCCCAGGAAGCGCAGGGGGCTGGGAAGGGAAGCGCCGTCCTCGCTCCCACCGCCCCATCGGACCCGGCTCGGGGGGGCCGTGCGGGAGCACAGGGAGCTTCGAGGGTGGGACACAATTCCCGAGGCTGTGCCCGGTCCCCCGGTGTCCCCACGACCCTCCCCCACATTTCCACGGCCATCAGTGGCCAAGCCCCGGGGCCGGCGGGGGCTGCCCGGAGGAGCCCCCCGGGAGCGGCCCCACCGACCTGAGCGGGTTTGGGACGGGGCGGGGGTCGGGGGGCACCGGCGGTGTCACCGTCCTGTCCTGCCGAAATTTCCACCGGGATGTTCCAGGGAACCGCCTCGCACAGGGAGCTCTGCGGGCCTGGGAAAGTTTAATAGGGAAAGGTCAGAAAGCATCAGGCAGGAATTTCAGTACATCCCGTGTTTTATGGTGGTGGTAACTTTTACATATCGGGAGTAATTAGCAGCGAGGCTGTTAAAAGCAGATTTAATTACACTCCCCCTCCCCCTCCCGCCCCCCTTTTCTTTCCTGGTCCAAAATGGTCCAAATCCGGTTTACCTCTGACACAGCCCCCACCGGGACAGACGTGGGAGCAAAAACTCCATGGTTTGTCCATGTAGGCAGGAAAACACATTTAAACCCAAGTATTAATTAACGTGTTAATTAAAATAAATGTAATTTTGCTATGGTCATTTTTGGTTCTTTCTCCGCCCCAACTTTCTTTTACTAAAGCGGGGAAACATGTACAGAAACCTTCCTTGCAGTAGATGCTTTTTTTTTTTAAACGGAGCCCAGATGCTGGTCAGGATTAAGGTTACACCAAACACATTCTACATTGCCATTTTCCAAACAGAATAAAGCAGATGGAAAAGATGGAAGAGGATAAAGCAGGAACGGAGCAGCACTGAAAACTGCAAGCCCTGCACTAACGCTGGAGAGGAGCGAGCTGGGATGCCAGGAGAGGCAGAAAGAAAGAAACCAGGCGTAGCAACGCTGCATATCACATTCCTCACGGTTAAAACGAGTATCTTTAATTAAACAGCTGTCAGAATTTGGGCTTTAAACCTTATATTTCAAATGGGAAAAGGAAATTCAGCTGCAGCCGTTCACTGTGTCTCCTTAGGGCTCAGTGCTAGAAGATGTGAAAGCCACTGGCCCGGGGCCATCGGAGTACTTAAGTCTCTGTGTAATTTTAAACATCAGCAATCCCGGTGATTTTAAGGATGTACTCCCTTAAAGTTAGCCACGGACTCAGCACTTTGCAGGATCCGCCCAGCAGACTCATCGCAGCTCCGAGCTGGAGAACATGAGTATCTGCACATCTGAGAAACAAAGAAAATGTTCTTTCCAATGGTCTGAAGATTTTTCTTTTATTTCTGAAAGACACCAGTTCGTTTGTACTGGGAAATTGGATCAAACTGGAACAAAATCTTGAGGGGAATTTTGCTGAATCTGGACTTATTTGTGAAATACCACCATTTGGCAAATCCAAATTTTAGGTGAAATTCTACAACAGTGCAGTTTACTCAGCACTGTGACTCAATGACATGATGTGCTTTGAAAATCTCAGGCAAAAAACTGGTTTTGAGATATTTGGTTGGTATTATACAGGCACACACATGACACAGAGAAAGAACACACAAACTATTAAATATTCATGCTATGGGGAGAACACTTAGTAACGTCCCTTCATTCCAGCTGTACAAAGGCAGGCACAAATAACTGGTGGAAAAATGAATAAACCAAACCAATCCCAATATTCCCCATAAAAACAAGGTGTCGAGCAGCCTGGAAAGGTTTGGTCCTGGAAGGGTCAGAGAGAAATTCCACTTATTTACCTTTCAAAAGTCACCCATAAAAATGTGTATTTCCCAACCTGAATTCTGGAATCAACCCACATGGAGAGCATTAGGAATTCACACACAGGGGATGTGACTGATTTTCTGCTCGAGGCCTCCACCCCACCAGCCTCAAAGGCACGTGGCATAAAAGTCGGATTCTGAATGTCACAAGTTGGCACCTCATTGGCATTTACTTAGAAACAAAAAAATTCAAACACATTCTGACCAGCTTGGGTGGAACTTTGGGAGTTCAGCTGTGGGACTGTGAAACGAGGTCATTTTTTAGCTATGGGTTATCTCTGACTTGAGAGAGGGCTGTGATCACACCCCAGCCAGCAATGGCTCTGCTTGTAAAGGCTGTGGATTGCACTTACATCTTCAGTAAAACAAAGGCATTGGTTCCTCTGTAAAACTGAGCTCCAGACATACTGAAGAATCAGAAAAAAAAGACATAATTTTCAAATATTTGTAAAAATATTGAGTATATCTGGCAAACCCCAAGAAAACAGCAACAAAAAGGCACTCCAAATCCAAACATTTAATTAGAGAGAATTAGGGACCTGAGTGAAACCTGCTCAGGAAGATTCCTATTCATTTTAGCTGTCAGAAAAGAGTGGAATTAACTAGATTATGAAACGAAGTATTTAAAAATATTACTTTTTCCCAGCTGCAGGAAACACAGTTTCTGCCCCCAGCTTTTCTGTGCCGTGGTTTCATGTAGTCGCTGAGAGCACTGGGGCCTTCCCTGCCCAATCCTGACCCTCTGGATTCACTGTTTTCCTATTGTTTTGTTTACTTTGTCTATTCTTGGAGTGTATTTTGTTCAGGACCACCTCGTGCATGAGTCCCCAGCACTCTTCATTTTCTGTTTAGGCACAGTAAATAAAGCTGGAGGAGCACGAGGAGCAGAAATTCTGCACGTCAGTGATCAACCACTGGCACTTATCAAGAGTCCCACAGGATAACGGAGCCCTGGATCCAGCTATCATTGCTAAAGAAACTTCTCATTATCATTATTTTTTAAAGAACTTTGCTATTAATTACTTCTCCTGCATCCATAGCCATGACAAAGCATCGTTCTTTAAAAATGCAAAAAATACCAAACTAAAAATAAACCCCAAAAACAAAACAAAACAAAACAAACCAAAAACAAAATCCAACCAAAAGGTGAAGCATTATAGTTGAGTTGTGATGCAAGTGAGTGAACTTATTTCTACCACTTCTGGAGGTACAAAAATAATCTAAAATTGGCATCTTATTACAGGGAGAAAGGAGAAAAAAAACAGCCCAAAATCAGGACAAATATCTGGAAAGTAAGTCCAGACAACTAGAGGTTAATTAGCCTGACCTCAGCAAGATGCAAAATGTAAATTATTTTTCCTCTGGAGGGGGCAAAGATGTAGAGGAAAGTAAAGAGATAAAATGGAAAAAAAAAGAACCAAAACAGGTTCAACACAGGCCATCATGCCAGACAAAGCTGATGTATTTTTTTGATAAGGAAGCAGATTTTACTGGGTAAAGGAAGACACAGTTGATCTCATCCACCCCAAAATCAGTAAAGTTCTTGGTCTGATGCAACACGAGAAAATACAAGTTAAATTGGAAAATAGAAAGATCAGTGCAAGGAAAGTTTTGTGGGTTAAAAAGTGCCTAAAAATCCAGTACTGGATTGTGCTGAAATGGGAACTTTTGGGCTAAAAAGTGAGTGCTTTGAAAGCTCCTGCTCTCAGATCTGGTGCTACTGGTTGGATTTAAGTGACATGAGCACAAGGAATTGGAAAAAGAGAGTTAATACAGGTAGTTACTGACCAAATCAAAAAGCATCAATGCAGAAGGCTGGAATATCCTAAAGGAAGAACTGGATGAGTTTCTGGAACAGCACAGGAATCCTGAGGAATGGACTGGTGGAATGCAGTAATAAGATTAATGCAAATCACAAGACTGTTCACACAGGGACTGACAGCCAAAACTCTTGGAAACTGGGAATTCATCACAGTTAGCAGGGAAGGAGGAAGACCCAGAAGTGTTATTTAGTCACAGAAATGAAGATGACAGATGAGATCAGAAGACCAGGTAAGGCACATGCAGATGTTGTGGGTCTCTTACAGAATTTTGGGTACAGCTTCTATTCAAGAATGACATGGAAAAACTGGAATAGTCATAGAAGAGGCTCCCTGAGCTGCTTATAAGAGCAAAGGATCTGTCAGGAGAGGAGATTGAAGCTTCATTTTGGCAAACTCTAACAAAAGGGAAGATAGGACAGGGTGAGTCTGTACACACAGGTTATTGTTTGAATACAGGTATTTAAACTCAAGGGTTGTGTTGGCACCAAATATATATTTAAAGGCCTGAGTACAACTAATGTGATTGCTAGAATAGAATGTTTTATTATTAGAAAAACTAGATTTTAAAGAACTCTTCTAGTGGGACTCCCAGGCTGGTGGGGACTTACTGTTTTTATGCTGGAGGTTGATGTCCTTATGAACAAAGTGGGATAAAATTCCTCAAGAGCCTGGTGTGAAGCAGCCAATGGAGACTCCTCCAGCCCAGTGTTAGGAAACTCCAAACAGAGGGAATAACCAGCACTGGCAGCCCCTCTGAAAGCTCTTCTGCAACCTGGTGAAGAAGATACTCACTGAGGCTACTTGGAAATTTATTTATTGTCACTCTGGAACATCCAGATACAGTGGAGAACTTTGATAGCTTTGCCATTAATTTCCCTGCTTTGCATCAGTGAAATGAGAGGAAATCTCTGCAATATTGTGGAGAAACATTTGTGGTGGTTAAAAAGTATTCAGACTATAGTGATAAGCACAACAAAAATCCATTACAATTAGTAATTCCGTATTTACTGCAGCACTTGAATTATGTGCAATAAATAAAATATGGAAGCAAACATCAAATAACAAGGATAAAAGAAAACTCTGAACGAGATGAGTTTGAGAAGGCAGGTTGTATGATTTAATTTATAATTAGAGACTCCATCACAGTGCAAAGAACTGGATTAGGATGGGCAGAAGTGTAAGAAATGTACACAGGAAAACTGAACACACTGCTCAGTTTGCTGGTAAATTCATCCGGGTCAGAGGAGCGTGAAGAGCCACAGAACACAGAGAGAATTACTGTGGGCCCTGGAGTAGGACCAGCTCAGCACATTCCCTGTGTCAGACAGTGCCTGGAGAACTCGGCAGTGATCCTTGTGGGGCTGAGCCTGCACTCGCTGTCACCTCGGCAGGGAGGGGTCCTCTGGCTCTGCAGGGAACTGCTGGAAAAACAGGATTTTCCAAAATCCCAAAGGATTGCACCTTCCAGAGGCCGACACACCACAGGTCTAGTTTTGCTGAGGGCTCTTTGTTTCCATTGTAAATAACACTCCAGGATTAGGATCACCGATTTCTTCCACCTCTCTTCATCTGTCCCCATAAAAAATACCTGCTTTGGCAATATAGCAACAAACCATGGCTGTCCTTCTGGGGATCCTCTGTCCTTAACTGCCTGACCCCTGCAGATGTTTTCCATCACGGTGTTCCTTCACTCTGCCACCTCTTCATCTTCCTATAAACAAAAACACACAGGAGGACAGAGCCAAAAACCATCCTCAGTCTTGGAGTTTTCTTTCTTTTTTCTTTACCTTTTTCTCAGTGTTCTCACCTCGCAGCCATGAATTGTATCTTCATGTCATCAATGAGGATCCAAGAATTTTTCTGTTGTTGTTTTCTTCTTTCTTGAAACGTCTTTCAGGTTTAATTTTGGTTTATCTCACCTTTAGCAACTCTATTATTTTTTAAAAGGGACAGTAAGTAATTATTCTGATTGTCTTCTTAATGAGAGAGTGAAACACTGAGCAAGAAAATGATAATCTGAGACTCATGTACTATGACTGTGTTTTCTTCCATTTGCAAACAAACACTCTGAACTTTTCGGACATTAACACTTTCTGAGTGATAATAAGACCAAACATATTCTTTCCAGACAATATTGAAAATTAACATTATCTTACAATTTCTCTTCTGTTGGCAGGCTGACATATATGGAGTTCATGAGAACAACACATTTGAAAAGCTTCTCCAGCTCCTTGTCTTCCCCTTGTTTCCAGGCATGGCATTTTCAGTGGATATTTTTGGAGTCAAGGATCCAGACACGGGCATGGATGAGGAGGGAGCAACTGGCTGGGCAGACAGTGGTTGTAATGGACCACAAACTGAATTTAAGTCAGCACAATAATGATAATACATCACAGAAATATTTAATAAGGCTGCTTTACGTAGGACACCCCTGACAATTATCTTGCTGAACTCAGTGAAATCTCAGCTGGAATATTCTATCCTTTTTCAGGTACCACATGAGAAAATAAAAGCAGATACAAAGCA
This sequence comes from Pithys albifrons albifrons, assembly GCF_047495875.1. Taxonomy (NCBI): domain Eukaryota; kingdom Metazoa; phylum Chordata; class Aves; order Passeriformes; family Thamnophilidae; genus Pithys; species Pithys albifrons. Next base: position 4,194,884 of record NC_092481.1, read on the forward strand.
ACTGGAAAGAGCACAAAGAGAGCAGCAAGAATGCTGGGAGGCTGAGGAAATCTAACCTTCAAGGATAAATTGAAATGCTGGATTTGCTTAATCAATAGGAAAAAAGAAAAAAAGAAACTAAAAAGAGAGCGCTCCTGGGAAGGGACAAAATACCAACAGTCCATTTTGTTAGAGGACAGGTCAGTTCATGTCCACTGGAAATAGAAGAGATAATACATTTAATTCACAGTGAGATTTGGTAAAGTAACAAAAGTGATGTTTGAACAATGGAAACGCTGCATGGGAAGATGCAGAGGTCCCTGCAACACTGATTCCTTTAAGGCCAGGCTACACAAACACCTGTATGGGATACAGACAGGCATCTCTTATCTCAGAGTGGGATGGGAGCTAAGGACCTCCTGATGGCTCTATGACAGATATATTTGTTATTACAGCAAATACAGGAAGAGAAATACTGGTGGGAAAGGAATGTCTCAATTAGAAAAGTGGACTTTGAGATGAAGAACACACAATTCTGGGCCCCTTTCACTTCAGGAAGTTACCTGGAGGACTTCCTTCCAACTGCCAGCCCCAGAGAGCTGGGGGAGTGTGGTAAGCACAGCCCTTATGCAAATACACAGGCACTCTGAGTAGAAAGTTGACAAGCCACTTCAGATTAAATATTTCTTGTTTTATTAGTTTGGTTTTGCTAAGTCAAACTGCTTTGATAGTTTTGTTGCAGATCCCCACTAAGCTCCACCTCAGCCCACAGCAGCATATCATAAAATCACAGAATCAATTGGGTTGGAAAAGACCTCCCAGATCATGAAGTCCAACCCTTGGTCCAACTCCAGTCCCTTTACCAGATCATGGCACTCAGTGCCACGGCCAATCTCAGCTGAAAAACCTCCAGGGATGGGGAATCCACCCCCTCTCTGGGCAGCCCATTGCAATGTCTGATTAATCTCTCAAGAATTTTTTTCTGCTCTCCAACTTCAATTTCCCCTGGCAGAGCTTGAGCCCATCGTGCCCCCTTGTCCTATTGCTGAGTGCCTACAGTGACAGTGAATAAAGTGATAGTGAATACCTACAGTGATAGTGAATAAAGTCCAACACTGTTTCTTTGGTTATTTTACTCTGTTAATTTGCTCTGTTATATCTTTTTGGTAAAATCCTAATGCAGTTTTTCCTCATAAAATGGCTGTTTTGCAGAGGCTTTTGGACTGGATGTCCATAACACTGGAAGTGTCTTTCCATGCCTTGCTTCCAGAAACTCTTCCCTGCCTTTCCACATCTTTCCCTGTCTCTGACAGACGTTGTGCACACCAGGACAAGCTCAAACTTCTAACAAGTTTGTGTAATACCATTTTACACCCATTCCATGGTAAACGAGCCCCACTGATGAGCAAGGCCCTGTCCAACCATTAAGAAATTGTTCTCTGTGTTCATAAATCCTTCCTTCCTGGCTCTACAGATCATGTTTATTCCTTGAAGCATAACCCTTGTTTGATTCATAGACTGTACCTGGGAAAAACTGAAGGTAATTCTTATGCCAAGCACAGAAGATCAGATATATCCATTAAAAGAAGATTCCCATGACAATATCCCTGACACAGCTGGTAGTTTTCAGTTGGAAGTAATCAGAAATCTGCTCTTCCACAGGAGGGGAAGTTTTGGTTTGTATTCTGCCCCTGCAGCTGAGCTCACACGGGTTTCTAGGAATGCAGTTTTGTCATCCTGATGTTTGGCTGCCGCTCCTGGCCATCCCAGTTCTGCACCAGTGCCCTGTGCTATCAGCAGCTACACCCAGGAACACCACGGAGGAAACTGCTCCTGATAAATCCCGTGCAGGAGGAGCAGCTTGATTCCATCTCACTGCTGCTTTTCCTGCATTTCTTTCATTATCAAAGTAGTAAAAGCTCTGTGAGGCCACAGAACTGAACCTTTCCACCTGTGTGACCTCATGGGAATATGCATTGTAATGGATTTCCCAGTTTCTTCTTCATGCAACCCTGCAGCATTTTGAAAAAGAAGTTGCACAGGCAAAGAAAAAGAAGAAACAATGGATGCCAGGAGAAAAGACATAGTCATTTGTCAGGTTGACCCAAAGAATCCCCAAATTCCTGAGAATTCCCTGTGAAAAGTAACATCCAGCTGAGTAGCAGAACACCACTCCATGGGATAACTGCTCAGAATATCTTGAGAGGTAAATTAATACAAGAAAGAACCGAGCACTGTGCACCCGATTAACAGTGGAAATACCTGAAATCAGCATAACAAAGTGGGGTGAGTGCACTTGTGCTCAGGATGGTTAAACAGCTGTAATTAGATCAAACAAACTAGATTGATGTATCCTCCCTTTGTAGCTGTGGCCTCAGAAGGCAGGTCAGGAGCTAAGTTCAGTAAAACTGTTTTAGTACTGCAGCTTTTATCTAACAAGGCACAGCCACACACTCACTCCTAAGTAAATACTACTCAGGAGACCTGCTGAATTCCAAAAAAGAAGAGTTTCTAGAGAACATGGCATTCTTTAATAACAACCTTAACTTCTGTCAGTAATAAAACTCTCCTAATTAATTTGATAATATACCCTTTGGATAAACACTGCACAAAATTTTGGTTACAAATTCATTCAAGGTATTTGAAGGCCTTTATCGAGCTGTTCCCTCCTCAGTTAAAGTGCCTGCACAGAACGGGTGAATTCCAATTTGCTTTGTTCTTTCAGAACCTTTTAATTAAATTTTAAGAAAATCATGTAGAACAATGTTGCATGAAATATGGTCACTGGGTTTCAGAGATGAGCAAAACATAAGGTAGCAGATGGTAGGAAGAGGATATATGTGAAGAAATGTAAATAGCAGGGAACCTCCCCAAATCAAAGACGTGAGGCAGAACTGAAAGTGCCTGCAAGACCCCTGGGAGAGCTGAGGAGACAAAGCAACAACTGAGCCCAGAGATATCAGCCTTTCCTTGCTCAGAAATGACAGCACACCAACAGGAAGCTCTAATCTGGTAGAGGGAATGACCTGTTGTCATTAAGGGAGTCGAGATTGTTGAGGAGAGTCCTTAAAGTGAATATGGAAGGAGTGGAGGAAGCAAGGACAGGTGCCAACAAACCCATTCATCAAACACTCTTGGAATCAGAAAGAACCCACTCAACTATTTTAGAATTAAATACAACTGAGATTAGCTCAGTTGGTTAAAACGTGGTTGTATAATGACAAGGTCATGGGTTCAATCCCCTGTGTGGGCCACTGACTTAAGTGTTGGACTCGATCCTTGTGGGTCCCTTCCAACTCTGAATAGTCTGTGATCTGTAATTGTAAGTAATGAAGATGTTATACAAGAACAAATAGATAGCCATGTATTGAACAAAAATGAGACAAATTATTTATATGAGGCAGGAGACCAGGCAAAGAGCAGCTTGGTTAGTCCTAAGAAGAATTCCAAGCAGCAGAAACAGCCACGGGGTAACTGTGGGGTCAGGAGATGTGGCCTGTGTGTTGCCATCGTTGGCACAGAACCTGCACTCCGGGTCCTCTGAGCTGCTGTGGCTGCACAGAGTGTTGGGTGGGAGCCCCACCTGCTGTGACACCCCACCCACATAAATCAGGGAGCAGATTACGCTGTATCTGCATATCAGAGCAGAGCCTGGGTGAAGACCAAGAAGGTCTTTCTAATATTTGATTAAACAAGTTATCAATAACAGACCTATTCTATCAAATTGAACTCACCAAACACTAGAGGATATCCAAGAGTGAAGGGAGGCACCTCTGAGAAGCAGGGCTTAGCTGATGACTGCAAATCCAGTTGAAGGAATATTTGGAAAAAGTAACTATTTTAAACATTTATACTTCAAATAGCTGTTGGAAATTACTCTAAAAAAAGCAGCTGTTTCCTCTGTTCCAGAAGGATTTGTTGTTGCCAGTGAAATACATCACTAATATATGAATTATTTAGAATTAATCTCAATGAATATTCTACCAAATATGGGAGGCAGAGGGAAGGAGCAACTGGTGTCCAGGTATTTCAGGTAGCACTCAGAAGCACTCAGAAAGTTTCCTTCTTTTTTGGCACCAAAAATATTGCCATCTTAAAGATGTCTTTACACATCTCCAACAGAAAAGCCTGAAACTGCAGTAAGATAAGAGGAATATTGAACTGTAGATGAGAAGAGTGCAGAGTTTGGCTGACAAGTTTCAGGAATTTCAAAGAGGAATGGCCAGGCCATGGATTTTCCTAAAGTGCCTGGTTGCTGATCACCAAGGGCTAAACTGAGTTAATAAAACCTGGGAAGCTGAAGAGCTGCTGATTTCTGAGGTGTCTCTTCCATGCAGCTGCAGAGAATATTGCACCAGTGTCAGGGAGTAACATCCCATGTTCTGTGAGAGACACCAAAGTGCCCAACAACCCGTGTGGAGCTGATGAAAACTCTCAGTGCACTCTGAGCATCAGAAAAAGGGCAACAGAGAGAAACTGTGTGAGAAAGAAAATGTTAAAGAAATATGGAGCAACAATCTAAACACACCACGTGGCTGCTGAGCCCATGGAAGTCCCCTGTGGTGCTCCCTCCATGGTGGGGACACGCTGGGGACACGCTGGGGACAGGCAGCTCCCTCTGCCAGCACATTTCATAGCACAGCTCCACAAAACTTCATGGAGTCTAAATCACAACTGTTCTCATTTGGTATCTTCTCCTGCCCCAAGTTGCATTTGTCTGGGTGATTTATGAGGTGAGCTCTGGCTCTGCAAGGCTTCTCTCCTTTCTGAATGGAGGAACAATTCAGATAAGAAACAAATCTTTTCTGAGTGAATAGAGGAAACTGGACTTACCCGCATTGACTGAGGTATTTATTGTACATCTAGGCCAGATGAAGCTTAGCACATTTAATGCATATAAAACTGCAGAATGCTGCTAGGGAGAGCAGAAAGCAAACAAAACAGATTCAGAAGTTCCTTAGTGATTTGAATTAAGCCACTAAAGTAACAGAAAAGCAAAAGCAACAGATATCTGTCAATTCCAGTGACTGCTTCCAGCCACCCACAGCAGCTGAGGAGGAGCTTGGGCTCTCTGTCCCCTCTGGGACAGCAAAGTCATCACAGAATCGAATCACAGAATGGATTGGGTTGGAAAAGACTCCGAGATCATCAAGTCCAACCCTTGGGCCAACTCCAGTCCCTTTACCAGATCATGGCACTCAGTGCCACGGCCAAGCTCAGCTGAAAAACCTCCAGGGATGGGGAATCCACCCCCTCTCTGGGCAGCCCATTCCAATGCCTGAGCACTCTCTCTTTAGTGAATTTTGTAACCACATGACCCTCAATGGGCAGGCTTTTTGTGGCTGTTGATTTCATAAATTGTCCTGAGGTTCCTTGTCATGAAAGACATTTGATATAATTACAGACAAAATAAAATACAACTGCAACTTACAGGCCTGGTCCTGTGTAAGGCACGTGAGCTTTGGTGACTCAGCACTTTGGGGGAATCACCAACACTTTGTAGACAGAAGTCCAGAGCTAAGAGATAAATTGCAAGAAATAAATCCCTGTGATATAACCTCAACTTACCAGTTTGGAAGGGACCATGCACAGAACTCTTGAAATGCAGTGAAATCACAGAATTCAGAATTCTAAGTGTGGAACCCATCATTAAGTCATCCATTTACAATTGTTGATGGCAAATCCATCTAGTCCAGATGGGAAGAGGTCACTCTCTTCTTTTTCCAGGGCAAGTCTATGAATAATTTGAGTGATTAAAGCTCAAATCAGGTGTGAAAATGAAAGACCAGAAACACATGGAAAAGAAACACTCTCAAGGAGAGGCCTCAGCTTTCATTCTGGAATCAGAGTTCCCTCCATTCCCAACTGCCACAAAATACAGGTGAGCTCGTACATTTTTCCCAAAGAGTTGTCACTTTTAAAGGCACATTGAAATCTTATTTTTACTTTTTAGGTCTCCCTTCTTCCATCGGAGATGACCTAAATTTTGAGCTGAAGCACTCACAGCATCCTTGCTTGGAATAGAAAACAACAGCAAAAAAACATCAGGCTGCGAAAAGAGGCAAAATAATAGGAGGGAAAATTACAGTGAAGACCTCCCTGAATAACAGGAGGTCACAAACACTGCAGAAATAGATGCTGAAGTGGTGCTATCCAGAGCCAGTGGACACAAAGTGGCTGCATTTACAGAATCCTGTCAGAGGGACAGGTGGGCAGGATGTGAATCGAAGCAATTCTGGGAATACCCAGGAGCTTTCAGAATTTCCTTTCAAATACATCACTGTATTCTTGGTGCAAAAAAATGTCAGAGATGCCAAAATCCAAGAGCCTACTGTGAGGAAAAAAAACCCAACCAAAAGTTGAAAGCTTAGTAAGAGTGTTCAAATAGAATTAAAGAGCTACAGAAAGGGGCAGAGGCAATATTTCATATGCTAAGGAGAAAAATATATGTAAAACACGTATACAACCAGGTAACCAGCAGGAGAGACAACTGAACATTCATCCAGCCCATTATTAACAAAACCCCAAAATGTACTTGCAGATACATTTATTTTGTTTTATTTTATCATTTGACACAGCCAACAGAAACCAAGATCATAATCTGTGCCTTTTTAAAATTCCATTCAACAGATGTTCATAAACAGAGTTGAGCCAAATTTCAGCTCCCCAAAAGGATATTCAGCCTGAGAACTTTTACAAATGGATGATAAAGTCTCGCTTTTCCCCTTGTAATCATTGCTTTTCTGAGACATCAAATCCTCTCTTAGCCTCATTACAAGTTCCCACCAGCATAAAATGTATTTTTCATTTCCATTTTCTATTGTATTGTTTTCCAAAAATGGCATTTACCACCATAAGACAACTCTCCTTCACTCCTTTTTTATGTCATCTCCTTAATATGGAAGGATCATCTCAGTGACAAGGCTCTGTTCTTTTAAAAAGATGAAAAAAAAAATTCAACTGGTATTAATAAATATTTACTTAATGTAAAGGAAAGGGAATTCAACAGTTAAGGATTAAAATTAGAGGGAATTAAAAAAGGTGATTGGGAAAGCAAGACTGTAAGAAGTTCAGTGCTGTTTATGAGAACGACTGTTCAGTGGCTCCTTCTGGGACACAGCGAGATGAGTCCTTTAAAAGTGTGGTCTAGAAATACCCCCAAATCACTGAAATTATAACTCACTCGAGGATTTCAGATGCAATACAAATTAAGAAATATCAGGACACATAATGAAAATGGTGGAATGAAAACAGTCTGTGTAGAAAGGGGGGAAGGGGGGTTGGAAGTGAAAGGTTTTATTTTTACTTAATTACTCCCAGTGTCCCCTGGGGGCTCCTTCCAAGGCATATTTTGTATTTGGACCTAAATGCGAGCAGGATTCAGCCTTGATCTTATTCCTTATGACAATATGTTTCTTAAATTAGAGGTCCCACAGGTGGAATGTTGACACCACTGCTGGTTCCTCCAGCACCTCCGAGCCTCTTCTGTGTTACCAATCTATTAACCTGTGAAGCAAAGGGGAAAACATGGTTTAAAATAAGAAATAACAATCCAGAAGATAATACTTTGTAAGCTTATAGCATCTTTCATCCACGGATTTCAATGTACATGGAAATATGAAGTCTCAAAAAACTTAAAAAAAAAACCCAAACCCACCCAACTTTCAGGTATTTTGAAATGATAATGTATAAATTGAGTGAGCATCCACCTGTGATGCGATTGAAGAGTCTCCTACTGCAGCATTTCACACATATTCAATCCACCTTCTGGTTACAGCGTGCAAGTTTGTGGTATGTAGAAGGAACAGCAGAGCTGGTTAAAGATTTTCTCTTGCTTCACATACTCTGCAAGCTTCTCATTAACTCATACATGACTTTAATCAGTGCTGAAGCACACACTTCCTCCAGCATGCAGGACTGGGCTGAGGAAAAAAATCCTCAGTAAAATATTATTATAACCACGAAATAGTGAAGAAAAAGGCAATAATTTCTTAAAGTGGCTGCCGATTTTCATCTTTAAAGGGTTAAACCGACCTTCACCGATCCAGAAGAGGTAATAAAATAGAACTTTAAGGACAAAACCGCAGCACTTCAAGAGATTATTATGAAGAGCCACATTCAAAAAGACAAAACCTTATTCTTAAAGCACAGATGCTTCTAAAACAAGAGATCGCACGTTTTTAACAGCACACTGCCAAGCGCTTATAATGAATAAGCAAAACGAGGGTGGCTTTTTTTTTCCCTTGGAGCTCAGAGGGAAGGGACGTTCATGGATGTGCTGAGAGGGAAAGGGGCATTCACGGATGTGGTGGCAGAGGCAGCTTTGCCCTTCTGCAGGGCTGTGGAGCTGGTGCTGGTTGGCTGGGAGGGGGGGAGAAAACAGAGTAAAGCCTGAGAAAAACCCATCAGAGCTGCTGTCCTCCCCTTTCAGCGTTAATGGGAGGGATAGGAGTCCATGGGAGCTGCAGTGGGGGATGGTGCTGGCGGAGGGGGTGGGGAGAGCCGAGCGAGGCCTTACAACCATCAGCAGCTCTTGTTCTTGTTCCTTTCAGCCTTAGCAGGAGGATGTGAAGCTCGTGGAGCCGCCAGCGGGATGGGGAGGGGGGAGGAAAGGCAGAGCAGGATCATAGTTTAGCTTTTGTCCTCCCTGCACAGGGTTAAGAGGAGGACACGAGTGTAAAACCAATGGGGTGCACAGGGGGTGGTGTGGGGGTGATCACAGCTCCCCCGAGCTGGGATTTGAGGGGTCCTGTGCGAAGTCAAACACCCTGGGGAGAGGGAGGAGGGAAGGGAAAAATGGGGCAAACTTCCCTCAGCGCGGCGGCCCCGCTTATCCAACAGCACCGAGAGCGCCGTGGGGTGGGGTGAGCCCTGCGCCTTATCTGTGGGGCGCAGGGAGAGCGGCTGGAGGGGAGGGAAGGAAGGAGGGGAAAAACCCAGGTGTGTGTGAGGGTTGTGAGGGGGATTCGGGGGAAGTGTGTGAGGAGTGTGGGGGTGGCGTGAGGAGTGTGTGGGGGCAGCGTGGCCGCCGCTCTGAGGCAGCCGCTCTGAGGCGGGGGAAGCTGAGGAGCGACCCCTTATCCCCTTCAACAGGGCGAAAGTTTCCACAGAACTTTGCGTGGCGGGGGGTTCGGTGCCCGCCCGCCCCCAGCGCTGCCCTCAGGGCCGCCGCTCCCGCCCCGCCGCCGCCCGGGGGGGGGCGCTGTTCCCGCTCCGCGCCACGTTTTCCCGCTCACCCCCCCCTGCCCCCCCCCCGCGCCTCCTCACTCCTCCGCGCCTCCGGATCCCTCCGCCGCACCCGGCGCTGGGCTTTTTTTATTTTTTTCCATCTCCTCCCCCACCCCCCCCTATCCCTCCATCCCGGCGGGATAAAAGGGAAGGGAATGGCTTGTCCCGCCACGCCGCGTTGGTGGAAGGGTGTGCCGGGTAGTGGAGGGTGTAATGGAGGTTTTGCTGAGTGAGGCGGGGGAGGAGGTTGGGACTACTTGGCGGCGGAAGGGGCGCGCTGTGCGAGGCGCTAGGCGGTGCTGCGGCCTCTCCTCAGCGCTTCCTGGAAACTCCCGCTCAGGAGCGGGGGGGGTGGGGAGCGGGAGGGGAAGAGTCCCAGGCCGGGAATGGGAGAAAGGGAGGGGGACACGGCAGAGCTCCCTCTCCATGCCCCGACACCCCTCAAACAGCACCCCCCTCCTCAATTCCTGTGCAAATGGAGCAGGGAGAAGTGAAGGATAAACTCCTTCCTAACAGCCGTGCTGGTTGGGGGAGGGAGGGAAGAGGGGGGTAGACCCTCCGTTTCCCCCTCATAACCTGGGTGGGAGGCAAAACCCTCCTTTTCTCCCTCAAAACCCCTCCTTTTTCCCCTCAAAACACCCTCTTCCCTCAAAACCCCGGGGTGTGAGGGCAAGCCCCACTTTATCCCTTCATAACGCGTCCCTCAGTACGCCCAAAACTGAGGAATGGGGAGCGGGATGGGGGCGAAGAGACCCTCACCCCATGAGGGGGGGAGTGGGAAAGGACCCCCTAAACAGCCCCAATCCCCCCGTGTTCCCGGCGTGGGGGCGATCCTTCGATCCGGGGGCTCAGAGGGAGGCGAGGCCGGGCTGGGAAACGCGAGCGTTGGTACAGGAGCATTTTAGCACAATCGGGCTGGAAAGCTCCGACTGCAACGGGCTGAGAACAAAAAAAAAAAAAAAGAAAAAAAGAAAAAATAAGAGAGGAAAGAGAAAAAAAAAAAGTGAAAAGGCTCCTTTGCTGCCCTCTGCCTGCAGAGGCTGCAGGGGAGCCCCTGCCGCCTCCTCGGCTGGGGAAGGGCTTTGCTTTTCCTGGGTGAAAAACTGAGGAAACTGGGCCAGCTCGCACACCTGTGGTGCTTTCACGGCATCAGTCAGGTTGGAAAAGACATCCTGAGATCATCGAGTCCATGGTTTCCTTGCTCTGGATGCAGGAAATGATCCTTTTTCCCAGGTGTGGGTGTGCTCCTCTTGCCCTCACTTCCAAACAACTTTGGTAAGGGGTAAAACTCATCCTCATAGGAGGTGGCTGAAGGATGTCTGCAAGATGATAAGACTTTGGGATCTACAGTGTAATACCAGAACTATTTAACGACACAACAGTAAAAATGCATAACGTATGAAGCCAGAAAAAAAAAAAGGTGGAAAAAACAGGAGGGGAAGGCGAGTCTGCTGATAAATGCCCGTGATACACAAACACGGCCAGTAAATACCGTGTGGTTCATTAGATACGGGCTGGGGCGATGCTGCCCAGCAGTTAAAGGCCTCTCACTTCCTCTGCCTGCTCCAGATTTGCCTCGTACAAGCTCCTCTCTCCAGCTCTGCCGGTTCCCAGTTTGCCACCCTTTAAATGTGGAGTAGTTGATCCTCTCTGCTGTTGCAATGCAAGGCTTTGATGCCAAACCCTCCCCTTCCTCCGCTGAATCCACAAGTTTCAGGGATGCTGGGGCTACTCAGGAAAAGCAGGCAACATGTAATGAAATTATGTGGAAGAGAAAGATCCATTAGAGCAAGGAGATACCCGTAAATCCTGTTAGCGACCAAGTATTTCCATAGAAATTTCCTGATTGTGAATGCCCAACACTTCTCCTATGCTTCCATTTCCTTAACACCATTCCTAAATCTCTACGTGGCTTCATTTACAAACCTAAAACCTAAATGTAAATGGAGGGGGGAGGAACTCTTTGAAGTCCTGTCTCCTTCGTAGGTTTTAACTCTTAAATTTCGTAGTTCAGGGTCTGCTGGAAAGAGCAGCCTCCAGCTCTTGGACTACGAATAATTTCTTGTCTTTACACTCAAGTTAAGTGTGAGGTGTGTGGTTTTAGCCCTTTTAATATCTTTTAGTTACCTGCTCTTTGTTGTACTTTTATTCCTTTGGTCTTTGTACTCCAGCCAGTGCAGAACAGTTTCTAAATATGTGGATTTACTGTCAGCCTCATGGTGCTTCCCTTAAACATCAAAACATTAAAACACAAAAGCTCCCTGATTACTCATCAGCAGATCGGTGACTTTACACACAGACAGCTTTCTCTGGAGCAAATTAAAACAATTCCTTCAAAAAATTTGGGCTGAGATGGATTGTTTCCAGATCCAATTTTTTTTTTTTCCCCCTCAATAAAAAGGCAGGTCCCAATAAACAGCCACTCTGGAGTAGCTGATCGTTCACCACATTGTGATGCTGGTGGGTTTGGAGTGACTGCAATCGTGTGTTTGGAGAGCAGGAGATAGGAAAATGTCACTTTATCCACATATCCCATGAGAATAAATCATCCTGGACAGTTCAAATGGGTAAAGTGTCCCCCAACAAAGAACTCATTCCATAGCCTGGATTGCAAAGCTTGACATTGCCTGGTGGACAGTTTAAATTATAATGGAAAATTAAAAAAACAGATTAAGACAAAGAACTGAAATTCTTCAACTGCAGGAAATTTGAGTGTTGGAGAGAAAACCCCTCAGCTCCCTGATTTCAGAAACTTAACTGAGGAAAAGTGGTTTATTCCTACATGTCTTTTTAGTCTGCTCTTGTCTAAGTTATTGTTTGTCCTCTTGTTTTTATGGCAACCACTCCAGGACTGACCACTTGAATATTCACCACTCAAGTGTTTGTAGTGATTCCTGAGAACTGGGAGGGATAATGTGCCCAACACAGGGATCCTCAGCACGGCTGTGTGAGAGGGAGAAGAGACACCTTGAGAAGTCTCAGGTTCTGAGATTGAGTCTCAATCAATTATTCTGGCTGAAGTTTGTTCAATTAATGATGTTAATTGCCTGCCTGGAGACTGTTTAGAATTTGAAACCATTTCATAACTGATACATAAAGATTTTACAGTTGGGAGTGATTTTTTGATAACAGATCCAATACAAATCCCTCTCCTGCTGTTTTGTGGGTTCCCTGGTGCCAGGTGGAAGGGCAGTTCTGCTTGGTTTGGGAAAACAGATGATCTGGTTGAGAATTGTGCTTTATTTTAAGTAATTATCAGATTAAGGGTAGTATTTGCACCTGTATTTTTAATGTTCTGGCTGAAAAAAAATATTTTTCAAGTTACTCAAATAACTCCATTTCAAGCAGAGATTCCACTGAACCAGGACTAGCAGAATCCAGTAAAAAAAGGTGTTAGTTTTATAAAGCTGCAGTTGTAGCACTGAGCACACTTTAACCAGGGAGAGCTGAGGTTCTTGGCCTGGAGTACTCGGGACTTGCTATGTCTGAAGTGGTTATCACTGAAACATCACTGAAACACTGCAAGAGGCTGCTCTTCATCTTCCCAGTCTCCTGCCAGGCCTCTGGCGGAGGATGAGGGAAGTTTACAGGAGCTTCCCAAATGGGAAATGAAAAAAAAGTCATTTAAGTGATGTACTTGTGAATCAGCAGCTGAAGAAACGTCATGTGAAGGGAATCCCACTGTTAACAACAGAACAGTTCCCATGTCTCTGCTCAAGTGAAAGCTCTGGCAGCACTGTCCGGTCACAGCTGTGCTGCTAAACCTCCCCAGTTCCACGCTCCAAGTGCTGGCAGCAGGAAAAGGGGGGAGCAGAGAGAGGATGGCAGTGCCTGTGCCATGAGCTGCTGTTGTGGGCACCAGGGTTTGCCTTCCCCACCACAGCAGGTCACAGGAGCCACAGCCGCGAGGGTGGGGAGGGGTGGAGGTTACTCAGAGATTATCCAGCCTGAGCAAACACGCTGGAGGAGTCGGGCAGGTGCTTTTGGAGGAGGAGTAGGTTTCAAACACACTTCTGAGTCCTCTGCATGACCTGTTGGGGATCCAGCAAGGCTGCGTTAGTCCCAAGGCCAAAGGGGTAAAATGCAGGTAGGAGACAGAGGTGTCTTCTCTCTGAGGCTGCCAAGGAGAGATAGTGAAGAGAGAGCACAAGACAACACAAAATTGCCAAGACATCATGCTCGTTTTTCAGCAAACACCCATTAGTGAAATTGTTTTCTTTGTCTTTGACAAATCAGTCCAAGCCCACACACATCCTGCAGGATACATTACACTCAAGGCTCGAGCCTCTCTCATTGCCCAAACAGCTCTGACACCCTGCTAGTGATCATCTACTGAAGGCACCTCATTTCACATCGTAGTCCCTCATGACAAAATAATTCCAACTATTTATACCCTTTTTTAATCAATGGAATATGCTCTGATGTATAAGCTGAATACACTGTAAACATCAACAGTGGCTAAACTTGATTTGCAATTTCTGGTAATGTGGAGCTGCCCTCTTACAAACCTCTTTGCTATTCTTCTGGCCTCAAAGGAATTAAAATGTTATTTCAAAGACCACTGATGACACCATTCAGTAGCTGGCAAGAGAAAGAATCCATGGATGGAGTTAAAAGGGAGATAAAAGCAGTCTGTGCCCCAAACCCAACATTTTTACAGTGCACATGGGCTGGTTGTGTGAGCCAGATGCAGAGAGCTCCGGGGATGCTACGCCGCAGTCCTACAACCCTAATTCTTGCACATTTAAGGCTGTATCTGATTAGGCATTTCTGTGTTTTCTGAGTATGTAATTATCTAGCACAGTACGTGCGAGTTATGGAGTAAACCCAGTTGGGAGTGGAGCACTGGGAAGGGGAGAAAAGGTCTGTACGTGGGTGGGTGGGTTTGTCCATGTTGGTGATTGCAGAAACCTGTGTGTGCAGTGCAGAAAAAAGGCTTTCCTGGAGGGAACTGAGACAAAATCCTGGCACTGTGCTGCGAGCAGTTATCACCTCCCTGTAGGACCACAGGGGAGGTGATAAAGAGATCCCAGATCCTTGTAGGATCCTCCTTAGGAAGAAATTCTTTACTCAGAGGGTGATGAGGATCTGTCACAGTTGCCCAGAGAAGCTGTGGCTGCCCCATCCCTGGGCGTGTCCCAGGCCAGGTTGGACGGGGCTTGGAGCAACCTGGGACAGTGGAAGGTGTCCCTGCCCATGCCCATCATGAGATGAGCTTTAATGTCCCTTCCAGCCCAAACCATTCTGTTGTTCTGTGATTCTGTGATCCAGAGCACCTGCTCAGGTACAGTCCCAAGCAGGTGACAAGTTGAAGAAATAGAAGTTTCAGGCTTCTCAGAGTTGAGGAATTAAGGAAATTCAAGTGTCCTTGCTGTAAATGCAAGGTAAATTATTCATTCTCTCTCTGCCCCCCTCTTTCCTCCCTCTAGTTCAGTTTTCTTTTCATGCTTTAATCGTTTTGACACCAAGCTGTACAAAAGTAATTTAAAATTAACATGACTGACACTTGGTAGATAGCAGGACCCAGCACAGGGCTCCACCTTCTACTGGGAACTGTGGAGGGGGGTTCTGGATTGGCTGCAGGTCCTGAGGCAGCTGATGGGGACTAAGGAAAAACATGGCAAACAATTAATTTGCTAATTTAGTTTTCTGTTTAATTTGAGACCAGAAAATTGTCAGGCACTCATCAGCCCATGAGCAAGGCTGAGTGGACTCAGGGCAGTGCTGCACTCCTGACAGCAAGGAGGGGATGTGTTTGATTAGCCAGCAAAGCAATCTCTCCTCCGGTACCGGTGGCATTTCGCAGGCTCGATATCGTGTTTGAGCACTGAAGTTCTGCAGCGCTGGGATTTGTGTCACCTCTCCCCGATCCGGCGCATTTCGTCCACCTGATGATGGTCTTTTTCACTGGGGTGATGTGCACATGTGTGTTGAGAAACAGCTGTGAAAAGTTGTCACCTCGAGCACAGAACACGCCGTAGCCCATCATTAACCTGGCACAGCCACACGGTGCCTCGGTCAGCCGGAATTCTGGCAGGGATAATGACTCCTGCACGCGATCAGCGATGCCGAGGCGTAACGAACCT
Source organism: Pithys albifrons albifrons (assembly GCF_047495875.1). Lineage (NCBI taxonomy): Eukaryota > Metazoa > Chordata > Aves > Passeriformes > Thamnophilidae > Pithys > Pithys albifrons. Next base: position 4,210,177 of record NC_092481.1, read on the forward strand.
GTATCGGGACTAATGTCCTTTGATGGGGAAAGAAATGCTCTAATTTGATTTCCTCCCTTCAGCTGCAGAGTGTGTAATTTCAGATCTGCACAGAGCGGGCCCTTTACGCTCTGTTTTGGGCCTATTTATGATTGATTAAATTGAATTGTATCTATTTATTTCACGCATCCAATTCAGGATTTCACTAGTGGCTCATCAGACAAGAAAGTGCACAATTATCGGGAGTGATAAATGACCACAGCCCTCAATTTCCTCTGGTGCATTTGCCGGGATTTGGGGCTGTGCGGGCAGGTGGGTGTGCGAGGAATTGGGATCATATTAAATCGAGGAGTTGGTTGCCAGCAGAGGGAGCGAGGGGCAGGGCCGGGTTCAGCGGGGAGTCAGGAGGTTGGAAACAGGACCAGCTCCCGAGGAAGCGTCACACAGCTCTCTGGAAAAAGAAACAAGACTGTTGCCGCATCAGCACAATTTGTTTCTCTAATCCAGATGAACCAAGAGATAGGATCTCGTTTGCGAATCTGGGACCTTCTTGGCCTCCCAAATTCACAGATTCCCTCTTGCCGGGCTAAGTGATGCTCCCTGTAAGCCCAGGTCACTAGATGGTACTGTTGCTGCTCAATATTGACGCCTCCGTGGGCCATCTCCTTGGGAAACTCACATTTCTGCTGAGAGGGAAGGAAGGCTGTGCAATTTGTCAGGGAGACGGAACGAGGAGCCAGGGAGAAGAAGTAGGTCAGAGCTGGTTCCTGGGATTCAGCTGTTGGAGGGGGAGCGGAGAGATGGCAAGGATTGTGCCTATGCTGCTTTGCCTCCACGTTTGCTGCCCCAAGAGAGCACAGTGTCAGCCCTCATGCAAACCCTGTGAAACCTGGGGTTTGGTCAACCTCACTCGTGGTTAAGTGCTGCTGGGGGCAGAGGGATGAGCCCTCTGTGGCTGCAGTTGGGGGAAGTTGTGTCGCTCACTGACCTCGGTGCACGTGGAGTCACCTTCTGTCAGGAGGCAATGGTGGCTTGGGCAGCAAATCACAGAATGAAGGATGTTTTGTGTTGGAATGGACCTTAAAGCTCATCTTATTCCACCCCCTGACATGAGCAGGGACACCTTCCACTAGCCCAGGTTGCTCCAAGCCCTGCCCAGCCTGGCCTTGAACACTTCCAGGTATCTCCACTTCTACACTAAAAGCCAACCCACAATGAGTGCCTGGTCACACAAATTCCTGAACCTCTCCAAAATTCCCCCAAGCTTTTAAATGACATCATCACCTGGGTCCCATCCCTGTGAGGAGGTCACCAATCTCTCCCTCTGAAATTCCACCAAGCTTTTAAATGACATCATCGCCTGGGTTCCATCCCCATTAGGAGGTCACCAACCTCTCCCTCACGGAGAGTAACAAACAGGTTATTGTGCTCTGTGCCACAAACAAGCCCCATCCCTCCTGCCTCTGTCCCTGGGAGGAGAGCAGGGAGCTGCTGCCTGCCCGGCCTGCGCTCGGGTTTCTATTAGAGGGGAAAGTCAGGCCAATTAAATCAGGCAGCATTGAATCCCTAATTGACATAAATGAGACAGACAGACAGCTGGGAAGACTGGGAGGAGGGGAGGGAAAGGGGAGCAGGTGCCCTGGATGAGAAAGAGATGAAAATCCACCCTAATAGTAAGGCAGCTTTCCTTATTCTGTGTGTTTAGATTAGCCAGCAACATCTTGGAAAGTGTCTGAGCTCCTGCTGAAGAGAAATTAGTGAAATAAATACAAGTTACAGCCATTGTGGAGCTGATTAGAATGTTCCCAAAAAGCTCCAAACAAACCCAAAGCAAAAAAGAAAAAAACCCACCCTCAAAGAGACTTTTAAATTTGTGTAGTTAAATTAAGAAATCTGGTTTTCCCCATGCAGTTTGAACATGAGGCCTTGCAGCTGAACAATTACAAAATCATTTAAAATCATATTTGTTTAATTTTCCACATCTGAGCAGTGCTTGCCCAGGTATTTCCCCCTCTCCTTTTACAAAGGAGTGCTCTTTTGCCTTGAACAGACCTTTCAAATAGTAATTTATACAGAAATAAGTTATTTAAATTCATACATTTCAGAAGGATGAGGCATAGAGGGGAGGAACTTGCCCTGGTCCCACCCGGCAGCGCTGGCTCCGCGGAAGGAACCAGAATTACCAGCCCTTGCCCTGCCTCACCCAGGGTGTGCCCCGATGGAAACACAAACTCATGGCCATTTTCTCCAAACACACCTCTGGTGCTGTACCGGTGAGAAACAAAGGTGGGAAAGCATTCCCGAGTGGATGAGGGTAACCAGGAGGGGGGGAATTCAGTTTTGTGGTGCTGGTAAATCCTCCAGTAGCACAAGAAAACAGCGATTTGGGATTAGCTCTTACAAACCAACCCCTATCTTACTTTTAAAATAATCAAGATTTGCACATTGCAGTGCAAGAACATCAGAAATGCTTTTCACTTAACATTTCCAGAAACTTTTGAAGTCTCTTCCCGAATATTTCAACACATTTTCCTTCCCTGTTTTCCCAGCTGGGATGATTTTTTGCCAGTACAGGCAATTCTTCTCGGTATCCATGGGAATTGCCTCCATAATTAGACGTGCACCCAGTGCACAGATCAGAGCGCTCCAACCCAGCAGCTGGAACTAGGAGGCAGGTCTGATTAAATCTGCTCTGCCACAAGGAGAAAAGCCAGCTTTAATGAAACATCAGAGGAGCTCCCTACCCCGTCTTTAAACAGGGCAGCAAAAGGGGCTCCGGGATTACTTTGTGAGTCGCTGCTCATCGTGTGCTCACAGCTCACCGAGCAGAGAGCGAGCACAGCACTGAGTGATCCAGGGCCTTCAAACTGGGGATCTGCATCATTAACAGGGACTGATTGCCAGCAGTGGTGCTTGGTAAAGAGGCTCACAATCTGCCTTCAGAATTACAGCAAGGACTAGAGAGGTTTTCTCCTCCATAGTTCAGGATAACCCTCTTCAAGCCAGTGTGATCAGGGGCAGCTCGTAGAGGAACTGGGTTCATCTGGGTTTCCTGCCTTGCCCAGCAGTTAACTATTTGTGAATCCACCAAAACAAACACAGAGCCAGCCAACAGCTCTTTTTTTCATACAATTCCAGAATGGTTTGTGTTGGATGGGGCCTTAAGGACCATCTAGTCCAACCCCTGCTAAGGGACACCTTCCACCAGCCCAGGTTGCTCCAAGCCCCGTCCAACCTGGCCTTGAACAATTCCAGGGATGGGGCAGCCACAGCTTCTCTGGGCAACCTTCATGGAAAGTAAATGATTTCTATTCCTGCCCAGCCAGTTCTGCATGTACAGTGTGCTGTGCAGGGAAGGGAGCTGGTGAGATGCAGATGGTTGGATAGAAATTATTAATCCCATACGAGTTTTTTACCTTTAGTTGCTGCTTCTACTTGGTGTCAGAAACCCCACAACTCCCGGGGGCTGCGACACGGAGGGGATGGAGGAAGGCGGAAAACTCAAGCCTGCATTTCTCTACATTTTTTAAAAATAGAGCTGGTAGTCAGGGTGGTTGAAATTCCAAGTAGTTTGGTGGGTGGGGAAAAAAGCGACTTTTAACAAATACTGATTTTCCTGCAGCAAAGGACACGGCGGGGCTGGGGGATCAAACACGGCTCCAGTCTAGACAGAGCCACACTCCCCGCCTGTCTCAGAAGTTCATACAGCACCAGCTGAGCAGAATTTAGCATCTCATTTCCCTAACACGATTAAAATGCAGCTCTGTGTCCTGGGGTACTGACAGACCCTCAGATCTATCCACGTTGCCATTTCCAGTGCTGGAGGAGTCGCTCGCGTTGGAAACGCGGCCCCGTGGCCGGGCGGCGCTCGCAGGTCCCAGTAACGGAGCTCTCCTCAACTGGGGCTTGAACTCAGCCCTTCCTGTAATTCTATAATTTGAATATCATTTTCACAACCCTCGCAAGCAGCAGATGAATGAGAGATTCCTGGCTTTGAGTCAAAAGCTGCGGTAATTAAATGTTTATAAAACACTTTAAGCATGCGAAGTGCTATTATAGACAAGAAACCAACAGATCTGGCAGATTGGAGCCGGATTTTGAGGCACACCAGCAAACACAGCTCATTTCCCCCTCTACATCTCTCTTTCAGAGCTGCTAACAGAGATTATGGAGGCCATTACCAGCTTCTTTTTATTATAACCAGAATAAGCCAAATCAGAATCACTTCCTTTCATATGAACATGTGTGATTCAGAAGTTTTTCCCTCTGTAATAAGTATCCAAGCAGAGGGCCAGCTTGCTGTTCAGCTCGGGAAGGAACTACCCCTTGGGAGAGGAGAAATTGCTGCTACTTCTGATCTCTCACATAAAACTGAAGAGCTTCCACCTGTTACAGGTTTCTAACACCATCTGCTGTTTAAAAAGAAGATGGCATTGGAGCTCAGCAGCACGAAGAGTTCCTGCTTGTTTGATAAACCAGACGTGACACCAGCTAATCTGGAACGTTTCTGTAAGTGTCACAATTCCCTTTTTTTTTTCTCTTGCAAGCCCTGAACATATTTCAACTTGATCCTCTTTATGAAGTGAATCATTTCTTCACTAGAAGACCCAGAAACCCAACAAGCAGCAGCTGAACACCAGGTCCACACCACAGCACTTCAATCTTCATCCCCAACCACAGAGCTGCATCATTTCAGCACCAAAGCAGATTTCAAGCAATGTCACCCCCTCCAAAGTCTGGCCAAAAAAACTGACTTAAAAACATTTTCTTAGTAGAGAGCAAATAATTTTTCTATTAAAATAAAAATATTGACATTTTGCTGGGTCACACTGCTGCCTTTAGGACAGAATAAATACTCTAACCAAGGATTATTTTACTGCTTCCTAATTGAAAGTGATACAAACTTTTATCCTGGGGAAAGCCACAGAGCCCTGGAGTTCATTATAGGTCTAAACTGAAGGCTCACCACCAAGTGCTCTGAGGTTGTTTTCAGATATTCATAATAACAATAATTTAAACAAATAAAGAGAAGAGTTTTCTCTGCATTGGTCCCTGCAGAGCCTTGGCCATTCTGTGGCTTTAGACAGAAATCACCCAAAATCTCAAAGTCTCACACCAAAGAGAGGTTGCAGCTACAGGATCCTTCTCTAATGGAACCACATCAGCCCAGTTCCAGCATCACTCCCCACACTCCCCATTTCTCACCCCCTCCACACATCGTTTAAAGAGTCAGTGGCTCCTTTTGTAAGCGATCAGCTCCTCACCCCGGCACTTTCCATGCACTTGGTGACAAAAGAGACCTTTTACATGTCAATTTATTTTCAGACAAGCATATCTGAAAGGGAGTTTCTCTCCGGAGTCGAATTAGTATTAATGGCAGGTGTTCAGTGCCACACAAAGGGAGGGAGGCAGTAAGACAGCTTGATGTTTTAATAACCAGAGGCAGGAGACTGGAGTGGCAGCAGCCCCTCCAGCTTCCCTGGCGTGAGTGAAGGTTTTATTCAGAGCCCCCGTGTACTGCCAAAAGAAGACCTTGAAATATTTTAGATGTTTTCTTTGCCTTAAAAGAGGGATTAAATTGTTGAATATTCCATGAAAGCGCAGCACCCGCCCCACATACCGTCGGACACACTTGGAGTCACCGAGGACTTCCGAAGCCTCCTGCGTCCTTGGGGAGGTGGCTGTGGCCACCACGAGGAGGTGGTGGCACCCAGGAGGCCACCAGCTGCACAATGCACCATCCACCAGTGCCTAAGGATGCAGGAAAATGTGAAAAATTACATGAACTACTCAAAGGTGGAGAGGGATTGGCATTAGTTATAAAAGTTAAAAACCAGACCAGTTTCACTGTAAGAAAGGAGATGATTGCTGAGGAAGTTACTGCCCTTCAGGTTTAAAGACAGCCTGAAGAACCATGATGGGGATATTGATCTGGCCAAAATACATTTATTTATGCCCTGGTTAATCTGACAGAGGGCAGAACCACATCTTTATAGGGGGAAGGCACAGCTGTGGTACAGTGGGAAGGAGGAAACAGCCTCCCAGCTGGGTCAGCCTCTTACAGCAGAAAAATTGATTTACGCCCCAGAATAGGAAAGTTGAACCTTTCTTATACAGAAGCTGTATTATATGGAGCTGTTCAATATTATTTTCAGACTCTTTGACTTTGGAATAACTTGCTCTTTCTGTGCAGGTTAATTCCAGGCAGACTCAGCAATCTGAGGCTGGATTCTGGGATTTCTGCTGCCTTGAGCTTTCATAGAGACCTACAGGACAAAAGCTTAAAGGTCAAGTCAACTGTTAAACACCCCAACTCACACAAAGTTTTCCTTGTGAAAATTTCCTTAGGTTTGGAAGTTAAATCCATTTTTGACTCTTTTGAAGTCACAATTTGTGATAACCTCTGTATATCTTCTTTGTCCCAAGTTGCAGCTGAATGACCTCAAATTGTTGTTAGAGCAGATAATTTGCTCCCTCTCAAACATCAGCTCCCCAAAACAGGCATTAGAAACCTAACTTTCACCTCAAATAACAGAATTTCAGTTAAATAACAATTGGTCCCAACTGGATTTTGGCAAAGGCCTAATATTGTCAGGACAAACCCAAAAAGGCAAGGAGAGAAGAACCCAACCCATCACAAACACCTAAAGTTCTCATATACAGAAAGTTCAACAAGGCCATTTTTATTGAGCACTGGAATTAAAAAAGTAACAGCACTTGGTTGATTTGGAACTAAAAATCCAGACTTACATTTTTACTTATGGATCACTCAGAACAACGTGGTTAAAAGCACCCCAGAGAGGAAGGTGTAGCCCTTCTTGTTCACTCTCTGCTCCACAGGGATGGATTTTCCAGAAGCTACAGCTGCACCAAACACAGAGTTCTTCTGACTGAAGAGCTCAGTGAGGTGGAGGGGTTTGATTCTCCAGGTACTGGGGTTTGGCACCCCAGGTGTCACCTCAAGGCTGCTCTCCCCATGCCCACCCAGCTCTGCACCTGGTTGGGTTGTCCCACACACCCCTGAGTTGTCACCACTTGGCTTCACACCAGCACAGCACAGGGAGGAATAAATAGAGGTTGCAATGTTTTGCCTCAGTGGTATTTGAAAACATTCACAATTTCATACAAACATCCTTCCAAGCAGGGCACATGTTTGGTGTAAGACCTCCTAAACCCCAGGATTTATGACCCTGATAGTCCATGTCAGGAGGTTGACAGGGAGTGTTGATCCCCACCAGCACATCCAGCCCCATCCAGCACTCCAGACCTTCCCCTGAAACACAGTGAAGAAAATATTCTGCAAAACTGCCAAGGTGTCCACTTCAACCCCAACAGCCCCAAAGGGACTGACCCCAGCCACAGACTGACAGATATTTATAATTATTGTATTGGTTGCAGGGAGTAACATTTGCACACCAGTGGCACAGAGTTACTATGGAGTTGCAGGGAACATCATATCAGAGAAAACAAGGATTTTTAAGGAAGGCATTTTGCATAATGATGTTTCTCTCCCCTCAAATCTCAACTAAATATTAAATCCAGCTCTGCTGGGGTCAGCGGCAATACCAGTAAGAAGATCCACTGTGAACTGGTGCCAGCCTCCTCCTCTCAGCAGCTCTGGGCACTTGGGCCATACTTGCAATAGAGAAAAAAAAATTGTGACTATTTCAGCTTCTCAGTGGCTGCTCCAGGGATTAAACCATGACCTGCTTGGGTGAGGGTAAAGGAGGAGAGAGCTGCACATCTCAGATAATTCTTTTTATGGAATTCTCCATTTTAGAGCCAAGTAGGACTAAGCAAAAAGAAAGTTTCCTCTCTTATGATAGGATCAGCTAAAAGTAGCAGAAATTCACATGAGAACCTTTGCTGGTTTCAGTCACTTCCTGGAGCTCAGGAGTGTTTGCAGCCGTTGCAGCAATCCTGGTCGTCCCAAGAAACTGCCACCACGGACCCAGGGAGCTCCAGCAATTCCCTGCAAGTCAGAATGGGGCAGGAATTTATTTCTAGCACAGTTTGTCTCCACGTGTTGGTTTCTATTAGCACTAAAATGTCCTGAGAGTAAGAAATTCCCCTCCTGCCACCTCCTTCTTCCACGACTGGTTCCAATCACTTCCCACTGTGGTGAGGAAGGTGTTGCACCTGAGAGAAGGTGGCACGAGGTGCAGCACTGCTGGTTTTCCCATCAAGACCAGATGAAAAGCTTTGTAGCATTCCCAAAAGGCAGACAAGGAGCACTGTCCCCACACAACTCAGGGAAATGACCGGATTCTGCAGATAAAAGTCACGTGAATGACACGTTTATTGTACGAGTCAGAAAGAAACCCTGAGTTACCAGCTGTAGGACAAAGTTAAATTAAAAAATAAAGGATAGTTTGGTTCAGAGGTTCCTGCTTAAGGGAAAGGAAAACTCAAAAATGGTAAAAGGAGGAGCCAGAGCCAGCCCAGAGCTGTGGCTTTGCCAGGAGAAGGTTCCGTTGTCATCCCCACCTGCACAGGTGACAAAGTCCCTGGTGATGGGAGAACATGGAGATGGGAGGGCAGAGGGAAGGAAGGAGCCAAACATAACAGGTGTTCTGGACAGCTGAGCATCTGAGGGAGGGTTTGGAAAACCCGTGGTTTGCTTTGTTCAGAGAACTGAACTGCTGGCTGGACTGGAGGAGTGTGGGAGGGAGGGAGGGAGAAATGGAGGCTGGAAAATCAACCTTACATGGAACACACGCACAGAAAGTGAAGGGGAGGGAATTCCTTTAGGGACACGAGCACTGCAGGCTGGGAGGCTACAGGGCTGGCTTTGGGAAGGACATCCAAAGGTCTGAGGGAGTTAAAACCTCAAAGCCTAAATCCCAGATGTGATACAGTCTTCCAGCTGCAGTGGAGTTGGAGAGGATCAATTCCAAGAAATGCTGTAGCGACAACAAATACTTGCCCCTACACAGGGAAGGGTGAATCAGAGCTGCTTTTTAGTGCCACTTGACATCAGTTATACATTCTAGTTCTCATATACACAGATGGATGTCTTTAAAAATTGACAATTTACACTTCAAAAAAGTTTTACAGTGAAGTTTTCTCAGCAAAGATCAGTCCACACGAGGAGGAGGAGGAGCCAGTCTTTCAGGAGCTGGAAGGCACTTGGCCTTTTGAGAGCAAGTCCCCAAGGGAGCTCCAGTGCAGACACTGACTGTCCCCTGTCCCCATCTTCCACAGGTGTGCAAAATCCAGTGTGTGCCTGCACCGTGGGGCTGCAGCCCAGCCTGGCCTCACAGGGTGGTGGAGGGAAGTTTCTTCACCCGCCTCTGTGCCAGGATGGAGGATTCGATGGGCTTCAGCTGAGGGCTTGGCTTGGAGCTGTTCAGTGCAGAGTAAGTGGCAGCCATTGCACCCTTGGAAAAAAGGAGAAGCAATTCAGGTGTAGAAGTCGTTTAGTAGGTGTAGAAGTCCTATTTCACTCATGGCTTTACAACATGAGGGACCACAGCAGCCAAAGCCAGAAGCATCTTCCTTTTTTCCTTTAAATCTCCCTCCTGCACTGATATGCTGTGAAAGAATCTCCCCTTTTATTTGCTCCCCACAAACCCAGCTTGTCTGTATTGCCTCCCCTGCCCCGCAACTCTCCAACCTGCCATCCTGCTTTCCCACTCCAGCACAGCTTTCCCGAGGTACACAAGGAACCAGCTGAAGGTCCAGCCCAGACTTTGTACCTTTACAAGCTGAATGTCCTGGTGATTGAGCTGACTCTGGGGTAAGCTGTCCTTCTGGGTTATCCAAGGATGCTGCAGGACCTGCTTGGCTGTGAGACGCTGGTGAGGATCTACGTGGAGCATCTTTGATACCAAATCCTAAGGGCATCATTTGGAAAGTCAGACTTTGGTGCAAGATTTCATACCTTAAATGCAAAAATACCACCTGTCCACCCCCAGATTAGGTTTTAAATTCAAAGGCCAAGTTTGAAGTCCTCAGACATCAAACTCTTTTTGTATAAAATACGTTTGTGGCAGGCCTGAGAGGTATAACACAGCAGCAAACCCCACATGGGTCAAGCATGAGGTTGGTTTTCCATGCAAATAGAATTAAAATCCAGAATAAAGCTGCTGTGGGGGAGGCAGACATGGGGGAGAAGCTACACTGCTGGTTTTCTTCTCTCTCTCGTGCCCTCCTCCGCTGCCTGCTCTAAACTTGCCTCACAGCAACTGGCCGTGTTTCACCCCAACCCTTGCACGTAACACAAATACCAAACCCTACCTTGGCCATGTCAGAAATAGTGTCCCAGTTGCCTCCACTGATGGAGAACTTTCCCCCACCTATCCGGGTCAGGATCTCCTCTGGAGTGTCACTGGGACCGTTTGCAAATGGAGTGCAGCTGGGGAGAGGGGAGTGGAGAGGAGAGAGTGTTGGATTTGCTGGCCTGGGACCCAGGCAGGGCAGCAGTGACTGAGGAGAGGTCCTTCTGTCACTGCCGAGCAGGGGGGTCACAGTGCCAGCTCTGCCTTCCAGTGGCACAGAGCCACTTACCCAGCGAGCATCGTGTACAGGAGAACCCCCAGGCTCCAGATGTCACAGCCCTCGTCGTAGCCTTGACGTTTCAGTACCTGCACAGAACAAGCAAAGGGAAAAATAAAATCTGTTTGGTTCTTGCTGAGCTCATTTCATAAGAGGGGGCTCAACCATATGCAAAGCAGCCAGAGGCTGACAGAACAGAATAGTCTTGGTTTAAGATCAGGATTCAAATCAGACTTTAGTTTCATGGAGCAGAGGAACCCCTCAGGAACATTAAGGCCTGTTCCAGTGTGGTGACACTCCATGTGTGCTCCATGCCATGCTGGCTCTCTTTCTTTCTTCCTCACCAAGATAACTCAGTGGAAAGTCATCCCAGCTCTTCTAACAGGTCACTTATGCAGACCTGTTATTAGGACAGTGCAAGTTGGAGGACTGCATTGTAACTGCACTTGAGATCTATTTGTTCATTACTACAAGTTGTGTATCTGTAGTCACCTCCTCCAGGGCAGGCTGGAGTTGGGAATGGGACAGACCGAGTTAGGGAGCACAGGTTAGAGGAGGGACAAGGGCTCTTAGGTCAGCACTAACCTCAGGTGCCACAAAGTTTGCTGTATAGCAGGGAGTCATGAGAAGCCCATTCTCAGCCCTCAGCTGCTTGGCAAAGCCAAAGTCACAGATGCGAATGCTCTCGGGGTTCCCCGACTTATCCACGTAGAGAATGTTGCTGGGTTTCAGGTCCCTGTGAACCACCTGTGGAGCAAAGAAAGGGCCATTCTCATACCCCAGGTAGATAAAGGTCTGAAAGCTGCATGAAGACACTCAACCCCTGCTCTGGCCCCACATCTGCTGTGCCAAGAGAGCAACACCAGCAAGAAGTAATTGTCCTGATGGGCAGAGTTACTCCCTGAAGGAGAGGGAGCATAGTGTAATCCCAGGAAAACCATACTCACCCCTTGGGAATGCAGATACTCCACTGTTTTACAGATCATGTGCAGGACTGAACTGGCTTCTCTCTCTGAGAAAAATTTCTGTCTGAGGATTTTATCCAGCAGCTCCCCTCCCCTCATCAGCTCAGTCACCAGGTACACGAACTTCCCATCGTCGTACACCTTCCAAAGCAAACACAGAGAGGGGTGACCAAAAAGTGCTTCCAGAGATTCCCTTTTGTGCTTCTACCACCAAGAAGCAGAGAGAGATCAGCAGAGGTGGCTCTGGGGATGCTTCTCCACCCCAGAATCGTGGAATATCCTCAGTTGGAAGGGATTCATAAGGATCATCAAAGTCCAACTCCTGGCCCTGCACAGGACAATTCCAACAAATCCCACCCTGTCCCTGAGAGTGTTGTCCAAATGCTCCTGGAGCTCTGCCAGCTTTGGGGCCATGACCACTGCCCTGGGGAGCCTGTTCAGTGCCCACCACCCTCGGGGGGAAGAACCTTTTGCTAACAGAGAAACAGAGTGACACACAGAGCTGGGCTGCTGGGCTGCCCGTGCTGGAGCTGAATCTGCTCCCTGACCAGCCTGCACTTCCTAAACCAACACACAGGAAAGTCATTCAAGCCACACTCACATCTTTCAAGGTGATGATGTTTGGATGCTGCCCATACCGCAGCAGGATTTCAATTTCCTCAGAAGGGTCTCTTTTGCTCTTGTCAATCACCTGCAAGAGTAGGGAGAAGCATTAACCACCATGGGGTGAGAAAGGGGCCAGGACAAAGCACACGAGCTGAATTTGGAGTCCTGTGGAGCTCCTGAGCCATATCCTGAGTCCTCTCCTTTCTGTAGCTCTAGAAATTGTCTAGTTGCCTCATCAGTTCTGCCCCCAAACCCCAAAGTTTTGTGGCTGTTTTATTTAAGAACTGAGGTAGCCACAGTTTTGCAAAGGAAGGTGAGATGCTCTCCTTGCTCTGAGAGAGGGGCATGCTGCTCCCTGCTGTTCCTAGGGAAGTGCAGGTACATGCACAGGAGCACAGAAATTGTCCTTTTAGGCCCTACATGAGCAGGGAAAGTCATTTCATTCCTGGATGTTATTTTTGTCATCATGGGACAAGCAGAAATGGAACCACAGAACGGTTTGGGTTGGAAGGGACCTTAAAGATCATCTATCCCAGGTTGCTCCAAGCCCCATCCAACCTGGCCTTGAACACTCCCAGGGATGGGGCAGCCACAGCTTGTCTGGGCAAAACTCTGGCAGGGGAGCTCAGTTGTGAGGGCAGGGCCCAGACCTTGACTGCGTACTCCATGTTGGTTGCTTTGTGGATGCAGCGCTTGCACACGGAGTAGGAGCCGACGCCGATCGCCTCCTTCACCACGTACCCGTCACTGAACTGGACATTCTTGCCGTGCAGCTGCTGCGGGAGCAGAAAGGAGAGATGAGCTGGGAGGGTTCAGGGAAGGGCTTGTGCAATGTGATGAGTTAACTGGCAGAGCTGGCAGACTGTCTGCTACATCCCACAGCTTCTCCTCCTGGCTGGGAGAGGGAGGAGAGGAGAACAGGCAGATATAGGTCAGTGGGATAACACTGCACTAAGCACGGTGTGTTTGGGTGGCACCTTCAACCCACAGGCATTCACAGACCCCCTGCCAGCACAGGTCCACCTGGGGAGAGGAAAAGCCACAGCCCCACATTGCCCTGACAACCCATACACAGTGTGACAGTCAATGGAAATGAAAGAAAAACAGGATGCAAAAATTCCAAACTGACACTGCCTCAGGCTTCCTGTCAGTGCTGCTCCGGATGGTGCAGAGGTCCCACAGACCTGGAGCATCTCTGCACCTTCAAACAGCTGTTGCAATGTCTCCATTTCTTACCTGCACAACTGAATGTAGGGGTGGCTGGGCAGGTTTCACCTTGCCATCCTCCATCAAGCCTGTGGCCACAAAACTGAAGCCTCGGAAGAGCTGATGGGCCCCTGCACTAGGGGGGACACCTGGGGAATCTGCAACAGGAGTTGAGAGACAACTTGAAGAGGGCTAGACCTGACAGCAGAAACCTTCCCCTCCCTTTCAGGAGCTCCTCATGAATTCACTCCAAGCAACAGCCACACCAGCAGCACTGAGCTTACCCCTACAGAGAATCATGGAATCATTCAGGTTGGAAAAGCCCTCTGAGATCACTGAGTCCAGTCATTCTCCCAGCACTGCCAAGGCCACCACTAAACCATGTCCCCAAGTGCCACATCCACATGTCTTTTAAATCCCTCCAGGGATGGTGACTCCAACACTGCCCTGGGCAGCTGTGCCAGGGTTTGACAACCCTTTCCATGAAGCAATTTTCTTTCATATTCAAGCTATACCTTCCACGGCACAACTTGAGGCCATTCTCTCTTGTCTTATGACTTGTTACTAGTGAGAAGAGCCTGACACCTCTATGGCTGGGCCACCCCCCCAGTGCTGGAACCATCTGAGCTGGCAGCACCAGCCTGAGGCAAACCTTGCCCTGCTGGCACCGGATACCCTCTGGCATTAAACCCCAGAGTCTCATCTCACACAGGAAACTCTGGCCCTGTGTGAAGTCACACAAACCTTTTGGTGTACGTGACGTAAATTCTGTGTCAAAATAAAAGGTGTCATCTGGCTGTCCCACTGCAGGCTTGAAGGGGGGCTTGATTTCCCTTCGGTACAGCTTCTGCAAAACACACACAGCTCAGCACTGCTCCCACAGTGCATCTTCCCAAGGGTGCAAAGGCTGGCAAGGAATGAGAGGCCAAGAAAAGATTTTGGGAAACTCTTTGGCTTAGCATTTAGCTACAGCAGCCTGAGGGAGGACTTTTTGGCTGGTGGGGTGCTTTGGAGTCGGTTTGTAGAGAAATATTACATGTTTATCATATAATAAACCAAGAAAATAAGTGTTCTAGAAAGGCAATTTGCCCCTGCTCCAAATAAAGTATTTTCCTCTTGCACCTCCTCCTTACTCCCATTAGGGCTTTGCTGACATGTATCTCCCCAGGGATGGTCAGAGGAGATGCCTTAGGAGGACACTCATATCCTAAAACTCCCACAAGTGCCTTTTTAAATTGCTTCTTGAAGCTAAAACCTGAAATGAGTTTTACTGGCAGTGCTGGAGGGTCAGTGTAGCAGCTTGCTGGGGCCTTGGAAGCATTAGAAGTGATCTTCAAATCCCTTACCAAGTAAGGGAAAACAGGGAAGAAGCAAAATAGTGTGGTGAAGCAGGGAGTTGGCCAGAAGCAGTTGGGAAATGCCAGTTCAGTGATCGCCCTGATTTCCTTGCCAGGAATGTTTCCCTGATTCCTTCCCACTTAGTGCAAGACAAACCTTGTTGTGCCAAACTCCAATTAAAACCTGCGCCTCTTTGTTGAGAGATGAGTAAATTCAAACCAAGGTGAGGTGACAGGCAACTCAAGTATGGAACAGTTACGTGACAAACAGAATTTGAGTTTCAGGAAGGATTATTGGAATTGATGGGAACAGGGTTGGTGGCTCTCCCATGGCTGGTCAAGCATCATGACTGTGCTACTCCTGCTGTCAGAAGTGAATTGCTGGTGCTGAGCAGTGAAGGAATTTGCTTTTCTGCTTCTGATACTCACGTTCCAGTCAATGGTGGAGTAGAAAGGATGGCGCTTGATCTCTTCCGCCCCATCAGGTCCAGAACCTGCAAGATGCACCACGGGGAGCATTGCACTAAACCCCTGTCAAAGTGAGGGATGGGCACAACACAAAGCCTGGCTGGAATTAACCATTAGCTGAGCACAAGTGTGAACACGTTGCTGACCCACGAGGATGTGAGATGCCCTGATATGGCATCAGGTGTATTCAGAAACAAACAAACCAACTGTCTTACCTAATCTGTTGGCCGGATTCCTTTTGAAAAGGGCTCGCAGGAGGCTCTGTGCCTCAGCACTCAGGAACTGTGGCATGCCCAGCTTCGCTCTGGGGAGGAAGTTTTGCAATCAGCTGCAGGTTTAAAGAAGTCAACCCACAAGCCAACTGCAGCACCTCCACCCCCAAAAGCAGAGTCATCTCCTTGGCATTTACACTGCACCCTTCAAACTAACTGTTGATAGGAAACCGCTTGCCAAATAACGCCATTAAATTGCAAGAGCCCCCAAATTGCAACACAGCTCAAAAGGCAGCACCTCCTGTGCAGGCAGGAAAGAGAAAATCCTCTTACTTGAGGATGAGGGTCATGGTCTCCTTACGGTCCTTTCCCTGGAAGGGCAGCGCGCCGGTGAGCATTTCAAACTGGGAGGGAAAGAGAAAAAGGGGGGTGATATCTGAGCAAGGCTGAGGGTTGCACAGATCCCACTGTCCCTTCATCTGCTTGTGAAAAGCTTGAGGGATGCCAAGCCTGGCTGTAACAGCTCACAGGCACCGTGTTTTCTCAGGAGGAGCTTCGGATCACAAGGTTTGCTGTGGGAACATGTTCAGGCCAGCACCGGCTCAGCAGGAGCCCTGGGATTCAGCAGCTGCCAGATGGTGGCACCAGATCTGCACAGACGCCGACATCCCAGTGCTAGGGGGGACAGGGACATCCCCACAGACCCCACAGCCCAGCGCGCACTGGGACAGCCCCCTGGGGAGCGCTGCCTCCCACGAGAATCCTGCTCTCCTGGATGGATGCCTGAACAGCCCCTTCTTCGGGAGCCCTTTGGGGAGTGTGAGACACACCTCCAGCTCAGCATGGCTGGTAGACACACAGACCCATGTCTGGGGTGTTTCAGAGCTGGAGCAGCTGCTCCTCCCAGTGCCCGGACATGCTGGCTGGGTACGTACCATTAAGACCCCGTAGGACCACCAGTCAGCACTGTGTGAGTGGCCCTGGCGATTCACCACCTCTGGGGCCATGTACTCCACTGTCCCACAGAAGGAATAGGCTTTCTTCTCGTGGTCTATGGCCTCCTTGCTCAAGCCAAAATCTGCACAAGAGAAAGCCTGTCAGCAGGCACCCACATGCTCTGAGCAGTCACACAAGAAGCTCCATATTTCAAGAACCGACCTTGCTGGAGCAGAAGGCCCTGTGGTGTCCCTCACCTGTGAGTTTGATGTGCCCTTCTTCATCCAAGAGGATGCTACAGCAGGAATGGAAAAAACAAGTTGTTACTGTCTGCAGTTAGGGCTGCTGAGAACAAGCACAGCAGTGGATGGACTGAGATGCTGCCAAAATCCAGAGGAGGAAGTTATCTGTCCCTTCTCTCAAGTGTTTTAACTTCTACCACCAAGACATGAGTGGGACCAGGAACTCCAGGACCAGCTCCCTTCTCTCTTCACACTGAACAAATGACCCCTCCTCTGATCCCCACATGCTCCAGGCAAGAATAATCAAGCCACACAGCTGGTGTGGGCACTGCAGAGACGCAGCCTGGTGCCTTCTTCCTCTGAAGGCTCTCAACTGCTTAAATCTGGAGCCTGGAGGCTGCCAAGGATTGCTGCTCACACATGTGGTGCACACATGCTGCCTCCACAGGGCTCCTGGCCATGGTCTGAGGAGCAGGAGCCTTGGATTGGCACTGTCACCTCCCATCTGTCTGGCTTTGGGGCATCCTCCAGCCTTTCCTCTGGGGAAGGCTCGGGGCTGGATGAAGGACCCAGATCCCTGGCTCAGCTGGGCTACACGTACTTCTCTGGTTTGAGGTCCCTGTAAATGATCCCCAGGCTGTGCAGATGGTCCAGTCCCAGCGCCAGCTCTGCAAGGTAGAACTTCACGTCCTCCTCGGTGAACATGACCTGCAGGAGGGACAGGGAGAGGGTGGGTGTGGGGTCACGACAGCAGCAGCAGAACCAGCTCCACTGCACCCCTGCAAGACCTTCTACAGCCATGCTGCTCCCTCCTGCTCTTTCTAAGTTTCCCAGGACTTGCCTGCTGCTCTGAATTATTCATAGAATCACAGACTAGTTTGGGTTGGAAAGGACCTTAAAGTCCATCTTGTTCCACCCCCTGCCATGGGCAGGGACACCTTCCACTATCCCAGGTTGCTCCAAGCCCTGTCCAACCTGGCCTTGGACACTTCCAGGGATGGGGCAGCCACAGCTTCTCTGGGCAACCTGTGCCAGGGCCTGCCCACCCTCACAGAAAACAATTTCTTCCTTATATCTAATCTAAATCTCCTCTCTCTTTTAGTATCTGTTCTTAATGTGATGCTCAGCAGAAGCAGCTGCAGAGGTGAGATCTGGTGCCAGCTCTGCTGCTTTGCTGCCCCAGAGCACAGGGCTCCCCAAACACCCTCTCCTGTTGCCAGCTCTGGACTAGCAGCAAGTTGGAGCCTGTTTCCACCCCTCTCAAAGACTTTGCAAGGGTCAGTCCCTTCTCCAGGCCATTAAGCACAGATGAACTGGGAGCCTCAGCAACCCACCGAGATGCCAGAGCATACCCACCTCTTTGGAAAGCCGAGTAAAAAGGTCACCTCCTCTGAGGAAATCCAAGATGAGATACAGCTTCCCCTCTGTCTGGAATGCTGAAACACAAGCCAGAGTGGGAATCAGAGCCCTCCACTGAGGGAAGGTTCCGTGGTGTTACATTAATCACTTAAATCCCAGTGGCTCCAGCTGGGCAGATGCCCGGCATGGTTACTGGGTTAAATGCAGGTAGGGCTGATAGCTGGGGTAAAGGAGATGGCCTGTCTGTGCTGCTGAAATGGGAGCTCACCACAGCACTCTGGCACTGCAGAAAATTCTCATTTTATGGGGCTCTTCTTCCCTTTCAGCCAGTGATAGCCTACGGAAAGGGCTCTGTTCCCAGGAGAAGCACTGGTCACTTTACAGGGAACAAAGCTGCTCTTGCCTTCCTCAGAGTCAGAGTATTAACCCTGCCAGACTTCAGCTTGACTAGTTACCTCTGCTTCTCCTCGTAACTCTGTTTCTCCTATTTAATGTTTTAATCTCAATAGTTTGATGTTTGAACCTCTTCTCTCCTGGTTTAGTCTCTGCTCCCCATTCAATAGCTGGAGTGGCCATGGGACCACAGACCCTTCCAGGAAAGGATTTGTGTTAAGGGTTTGTGTTCAAAAGCAGAGTCTGCTGGAGCCTGGAACCCCTCTCCCAGCATCCCAACCAGCTCCACACTCACCATAGTGGAGTTTCACCACAAAGGGATGGTTTACATCAGCCAGGATGTCCCTTTCTATCTTTGTCCTTAGTCGATCACGGACTGTGGGAGGAAAGGAGCAGCTCAGACACAGAAAAAGGCCCAGAGTACCCCAGTGCCAGCCTTGTCCTCAGCCTTAAGCCCTTCAGCACCAGGCAGCTTGAGCCAGGTGTTTTCCCACCTCCATCACTGCAAGGAGGGTGTGTTACAGATGGAGAGAAAAGGAGGCTGTTTGGCTGGGATGGAGATGCTTCTCCTTTATCCAAACCACCCCAGGATTGCTGTGACATCTCCCCAGTGCTCTTTAAGCCATGGAGGATCAGAGCATCACAGTAAGAGTCTCCTTCCTACCTTTCAGTGTCGCCTTCTTGAGCACTTTCATGGCATAGAGGTGGTTGCTGTCAGGTGGTGTTATTTTTCTCACCAGGAAAACCTGAGGCAGAAGAACATGTTCACAAAGCAGTAAACACTGGCAGTAGGAGCTGGATGTCTCCCAAAGTGGAAAACCTCACAGTACCCCCAAAAAGCAGCTGTGCCTGAAGCTTTCCATGTGAAACCCCGTGGGTTTTTCAGGGAAGTGCTGTGTGTGGACTCCTCTCACCCCCCACCTCCAGCCACTTCAGCATTTCTGTTTTCATACTGCACTTTCCTCCTCCTGCCTTCCACACCTCTTGCTCACTCCTGCAGCTCCCATGGGGCTGTGGCTCATGCCTGGGAGCTGTGACTGAGTGTACCACAAATTCTCCTGGTTTGTCAGTCAGATCAACTCCTTGTTATTCAGGTCCAGCATCCTCTGGATTTTTACCTCCTTCCCTTCCCTGGTGTCTCATTCTACCTGGTTTTAGGCAGCTTCAAAAAGACACCACCTGCAAGTGGTGGACTTGGCAGTGTTACTGGTTCAACTGGATGATCTCAGAGGTCCTTTCCAACCCAAATGATTCTCTGATTTTACAAAGCCACTGCTGCATTTGCCCAGAAAACAGCACACAGTCCTGTCTGAGCCCCAATTTCAGCTCACTGATTGACACGAAGCTGATTTAATGTGTCAGCAGATGGTCTGTAAGAGAGATGGATTAATTAAGATGTTCAAATAGATAAGTTACAGGCTACTTCCTTCTCTCTTCACAGAAGGGAAACTCCACAGTAAACAGGGGCCAGAACCAGTCCCTGGCACACAGCACCAGTTCTGAGAAGGGAGGAACAGGCACAAGCCCTCCAAGCCCTCAATTTGGCCAACAGCTTGGCAGGCAGAGAGGTGAGGAGGCCCTTCTGCCCTGGAGCATAATGAGCAGGACACTCCTGCTCTCCTCCTGATCATCTGCAAAAGGAATTACAGGGAACCTGGACATTCTGGCTGGCCCTGAGGGAAGGCATCACTACAGCCACTGTCCAGGTTAGAAGCACTCATTTGCTCAGCGGGCTCATCCACCAGATTTTCACAATGCAGTGGGAATCAGGAAAGTGGTTTTGTTGGGGACAGTCCCTTTTGTCACCAGAATCATTTCTCTGGCATGGCAGGTAGGAAGGAGGGATCTCACCTTGCCGAAAGAGCCCTGTCCCAGCACCTTCAGGAGCTCAAACTGTGAAGGATCAGCCTTCTCAGAGCCTTCCTTCACATGGTGTGTGATGTTGATTTCCTGCACACCTTCTCCCTGAAAAAGAGAGGACAGGTTGAGCAGGACTCCTGAACAAGGGAAAGCCTTATTGGATTATGGAACAAGGATTGTAGCCACAGGCTCAGAGTAACCACGTCTGAGAGAACCACAAAAGCTGCTGCGTGCCACAGGTATCATCTGGAATAAGTAAGCCAGGGGTGGGCAGCCTTGGCCAACTCCCTGTGCCCTCCCAAGGGCTCTGCTCTGCTCGCTGCGGGTTCTGCTCTGCTTTGAACTGCGTTTCAGAAGAGTGCTTGAAAAGCACCTTCCTTTTTAAGGCACTGGTAGCAAAAACAGGAGTGTTTATGCCACTAAAAATCCCACAACACAAAAAAATACGGCACTGTTGTCAAAACAGGGCCAGGGCTGGCAAAAATCAGACATGTTGGAGCCCATCTGCTCGGCAATCTGAGCAACTCTGCAACATAAGTCTTAGTGCATCTTCAGCACATACAGATGATGCTTTAACAGACTCGAGCCTTCAAGAAGATTGAGGGGAAGCCAAGGTCTCTGGCACATGTTTTGTTTAAAACACATTATTTTACTTTAAAAAAATAAAGAAGAAAAAATAGATTTAATCAGCAAAAATAGAATAAACTCATTAACAGAGCTAGGCCAGCACTCCAGCACAGCCACAGACCCTGAGGTGATGCTGAAACACCTTCTGTTCCCAGTAAACCTTTTCCATGTCTCTGATCAGTAAAGCCCAGATTTCAGCTCAACAAAACCACTTTGTGCTGCTTTCTATTGCATCCCAAATGCACAGAGACTTTTTATACTATTAGTCTTCCACCTGTGCCTTTCCCTCCACTTCTCTTTATCACACCTAAGTGTGTCTGAACTTGAATTTCCTCTGAGCTTGACCTGCTCCGGTCCCTCTCCCACAGGGCAGGCTGGACTCAACTTCCCACTCCTACAGACATGACTCTTACTCAGGCCATAAATCCCTCATAACTGGACATCTTGGAAGGGCAAGTCCAGGCTTCCCAGCACTCCACTCCCATGTTATCCAGTGCAGATATGGTCTGGTTGCTTTTTGGACCCAAAGACCAGCAATTATGTTCCAAAGGGCATTAAACATATGATCTCCAACTAAAAGCAGCCACTCTGCATTTCTGGTTTCGTTTGGAGGCTTAGTCCCTGCAGAAAGCTGCCATGAGGAACAGCTTCCCTCCAGCTAAGAGGTCTCCTCCTGATAGTTCAGCTCTCCAGGGAGTGACTCCCTAACAGGGAGAAACCTGGGAATGGGACCAGTGGAAGTTGTAGGTTCTTCCCCTCCCTTCATCTTCCTGAAAACACTAAAGAGAAACCAGTTCTGCACAGCATCAGCACCTGTAGGACCACACTCCGTAGCATCACACACCTGTGTTGAGAGGAACATTTAAAATAACCTCCTGCATCCACCTTTGAGGTGTTTGGACCCATCCAGGACCCATTAGGGAGAAATTGTTCCCTGTGAGGGTGGGCAGGCCTTGGCAGAGGTTGGGCAGAGATGCTGTGGCTGCCCCATCCCTGGAAGTGTCCAAGGCCAGGGGGTTGGAATGAGATGAGCTTTTTGGTGCCTTCCAACCCAATCCATCCTGTGATCCTCCCACCACAGCTCCTCGGGAGCTGCAGAGCCGCATTTTTACAGCTGTGGGAATTCTTTGCAACAGCAAAGTTGAACAGTGTGTTCAACTGCAAGTGGTTTGAGCAGCCCAAGCTGCAGCTGAGGACAGGCAGGGTTTGCACACACAGCCACACCACCCAGCGAGGCCAGGAGTGGCCCAGCACAGACAGTGCTGACAGAGACACTTACTGAGCAACACTCTGAGATGCCATTTGGCATCCTGCTGACACAAGGGAGTGTTTCCCTCCCATGGACTCATCCAGGAGCTTGGAATTCACACTCAGCACTCTGGCCAGCACCTCCTACAGCCTGGTTAGCAGCACACCACAAGTGTCCAGTACGGAAACACCCGAGAGCCACCGAGATAAACCTCTCCCAGCAGCACCACTGACAAAGTACCCCAGAAGGCAGAGAGAGAAAAGCAAACCAGACTGATCCAAATATCCCATAGGAACATTGGCCAGTGAGAGCCAGGGAAGCAGAGGGAGGCAGGGGCAGAGGTACTGACCGGGCTGGGGAGCTGGCTGGGGGCAGGCAGCTGCAGCCTGCAGGGCTTGGCTCGCTGCTTCCTCTGCAGCCACAGCGTGAGGAAAGCCCAGAGGCGAGGAAGTTTAGGGTCGCTCTCCATCCTCCCATCCCGATCCACATCGTCCAGCCCCAGGAACCACCGCCCCCGCCAGCTCCCAGGGCTTGGGGGGCTCTCAGGGCTTGGGGGGATCCTGGAGCGCTGTGGGGATGCTCAGGGTGCCAGCAGAGGAGACACAGGTGGCTGCAGCAGTGGCAGATGCGCAGTGAAGACCAGAGGCTCAGTCACACGGGGGCAGGTTCATGCTCCCAACTCCCCAGCAACAGAGCTTGTGGTTGGGGCTTTTTTTTTAGGGGGTGTTTTGCTTTTTAAAAAAATAATTATCTTACAGGTCCTCATTCATGTTTGGGTTCTCTGGCTCAGACAAGACACTGACAGAAAACATGAATGGTCTAGTTAAAGTGATTTCCATCTAGTGCTGCCTGAATTTTACATCAGACTGTGAGCTCTGAGGTATTTCCACACCAGGGGAGGATTCTGAGAAGCCACTTTTTAAAAAGGAAGAGAAAAACTCTTGAGAACCCACACAGAAGTGTGACACCATCTCAGAGAGCTGCTCGTCTCTCTGCTCTCACACTGGCACAGGGATGGGATTCAGGGTGGATCAAACCCATGGGCATCACTAGGATTTGTATTCAGTCCTTCACTTGCATCTGCTGCACAAGTGGCTGCTGGAGTTTTCCAAAAGCCACCCTGGGAAGATCCATGTGAGGTGTTTTTAAGGGCATTTCTGATGCAGAGGTTCCAACTCGAGTGCAGCTCGGATTATTGGCAGGACAGAGCAGAGGTTTTAGAGGGCTTGTTTTGCCTCCTTCTCCCTCCAAACCTGTTCCCCTTTGACCTTTCTATCAGCACAGACAGATGTTTTCTGCAGCAAGACCCTGGGGTGTGCAGGTAAGAAAGAAACCCCTTGAAATGAGTCAAAAGACACCCACACAAGAGCCTCATGTCAGCATCACTTCTGAATTTCTCCAGAGAGCACAGAGGATGAAAAGGGGATCTTGGCTTGGACCAGAGACACGAATTATGACTGTCTTGCCTCCTCCACCCCCAGAACGTGCTTTTTGAGAACCAATAATGAAAGAACCAAATGACTTAATACCAGCCAGGCAGCTGGTCCCACCTCCACCTCAAGGGGCTGGGAGCAGGTGCCAGGGCATGGACAGCACCGTGCAGCTGCTGAACACACCCAGGAGCCCCAAAAAACTCCAACCTCCTTCATCCTGCCACAGCCTAGGGAAGGAGAAACCCTGTCCACAACGTGCTGCCCAAATCACCACTTGCACAGAAGCCTCACATTGCTCAGTGAAGCTGAGCAGGAGAGCTGAGAAATCCTGCCCCAGCCAAGACCATTTCCCATGTTGTGTTCCCAGAGTGGGGAGAGGAGCCTCAGAAAAACAATAAAATCTCCCCTGTGCATCCACACAACTGAAAGTGCCCACCCCAGCATGGTGACAAGATCAGAAAACCACAGGAGACACAAACAACGGCACGGAAAGGGGGTGGGTGTGGGGAGGAAGGAGGAGGAGGATGAAGCCGAGATCAGGATGTCATGTGAGCAAGTGAGCAATAGCTGTTCTCTGTACCAGCAGTCCCACGGAGCTCTCAGCTCTCAGGGGCTGGTGGCAGGAAAGGGTTTGGTTTTCAGAGAGGTCCCTGACGTGGATTTAATGCAAATTAAATGGATGAGTCTCCTTGAGGTGGCCACTGCAACAGGCTCTCCTACCTTGTCTGCAGAGTCCACGAGGTCTTTCTCTATCCAAGAGATGTCGGATTTCACCTGTGGAACAACAAGCAAACATCAGCACAGAGGGGCTGGAATACCCCAATAAAGTTTTCCCAACTAACTTGTTCAGCAAGACCAGACAAGCTGTTCACAGCCACTGGTGGTTCCCCACCAGCCACAGCTCCTCAGAGTGTGATTCTGAGCTGTGTGGTGGCTCCAGGAGAGCAGCTGGAGCCAGCTCCTGTTAAATAAATTTATATTGATTGGCTTAGATAAACTCTGACAGAGCACTCAGGACACGGTGCTGGCACTTGGTTACACATGTTGCCCAAGAATCAGAGCACCAAGGAGGGACAATTAATTTCTGGCAGGTTGATTAATGTCTAGATTAGACTTTATTCTCAGCTACACCTGGACAAATGCCAAAAGCATCTGCCCTGGGTCTGCAGGGAACCTTGGCACCCCATGGCAAATATTGGGCTTCTCTCCTGGACACACTCAGCGTTTCTAAAACAACCAGGAGAACATATTCAAATACCAGAAATCCCCACATCCCTCCAGGGAAGGGCAGGGCCAGCTCAGCTGCTCTGACATGTCCCCAGCAGCATCAGAAATGTCAGTTTATGCTGCCTCTGGAGCCAGATGCAAGTCTGTGAACCCTCACAGGGACAGATGAAGAAGCTTTTAAGGGGAGCTCAGGAAAGAACTGCTCCTCAGGTAGGAAATGGCTCCTTCTCCAATAAACTCAGACTTAAGGGAAGGAGAAAGTTTTTGCAAGGTCAGTAAGTTTTTGCAGGCTCAGTCCCCAGGCCTGGTGTGTTTTGATGAAAGTACACAGATTTG
The DNA here is from genome assembly GCF_047495875.1 of Pithys albifrons albifrons. Taxonomy (NCBI): domain Eukaryota; kingdom Metazoa; phylum Chordata; class Aves; order Passeriformes; family Thamnophilidae; genus Pithys; species Pithys albifrons. The sequence continues at coordinate 4,235,109 of NC_092481.1, forward strand.
CAATCTCATCTAAGTACTTTTCCCCCTGGTTTTTAGATCATGAGCCAAGTTCAAACAGAGAAATCACCCCCCAAAAAACTCAAATCAGACTTGAAACATTTCCTCGGAGAAGTTCAAGTCTTTGGCTGCAGATGAGATAAAACATGTGACTGCAGGGAGCAAAGAGAGACTCGAGCTGTGACTCCTCTGGTGTTTTGTCAGGCAGTGTGAGCAGGATGGAGCCCATGGTGCCAGCAGCAACAACTGGGTGGGCACAGGGTGACCTGGATGTGGGGCAGGAGCTTTGGAGAGCAAGAAGAGAGAAGGAAAAACAAGCCTTGAGGGAAGGGAGGAGCTGCATGAGGACAGCGAGATTAGAGTTCAGAATTAACTGATTTTCTGCTCCAGATCAGAGGGGCCCCTGCAGTCACCTCTTCCCCTTCCTCCTCTCCACTGGCCCTGCTGCAGGAGCAGCCAGGATCATTTTGGGACAGGGAGAAGGGGGCTGTCCTGCTGCTGTCACCATGGGAAGCTGATGTTGGGGTGACACATCCACCAAAGCCACAACTGAACCCCCTCCTGAGCAAAAAGTGATCACAAATCCCCCAGCAGACCCTCCTCCCCCAGGGATCCCACAAACCCGGAAAGCAGCTCCTTCAGACCAGGCACCAGACCCTGCCCAGGGTGGGCAGGGATGGATTTCATTCCCACGAGCACAGATCTCTCTGCAGTCCCACCCCAGGAGCACACTCTGCTCCTGGGAGCTCCCAGCCACCTTCCATCACCCACAGCCTCCAGACAGGCATTTCACAGATTTCTGCACTGCTGGGAGATGATGTTTTGATGCTCCTGGAAAATAAAAGGGGCTGAGCCCAAGAGGCCACTTAAGTCAGAGGAGGAGACAACTTTTCTGAACTTCCCAACGCTGCCTTCTCAGATCAGGGGCTGGGGACACATCAGTGGGGTTTTTACCAAGTTCAAAATACAAGTCCTCTTTCCTACTTTCCCCTCTTTTTTTGAGGGAGGATTTTACAAGCCAGAAGCCAAGAGACAGGTTTGTTTTTGCTCGCATTTTGTCACTTTGCTGGTTGAGACCGTCACATCTAAATGCAAGAAAAAAAAACACACCCTGCAAAAGCTCGAAACAGATTCTGCTCTTGGCATTTTGCTTCTTATTCATCAACAACTAACCAGAAGCTGTTTTAATTTCTGTTGCTTCAACACATGCTCTGGTCCCAAAACACTCCCAAAATCTGGCAGCACCCAGGAAAGACACTTCTTAGAAAGCAGTTGTACCCTCCAAAATGCCTTTTTTTTCCAAATGAGAAATTGTTAATTAACCCTGGATAAGGTCTGGTTCTCTAAAATCAAGTGATTCCCTGATTTCCTGTGTCCTGCAGAAGAGACAGAGCAGATATTTTACCACACACTTGCCTCCTGGATCCTTGGCTTGCTGCGGAAGAGGAGCCTCAGCATCTCCAAGGCTTTAGGCTGTTACTCTCCCATCCTTTCCAAGCTGGTTCCTGAGCCTGGAGCAGCACCCAGAGCAGCACAAGAACCCTGTAGTTATGTCACTGGGATGTATTTTGGGAGCTTTTGCTGAAAGGAAACCGCAGTTTCGTATGGGGAAATGGCATTGTGTGGCGATGGCTGCACAAAGCAGGGCCAGGCGAGAACACTGGATGGGCTTTATGGGTGCTCAGGCAAGGAAAGAGCCATCAGCAAATCCCAGCTGGCTTTTCAGGAGCATCAGCCCAGCCCCCCGTGTCACACACAGGAAAAACGGGCACAGAAAGGGCAATTTCAGGGACTACACGAGGCAGCAATGAGCGACTGAAAGTCTGTGTAGTTTCCTTCCTCAAAATTAATCTGCCCCTGCTCTGAGCAGCTCAAATGCTGAACCAGCAGGGATGTTCTCCCTGTAGGATCAGTGGAATTGCAGCTCTCCAAGGAAGGGGCCAGGAGGAGGCAGCAGCTTCTGGAGCAGTATAGGAAGGACATGGACCTGCTGGAACAGGGCCAGAGGAGGTCATGGAGATGCTCCAAGGGCTGGAGCTCCTCTACTCTGGAGCCAGGCTGGGAGAGCTGGGGGGGTTCACCGGGAGAAGAGAAGGCTCCAGGGAATGCTCAGAGCCCCTCCCAGTGCCTGAAGGGGCTCCAAGAAAGATGAAGACAGAGTTTTTAGCAGGGCTTATTGTGATAGGACAAAGGGAGATGGTTTCGTGCTAAAAGAATGGAGATTTAGATTAGATATAGAGAAGTCTTTTACACTGAGAGTGGTAAAACCCACAGCTGAATGTGACTGGTCTCCTGAGGGAACTGGAAGTGCATATGTAGCTCCCTCTTTTCCCTGCTCACATAGATGCTGGGAGGGATCTGATTCCCAGCACAGGACTGAGGCCCTTCTTCCCTCTCCGCTCCCCACGTCTGCATTGCCTGACTTGGCCAGCTCCCATCTCTGTCCCTATTAAGGCATCTCTGGGTGTGTGGGGGCAGGCACAGAGCAGTGTTTGGTGCAGGATCTGTCCCCTGAGCCAGCAGACGGGGTTGTGCAACCCTGCCTTGAGATGTTGGTGTGCAAACCTCACATGGGGCCCCAAGGACCTGACAGAGCAGACGGTCAAGCACTGACACCGAGATGGGGCAGGGAATCACAGAGTTAGAGAATAGTCTGAGTTGGAAGAGGCCTTAAAGCCCATCTCATGGGCAGGGATACGTTCCACCAGCCCAGGGTGCTCCAAGCCCTGTCCAACCTGGCCTTGGACACTTCCAGGGATGGGGCAGCCACAGCTTCTCTGGGCACCTTTGCCAGGGCCTGCCCAGCCTCATAGGGAAGGATTTCTTCCTTATATCTAATCTAAATCTCTCCTCTTTTAGCTTAAAAATGTTCCCTCTTGTTCCCCCTTGCCTGTGGAAAAGAGGTGACTGAGGGGTGTCTGAGGGGTGGTGGCACTGAATTCCAGCCCTGGCTGTAACCTCTGCAGGAACCTCCTGCCACTGGCACCTCAGTCCTAGGAAAGGCAATTCCCAAAGCCAGTGCTGCCACACACAAATGGCTCCCAAAGCACAGTTTAAAGATCCTGTACTCCAGCTCTGTGTAGAACCACCCTCCACCTCCTCCACCCTCCCAATATCAGCTCCATAAAACAGGACACTTGCTGGCCCTATAGGTTTAAATCAGAATAACCAGGGACTGCCCTTTCCTCCTGCCAGGATCCAGTTACACTCCCCTGAGCACTGGGAGGGAAGGATCAGGGTTTCATAAACAGGAAGGTGATGGTGTGAAGAACTGCTGCCTGAGGAGAGGCAGCTGCTGCCACATCCATCTGCTCCCAAACTGGGAATGGTGCCCCATGCCAGACCAAGGGGATGTTCCAGCAGAGGTTTCAGCTGCTGCCCAGGAAGCACTGGATGAAGACACTGTCAGACCTCTCCAGCACAGCCACCTCCTGGGTCCCAACCTCAGGAATGTGGGAGCTTCACACTCCTAACTTTTGCACAAAGTTATTTTATGGGATCTGCTCTAGGGCAACAACCCCCCTGTGGTGCAGCAGCTCCCACTCTGGAGGGAGCCTGAAATCAGAGGGAAGCAAGAGGTGCTGCAGCTCTGCAGAGGAAGCAAAGCTGGTGTTTGCTGTTGTGGAGAGCAAAGGCTGCTCTGTCTGGAGTTTCCTTTTCAAGTGGTTGTTCTCAAAAAGGGGAACAAACAAAGCAAAGAAACCTCCCCAGCCACCACCTGCTCTCCTGCAAAGGCCTTATTTGGGCAGGGCTGGCCCTTGGGCTCATTTGCAACCAAAGAACTGGCCACAACCTCACACTTCTGTCTGCACTTTTGTGGTGGATCCCCTGCAGTGCCCCTGGGAGCCTGAGAAATCCTGTGGGACACTTGTCCTCGAGCAGAGACACTGCAAGGGGTTCAGCCTGGGGTACCTGTGTGTGATGGAGCCCAGGGCAGCAGGGAGGGCAGGCTGGACCCGTTCGGGGGGATGGGACAGCGAGAAGGAAGCAGCACCTCAGGGTGAGCCATTTTGGCACAGCAGGAAGTGCTGCCCAGACAAAGGGGATGGTGGGATGGTCGTACCAGCAGCTGCAGATTTTAACTTGCTTTGTTGCCAACCAGCAACGTCCAGGAAGGCTGAGCACCCCCACAGGAAACCTGCACTGGGACGTGTCACCAGGTGTCTGTGCTGCACACACAGAGCTGTCAGCACAGCCCACAAAAATCCAAATAACATCATCACAACATGGGATGAAAGGGGAAAATTTACATCAAATCCACCCCTTGTCCCTTCACCACAATCAGGGCAAAAATTCCCCATGATCATTCCACTCTCTAAAGCTGTTCAGTATTGTCTGGCCCATTATCTTTCCCAGTTATTATCTCTGTCTCAAAATCCTGACGAATCTGAGTCACAGCACCAAAAACACTGTAATGGGTTGACTCTGGCTGGATGCAAAGCCACTGTCACTCCCCTCCACAACTGGACAGGGGGTAGAAAATATAATGAAGGTTTCATGGGTTGAGATAAGATCCAGCAGAGATCCCTCACCAAATACCATCATGGGCAAACCAGACCCAAATTGGGGATATTAAATGAATTTATTACTAAAAAAATCAAAGCAGGATAATGAGAAATAAAATAAATGTTTAAAATACCTTCCTGAGCCAGGTCAGGAGCCAGGTCAGAGTAAGCAGCTGAAAACAGAAGTCCAGCCAAGCAGAACATTTTGTGAGATCACACCAGTTTCATTCAATTGCCAAAAATAAGACAAAAAAGCCACCTGGGAGAGTTGGAGTTTGCTGGATCTAATTCAGTGGGCATTGCACTTTCAAGGCTGCACTCAAGGATTTAACACCAAGGCCACCTCTAAGGCTTCCATACACACTATTAAAGAAAATAATAATTTGAAACCCCAGATTAAAAGTGCTCCCTGCCCAAGAGGAGGTTCTGTCCTGCTCTCCTGCAAGTCCCAACAGGTTTACTCCCAGCCCACGTTCCCTGGGCTGCAGAGCTGCCCTCACTTGCAGGCATGAAACCTTGTGGGCTCTGCTTGTCCCACTCCAGCATCATCCCAAACATCAGGATCCAGGATCACTGCAGGGCTGCCTGCCCAGAGCCAGGTCTGACCACTGGTTTGTTGCATTTTTTAAGACAGAGCTACTTTGGTTCATACATGCAGGAGCCAGCTGGGAAAGGTCAGGGGGAAAAGACATGGGGGCTCTCACTTGAGCTCCTTGGCCACTTCCAGCCACACTCAGAGCAGGAAAAGCTGCAGAATTCAGTCCTGGGGGTTTTATAAAAGCAGGCAGAGGGTGGAGGAAAGAGGTGAGACATCAGACAATAGTTTTGGCAGGAGGGAGAAACAGGAGCATAAATCCTTGGGGTCATGGACAGAACTTAAAACAGGGAGGAGATTCTTGCAGCAATCCAAGAGGATCTGCAGGGAGAGGGGGCTTCCCTAGTGCTTTAACTCACACGGGAGAAGGGCATTTCCTGACAGACAAAGGCCTCGGGGATGCTGAGGCTCAGGGAGGAAGGGCCACCACAGGGTGGCTTTGAAGGTGGAAGTCCTGAACAAAGTCACTGCTACAAACACAGCAAAGGAAACCCAGAGACTCCAGGAACTGGAACTTCCCAATAACTGGATCAGGATGGGAGTGGATTCCTGGCAAGAGCTTTGCAGGAAGGGATTACTGAGAGGGAACATTTCACCCTGCACCTTCTCCAAGGGCTGTTTTATTGGTGTCCTGAAACACAAACCCAACCAAAAATGAGGCAGGGGGAGGAAATCAAGGGGCACAGATGGGCCTCTGCCCAGTGAGGTGTCTGTACCACTGGTGTCTAGAAATCCTGTTCATCCCTGCCTTCATGCCCTAATCCTTACAAGGCCAAGGCAGCCCAGAGAAGGGAATGACCAGCTCCATCATGGCACAGATAACATCAGGAGCTTCCCCTCATATGGCTTAAAACAAAAGCCTCAGACTCTGAGCATCCTAGAAGCACCCAGCCATCCTCCTCATGGCAATTCCTCTCCACTCACAGAGAGCACCAAATGCTCAGTGGAAAATTAACTTGCTGACTCTTGGGAAGGGATTTGCTGCCACTCTGGGTGGTGATCCCGGTTCCCTGCAATGGTGGTGACAAGCAAATCCCTAAAAAGGGAAAACTCAAGCGCAGGCAGCAGAGTTTTACCCTGTTTGGTGTTTAGATGGAGCAGTTCCACCTTTTTTCACTCTTTTCTTGGCCCCTTCTCACCAGCACGTTCACTTCTCTGGTGTGTCAGGCAGTGACCCACAGCCCCTTCTGTGGAGGTGACACAGAGAGGAAACACTGCAAAGTCCTGGAGGCCACAGGACGTGGAGGTCCAGGAGACCCCAGTGCACTCTGGCAATGAGGAAAGCAGCAGAAATTGAGCGTGGGACATCCCAGCAGAGCGTGATGGACAGTGGTGACAGGTACCTGTGTCTGCAGCCATGGAATTCCAGAATCCCAGAACGGTTTGGGTTGGGAGGGACCTTAAAGCTCATCTCATTCCCATACCCTGCCATGGACAGGACACCTTCCACTGTCCCAGGGTGCTCCAACCTGGCCTTGGACACTTCCAGGGATGGAGCAGCCACAGCTTCTCTGGGCACCTGTGCCAGGGCCTGCCCACCCTCACAGGGGTATCACAGACCAGCTCTGTCACCTCAAAGGGGCTGAAGGCGACAGGTACCGGTGTCTGCAGCCACAGGATGGGCTGTGTCACCCCCAAAGGGTGACAGGTACCCATGTCTGCAGCCACAGGACAGGCTGTGTCACCCCAAAGGGTGACAGGTACCGGTGTCTGCAGCCACAGGACAGGCTGTGTCACCCCCAAAGGGTGACAGGTACCCGTGTCTGCAGCCACAGGACGGGCTGTGTCACCCCCAAAGGGTGACAGGTACCCGTGTCTGCAGCCACAGGATGGGCTGTGTCACCCCCAAAGGGTGACAGGTACCGGTGTCTGCAGCCACAGGACAGGCTGTGTCACCCCAAAGGGTGACAGGTACCGGTGTCTGCAGCCACAGGATGGACTGTGTCACCCCAAAGGGTGACAGGTACCCGTGTCTGCAGCCACAGGACAGGCTGTGTCACCCCAAAGGGTGACAAGTACCCGTGTCTGCAGCCACAGGACAGGCTGTGTCACCCCAAAGGGGCAGGAGCCCAGGGCACCCTGTCACCCCTCGGGCACACTCCAGCAGGTGGCACTCGGAGCATCTTTAATGTCCAAAATGTTTTACTCTACTGAGACAGGACGAGAAGAGCCCAAAGCATCCATTTCATACACATTCACATCACAAACACCCCTCTGAGAAGATGCAGCACTCCTAAATAGGGGGATCAGAAATTATTAAGGGATGAGGGGTTTTCTCAAGCAAATCCTGAAGCTGAGGAAGGCAGAAGGCAGCAGAAGGCTCACACAGCTGAGCTCCCATCCTTGTGCTTCACATCCTTTTTGACCTGCTCAGGTTTTAACCGACTCATTTGACCAGGGGAACCCAAAATATCTGCTTTAAATCAGAGGCAGTGCTCATTTTCCAGTTTCCTTTTGGGATGGAGAGAGCAGAGAGGCTCCAGCACAGGCACCCCCCTCGCACTCCCTGCTCTCCTGCCTCTCCTGGCTCTCTCCAGGGGTGTGTTGGCAGCAGATCCCGAAAGTGTTTAAAAAAAAAAAAGAATATAATTTCTCCACCCTTTCCAGGCACTACAAGCCACAGCTGGCCAGGATCAGCTGACAATGAGCTGTTTGGGCTGAAGATGCAAGCTCAGGCAAAAGATGTTCCCAAACCCACCGAGACTTCCCAGATAACTCCAGTGCTGCTGCTGTCACAGAGCTGGGAGAGGAGCCCTCGGAGCCAGCAGGACTTTGCACCCAGGGAAAGGAGATGCCAGAGAGGAAAACACCTTGAGCAGCCAGGAGATAAGGAACTACTTAGTTATGCAGCTTCTACAGAGCAAATCACTCACCATTTAGAAAGTGCAAAGGATAAAGCCTCCCCTTCCTGCAGCCCTGCAAACACTTCCCAGCAAGGAGGAAATGTCTCCTCTCAGCAAATTCCAATCAGCTGGTGGTAAAACCAGGAGACCCCGTCCCAGGCTGTTCTGAATGCAGAGGGTCACTCAGGAGCCAAAACCTTCCACCTGGGTTTTGTTTTTCAGTAGACAACAAGAAAACTCTTTCTAACTGAATTATAAAACTCTTTCTAGCTGAATTATAAAATACAACACTGGTTTCACAACAAGAGCCAGGAGTTGTTTGCTGCCCTTGGAGATATCGTGGGATGTGGAAACTGTTCTCTATCACAGGAATGCCAGAATTCCATACTCCTCCCACAGCACACATGCTGCTGGCGGCTTCCCCCTTGCAAGACACACAAAAAGTGGTCTCAGGGCTTGGTAAAGCCTTTGCTTGGGACCTGCCAGGGGTTGGTCTGTGTGTGCTGGGAGAACTCAGCTTTCTCCCACCCTCTGGGAAGGACACACGTGAGAGACACGCTGAAAGAAAAGTGGTTGTCACGTTTTCATGGTGAACTACAGGAGTGTTGACAGCAAAAAAAAGAAACATGCCCAAAACACACCCGAGCTGTGTTACCAACACCCCGATGAGAGAGCACAGGAAGAGCATCTGCTGGAGCACAGCACTATTTTATCACTTAATGCTTATAAGAAATACAGATGTAGCCACCCCCCCCTCCCTGGCCCAGCTGCTCTGCATGGTGGGGATGAGCCCAGAACACCAAGATCACTATCCATGCCCTTCCCAAACATCACAGCATGGGAATTACTGCCACCCTCAGCACTGGGAATACCATGTTTTGTCCTGTTCCCCTAAGATGCTATTTCAAGGAGTTTTCCCCCCCTTACTCTGTCCATGTGGAGACCCCAGGGGTCCCCTCCTGGACCTCTGAAGGTATCACTGACCCCAGTCCTGGTGTTCTCTGCCTGATCCCAGTGCAGAGCCATCACCTGTCCCCCTGGAAGCAGGCACTGCACATTCCCAACCTGCAGCCCGGGCTGTGCAGTTAAATCCCCCTCTCTGGCAGTGAGGAGGAGCACAGCCACGGCTCGGAGTGCTGTGGGAGCACAAGGAGACCATGCCCTCAATTCGCTCACTGTTCCCACCAGCAGCTCTGCCCACACCGAGGTTTCAGGCTAAAACAAGGGATAAACGCCCTCATTTTCCATATCCAAAGAGGTGACATTTCCCAGCTGTGCACTACAGGACTTGCAAGGAAACCCTTCCTGCCTCAGAGCACTGCAGTGAGATCAGTGGGAGCTGCTGGGAGGCAAAGCCTCTGCCTCCCTCTCTTTGGAGGCTGCCCCAGGCACACAGTGAGGGCTTTTCCTGAGAGTGAAGGAGAAGAGCTCCAGGCAAGGCAGGAATTCTCAGATAGCTGGGAATACCCTCCCAGGATGGCCCCAGCCCCATGGCAGCCCCTGGCAGGCAGAATGGTGTAACCAGGGGGAAAAATATTATTGCAGCTTCACCTGGAGCTATGGAAGGAATTTACTGCTCGTGTCCAAACTAAGCTTCACTTCCAAATAAAGCTGGGACTTGTAAAGCTGCAGGAGCGTCAGGCAGGCTGATTGTGTGTGCAGGGAGAGTCCTGGTCAGCATCTCAGCCAGCTGTGGAGCCACTGATCCCCAACAAAGCCAGCCAAGGGGACTCCAAGCTCCCAGCTGCTGGCGTGGGATGATCCCTGATCCAAGCCCACTCTGATCCGTTCAAAACTCAAATGGGAATTACTTCTTCTGGTTGAATTCTTCAGGGTCCTTTTCAGTGCCAGCCCTGATCACTGCCCCTGGCACAGAGGGAGCTGCCACTGCTCCATTCCGTGTCCATCTCCCTTTCCCTCAGTCTGAGAGAGGAGCCTGTGATTCCTCCACAGCTCTAGGAAAGTGTTGACAGAGCTCTGGCCTTGCTCCTTCTGCCTCCTGGATCCACAAAGAAATCAACTTCAGCAATCCTACGCCCTCTGCCCCTGACTCAGACTGCCAAGAGCAGCCTGGGCAAGGAGGGGCTGGCAGGAGGACCCCTCACCTCCCTGTGGGATCAAGAGCTCCTGTAACTCTGACAGGGAGAGGGATGACACAGGTTTCCTCCAGGTACAGCACACACTAACAGATTTCCATTATTTATTTTTTCTTCAATAAAAGAAGCTTTCTGGAGCCAGAACATGAGGCAGCTTCTATGAACCCACGAGGGGGGTGGAAATGGAAGGGGAGAAACCGGAGCGGTTTGGATGGGTTGGGGCTCCACGTGGGAGGGCGGCTGGAGCTCCGCAGCCTCTGCCGCATTCCTCGTGTGCAAGGCCTGTAAACTGACCCCTCTTCAATTATTCATTAGAGCCTGCAGCTCATCAGAGACTCTGCTCCTCAAACAGGCGTTTATTTGTGTTTTTTAAGAGCTCAGAAGCTGCTGTTCCCCATAGCCCAGCCTTGCCAAGGACAGAGAGCAAAGGCTCTGCCAGGAACAGCCCAGGAGCTGTCAGGCACTGCTGGAGAAACAAACCCACTTGGTTCCTTCAGCTGACAAGATGGAGAAGCCAGTTTAAACTTGGAGCTTTACAACTGACAGGCTGGAAAAGCCAAATGTTAAGAGAGCTGCCACAGCCACAGCCCACTCCCTGTGGGGCAGGGGGAAGGCAGATTTCCAGGCAGCACCACGCTGTGCTCGAGCTGTTCTGCTCCCAGCAGGTTATCCCAGCTCTGCCCAGCCACAGGGGACCAGACTGGCTGCAGCACTCTTGGTTGGAAGCAGCAGGAGAGGGGCAGGGGGCTGAAAAGGGATTTGCTGAGGTACCTGCCCCTTCCCAGAGCTCCACAGCTCTCCAGTTCTTGGAGAAGGTAGTGGCAGCTGTACAAACACACACAGCCTGCTGCAGAGCAGGCACTTGTGAGCTTTGAAACCCTTCATTTAAGAGGCTGTGATTAGGGGTGTGCAGTTCTGACAGGGATCACACCCCTGGGCATGATTCCTGTCCCACTCTCAGCCTGGAGCTCATGTGCAAGGCTGGCCTGGGAGCCCTCCCTCACCTGGAGCCCTAATGGACACACAGCCCAGGCTGGATGGAGCACCCTGGGCTGGTGGAAGGTGTCTCTGCCCATGGGGTAGGACAAGATGAGCCTTCCAGTCCAAACCATTCAGTGTTTCTATGATTTGCCCCTTGGTGCCAGCAGGTCTTGGATCATTCTTTCTTCCACCCACACTGTAAAGAAAAGGTGCTTCCAGTTTCTCCTCTGGCCACCCACTCCAAAGAAAGCAGGACAAGGTCAGTGGACATCCTGCAGGCAGCAAGATGTGCACAGAAAGTCTTGGTGAAGGAGATGTTCCACAGAGAGCATATCATGCCACGTGCCATGATGGGGCAGCACAAAGCATTCCTCTTACATCCCACAGGAGAAGTGTGAAGAATTCCCAGTTCCTGACAAGAGGTCAGAGCAGGATTCCTCCCCAGCCTGCCGGAAAGCTGCTCCAGCTACATCCAGTTTGCAGGTGGGAGTGAAGAGCTGAGTTCAAGTTCCTCATCAGGAGCTCTGTAACAAACTCACAGGTGGTGTTTCACCCAGAACAACACACTCTAATATTAATGTTGGTGATACAGGTGTTTGTCTGGCCAGAGGTGTCTATGCCCAGTATTCCATCATGCCCTTCCAAGATGCGGCAGGGAAGGACCTTTCTGCAAGCTTTGCCTGGTGAGGGCAGGAGGATAAACCAGCAGGAGCCACACAGATCTGGAAAAAATCCTTGTCTTCTCCTCTACTGCATTCCCACAGCCTGAGCAGGTGGGGCACCTTGTGCCTGGCTCATGTGCCAGGGCACAGCCCTCACTCCAGTCTCAAAGGTCTCTTTTAAGGTGCAGAGCTGGAAGAGTTTAGTCCTTCCCTTCCCCAGCTTTCACTGTGCTCTGTGATTATCAGCCAGGAACAAGCTGATCAGCACTCCCAGCCCGTGCCACGTTCCCTCCAGGGAGAGTGTGGGCTCACTCAGCACTGCAAATCCACTCCTCTGCTTTTCATTATGAAGTGATTTCACTAATTGGGAGTTGTACTTCCATGCATAATTTCTCACACTTGGCACCTTCAGGGAGCACAGGCTCACCCCTCAGCCATGCTGGGTGCAGAGCAGGCTGGCAAACCCCAGCTATGAGATTCCATTTTCCAGCTGAATTCAGTTGCTGTTCCCCAGCTGAAAAAGGACAAATTTCAGCCAACATGGCAATTAAAATCTGGAGAACACAGAAGGGAACAAGGCTCAGCACCCAGGACCAATGCACAGCCTGCCAACCAGACTGGGGCAGAGCAGCTTCAACCACCACCGGCAAAGAGGATGAGGGAAGAAATCCATCCTTGTACCTAAATTTGCCAAAGGCTCCTGTTCAATGCAGCCATCATGAAGAAAATTAACTTTTCCCCAGCCCAAACCAGCACAAGGATCTTGCAGGCAAACACACCGAGGTATTTGTGTACCAAGACTGTTCTGGAAAGGTGGAATCCACAAGAGGTTGTGAAATGCACCAGCTGTCCTCAGTAGGAAGCTTAGCTGGAGCTACAGAAGCAGCAAGAAAGTACCAGAACATGGCCAGCCTGGCCCAAAAACATCCCCTCACTACCTCAGCAGTGACCATTCCAATGTGTTTCATGCCTAGAAACTCCAAAGTGCCACAACAGCAGGTGAGATGATGACGGAGGCATCAAACTCATCACCAGAGTCCATCAATCTCATGCTACCAGCTGTGAAGTTCCTGACTCTTTTGAGGAACTCTGGGATTTCCTACCCTGCAGAGTGCCTTTGGTTACAGCCCAGGCAAATAACCAGTGTACTCCTGGCAGATCCTGCTGCCAGGGACAGGCGAGGGACGGGGCTGCTCTGTGGGTGTTGAGTAATCGCCGCTGTCGCTGCTTCAGGTTATTTTTAGAAGAGATCACAGAACGAGCCACAAAAGGATAGTGAGTACAAACCTGGAAAAAAGGTGCCTCTTCCCCCTCCAGCTCTCCACACACAGCACAGAAGGGTGTGGGAGGGAGCCTGAGCAACCTTCAGCTTGAGCACAGTCACCTCAGATGGTGACGGCCGCTTGTTCCTCCCGCCTCAGTCCTTGCTGTGGGCAGAGCCAGAGCCAGGAGCTGCTGCTGAGGTCTACCCCCAAAGTGAACAGAAAAACACAGATATTCTGGGTGCTGCCTGTCCCCCCATCTGCAGCATCTCGGGGCAGAGCCTGCCCTCCAGCTGAAGGTATGTGTTTACAGGAGGGATTTCTCTTGTGCTGGGAGCAAACATACCTTGTACAAACTTGGGAAACGCCACTGAGGTTATTTCAGGACGACGTAGCAGAGCTTTGTGTGTTCAAAAGTTACCCAAAATGGGATTGTCAGGCACTGCTCACAGGCATTTTGGCCACAGTGCCTTGGAAAAATGGAAAGCAGGACACCTGCACCAGCACAGGGCTCCTGTGACTTCCCTGCTGTGGGATGTTGGACAACTTGCCACTGCTCTGCTCCAGCTTGAACTTCACATCCATGTCCCACAGACACAGAACAGCAAAGGGAAACTCAAATGCTTTTTGGCCTCTATCTCGTGATCTTTCTGTTGGGCAGCATCTGCAGATGGAATCAGCCAGGGTTTGTCTCAGTGATGTTCTTCAGAGAAAAAAAAAACCTTAAATGATCTTTAAAGCAACATCCTTCAGCAGCTTTTAGGGGAGGGCAGCTTAGCCAAGTATTTGAAGATGAAAGAGGCAAAGTCTCAAGCCTTAGAAACCCAGCTGGAATCCAACCAGAAGACACAAATTACTTTTTCCCCATGCCAGAGATGCAGTGAAGAACCATAAACCCACTGTTCTCAGGAGAGGGAAATGCAGAGTTTCATTGACCTGAGTTCATCTGACCCACACCAGATTTCTTTGCAGACTGCTGGAAAAGTGCCAGGCCAGCGAGTGGGACAGAAAGGCAGAACAGGTAGGTGAGATTCAACAGCACTGCTGGAAATCCACAAAAATCTCAGGGGAAAAAAACCCAGCTGAAATGTAAATAATTGTTTTTTTAGGTTGAAATTTCTTTTACTAAAAATACAACATAACCAACTGGAAAAACGACACAACAAGCCCCCAGAGGCTTTGGCAGGGACGATGATTCAGAGGGAGAAGCTGCCACAGGGCCCTCAGTGAGGGCACAGCACACGACAAGCTCTTGACAACCTGCTCGGCAAGGTCGCCCAGGGCAAATCGAACACATTGTGTCATTCCCCACAGCTGGAGTGTGTGTGGATCAGAAAAGGAAATCCTGAAAGGATTATAATTTCACGGTACTGCAATGGCTCTTCTGCCCTGCACAGCCTCTGCAGGACAACCAGGATGCTGTAACAGCATCAGTGCTCAGTCCTGTGCTTGGGGAGGGCTCACATCACAGAAACCAAGTCCTTCAACACCACCTTGGTCATGTGTGGGGCAGGACGAGCTTTAGGTGTCTCAAGAAGGAGCAGCAGGTTAAGCTCCCTGCCCAAAACACAGCAGACAGCAGCTCAGCTCCCTCTGCCATTCCCAGCTGGTGCCCATGGGCATGCAGAGGGCAACCTGGCAGAAGTGGAGCTTCTCCCAGCCCCACCAAGGCAAGAGAATAAACAGATACCAGGCACTCAGCAAGGGCAGCTGTGCCAAAACCATCAAATACTGTTGTACTTCTTATCCCATCTGGCAAGATCACAACACAGAGAGAGGCATAAACACGGCACCGAAACACCCCAGGGATTCTCCCTTCTTGCCCTCAGCTACAGCCACCAGCCCAGCTCCTGTGTGCTGGACCAAGGCAGCCCTCTGGGAGCTTCCCAGGCATGCCTGGATGACCAAAGGGACAGGAAAACAGAGGGCTTATCTTTCCTCTTGCCCATCTCCAGTCCCTGGCACTGCCACGTGCACTCAGCCCGATTACAGTGCAGCAGCTTACAGGGTTTATAAATAGCCGTCCCCAACCCGTTCCCAGAGTCACTCACACCCCCACCCACCTCGGAGGGATGACTTGAAGACATAACCCCAGAGCATTTTTACCTTGGTTGGAGGATTCCCACCTTCTTCTGGAGCTGCCTGCCCGTTCTGCAAAGGAGGAGAACCTGTGTTAGCACATGAGGGCCATGGGACTGCTCCTCACACACCTTAAAAAGGCTTTGGGAGCCCTTCACGTGGGACAAGCAGGGCAGAGTGGCACTCAGGACATGGTACAAGGTGGTTGAACATTCCCCCCATACACCACAGAGTTTTGTCTTTTATCTCGCTTGAAAGAAACGCTTTTGCCCAGAGAGTCTTTCCACACTTCTCCAAATGAAATTAGGGCTCCTTACACAGCAAATGTTGCCTGTGGGGTGAACAGCATTGCTGCACCACTGAGTGTGGAGCCCTGAGGTGGTGGGTGCAGGATGATCCCAGTGCTCCAGACACTCCTCCATCCTGCACCCACATTATGGCCATCCCTGCGCTGTTCCTTGGGATCAGTGGGAGCAGCAACAAGGGGTGAAGCTGGAAGAGCAGTGCCAAAATGCAGTTAACAGCAATTGTGCCCTGACATTGGCTTTAATAGAAACACTTATCACTTATTTATTACCCTATCACAGCTGATACCTGCAGGAAATGTGCCCCACCTGCCTGGGTCCAGGTCCAGCTCTGTACAAAGTCAGAGCAGGTGACCTGAGCCACCTGGAGTGGCACCAGCTGGTCACAGGGAGCCCCAGAGGGATCAGGTTCAGCACTGGAGAAACCAGTGGGAGCAGAAGTGGGTGGGATTTCATTAAGACACAGATACTCAGAGCAGGATAAGCACGTACAGAAGGTGTTCTGCAGACTGTGGAGAAAAACAAGGGCAAGAAGACTTTGCTTTGACATCTATTTGCACTGCAGTCTCAGGCTCCAAAAATCATCTTTCTCTGAAAGAACAAGGCCAGTTTACTCACTCCTTTTCAGATGTTATAGCCCAAGAGAAGAGTTGCAATGCCAATGTATTTTGGCCTCAGATTCTTGATGGAATTACTGAGTTTAGAGCCTTTCAGGAATCGACAGAAACAAAGCCAACTCCTTCCCTGGAGAGGCAACAATTCAGTGATATGATCAACCTGGCTCCTGACTCTGGACTCCACTATCCCCTTCTTCCCCCTGGGCTGAATTTAACTCACTACCTTTTAATATAAAGCAAAACTTACAATTGCTGACCTTGACAGAGCTTTGGGACCGCTGAGAAAACTTCCTTCTAATGCTGCACTTACTTTCCATGACATTCACTGGCCACTTCCAGGTTCACACTCTCCTGCTTCCCACAAGAGGGTTTTAAACCATCCCTGCTGCATTTACACTGCTCAGCTCCCTGTTTGTGGCTGGCTCACAGTAACAGGTGTAAGGCTAAAAAGCAAAATCTAAGCACAAGTTTATTTTTCAAATACTTCAAATCCACAGACAATAATCCAGAGTTTCTACGTATCTTCATATTTAGGTCTCTCCTCTCAGTCCAACTTGTGCTGCCTCACAAAACATCAGCTGAGAAGACCACCAATGGCCCTGCAATATTTATATCTACATGGACCCCCTCTGAGCTCCATAACTCACCTTAGTCCCAACAGAAATTTAAGTTCCAAAGTATTTTCAGCCAACGAGTGAAAAAAAGCAACAGCACCACCTCGCAAGCCAAGTTCTCCCTGAGGAACATTGCCCTGATGTTTACACGGAGCTCTTGGTGCCATCAGCACAAATAGCTGAGCAGTGAAGTAAGATTTGTGTTTCTGAACAGCCCCCACAACGAAGGGGGAGACACAGCGCTGGAGATAACCAGACTTGGAAACACACCGATGTTTACTGGCTCAGCTGTCACTGATCAACAATTCATAACTGGCTGCTAATCCAAACCAGAGCTTGGGGAGGGCTGGTTTTGTCTAAAACAGCCTAGGAAGCAGAATTTCTGTGTTGGACAGAGGGAAGCAGTGCCTGGGTCATGGTCTGGAGAACAGATCTACAAGGCAGGTGTCGGGAGAGGGGTGAGTTCCTGCAGGGTTCATCCAATCCTTCAGCTTCCAGGGTGAGCTGGGAAACACCAGGTTCCACCTACAGACCCACCAGACCTCAAGTGCTGCGTTTCATCAGCTCCCTGCTCCAAGCATACTTGTCCTATGCCACAGAAAATCCATCCTACCTGGGGATGGAAGAAAGGTGGAAAGAAAGAGAACAGTGCCCATGCCAGGGAGGTTTCCTGGGCATGCAGTTCCCTGTTCTCAGAGGGATGAAGCTCCTGATGAAATCATTGCTTTCTCAGGCTGACATGAGGCAGATGTGTGAGCAGAGAATTGCTGCATTTACAGCCAAGCACTTTCCTTCTACCCCAGAGCAGAGACAGTCCTTATTCCCTCATATGGAATTCGAGGGCCATTTACAAGTGTCCCAGATGGAAACACACAGTTCAGACTCATCACCAAGATAAAATATGGCCACTCACCACGGCGTAAGTGGAGCTGAAATAGTTTGTGGGTTTCTTGGTTTGACATTTGCCTCTTTAAAATGCTTTATTTCTGCACAGAGGGTGAGTGAGGGCATGTGTGTGTTTGCCTCCCAGCAGATGCTCTCTCACAGCACATTGTTCTCAGGGCTGGAAAGGAGCCTCCTGAATGTCCAACTCCAAGAGAATCCTGAACATCTCCCATGGGCAGCAAACAGGCAATGTGGCAAAGCTCCTTCCCTTGGGGCAGTGAGGTGCTGATACAGATTGTGGCAGAGCAGGGCTTGGGTTACCAAGAAGGCATGACATGAGCCTCACCAGGGACCAGCAGCCTGTCCTTGCAGCTTTCCAGCCCTCCCTGCTCCGGGGTGAGCGGAAACAGGGATTACAGAGCTAATCTGATGGGCACGTGGGGCAGCAGCCCAGCAGCGAGGGCCCCTCTGGGTGAGTGACCACTCCAACAGTCCCAGAGGTGACACAAACCCCTCCCTGCACACACACTGCTCTGAAGTTTCCTTAATAGCCCACAGAAAAGTATCCTGGAAAACAAGTGTACTCAGTTACGCAACTGCCTGGCTGAACTTGGGAGATATTTATCTTAGGACATCTTGTGTTTTAAATCCTTTTAATTCCACATAATCCGCAGCACAGGGAGGAATTTAGAGACCAGGCCAGTGTGCTCTGATGTGTAACCAGGACGGGTCACACCCTGGCAGGACCGTGGGGATGGTGCCCACTCCTGCTGCACTCTGCGGTTACACCACCAGCACAAGTCATGCCAGGTTATCAACAGCTCTGCCTGGAAAAACAGCCTGTTGCTATTTCTGGACCTTTTGACTAGTCATTTTTGAGATGCCCAAAACACAACCTGGGCACCAGGTACCCAGAGATGCTCTTTCACCCAACTCTGTTGAATCATGAAGCACCTGAGCAGGAAGGGGTGGGGGAAGAAACCTCTCACCCCAGAACTTCTGCTGGTTTGACGCAAGAACAAGGCATTTTTAAATTATGATTATTATTATTAAGTGGTGTTCATGGATCTTGCCTATTGCAGTTCAGAGAAAGGAAGTAATTCTGCAAAAATAGAGATCTCCAAAAGAATTCCTGTAGCTCAAAGAGACAGAGGAGTCTCTGAACAAGGCATATCAGAGACAGTCATTCAGCTGCTTCCCTTGTCTTTTGATCATAGTTTTTGCATTGTTCAGCTATGATGCTTGAGAAAGAGTTATTCATGAATAGCTCCTGCTCAGTAAAGAATGATACGGGCAAAAGTAATTAGCTTGAAGTGGTTGAGTTTGGCGTAATCCCACGTCAGTTGCGTTGTTGTATGTTCGTGTAATGAAACAAGAATTTAAAGCAAAGTGGAGCCCTGATGACAGATCCATTGCTATGGGAATGAAGTCATGGAATCACAGAATCCCAGAACAGTTTGGGTTGGAAAGGACATGGGCAGGAACACCTTTGACTAGACCAAATTGCTCCAAGCCCCGTCAAACCTGGCCTTGGACACTTCCAGAGATGGGGCAGCCACAGCTTCTCTGGGCAACCTGTGCCAGGCCCTGCCCACCCTCACAGGGAAAGATTTCTGTGCCATTCAGCTCCACTTGCCAGTGCTCATAGTCTGACCCAAACAGGTTTTTCTACTACATAAGCAATATTTGGAATATAATCAGAAGAGAGAATGGGAGAAGAAAAAAAAAAGAGAAGGAAATAGTATTACAAAACTCAGTCCCCAGGACAGAGGGACTTGGCTCCTGCAAGGGATCAGTTCCAAGCTCCCACTGCCACCCAGTCCCACGCATTTCCCTGGCACAGCTGAGCTCCAGTGGGCAAAGACAAGGAGCACCAGCCGGCCAATTTTCCTGGAACACAGTGGAAAAACCCCAAATCCCTCAACAATAGGAGTGATGCCTCCACCAGCGCGGTGACAGCACCTCTGCTCCGTGACTCAGAAAGCAAAGGTCGGAGGGAGCTGGTTTCTAACCTGGATGGCAGCGATCCCAGGGCAATTTACGTAACTGGTGTTCCAGAAAAGTCTCCTCGCTCTCTCAGCGGTGCCACCTCCCCCAGGAGTGGTGAAAACTTCCCCCTTGGGCCCCTACCCTTGGTGATTTTAGCCTCGAGGTGCAAAACTCCTCCCAAGCCTTAGTCCCTCTCTGCTGTTCCCATACACTGCTGGATCTCAGGGAGCGGTCTGAAGTCTGGCCCAGGTGTAGAGGGAAGAACACCTGTCCTGTTTTCCTCGCTGGAATCAAGTGTGTTTACTCACCACCTTAAACCACAGGGAGGTAAATTGCTAAAGTCCCGCTTGAGAACCTGAGACACAAAAAAAATCTGCAGAAATCTCACCTGCACGTGGCGCCTGACCCTGACCCCGGCCAAGGTGAGCTGGGGGAAGGGGCGAGCCAGAGGCTCCCTCCAGTTTCCGCTTACAATTAACACACCCGCTACTGCTGCAATGAGGAAAACAGCCCGTGCTGCTCCGGGGGCTGCCCCAAGCTGACAATCACAGCGGAACCCCCGGCCCGGCCCTCTCGGGAGCGATGCCGCGGTGCTGACACGCACCTGGGGCACCCGGCATTAGGGATTAAATGAACTCTCGCCCACGGCATCCACAGCCCCGGGCGCTGGCATGAGTTTCCTCCCGTTGTGAGTCTAGTGGCGGTTGCTGGCTTTTCAGGCATCTCCCTGCTTAGGACGGGAGAAACCACAAATCAAAAGCCCTGTCTCCCAGCAATAACCCACGCCCTGGCTCCGGGCGCACGGAGCCGTTTCGGGAATCGCCGCAGGACTTCCCTGCTCTCCCCGCTCCGAGCACAAACTCATCCTCCTCATGACTCCAGCGATGCTTCAGAGCAGATGCTCATCACTCACCGCACCCTTGTGCCAAGTGTTTGGCCCAGGCAGACCCTCCACAGAGCGCCCACCTGCACCGGAGGGCTCCAGGGGAAGCCGTGACATACCTGGCTGACTAAAATTGGGAAACCTCACCTTCGATGGCAAACACACCTCCAGACTGTCCCTGCAGCAGGGGTGAAACGCTGCCTGCACTCAAAACAGAGACCTCTTAACAGGCAATTTTAAATAGGAACGAGCAAATCTGACTGATTACCCATTGCAACATCCCCAGGTACGATAAAAGACTTTGACAGCATCAAATCCAGCCAGAACAATGGGAAAGCACCAAGGACTGTGAAACACCTGGGATAAAATCCCCACCTTCTCTCTGGTTTCTCAGGAGAGCTGCTAGTGCCAATTTGGATGAGATGTTTAACTAAAGAGTTCCAGAGTACAGTGACCCAGCCCGTTGCTCTGCAGAGGCGACAACTGCTGCAAGCTGTCCCTTCACTGGGCAATGGCTGTGTCGCGAGCCGTGGATGGGGACAGGGGCTGAGCACCATCCTGCACATCTGGCTTGGGGGTCTTCATGAGGAGGAAAAGTGGGAGGGACAGACATCCAGCGAAGTGACACAGGAGCGAGATCGGAGTTGGCAGCGCAGGCCTGTGCGAGCAGCCGGGGCTGGGAGGGCGAGGGACACCGCGGGAGGAAAAAAACCCCTAAACTGAGGTATTTATCCCCAGGGTCTTCAGCGGGATCCTTTTTCCTCCGTGCCGCGGAGATGCGGGAGCGCTGCCTGCGCTCCCCGAACCATCACAGCTTGCAAGGAGCAGCAGCGAGCGCGGCAGCCCCCGGTGCTCCGACCCCAGCCCCAGCGCACACACCGAGCCCCGGAGCAGCGCCGGCAGTGCTTCCCCGGCCCGGGGAGCGGCTCGGGGCGGCAGCACCGCATCCCCCGCCCCGCCGGGGTCCCGCCGGGGTCCCGCCCGGCCGGCCCGGGCGCTCCTTTGTTCGGCGGCGCCCCCCGCGCCGGAGCCGCCCCCTCCGTGGCGGTGCCCGCTCACCTCCGTGTCCAGATGCACCAGCTCCATGTCGGGCCAGGGCTCGGCGAGCTGGGCGAGCGGCATCGCTGCCGGCGGGTGCCCGCGCCGCCGGGCTGGCTCCGAGCGCCGCCGGGATGGGCACCCACCGGCTCCGCGCCCGGCCGGGGCGGGGCGGGGGGCGGGCGGCGGGGACCGGGGAGGGGCTGCGGGGATCCTGCGCCTGGAGCATCCGGCAGGCACAGCCCGGCGTGGAAAGGTTCAGGGTGGGAAAGCTCCCGCTCGTCCCGAGATCATCCAGTCCAGCTGTTCCCCCACCGCTACCCCGTGTCCCCAATTGGGTGCCGCCTCTACACGGCTTTGAAGTCACTCCGGGCATGGGGATTTCAACATTGCCCTGGGCAGGCTGTTCC
The DNA here is from genome assembly GCF_047495875.1 of Pithys albifrons albifrons. Taxonomy (NCBI): domain Eukaryota; kingdom Metazoa; phylum Chordata; class Aves; order Passeriformes; family Thamnophilidae; genus Pithys; species Pithys albifrons. The sequence continues at coordinate 4,256,870 of NC_092481.1, forward strand.
AATGCCTGACCACCCTTTTGGTGAAGTATTTCTTAATATTCAATCTAAACCTCCCCTGGCACAGCCTGGGGCCGTTCCCTCTCCTCCTGTCCCTGTTCCCTGGAGCAGAGCTCGACCACCCCAGATCCCCCCTCCTGGCAGGGATTGCGGAGCCAGAAGGTCCCCCCCGAGCCTCCTTTTCTCCAGGCTGAGCCCTCCCAGCTCCTTCAGCCTCTCCCGGTGCTCCAGACCCTTCCCCAGCTCAGTTCCCTTCCCTGGACACGCTCCAGCACCTCAATATCTTTCATGTCGTGAGGGGCCCAGAGCTGCCCCAGGATTCGAGGTGCAGCCTCACCAGTGCCCAGCACTGCTCTGGGAAATCCAGATTCCAAGTCTGAGATGGGCCATGAGACACTGCTCATCACCTCCTGCAGAGCCCCCCACCTTCCCTACAAAACAGGGATAAAGAACACATCCACCTTTGGAGAGCCTCGGAGGAAAGGTGCCTTAAGTGCAGGTGTTCAGAATTCCTGGCTATTCCCACCTGTCAGGTTTCTCTAACAGGAAAAAGTTCTGTTCTACTCGATTTTGCCAACCCCCAAATGCACCATGTTTTCATGTTCCATTATAAAACTATTTGTTAAAAAATGAAAAGAAAGTAAATCTTGTTTAAGGATGCATCGCTAAGGGTTGACTTCATCAAGGTGTGGCTGGAAACATTTAACAAGCCTGAGTAGAAGCCTCTGGAGCTGGGATTATGCATTCTGAGGGCAGGTGTCCCAAATTACAGCCCTTGGCCCTTTACCTGTTCTGAGAGGGCAGTGCACTCTGAAAAAGCAAATTAAGCCAGAGCCCCACGCTTTGAAAAATTCCAGTGACTCTCCAAAGCACGTGAAGCTCATCTGTGAGTCATCACCATGACCTGCTTGTGATTTAGGAGAGAGCTGCCATCTTTTCTGCATATGGGGAATCAAGGGTAGAAAATTCCCACGGTGACATGTGTTTGAGCCAAGCCTGGGAATTGCTGTCTCCGAGTCCTGTGCTTGGAGCCCCATCTGTGCCGTGTGTGCTGGAGCCCCAGACAAAGGCATTAAACAACACAAATCCGCCCGGCTGGTACTCAGTGAGGTCCTGTTAGAGCCAATTAGACTCATGGCACTTGCTGCTGGAGGAAGCTGAAGCAGACCTTGTGGAGAGTTATTCACTCAGCTCCAAAGCCATCCGTAATTTCCCCTCGTTGCCTGGAACACGATGTGCCGCCTGGTTACATCCAGCCTCCAGCTGCTGCAACCTGCTTTAAATGGCATCAGTGACATGGTGATGGCAATGCCAGAATCCCATTTACCTTCTTCATTGGTTTGCCAAACCCTTTTCCCTTCCCTTCTGCTCTGGTGCAGGTCAGAGGGATCCAGGTGGGAATGCAGAGGGAGGTGAGTCCAGGACAGTGCTGTTTCCTTTTTGGAAGGAGAATAAAACTCTACTTGGTATCTTGCCATGGTTTAATGTCAGGCCCCATGAATCCATCACATCCTGGTGTACTTGGAGCTTCCCATCCAGGTGACAAGCCCACAAGGAATTTTGAGCCGTAGTGCCAGGCACAAAAGCCATTTCCCATCAGGTGACCCACTGATTGCCTCCCAACTTCCACACATGGAAGTCAGGCAGGATCAGGTGCTGAGCAGGAACCTCAGGCTGGGAAATTCCTGATTCCAAGACCACAACTATAATTATAAACGTTTTCTTTTTTTTTTTTAAGTTAAAAATAAATTACTGTTGAAGTGTTGAAGAGTTATAGTAGAAAAGCAGGTTTTCCTTTTCAAGGTCACAGTGAAAGGTCCATGGGCCATATCCAGAGCAAGGCCTATGGAGGGGAGGGAGACAGGAATGCTGCTGTTTCCACCCCTGGCAGGTCTCTTGGGATGCGGAAAGTCCATCATATATCATGGCAGAGACAGGCAGGCTGCCCCTGGACTTGACAAAAGACAGAAATCATGAAGCTTTATGGAGCAATCACTTCTTCAGGCTGGAAGAAGACAATGGCTCTAAACCCACGATACCACTGCACCTAAATAAAACTGCCAAATTATCCTGCCCACTCCTTGTAGTAAAACAGCAAATTAAAGACATTGCTGTCTTACAAATGACTTGTGAGTTATTATTCTCTGCATCTCTGCAGCTACTTTTTGTAAAGGCCAGGAGAGGATTTTGCTGAGGTAGCTCTACAGCATCTCAGAACTATAATAACACCCCAAAAAAGGCCTCAGTGACAGCACAGCAATACAGCAGCTCCAGGACTCCAAAAGAAACCATCTCTCTGCTGAGAGAAGGTATTATCAGACTGACCTTCCCTCAATTCCTGCACCTGATAATGCTGAATCCTAGTTGGATTAAAAGAAGGTGAAACGTGCCACAGGAGATTGCTGCTAAGTCCAGGGCAGGATGGCAGGGTAAGAGAAATGAGGTAGTGGTGTCCCCCAGGGTGTATTTCCAGTCAAAGAACAGCTATAAAAAGCATCCTTGATCCTGGAATCATGGTACAAAAAGCAAAATCCTCTGTTTGGGTGACTGTCATGGCTAAATACAGTGATTAAAACATATAGACAGGCATTTTTCTGAGACAGTTGCAGGCTGGGGAAAGCTGCTGCCATGGTAAACAGAGACTCTGGATCAGCTGCATCCTTTGTCAGTGCTGCATTCACTGAAAATTCAAAATGCTGCGGGTTTTAGTTTGGTTTTAAAACCATCAAATCCTCCTGAAATACAATTGTAGATATTTTTGCCTGTGCAGCTGGCTGGCTGTGCAAGGTGTTCCTTTGCAGAGAGGCTGACGACATTGTTAAGCCAGTTAAGGAGAAAATTAACTCTATCCCAGCCAAACCCAGGACATCCCCAAAGAAGCTGTTCCAAAGTGGATGGAGGCTGGTCCATATCATTGTCAATTTTCCCTTGTTATTCCAAAAGTTGGACGAGTGATTCTCCCCATAACCCCCCAGTGCTCCCATGACTCACCATATCCTTCCATTTTCTGAATCCAGGGATGTCTCTCATTCCCTGCCTGCTCTGGAAATGCTGATTTTATACACACAAGGAAATGCAAAAAGCTCACAGGCACAAGAACTCGAAGGGCTGAGTCCCAAATGTCTGCCACAATTTACCTGCCAAGACAGTCAATTAATTAGAGCTTTCAGCAAACTCTTTGTACTTTTCATATTGACTAACCAGTCCCAGAGCTCGTTGTTGTCCCACTGCCCTCCCAGGGAAACTGAGGCACGTTTTAAATGCCAGGGCAGAACTTGTACTCCATGTCCTGTCCTGTAATCCCCAGCTCTTCATTCAGCATCTCATTTCTTTGCCTCTTTTGCTTTGTTTTGCCACTGTAGAGGAAGAGATGATGGATCACCTTGTTTAGATCCCAGGAACATTCTTCCTTGGCGTGGTACAAACCACACTGAGATATAAAGCAGGGGCCCTAGAAATGAGAAAAATTGGCTGTGTTTAACAGCTTTTTGCTTTTTTGACAGATTTTTTCTGCTCCTCAGCACTGGGTGTGATTGCAGCTGCCTCAAATGCCAGCGTTTCCCAAGGCAGGTCCAGGCAGCAGTTGGAATGCAGGAACTGCCCCACAGCAGGCAGAGGATGCAGAGCCCTTGGGGAAGCGCAGCCCAGGCAGCTCCCACTCCCCTGGATTGTGCAGACTGAGGATATTCACAGAGCAAACACCTCAAACCTCTGCTGACATTCCCACGCAGGTGAGAATCACATTCCCTTGCTCAGCTCACCGGCATTTCTGAAGGTGTCCAAACTAAATCCGTTTTTTCCCCTCCCATTTTGCCCGCTGCTCCTGCAGATTCTCCGTGTGCCAGGCCCACCCTGCTCATACGTGGTGTTCCATAAACTGCTCCATCCCGAACCCCCTCCCAGGGAGCCCCGTGGTGAAGCACACGCAGCTCAAAACAGGGAATTCTGCTGCGTTGGCTGAGGGAGATGTGCTTAATTTGTGGATTTTGTACGTATCTCTGAGGAATCCTGAACTGCAGCCAAGGGATGCCGTGGGGAGAGGGACCCGTCGGAGCCGGGATGTGCCCGGGGAAGGCGGTGGGGAAGGAGCTGCGAGGCAGCGAGGCCAGATCTGCTGGTTGTCATGGATACAATCGCTGCCCGGCTCCTGTATCAGTTACCTTCCCTTTCCTGGATGCAAATAAAGGAGTGGTGGTCGGCTCCGGCTCCGGCTCCTGCTCCTGCTCAGGACACCCGAACAAAGGAGAAAACCCTCTGGTTCAACCCCAGCCATCCCTACACATCGTCGGAGGGGAGAGTGGGAGGTGACTCGGTGTTTCGGTATTCGAACTATGTGAGGCCAATAATGCTCTGCCCAATGGCCTGTGGTTCTGTCCTACCCTTTGGCTGTTTCCTGGGACCTCAGAGGAGCCGTTTCACAGCCCATCCAGCCTCCTGGATCCATGACAAGCTGCTGAGGACTCGGGTTGTGCCAACTGCATCCTTGCTGTGCTCAGCACATCCCCCGGCTGAGCTCTGCGGCTCCACCGACCTGCTCTTCCTTCAAAAAATGAGAGGTCAAGAGTGGCTCAAACTACACTTGGAATCATGGAATGGTTTGGCTTGGAAGGGGCCTTAAAGGTGGTTTCATTCCAACCCCCTGCCATGGGCAGGGACACCTTCCACTATCCCAGGTTGCTCCCACCTGACCTTGGGCACTTCCAGGGATGGGGCAGCCACAGCTTCTCTGCCCAACCTGTGCCAGGGAACAATTTCTTCTGTAAAACTTTCCTTTTTCTACCTGAAAAAGGCTTTTCCACAAACCCCTTTATAAAATACAAGCAATTCTTCACTTTTTTTTTCTTTTTAATTTTAATTTTTAAAGCAGGTTTGCAGCCTGGGTGGGAAGTTATTTAGAGCGAGTTATCCGGCAAATTTTGTTTTTAATGGGCACACGTCTATGTTTGTAGTTTATTCCAGTTAGGGCAATGTGAGGGAGTGATAACATGAAAGAGAAAACTATTAGAAACTATAAACAGGAGTGAAGCTGCCAGGGCTGTTTGCACCGACCCCAGCCAGGGAGAAACCTGAGTAAACACAGCACTAAGTGCAGTGGCGTTTATGGTTCTTTTAGCTTTGAGATCTTATAAACAAGTGATGAGGCTTTTAAGTGGATACAAAAAGATGCCTTTGGTTTCGTGCTACTTCCAGAGCACACAGGGCCCAGTTTCTCCAGACAGGGGAGGGGAAAACAAAAACACATTTCAACAGAATCCCAGTGAGAGGAAAATGCCATCCCAGTGTTTGTGGGTCTCGTCCTGCAGCTGAGCAAGTCCCATCCTGCTTCAGAGGGCACACACAGATACCTGTTCCTAATCACCCCATTCTGGGGTTTGGGATGCCACCACTCCACATAAAAAATAATTTAAAAAATTTTAAAATTGTAAGTGAATTTCAGAAATCCTGATGAGAAGCCCCAAGACACCAGAAAACCATTTTCCTTAAGGGGAAACCAAATTTTATTTCTGACCTCAGAGCAACATGACTGGCAGCATTTTATTTCTCAGTCCTCTAAGTAAGCAGAGACCATTGCACACACCCAGCCTTGAAAAGATACATCCCAAAACCAGGGAGAGAAATAAACTTCTAAAATGTGAAAAATTATCTGACTGGGAATATTTTGGCCTAATGATCAACTGTATTGCATAGGAAGGCACAACAAGCACGATTTTTTGAAGGGGTGGGGGAAGGAGGTGATTTCATCATTTAGGGAGAAGAGCAGGACTCCAACTTCTCTTCTAATGCCACTTGTTTTCTGTGTGTTTGAAGCTGCCTCAGGCAGTGCAGAGCACAGGTGTGACTCAGCTTCATGGCCAAGGAGGAGTCACAGCCACACTGTGCTCAATTGTTTCCTACTTTGGGAGTGAACAAAAGACACAACAGGTTCGGTGACATCAGAAACCCGATTCCCTGGCAGAAGAAAATCTGTCTGTCCCTCATCAGCATCACAAAACCCCCCAAACAAACAGATTCTGGATTTAGTGAGGCTCTTGGATGTTTTGCACGTCTTGTAGCACACTGTAAAATGGTGCAGAAATACAAGGTTGGTACTTTGTGCTTGACTTTTTAATTGCTCTTTCCCTCCTCCCACCTTCCTGAGTAAAGGAAGGAGCTTGGAGGCTGTTCTTTAGACATTCTTCTTCCCAAAGAGGCTCTTGTGGTTTGTATTAGAACTGTCAGGACTGTCCAGCTGGGCCTTTTCTGGCTCTCTGAGGAGAGGTTTGGTGCCCTCCTGGGTGAGTTTACCAAGAGTACTCACACCTCTGCTGACAAGAGAGGGACCACTTGATCCTTAACTAGAAAAATCCTCTCTCAAAATTATCCTTTAGTGCCCATTCAGGCACTCCAAGTTCACCCCAAAGGGTTTTCCATCAGCAGACTACAAATCCACCTACCTAAGTCTTGTGTGCTGCTCTCATTTTATTGTCACACTGCAGAGCTGCTCAGAGGAGATAATTTCCAGCATCAAAAGCAAGAACTCCCTTTTCTCTTCCTCTAAACTTTGTGGGCACTCATGTGATCGAAGCCACCTCTTTGTCACACTCTGACTGTGCCTTTCCTCTGTGGGAAATCAGATATTTGCTCCCAACCTGGTTTCAGAAATTCCTGGCCAGACCTGCTGTCTCGTTTTTCTATTTACAGTCTGCACAGAATCATTTTCTCCCTCAACCTGAGAAGCCACTGACATGGTGTTGGAGATAAATGTCCTGTGGCAGCTGCCCAGCACCTGATATGGTGGAAATAGGGTCAGTGTGTCGGAAATTGATAATAAATAACATCTGATGTAATGTTATTTAACTCAAAAGCATTCTATCAGATATAAGGACTCTGGGATATGCTGCAATCCTTAAAATAATATAAGGATCATAGTGCTATTAGCTGTTAACACTCAGTAACACCAGATACATGTTGAAAGGGACTATTGATCAACAGAGATGGGAAACAGTTTTTTGGCAGCTGTTTGCCAGTTGGAAGTTAATATGGGAGTCAATTACCAACAGATAAATGTCCCTTCAGCAGATCACCAGCAGAAGCTTTTGAAGAGGAAGATACAGGCATGGGTTTAAATATCATCACTGTACACACTGAAACAGATGGGTTGAAATATCAGCACCGTGGTCTTAGAAATTAATCTTTCAGTGAAGTGGAAGGGCTGTGGCAGGAAGCAAAGCAGCTCAGGAACAGGGTAAGGCAGCTCAGGAACAGGGTAAGGCAGCTCAGGAACGGGGTAAGGCAGCTCAGGAACAGGGTAAGGCAGCTCAGGAACAGGGTAAGGCAGCTCAGGGACAGGGTAAGGCAGCTCAGGAACAGGGTAAGGCAGCTCAGGGACAGGGTAAGGCAGCTCAGGAACAGGGTAAGGCAGCTCAGGGACAGGGTAAGGCAGCTCAGGGACAGGGTAAGGCAGCTCAGGGACAGGGTAAGGCAGCTCAGGAACAGGGTAAGGCAGCTCAGGGACAGGGTAAGGCAGCTCAGGGACAGGGTAAGGCAGCTCAGGGACAGGGTAAGGCAGCTCAGGGACGGGGTAAGGCAGCTCAGGGACGGGGTAAGGCAGCTCAGGAACGGGGTAAGGCAGCTCAGGAACGGGGTAAGGCAGCTCAGGAACGGGGTAAGGCAGCTCAGGGACGGGGTAAGGCAGCTCAGGGACGGGGTAAGGCAGCTCAGGGACGGGGTAAGGCAGCTCAGGAACGGGGTAAGGCAGCTCAGGGACGGGGTAAGGCAGCTCAGGAACAGGGTAAGGCAGCTCAGGAACAGGGTAAGGCAGCTCAGGAATGGGGTAAGGCAGCTCAGGAACAGGGTAAGGGAGATCAAGAACAGGGTAAGGCAGCTCAGGAACGGGGTAAGGCAGCTCAGGAACGGGGTAAGGCAGCTCAGGGACGGGGTAAGGCAGCTCAGGGACGGGGTAAGGCAGCTCAGGGACGGGGTAAGGCAGCTCAGGAACGGGGTAAGGCAGCTCAGGGACGGGGTAAGGCAGCTCAGGAACAGGGTAAGGCAGCTCAGGGACAGGGTAAGGCAGCTCAGGAATGGGGTAAGGCAGCTCAGGAACAGGGTAAGGGAGATCAAGAACAGGGTAAGGCAGCTCAGGAACAGGGTAAGGCAGCTCAGGAACAGGGTAAGGCAGCTCAGGGACAGGGTAAGGGAGATCAAGAACAGGGTAAGACAGCTCAGGAACAGGGTAACGCAGCTCAGGGACAGGGTAAGGCAGCTCAGGAACGGGGTAAGGCAGCTCAGGAACGGGGTAAGGCAGCTCAGGGACAGGGTAAGGCAGCTCAGGAACGGGGTAAGGCAGCTCAGGAACGGGGTAAGGCAGCTCAGGGACAGGGTAAGGCAGCTCAGGAACAGGGTAAGGGAGATCAAGAACAGGGTAAGACAGCTCAGGAACAGGGTAAGGCAGCTCAGGAACAGGGTAAGGGAGATCAAGAACAGGGTAAGACAGCTCAGGGACAGGGTAAGGCAGCTCAGGGACAGGGTAAGGCAGCTCAGGAACAGGGCAAAGCAGCCTGCACAGAGCATGTTTGTGACTCCTCATGGTCCTGCCGCCTTTTGCACCAGTCAGCAGGAAAATTGATTTATTTGCCTCCCAGTGCATGGTGGGAACTGTGTCTAAGTGCAAAACCCCTGCAGAACCCTCGAGTGGGTGATGCTGGAAGGTTCCTCCCTTGAGGAGAACCTGGCACTGCACAGGGAATTGCACAAGGAGCAGAGCATGGGAACTGTGCTGGGGAGCTGCACATCAGCACGAGGGAGTCCCAGGTCTGTCCTTACCTCTGCCAGGTTGTGCAACGTCACCTGCTCAGACACTGTTACCTCGTGCCAGGCAGGAACCTGATGGATCTGAGGCTGCAAACCAAACCTGTGCTGTTCTCCCTGCTCTGGTGCACCGAGGCTGGGAATGCTCAGACCCAGTTCCGGCCACACAGCACGTGACAAGGACCTTGGGGTGACATTGGGGAGGTTTATCTCAAACAATCTGTTTGCTGCTGGGTGCGAGGCAGGCTCACAGTGTAGGATATCACAGAGCTGGAGCCAGCACACGTCAGTCCCAGCAGCCCGACCTGCTCCGTGAAGGGCAGGAGGAGAGGGTTTATCAGCATTCCCAGCTCTGGGCTGAGCTGGCCTATTATTTTCATAGAATCCCAGAATGCTTTGGAAAGGACCTTTAAGTCCATCTTCTTCTACCCCCTTGCCACAGGCAGGGACACCTTCCACTAGCCCAGGTTGCCCCAAGCCCTGCCTTTCCTCCCCAGACACAAACCATAAGCTGAAAGTGGCTCATCTCTGCTTTACTGATCAAAATTGCTCATTCATCGAGTTAATCAATAAGCCAAACTCCCAAAGCATTCCCTGCAAACAGATGGGAACCCTGCCCTGCTCATTTTGCTAATGACAGAACGATCTGTAGGTTCATTACCCAGGAACTACCAGGGCATGGTGAGAGGGTGTGTTTGTGGGAATAAAATCTACATGTTTTTCAGCACACTCAGGTGTCCCTGAAACTTTTTATTTCAATGTTTGCTACACCTCCATGCCACCAGCATTTATACTTGTGACTGGAAATCTCTGCCTTCTGACTCTTTCCTGTAATTCTGGGGGGTGTTTTGCCCACTTCATCCAATAAATGCATAAATCCCCACCCCAATAAATGCATAAACTCCCATCCCAATACATTCATAAATCCTTGCCCTGAGCAGGGACTGAGAACTGAAGCAAAGGAATGAGTTTGGCTTATCAGGAGCTCATCTTTCCGTTCTGTATCCACTTCAAGGAAGTATCATGAGGGTGTCAAGTGCTTCCCCTGCAATCTTGCCAGCTCTGGGAAGCAGCCACTTCCTTTCCAGCTTTACACTCTGCTCCTTGGAAAAGGCAAACATGGAAAGCATGTGCCAGAAGGAGATAACCCAACGACTGAGGCTTTTGATAATGTAAAAGGTGAAGGAAAACCAGCAATTGATGGCATTGCTTCAGCCCAATGCACGTCAAAGAGTGACTTAAATGCAGTGCTGGTAACAGTTGCTGGCTGGCAGAGTGACCCCACAGCTTTACAGCATCAGAAAAATCCCTTTGGGGAGACTTGTAAAGAGATTATGAATTTGCACAGATATTACAATTCATTTCTCTAGGTTTAACTTGTACAGAAAAAAGCACATGCACTGAAAATACTGGCACACAAAAGCAAAAGGAAACATGACAAAAAGCACAGGAAGCTTTCCTGTAAATAAGGTATTATTTCTTTGAACCTTATTATTTATTTTGTGATCTCAGGTTGAAGATTCAGCAAGTCTGATACAAGAAGTTTGTGCCAGCAAGCCTTAAAGTGACCAGGTTTATATGATACTTATTTAAATCTGGGTTTGGGATAAAGTATCCCTTCCCAGCTGAGGACAGAGGAGATGGAGAGTGGCAGCTCCAGTTTAGGCTCAGACTTGCAGGACATGAACCACAGCAGCTGCAACAATGGCCTGAAGAGGTAAAGGAATGGTCCAAAGATTCCTAAAATAGAATTTGGGAAGCCTAAGTTCAAAGGCTTGATATACCATGGATAGATTCCTGTGAAATGTCAGCTATGCCTGTAAACTGATGAGGAATTGAGCACTCTGTCTGGATTTCGAGTGAAAACGTCACAAAAACTAGAAAGAGAAGCTCAGAGGGGACTCCCTTTGCTCTGGTGAGTATTGTCTGACCAATGCTGAGCCTCTCTTGGTGGCAGAGGATGGAGGTGCTGGAGCAGCACTTCTGCTTTCTAAAAGAAAATAACACAGATCGGACGCTGACAATCCTGGCTTCAATCTACCCAAATTTGCTAAGCTGCTTTTGGACGCTCCCTGCTATTTGTTGGGCTCCCAGCCCCAATTCTGTGTTTCCAGGTACCACCGTGTGGCGAAGGGAAGGAACAGGCTGTTAATCAAAGCTTGTTAATGAGCTAAACGGCAGCGCACAAATCCCCGAGTCCACTGGGCTGTGGCGAGGAGACACCGAGGGGTTGCCAAATCCATCCTTCCCTTGCCAACGTGCCTCAGACCCAGCTTAGTTCTGAAATCGTGGGTAATTCTCCTGCAAGAGAAACTGATTCAGGATCAATGGAATTTTCCTCTGCAGGGCTTGGCAACACGGAAGGCAGTTGGATCATGGCATGGCAGGGAAACCTGAGCATCTCCCACCAGGCTGCAGGCCAACAAGACCCACTCACCAAGCACCCACAACACAGCAACAACCTCTGGTATTATCTACAGTAAGAAGGAAATTATGAGGAAACCTCATTTAATTGCCTAAATTTACAATCAGTCCTCAGGCTAAACTCAGAACCCCCAGTGCGGGTTGTTCAGCTCCTGTGCTGAGGTAACACTGAATTTCATAAAGAAGCACCAAGGTACCATTTCTTTACAACAAAGGCAAACAAAATCTGTCTGGGCAGTGCAAGAATAGTAATCTAGAGGGACCTGATTAGTGGTAATCTCGTAGTAACTCCTCTCTATCTTCACAGGTGACTTACACACTCATCTCTGCACAACCAACAAACCTGAGAGCAGGGGAGAGCTGCTGCCTGGAGGGAAACTTGTTAAAACTCCAAAACTAAACTCAGTGGGATAATTGAGTAGGAATAAATGAAATCCACTATCAAACCTGTTTAGAAGGGGAAAACTAGAAATTTTGAGGCTTGTGTGTTCAGTAGCAAAATGGAAAGTATTTTAGTTCCTGCAGGTGCCTTGGAAGGTGGAGGGAGGAGCTGCTCCACACCTGGGCCATCTCAGCCACCACAGGACTGTTCCTTCTACCTCCTCCAGATACTTCTTGGTTTGATATACTTAAGGCAGTGAAATGATCATGTTTGGAGGCTTTAATGCACTTTAAAAGATCTCACAGGAAGTTCTCCCTGATGCCTTCCTTCTGCCACAACACAGATTTTGTGGCTCCCTTTGCAAGGAGATGTTTAAACCCCAAAAGATCAACAAAACAGTTTTTTATAAAAGGTTTTAAAAACAACCCAGCCTTTCACATCAGGAATCTTCTAAAGCCAAGTTACTAAAGCTCTTTATTAGCCTCAATCAACTTTACTCAGCATCAGCTCCCCCTGTGCCATCTCCCTCCCATCCCTTACAAACGATGGGCTCACTCTGTAAATGGTGAATTTAACTTGAGCTCCATTTCGTCTCCACGAACTGCAGGATAAGGAGCCATTTCTCAGGAATTATGGCCAGCAATATTAGTCCCTGGGTATGGTATTACCATATCTGGGATGATTTAGGGACAATGACATCCCTGTGCCTTCAAGCCGGGTGATTCTTGTGACACAAATGATCCTGCAACTCAGTATCTGCTGGATGCACTCACTGAATTTAGTCCATTTTCCTTCCTTGTTCTGTTTCATCCCCACCTGTGGGAGGCCTCAGGGGCAGGAGGAGTTCACTGCCACTTTTTCCAAATAATCTAAACCTACTGTCTTTTAGTTTGAAGCCATTCCCCTTTGTCCTGTCACTCCAGGCCCTTGTAAATAGTCTCACACTCCATCTTTCCTGTAGTCTGCCTTCACTGGAAGGACACAAATTTCTCCCAAATTTCCTCATAGCAAAGGTGTTCCATCCCTCTGATCACCTTGGTGCTCTGCTCTGGACTCACTCCCACAGCTCCATGTCCTTCCTGTGCTGGGACCCCAGGGCTGATGCAGATCTGCAGGTGGGGCGTCACCACAGAGGACCCTCAGCTTGATTTAAAAGAGGATGCTCCATGTCTTTTAAGTTGGGAAATAATTGCACATTTTGCTGCACAGCACTGGTCCCCTCCAGCAGGGGATTGGTGGGGTTTCCACGTGTGTTCCCATCAAACTGGTGGTCTCCAGTTCCCCAAAACTTACACCAAAAAAGGACAAAGCCTGTGCTGATGCAGAGCCCACCTGACAGACTGGCTCATTAACTGCACCCAGCAGCACAAATCCCATTCCCAGCAGATACACTGAGGCCATTTTCCATGTAAAATGATTACAATTTAACAGAAAAAAACCCTTCTTTTTAGCTTCAGGCGTTCTGGCAGGTGGTGATGCAGATTTGTGGTGCCTCTAACCACTAACCAGGCACAGGCTGCAGCACAGAGCTCCTCAGCTTTAATTTACACAACTAATTAGTTGGATTTACTGGCTTTAGCATCCCTCACCCTCTATTTGCTTAAGGAGAAATAGATGAGCCCTGCGTGTCGAGTCATGCCCAGCAGGCCAATAACTCCAGTGCAGGGCACATCCAGTGGGAAGCACATCAGATATAACAAGAACTTGGAATCTCAGCCCTGAAAATATCCATTGATTCCTGTGGAGAAGGGACAGGCAGAGCCCTCCCCAAGTCATGACACAGAACATCCACAGCGGGTTAAAACTTCTTTATAACGTCTTTTATATGAGGATGTTTGGATCAGCAAGTATATTCCAGACCAGGATAAAGGAATTTACAAGTTTTGTAGCAAAACCAGAAGTGTCAATACTTGCTAAAGCATTTTCAGTATCAGCACAGGGTGATGTGCTTGGAAAGGACACTGGCAGTTGATTCAGTGGATCTGAGATGGTCTGAGGTTTGGAAGCTCCCTGGTTAGCAGGGAGACAGCAGGGCGAGGAACTACAGAGGAGCTGAGGGGGCAGATGCCACAGAAAATCCTCATTTTCCTGCTCGGCTGGAGAAAACCTGTATGGCCCTGCACAGGGCAGCACACACAGACCGCTGGGGGCTGGAAAGATTGAGTAGAAGTTAAGGAGTAACTTCTTCAACAAAGAGCACCCCTGCAATTCCCCTTCATTAGCAGCACTTCAGTTAATGACTGGGAGTGAAGTAGCAGCCCAACCACAACGATGGGCAAAGGGAACACCAGAACATTCCTCTGGCAACTTGGCCAGAGGCAACCCCCTCAGAACCCAATTCCTTTGGAAGTGCTCCCTCTCTTTGTGGATGCCCAACAGGTATAGCCTACCTTGCTTTTGTAGAGTTATTTCAAACTTGCAGATTTAAAAGTATAGTTACTACCTTAATGCAATTACATTACTGTGAGAAATCCCAATTTCACCACCCAGAGAGTGTTTATGGTACCACCCAGGCTGTGCCCAAGTCCCAAACCATTCCAGAACCTCAAGACTCATTCCATCTAGTACTTGGAAAGTTGGATTCAGTGGGAAATGTCAAGTTCACCCCCACCAACACCCCTCTTGCTCCCTATGATGGGACAAGGCACAGTGAACCAGAGCAACATCACACAACTCCAACAGCCACTCTGGCCACTCCTGGACTTGCTTCCTGCTTTTCCCAACACCTCAAACCCCACACAGGGCTCCTCCCAAGATGCATCTCTTGGAGAACACCCTGGAAAACCAACAACCTCCTCTCCCTGCTCCCACTGCTGGGAAGCCAAAGCCTTTCAGCAGCCACATCCCACTGCTTGGCTGCTCAGGCGCCTGGGCAGGAGCCCTTTCTAAGCTTCTGGGTGGGGTTTGTTAAAGACTATTAATAAGATTATTCATCATTTTTCTATTTGCTAGGGTGAATGTGACATACCAGCTAAGGTAACACAGGATGGAGCAGTTCATATTAATCCATCTCACTGTTCTCTGTACATGCAGCTGCCCCCAAACACCTCCAGCACTCCTGACACTGAAAATTTCTGTATGGGAAACTCTGCCCTGCTCGTTTTCACTGGACTCCCTCTGAAACCAGCACAGGTTGAAACAGGTCACTGAACTTAATCACAAACAGACACTGAAATCCCAGGGAAGGCAAAGCAGAGATGGAAAAAAAATATTCCATCTGACAGTCACTGAAGGAGACGTTTACACAGGGGGTTTGGGTTTGGCTCTGCTCTAGAGTCCAAGTAGCAACTATAAAAATGGTGCATTTTTACTCAACAAATCTCATCTCCTGCTTAGTCACTACCCCAGCCAGGTCTGGATTCGATTAGCAGGAGCAACAATATTCAAATTTAAGTGCAGAAATGTAACACATCATCAGTTTTATGGAGCTAGTTCTGCTTTCACTCCCAAGAAAAGCTCACTAGAACTTGCTTTTCTCTGCAGCAACTGCAAAATCACTGTATTCCTGTTTTATACAGGACCATTTTTAAGGACAATAATTATCTCAGTAGATTCACTTATGTGCTCCATTTTGGGCCTTGCCAGTAAGCCAAGAGTTTCAGGACAGCCTGCAGCAACCTAGTTTTTAGCTAAGGAAACTTGGCTTTTAGGTAAGCAAATCCCACTTTTCAGTTGTAAATTAAGACTGAATTAATTATCCCAATGAAAATGTAAACATGTAGACATGCACAGAGCAAGTTCATAAACGACATGAGATGAAATAAAGGCAAGGGAAAATAGGAAGCATTAAGAACAGTCCAAGCCAAACCGTATCCAGCTTTATTAAAGGTACTTTTCATGAACAATCATGGTAATTCAGGCAGGACATGGGCTACAATCTGCAACATTTTACAACAACTGTCAAACTCCCCTCCCTTTGTGGACTACTGAAACGGAAAAGTTGCTACAAACCAGAGGAATCTTCAGCTCACACTTGTAGAGGCAAAACTTTAGAGTGAGGGTGGACACGTTCACATCAGTGCGTTGTTTGACAACTCTGCGCAAACCAACCCTGACTTTTACAGGAAAGTAAAATTTAAATGCAGGTTTCTGTATCTGAAGATCCACAATAGAAAAGAGGAAGGGCAGCTCCATTTTTGAGCCAGTATATCCCAAATTAGACACCAGAAATCCAGATCACCTGACAATGGATTGAGTGTGGTGTGTCCCAAAATGCCGGATTTGCCACGTTTTGGAGTGACAGGCTCTGGGTAAACAGGGAGACAGCAAAGGAAAACTGGTGGCATTAAGTTTTGGAGTAGGCAACGGCATCTTGGGAGCTTTGATGTTCACTTGACTTAAACTGACACGCAGCATCAGGGAATCCCTTCCTCCTCCCTTTAGGAAGGGCCCTTCTTCCAAAAACTGGGGGACTGGAAAAAGCTTTTCTTATTAAAATGTAGGTTTTGAGAAATAGACTAAATGACATTTGTCCCCACTGCTCCCCAACCCACCCCCCAGAACACAACAACGAAGCGGTCTGTGTGCTAACAACATAGCTTAAAAAAAAGTAAACCAAAATTCTGCATTGTTATAAAACTTGATAAAAAATAGTATTTCAAACTGTACAGTCACCAGAAGTACACAGTTATCAAAAATTCACACATTTTACTTGGCTTCACCAGCACCTTCGGCTTTCTGTGCCTGAAAAAAAAGGGGGAACAAGTCAATACATTAAAAAAAATGAACTTCTTTTTCTAAATGGCAAATCCCTGAGCAGAACAAGCATTCTCTGGGCAGCACTGCTCTGAGTTTCAACAAAACTAAGTAATTTTTAATAAAATTAAATCTAACATTTGAGGCACTGCAGAAGACAACTTGAAGTCGCTTTAGACGTGCAAACTTTACAGAACAAGAACAGTAACTTCCCTGTGGCAACACCACCTGGCAAACAAACTTTAACTCTTTACCAACATCTGCCATGTCTGTGGATGTGTCGTTAAGTGTCATAAGCAACAGATCTAAATGGGCAATAACTCCTTGGCACAAGCCAAGGCCTGTCCCTGTGTGAGAGGGAAAGGAATAAATCCTGATGTAAGACAGGCTGCTGTGATACCTGGTCTGTTTTGGCATCTCCGTTTTCTGCAGGGTTGTTTCCCTCCTTGCCAGCATCAGCTTTTCCCTTCTTCCCCTTGGGCACCTTCTCGCTCTTCTGCAAAGGCAAGATGGTATTTGGTGTCACTCGGCCCCAAAGGACAGAGCACACCAATGTTTGTGCATTTCAGGGACTGACCACCACTGTGAAGAGTCTTCCCTTTGGTACTTTTAATACAGATTTTGTAAACTGTGGAAGCTTCCAGTGCCACTTTATGAAGGGACAATGCAGGTCAAACTCATCACTACACACACTCTCAGTAAAAGGTTTATTAGTTATTACCAAAGATAAACTTCAGAACCCATTTACCTCTCAACTCACCTTTGGAGCTGCCTTTTTAGGTTTGGGCTCTGGCTTCGGGGGAGCAGGTTTCTGTAAGGGAGGAAAGACCTTGTGTTAGAGAATCCTGGAATGGTCTGGGTTGGAATGGGCTTTAAAGTTCATCCAGTGCCACCCCCTGCCATGGGCAGGGACACCTTGACCATCCCAGGGTGCTCCAAGTCCTGTCCAGCCTGGCATTGGACACTTCCAGGGATGGGGCAGCCACAGCTTCTCTGGGCAACCTGTGCCAGGACCTGACCACGCTCACAGGGAACAATTTTTCCCAATATCCCATCTAATCCTGCCCTCCTTCAGCTTAAGGCCATTCTCTCTTGTCCTATCACTGCATGTCCTTGATACAAGTCCTGTTCCAAGGACTCTTCTTAAAATAATTTATTCCCGTTATTTAAGAGAAGCAACTGCTTTTTAAAAGACACTCTGCCTAAATAGGTCAGTTTTAGGAGACCAAGCCAAAACATTTGAAACTGAAGCAGTTACTTGATTTGTCAATTACTTCACCACTCCCACAGCACCACACAATGGGGCAGTTCCTTAAGCCAGTAACTTCTTTCCAACTGACATGATGTCTCCAGAGCACCTCCAGCTCTGACACAGATTTACACATCTAAAATACCAAGTGTTGTGACATCTCTGCCCAGCAAGAGGATACTCACAGCAGATAACCTCGCTGATCTCCGTTGTGGCTGTTGAAAAAGGAAAATTTTTCAGTTTAATGTCATGGAATATGAACCCTCAAAAACTCATCAAGTAACTCTCACTTCAAAGTACTAAAACACCCAGAAATTGTGCTTTTAGCTCTTAGTTTTTAGCAATTAAGATTTTAGTTCCCTATTCCCAAGAAACACGAGGCTATGCCATTGAAATCACTAACAGCTGATAACAGTTAAGTAGAGCTTTCATGGTTAAAAGCAGATTTTTCACGATTAAAAGCCAGTTAAGACTTTGAAAAGTCGGAATCAATTACAAGCAACCCCCACCCTGCTCCTCAATTATTCTGATGAAGTTCAACATCATCTTCCAACGGGACCACTTGATCATCCAACTTTCCCAAAACACCGAACTTCTTACCTCATCCTTAACTTTGGCCTTATCGCCCTTGGTCTCTCCTTCAGCCTGTGGACACAGGTTGTAGGGACAGGTGATGGGGGAGCGCGGTCAGGACATAGAACCGCTATTTTAACCCCCAAAAAACCAAAATGGGGACCAGCCCCGGCGGTGCCAGGGCGGGGGATGCCGGGGCACAACCGCACAGCGCCCCAGGGCGGGGGGGCGGGCGCTGCCTGTGTGGGGTCCGTGTGTGTGTGCGGGGTCCCCGCTGTCCCCTCGGGCTGTGCCCCTCTCCCGCCGCCGCCGCCGTTTTGGCGGCAAAGCTTTGCCGCCGCTTCCCGCCCTTTCCCGCCCCACACCGGCGCTCCCCTCCCCCCCACACCGCCCTCCCGCCAAAACCAACCGGTTCGGACCGGCCGGGCCCCGCCGCGGGCCCCCTCAGGCCTCTCCCCCCGGTACCGGCACCGGGCCTGGCGCCGCCGGTACCGCCCCGAGCGGGAGGGCAGCGCGGAGAAACCCGGGGCGGGGAGCGCGGAGAGAACGCGTAGTCCCGCCCCCCCCTTCCCACAGACACCGTGAGGGGGGAGGGAGGACGCCGTGAGGGGAAGGGGGGGCGGCGGCACCGGGAGGGCACCGGGAGGGGGTGGCGGAGGCCACGGGGAGGAAGTGAGGGAGGGCGGCAGCCCCACGTACCTTTCTCTTCGGCATGGCTCCGTGTGTGTGTGTGTGTGTGTGGCGTGTGTGTGTGAGGGAGAGCGGAGCGCGCTGCGTGAGGGGGCGGAGGGAGGCGGCGAGGGGAGGGGAAGGTGCGGGCAGCGTCGGGCGCGCTGAGGGGGCTGTTTGGGGGCGGCGGGGAAGCGGCGGCAGCGGAAAGCGATGTGTGTGTGAGTGTGCGTATGTGAGTGTGTGTGTGAGGGGCTGCAGCCGGTGCGTGCCCCGCGCGCGCTCCCCGACCCTCCTCACTAATTGGGGGATTGGGGTGTTTATAAAGTTTTATATAGAGCCGGACGCGGCCCAACCGGTTCCAGCCGGATCCCCGCCGCCCCGAGCGCCCATTGGCCCGCGCGGGTCACGTGGGGTGGGGCCGAGAGGAGGGAGGGGGGGATGGATGGAGATGGGGGGGGGGGGGGCGCGCGCAGCTCACCCCCCCCCCCCCCCCCGTCCGCGCGCGCGGGAAAACCCGCGTGGGGAAGGTGCGGGAAAAAAGGTGGAATTAGGGATGTAAAAATGTCAATATTGGATAGGAAGGTGTGTGTGGGGAGGGGGAAAGGGGGATATAACACACACACGCACGCGCCCATCCCCACCCGCGTGGGGGGAAACCTGAGTGGGGAGGGTGGGGAAAAAAGGTGGAATTAGGGATATGAAAATGTCCAAATTGGATAGGAGGGGGGGAAAGAGGGATATAACACACACACACACATCTGTGTGCGGGAAAACCCGCGTGAGAGGGTGGGGGGAAAAAGCAGGGAGGGAAAGGTGAAAATTAGGGATGTAGAAATGTCAAAATTGTGGGGGGAAAATTGGGGATGGGAGGGGGAAAGGGGGATATAACACACACCTACCCACGCATGGGAAAACCTGCCTGGGGAGGGAGGGAGGGAAAAAGGTGAAAATTAGGGATGTAAAAATGTCAAAGTTGAGGGTGGAAAGAAAGGGGGTTATAACACACCATCCCCCCCATCCGGGAAAACTCGCGTGGGCAGGGAAAAAAAGGGGTGGAAAAAAGGTGGAAAATTCGGGATGTAAAAATGTCAACATTCCAGGGTGGGGTGTGGGGGGAAAGGGGATACAACATCCCGCCAACCGCAGGTGAGCGGAGCTGTTCGTTCAGCACCCTCGGGATATGGGGAGGGTCTCCCTGAGGAACAGCTGAGAACCCCCTTTTTCTTTCTTCTTTTTCCTGTAAAAATATGGGAGATGGGAGAGTTGTGTCCCACGGAGGAAGTGGCAGTGCTGGAAGGAAAAAGGGGAAAATGTCAGAACGCAATAAAATGACCCTAAAGGGATTCACTACAGCTTGTGCCAAGTGACTTGGGCTCCTTCCAGGAGGGGACATTCCTCATACCTGGCACAGCCACAGTACACGTGCTACAAATCCAACTAAAGAGCTCCATCACGACTTCGTTGTGCCCCAAACCTTTCACTTTTTACTTGAACCTCATGCTCAAAAAACACCCCAAGGACAACCCTGCCCCCAGTTCCCTCCCCAGGTAAGCTCTCGGGCTTTTTCAGACCTTGACTGAACATATTTCCAGCTGTGCTGATTTTCCCCATCTTCACCCCATAAACATGAATTATGGAAGTTCAGTTCTTACTGACAGAAGTCTGTGGCTGCATTCCCACAGATTCGTTGGAAAGATGCACTCCTGAAATTCCATGTTTGCCTGGGTATGCCCACCCTCTAACTAAGGAAGGCTTACTGGAATTTCCTTCACTGGAATAATATTTACTGGAATAACTGATGCAGGTAGGATATACAAACTCAAGTAACAAACCTTCTGCCACTGTTAGAAGGACTTTTCCTCCTCCCCAACTCCAGTGATGCCTTTTATAAAAGGGATTAAAGCTTTCCTTACAAACCTTTAGTACATCAGATCCTTCACTTACCTCACCTGCAACAGGACTTTGTGGAAAGCCACCACTGTGGTTTTGGTCACCTGTGGAATCATAACATAATGGAAAACCCTTTCTTTAAGGTAAAAATACATTTTGGGGATAAAAGAGTCTCCCCATCAGCCTGGCAAAGGAGACTGGAAAGTGTTCCATCTCATGGAGAGCACATTATTCCCACAGTTTCCTGAAATGTGGAGAAAATACAGCAAGGGAAGTTTAAAATCAACAAGCTGCCATCATCTCAGCACATTTTTATCCAAATTCTATTTGCTACTTACACAAAAGGTGGTACCTGCATGTACAGCTTCACTCAGCCAGGCTTTGTGGTATCAGCAAACTGCTCACACTGTAAAAAGAACCTTCAAATCCTTCCCAGGCTACCAGGAATCACATGAGGAGTGTCACAGGTTAAATATTATTATATTAGACCTGGATGCCAACTTCATCACAACCTTAGAATAAGCAGCTCTCTACACACTTTTAAACATTTAGCTTATTTTTTTAAATAACTTTGGTATGAATATGCTTTATTCCCCGTTTGACAATGCAGTTATCCTCTTCACAATCACATGCCAAGTGCTTACTTTGCAGCACTTACAAGTCTCTTAAATCTGCATTTTCTAGTTTTCACCTGGAGGTAAGAAGAAACACTTTTAACCCAGCAATGGCTGGTACTGCCACACCTGTGTGTGTATCAGGAACAAAAAAATCAAGACATTTTCAGTTATTTTGACCATGGGGACGGAAACCAGAAGAAATTAAGAGAGAAACAATCTTGGAAATCAGCAAGTCCATCTCCCTGCCAATGGAAAACAGAACAAACAACTCTCCACAGCTGCTTCGGCCACTCCTGCTAAAATCAGCCAAATAGCCTTTCTGAACCATTTTGGCTGGGGTCAGAGGTTGGGTTTGGCTGCTGTATTCCTGAATTAAGCCCACCCACATTCCCTGGGGCTCAGAGGGATTTGGCATTCTGCAGCCTTTACCTGGGTTTAGGTAAATTCTTTTCCTTTCTAAGCCGTGAGGTTAATTCCCAACAAATCCTTTTTCCTTGTCTGCTCAGAGCCTTTCCCAAGCTCAGTCTGGTCCAACACCAGCATCTTCTGCACAGCATCTTTCCCCACACTGCTCAGATGGATCACAGGACCTGGTGAAGCTTTGGAGTACCATTTTTGTCTTTACAGCAAGGCTGGCAACACCTTCCTTTAGCTCTTTGGAGACAAAGAGCAGATCCATCCAACCCAGCAGAGACAGGTGGGGAAAACACAAGATACTATTCCAAAGCAGGCAGGGAGGGAATGTCCCGGACACCAGGAATAATCCACTCCTTGCACAAAGCAAGGCTCCCCTGAAGAAGGGATAGCAGAGGAAATCTCAACAGAAGATTCCCTGCTGCAAAGCCATGGAAAGAACTGAAGCCCAGGACTGATTTAACAGGATTGAATTGTTTTGGCTGGACCAGTTCATGGGGAGTTAAACAGAACTGGAGGCTCATTGCAGTTTAACTTCTCATCACCGAGGGGGCAGGTATGGTCTGCCATTGGGGCAGGGGGTGAGACAGGACGGCATCACCTTCCTCAGCAGCACTCACAGCACAAGAGAGGTTCACATTCCCTGTCCCTGCCCTGGGCAGGGCCAGCAGGGATGCCAAGTGCTGGAGCAGCCCTGCACCCCCACCAGCTCCTCTGGGCAGCAGCTGTTCCCTCATAAAATCGTCTTCCCAGGGTAACCAGCAGCACCTGTGTCATGCAGACACTGTACACAATCTCTCAAAGAAGTCTGCTCTCTTGTGCTCCAGTGCCTGCAGGAAGCCCTGGATCCTCTCCTCCCGCATGGCCGTGCATTTCTGCAGCAGAGTCCGTCGGCGCTGTGAGTCTCCGTGGGACGCACTCCCTTCCTGCTGCAGCTTCCTTGTCACATAATCCTGGTCCCTTTCCATCTGCTGCCGCCTCCTCTCCTCCATGTAGGAGTCTCTGGCCTTCTGGAGTGAAAAGCAGTAGAGTGTTAGCACCTCACCAGGCCTCTCAGCTCACTTGTGGCACAAGAGTGGGGCAGAACAGGCTGTGGCAGGAACAGCCTCTGCTTGGCCATCAACCTGGAGGTTAATGAAGGTGGCTCTGGGTCTGCCTCCTCCAATTTGAGGCTGCCTGCTTGATTTGCTATAAAAAGTACAGGGATATCCTTCTGGACCTTTCCCCAAAACATAACTCTGCTCACACTTAGTTAAAATAGATAAAGGTCATGACAGAACATGGAAATCCCTTATTGGAATCAGAGGAACAGCTACAAGAGCACATTTAAAGCCCAGGTGTGCACACTGCTGTTCTCACCAGTGTCATCACAGCATCTTTGATCCTGTTCCCTCCTGGCAGCTGAAAGGTTTTAGAGGATCCAGAATGATGATTTATAGGGCAATTCTTTGAGGAGATGATCAGGTATTGAGGTAAACAGCTTCAGAACAAAAGCAGGAATGGGTTCTGCATTCCCAAATGCCTGTGATCTAATAATATACTGGCTTGAGACAAAGCAGGATGGGCAGGAATAAGGCAAAGGCAGGAGCCATCCTTGCCTACCCTTAAAGTATTTGAAATATTTTGTTGCAGAACATAATTTCTGGATTTCTTCTTATTACACATGTCCTGGCCTGCAGCCTCCAACAACAAAAATACATCAGCAGCACACAGGAATATTAAGCTTCTATTTTTAAAAACAGTTAAACTGGTCACTGTGACATAACCTTACACACACACACTTAGGGAATGCTGGTCTTTCAAGCAAGCAAGGAGAAATGACTGAGAGCCTGACTCACTCTTCCCCACACTCTCCCTGAGCCCAAGTCAGCCTATGCTCTGGCACTGAAAATCAGCTTTTGTTGTGCTGGGAATGAGAGCAGAAATATTCCCAGCTTCACAAAGCCCACTGAATGGAGCACTCCATGGCTGTAGCCCTGCTGGTTTGAACTGCAAGGATCATCAGGCTGTTCAGCAGAGGATTTCACTCTCAGACAAAGTGAAATTCTGTTTGTTCACCAGAAAAGACTTGGCCTGACCCTTGCACCCCAGGAAACACCAGGATCTCTCCCTGGATATCTGCCAGGTACCAAAAGCAGGTTCTAGCTGATCCTGAGACTAAGTGTTAAGCAGCAGGCTAACTGGAAAATTAAGATGGCAGCCATTGAACATGATGCTGTTTGAGTTGATGGAAGGAGGAAATCCTTTATCAAACACCTCCAAATCAAGTTTTTTATTTATTTTATCACCCCTTCCACCCTGCTGCCCATCCACACCCTAAATACCTCCAGCATCACACTCCCAAAGCAGACACAGCTGCTGGAATATAATATATCCTGGTTTCTCAGAAGTCACCCCCGGGCCCCACCATCCTCACTGACAGCTACCCCTTCACCAAGGGGATTTGTATCACAAGCTTTAAGTACTTTTGGCTTTCAAAATCACCTACTTTAAATGAAAAAAAAATCCAGCTCCTAAATCTCAGCAGTTCCTCTGAGGGAGAAATTCTTCCTTTGCACAACTGTGAGGTTTCCCTTGAAAAAGGGCAGTTTTAGCTACTGCAAAGTGGGTCTTACAGGGGAAAAACTGACCAGAGAACAAATCTGGACAATCAGAAACCTTGATAATAGTATAGCATGAACACATTCAGCCACACACCAGGACTAAGAAAAGATGAGGATAGCTGGGAACAGAAGCAGCATTTGTTACCCGTCAGAAACCAGCACCAGGAGCAAAGTCAGAACAGTGACCTTACTGTTTCAGACAGAGGCCAAGCTCATGGCAATGACAAACACTACTGCCTTTTTTGCTTCCCTCTTCATCCAGAAGGTGAACTGCCATTAGTTGTACTAATACAATGAATTGCTGGTAGGAAAAGGGCAAACTTGGGCCAGCAATAGGAATAAAAGAGGTTAAGGACGTGGAGAATTTGGATGCTGCCAGACTGACTGGACCTGATTAAATTCAGCCATAACCACGACTGGCTATAATCTCTTTGGCAACTCTCAGGGGTGAGCAAGGTCCCTGAAGGTAGAAAAGGGCAATATAATGCCTGTCTTTAAAAAGAGGACCCAAATAACCAAGGAACAGACACACTCAGAAAGCAGATATGGTGGAGATTGAGTCACCACACCAAGGTCCTCCTCCTGCCTCTGTTCTACAAGCTGCTGCCCTACCCCCCAGCATTTCCCCATCAAGAGCTCCAGCTCCCACACTTGTTTTGCTTATAAATAGCCAGATTACTAAACCACTATTCAAGTGGCCAGATAGTTTATCTGGACCAGGTCAGGGAGAGCTCACAACAACAGATCTAAGGAGAGGAACAATGTCGGTGAGTAACAGGAACAGTCCCTTCAGCAGGTACATCTGGACCCACCAGTAAGAGGACACATCCACAGACTCACAGCTCAGACAGCCTCACTTCAGCTTGCAGAAAGGAAACTCTAAACCCACCAGCTACAACCCTCAAAATAACAGGGGAGTTAAAAGAAGAGCATGTCAATTTTCCCTGCTGGTTCCAGTGTGAACACAGCAGTCTCTGCTTAAACCACTAATGAAGTGTTTGAGTTAAACTGGTTGATTTCACCATTAGCTAATCAGGATTCCTTACCTGTGTGATTTCTGGGGCAGACATTCCAGCTGGGGGAATGAGCAAAGAGTAACAGACAGCGTGGTGACTTTAGATATTTTGGGTATTGCTGAAAGCAGAGGAGTTTGGCCATGAACTAAGATGTTGTAACAAGCCACATGAGTTCAGGGAAAGCAACACCTC
Source organism: Pithys albifrons albifrons (assembly GCF_047495875.1). NCBI lineage: Eukaryota > Metazoa > Chordata > Aves > Passeriformes > Thamnophilidae > Pithys > Pithys albifrons. The sequence continues at coordinate 4,282,381 of NC_092481.1, forward strand.
TGGCATGAGCTGCTACTGAAACAAGATCTTAACTAACAATTCCTCGTCCCACTTTGCACCCTCTCACCTGATATCCAGCTGTGCAGGTGTTGAGCTTCACCTCCCTTGGGCTCCCTTACCTGTAACGCACTGTAGTTCATCTGGAACCGAAGGATTGCCTCACACAAGTTCCAAAAGGAATATTCTGGCCACAAGACTGACTGAAACACCAGGCACGAATGGGATGTCTGCAGAAAGCAAAATCACCAACAATTCAATCCTCGAGCAAGGGAAAAAGTCGTCAAGATGTAGCTCTGTTGGGCAACCCATGCCAGTTTCCCCACAAAGGTTTTACCTAAGCTGTGTTATTAGACACTACTTGAAATGAGATAAATACCAGCCAGGAGAGTTTGAAATTGCACAGTGCAGAGTCTGTCTAATTACTTTTTAATGCTGGGACCCTAGTAATCCATTCCTGCAAAGAGATCAGCAGAATTCTTTCTAATGCTGTGTTGGTCTTCACTGAGGTATTTTTAATAGCTTAAGCATCACAGGCTTATAAAAAAACTAAAATAGCAACACTGGAGTACCAAAGTCTAAGGGAATAACAGTTAACTGAGGATCAGGACGTGACATTTAAACCATTCTTCAAATGACACGTAGTGATATTCCTTACTGCCCACTCATGGCATTTAAACTGCCTAAAGAAGCCAAGAATTGTGTTGCACCAAAGATATCCTCGAGCTGGACGATGAAACCTTTCAGGTTAAAGGCTGTTTTTGCCATCAAGTTCCTCAAAGTTTCAGGTAAATGAGTTACTACGACCATTACAGAAAAAAAGTAACATTTAAAAGGACTCCTCTCCCACTGAGAGGTGCAAGCAAAGTGTTATTTTATAGCACTGACACCCATCCAAGATACAAGTGTGCCAAAAACTGGAGGGAGGAGAGGGGGATGCCTGGGCAGGTAACCACAATTCAGGCCCAACAGCTTCTGAGAACTTACCAATTAAATAATTTGGGATGGGAACATTTGATGTGGTTGCTTAAAGGCAACTGTGTTTTGGCTCCAAACTGTACATGTAAAACAACATGTGAGCTTTAAGTGAAGTTTTCAGTGACTCAAATGTTCTCTACAAGCAGGTCAACACTGGCTGGCACTGGAGAGAGTGAAATGGAAGCAGCTTTGGATACTTTAAATGCAAATACGTGAACTTTTTATGCATTAGGAACTTATTATATGTTAGCCTAGCAGCCCAGCTATGCTGATTTGGCTTTGCCACCCTCAGAACTTTCCTTGTGGGGTCTTGTTTGACAGAAGTCAAAGAGACCATTATGGAAGTCAGATAGACTCTTGAAACTGTGACAAGTCAGGCATGTACATTAGATGTACATTGCAGGTTACACATGACAAATGCTTCTCCTAGCAATCTATAAATCCATCCTGGAATTTCCTCATCCCAGGAAACATACTTTCAGGTTAAACTAATCAAAGGCAGGAATTTACCAATCAAAGCAGGGATTACCCAAATGTGAGGAGAAAAAATGAGCAATTCAGGATTTCTTTGACTACTGTCAGCTAGACTGATTTATGATTCCTTACTGGGTGTTCTGAGGATGATACAATTTCAGATTTGTGCTGCAAGATATTTTAGGCAATCACAGAAGAGCAAGAAAGAGATTCCTCAGAGGTGCCCCAGCCACTCAGTCCATCCAAGAAGTTCCTAACCCCTGGCAGAGAGAGTTTCAGAGCCCTCATGTCAGCTCACACCTGGAGACAGTGGAGCACTCTTTGAGGTAAAGATGGAATATTTCAAGGAGAAAACAAGGACTTTACCTGCCAGAGCAAGAAATCACTCAAGCGAACCTCCCCAGAGGTGCGGATCAGGAGGTCGGGGTCAGGGGAGTTGTTGGTGTACAGACACTTATCGAGCAAGGATTCAGACACATCACTAAAAGACAGACACATTTGATCAAGATCCTTTTCCTGACCTGATGGATGTGGCACTACTAAATCAGAATTACTGAGGGGTTTTACATAAACACAGGACTGCAGATTATAACTGGGTGGTGGAGCTAAACCACAGCCAGTCATCGGGTTGGTTCTGATGGGCACTGCTGTCTGCTCCCAGGCTATTCCAAATGCTCTTTCAGCCCCCAGAGCATCCCCCCCATGCTCTTTGAAACAGTGGTGGAACCAGACTGTGAGGATTTCCAGCTGGAGCAGAGAGCAGAGTGTAACTACTCCATCTCCTTCAGGGTGGAGGAACAGTGCAGTATTCATGATTCATCTGTTGTTTGACCTCATAGCTAAAACTGTCAGCCAAGCAGCCAATTGTTGTGGCATAAAATTTGCCTTCACATTTAAACTAACTTAAGACACAGGCCTAATTTCTCGTCTGTCTTGGTTGTGTATCTATCCCCATGGCAACTGAAATAATAAAAACCAAACATTGCATAGTAACTTTAAGTCATTTGTTCCAGTCCTACTGGTTTAATGAGATCTATTTAAAAGCTACTTGGGTTCTGAGGGGTTTCTCATGCAGTGTAGATGGTCAGACAGGCAGGATTCATCCAAGGAGCCTCACAGAAAGCCAAGAGTTACCTGGGTTCGAGCAGTCCTTGTTCCACCCCCCAGGCCATCTCCCTGACAGCATTGCTGATTTCATGTCTTGATGTGTATGCAAAGCAGACATTTAGAAAGCATCTGAAAAGAGGACAAGATGTGAAAGGGTAATCCAAGGAAGGTCCAGCAGATGACAGTTTTGTGTGTGACCTAAAAAAGAGATGTAGGATGCCTGCCAAGTCCCAGCCTTCAGGAAGAAGAGGGAAGACATGAGGTATCAGCTACTTGAAACTGAGTGCTACTTACTTGTTGTAGTTCCTGGTTGCCAGCACAGCTTGGGCAATCAGCTCCTGAATATCCACGGGCAGGAGTGGCAGGTCCCCCAGGACACGGATACACACCCCGTGCTTCTTCAAGTTCTCCCTACACCCAGCAACGAGAGTGAGCAACACAGAACACACACCACTCTCCACTACACAAGTGCCACCTTTGCCCTGTATAAGATTCACCAACACCTTCAGCAAAACTGAGAATCAGAGAAATGCAAAACGACCAAATTTTTCTCAGGAGTGCAAAACTGGCTTGGGTTTGATCATCTCAGGCCATTCCATAAAGGGAAACTGATCATTCCTCACACAAAATCCTGAGGCACAAACATAACCACAGGACTAGAAAATGACCACAGATTAGACATCCCCACCTAAAAGTTACAAAACTCCATATGGGAGCTTAGACTATAACCAGAGACATTGGGCACCTCTAACTAACCAAAAATTAAGATAAACCTTTGATACTTCATGAAAACAAGGCAGCTGCCACTCTGGTGCTAAGCAGGAGGTTTTGACTGTGCTGTGTTTGTCTGAAAGCTGTGCTGTCCCCATGGTTTGGATGGGATTGTTGACACAAATCTGGTGTGTGTGGGGACTGTGCATGCACAGGCAGGCAGAGCCCCTCCAGACAAATCTCTAACTGCAGGTGGAAAAGGTTTTCCTTCACTTAATCCATTTTCACAACTTGCATCATCCCTGTAAACATCTGTTCACCATGTTCTGCTTCAGTTCCACCCTGTGGGATACAGAGATGGGAGGACTCTTACTGTTCTTCCAGGAGGCGACTAAACTTCTGTCTTGCCAGATCCATCAGTCCATCCACCTCCTCCTTGGAGCGTTTGAAGTTCTCAATACTAAAGGCATAAACAGTCACCTCCTGAATGCCCAGATTTAAGCACCACCGCAGTGTCTGCAAGGAGACAAATTTAACAGAAAACAAAAGTCAGATAAACAGGCTGAGACAATCAGACAGGCCAGTAAGACCCAGCTTCTCCACTGAAAACCTTCCAGTGTTTCCCATGATGCCAAGACTGGATCAAAAGAGCCATCAAGACCTGACAATGAAAGGCACTAGATGTGAACTTCAGGTTCATTTTAAAGAACAGGAGGAAAGTATCACTCCCTGAGAATGAGATCCAGGATCAATCCAGGCAGGGAAAGCACCTCTTGTAAGTAACATTATAAATTATATAGCACTGTACCTTTCAAAAGCTTTTCCAACCTGTTTCACAGAAATAAAAGTTTGAAGAATTGATTTGAATTGAGTATAAAACAGAGGGAAAAACAGCTGAATAGAATGACTCTGCAAGATAACAAAGAGCTGAAGTCAGCTCCAAGCACAGGTCTGACTCCAGGAAAGAGAAGGAACACAAGACACCAGCCCAGCAGCAAACACAGCTCTAACTTGTACCAAAGGCAGCAAACATCCTGCCCACCTGTGCCAGCTTCTCAAAACCTTGTGAATGTCCCTCCTGTCTCTCCACATGACACTTCTGGGCGTACCGGCGGTTGCCATCCATGATGAAGGCGACATGTTTGGGCATTGGACCTGCCTGGGAAACAAGGAGAAACACAACAGACCTGAGGGTGAACAGGTATCTCAGTCACAGAGAGTTCAGCCCCACTGCTCCTGGCAGCACTGCCTGTTTGGAGGAGTGCAGTGATACCTCCCAGTAGGAAATCTGCAGCTGAAATGAGTAAGGTATTCATTTCCTCTTTGTCAACCCTTTTAGGGTCTCAAAAAAAACTACCAGTACTGATAATTTCCTGAACTGAAAAGCAATCTTGCCCTCCTGTTTGTCTCACATGAGAGAACTGCAGTACTCAGGCAAGCAGTGCTGCCACATCAACCCCTCTGCAGCCACAGGGGAGGGCACATGCAGGTTTCTGCTGCATTTTAATTTCAGATTTGGAGGGCCTTTTCACAGACACAATTAACTTCACAGAAAACAAAAAGAAGGTCATAAGACTTCCCTTCACAAAGAGGACTATTCCTTTCCACTGACCTCACTAGGTCTGAAGGACTGACCACCAGCCTCAAGCCTCTGCTGATCAAGAGCAAATTTTCCAAGAACTGGTGAGTTATTCTAATCAAAAGAAACTCAGTTTCTTTTCTCAGACTTCCAATGCAACGATCTCACTTCTCTCCCTCCTTCCCATGCCCTGCCTTCATTAGCAAGGGCACAAGGCATGGAAGGCTGGGACTCTAAGCTCATTATTGGCAAGCTCTGCCTACAGCCCTGCTCATTTGCAAGACTGAAGCTTAAGTAATCTCCCACCCTGGAGTGCTGTTCAGGGATGCACATCCAGTGCCAGCATTAAGTGTACCCTTGCCAGTAATGATCCCTTTCCAGAGACAGTTCCATCCTGAAGAACCTTCCAATTCTTTACATCTTTATCCATCCCTTACCTTAATGATGTTGGCACAGAACCTCTCTATGATGGTCAGCTCACCCTCTCTGATCCACGACATGTTTTACTGAGAGCTCCTTTTCCTTTTTAAAGGGAAGGTGAAAATAAAGGGGTTAGAGATGATTGAGCCCAAAGCAAACAATTTCGGAAAAATCAGCTTTGACTTGCTGTTCTGCATCCCTTTACATTGTCTGTGCAAGTCCTTTGATAAGCAGGCAGTGGGGAAGCTCAGAAATGAGCTCTGGAATTTTCCAGCTGTGTCATCCAAGCGTATCCTTAGGGTAGCAAGGAAATACATCACTGAATTCTCCAGCCAAGCTGGTACAGACACACAATTTGGGTGCCACTCACAGGGTGGCATCAGCACAAACTGGCCTTCAATGCTTTGGTGTTGGAAATCCTTCAAAAGAAGGAACAATTTACACCACCAACTGCCCTCTGCTCATGTCACCCACTGGCATTTCTTTGCCTTCACAAATAAAGAACTTTGGCCTCTACAGCTGTAAAAATATTGGGGTTTTTACCACAATACCTGCACATCAAATACAAAGATCTGGTTTGAGCTAACAAGTTGGATTTCCTGGTCTCTCAGTTAGGAATACTGAGAGAAGTGGCCACAGCAGCAGTGCATCCAGGGGGCAGAAGCAGATTCAATTACACTGATGGCATTAATTTTCCATATGGGCTTTCTCTGCCTCATTCCTCAGGAAGGGATCTCTACCCACAAGACATCAGGGCAAGGAACTGCTGAACCTCGGGCTGTTGTAAAGCTCTTAACACCTCCCCTTGCGCAGCTCGGGATGAGAACACCCAACGCCACCTTTGGCTGTTCATCAACCTTTTACAGGCGATTTCACACAGTCACCTTAAGGAAAAACCCCCGCAGAGCTGGGAGGCACCAAGCCCCGGGACAACGCTCTGCTCCCGGACCGGGCAGGGCCGGGGGAAGGACACGCGGCCCCCGCGGGTGACTCAGCTCCCGAAATCCCCCCGGGACAGACCCAGTGGAACGAGAGTCCCCCGCCAGGGGTGTCCCGGTGCCATCCGGGGCCTCTCCAATGCCCGGTTCCCGGTTCCTCCCCCCGTTACCGGCCCAGTGCCCAGTTTCCCCCCTCTCTCCGGTTCCTGCTCAGAGCTCCGTGTGCCGATCAAGCCCGCGGTCCCTTCGCGGTGCTCGGTACCGGCACATGCCCCGGTTCCCCTCCGGGATTCCCGTTCCCCCTCCGGTGCCGGTACATACCCCCATTCCCGGTATTTGCCCCATTCCTCCCCTCGGTTCCCGGTCCCTTCCTTGTTCCAGGTATCTGCCCCGTTTCTCCGTTCTCCCCTCCGGTTCTCGATTCCTGCTCCGGTTCCCCTCGCTGTTCTCGGTTCCTGCTTCGGTTCCCTCCCCGCTTCCCGGTACCAGCCCCGTTCTCCCTCCCCCGGTTCCCGTCCCGGTTCCCGGTGTCTGATACCTGCTCCCGTTCCCAGTGTCCTGTCCCTGCCCCGTTCCCCCTCGGTTCCCGATGCCGGTTCCTGCCCCGTTCCCAGTCCCCGTTCCCGGTGCCGATACCTTTCCCGGTATCCGATACCTGCCCCCGTTCCCGGTACCGGTACCGGTGTCTCAGCCCCGCCGGACACGGACAGGCCTTTCCGCTGACGCCACACAGCGGCGCGCGGGGCGGGCGGGGCCGTGCGCATGCGCGGGGCGTGAGGGGTGGGCGGGGAGCTCCGTGAGGGGGGAATGGTGGGGGGCCGGGGGAGGAACCGTGAGGGGTCTGCGTGAGGGCCGGGGCGGGCACCGTGAGGGGCCGGGGGTGGGGTGGGGAAACTGTGAGGGGCCGGGGGAAGCTCCGGGAGGGCACCATGAAGGGCCGGGGGGGGGGCTCCGTGAGGGCCTGGGTGGGGGGGAACCGTGAGGGGAGGGCGCGATGGAGGGGCCGGGCAGAGCCTAAAGTGGCTCCAGGAGAACTGGAAAGGGACTTGGGACACAGGATGGAGGCACAGGACACGGGGAATGGCTTCCACTCCCAGAGGGCAGGGTTAGATGGGATACGGGGGAGAAATTCTCTGTGAGGGTGAGCAGGCCTGGGGACAGACTGCCCAGAGAAGCTGTGGCTGCCCCATCCCTGGAAGTGTCCAAGGCCAGGTTGGACAGGGCTTGGAGCAGCTTGGGATAGTGGAAGGTGTCCCTTCCAACCCACAGCATTCCAAGATTCTCTAACACAAGGGTTTTCCTCCCTTACAGAAACCTGCTCCCCTGAAGCCAGAGCCAAAACCTAAAAAGGCAGCTCCAACAGTGAGTTGTGTCAGCGATGGGTTATGAAGTTTAGCTTTGGTAATAACTAATAAACCTTTGACTAAGTGTGTGCAGGGGTGTGTTTCACCTTCATTGCCCCTTCATAAAGTGACACTGGAAGCTTCCAGATAGTACAAAATCTGCATGTGACCTTAAAAGTGCTTTCCAACCCAAACCAGCCGATGGTCCTGTGGTTTTGGGGGGCTGCAGGCCCCCAGAGGTGCCTGAGGGGGCTGAAGCTCTGGCATTGCCAGGCTGGTTCTGGGCTGTGGGATACTCCAAATTCTCTGCCCTGCCACCCCCCAAATTGGGGTCTGATCTCGACCTCAGCGGAGAGAAACAAGAGTAACCACACGCACACACCTGGCATCACCAGCAGCCATTGCCCATGGTCTTTGTTATTTATTTTTATTTCCCCAGATAACATTTTACATAGTTGGTACAAAAAAGCAAAAATAAAATGAACAGGGGGGGGGGGGGGGGGAAACCTGCAGCAAACAGGAAGTGGGGGTCTTGCTGCAGGGACTCCAGCAGGGAATCTCTTGGGGAAGTGTGAGTTACTCAGGGGTCACCCTGAGCCCCCCCCCTCCCAGAGCCACCCTGATTTATCCCCTCCCTCCCACACACTTCATAAAACTTCACGAGTTTGACACGAACGCTTTGGTTACTAGCAGTAAACATGGGTTACATTCTTCTGTCTCCTTGTAGACAATTTGGGGGGACTCAAGGCTTTCACCCCAGGGCAAGACACCCCTCTCATGAGGGATATCTTTATTTTATTCCTCATACATTCAAACACTCCCGTGTCACAGCAGGACCCTGAGCGTGCCCCATCCCCTCATGCATAGTGCCCAGCGTGGGCAGGGTGGGCGATGATGCAGCAATTTAGTTAATTATTGTCAAGTTAACAGGAAGAACCACAATGGCAAACAAAAGGAGATGATTTGAGTCAACCCCACCTTCTCCAGAGTAGCTTCCCTTTGCAGATTAAAAATCCCTGTTTTCTTGGATCCTGGCACCGCACTGGCCCCAGGGGAGACCTGAGTGATCCTCTATTTGCTTTAGCCCAGGACAGGGATGGTTACAGAGCTCATACCTGGCAGCTCTGTGGGAGAGCACCCAGGGCAGATCCCATCTCCCTGCTCCATAACCTATTACATCATTTGACTATTTTTTTTACCTTTTTCCTCTTTTTTTTGTTTGTTTTTTCCTCCTGTTTTTGTAAACAATAATCAAGGAGAATACTGAGAGAAAAGTGGAAAGATTTACAGAGATATTTACACACACTAGACATCTAGCAGAAAAATCACCAAACCATTAAAGTGGGAGCAGTGGGGAGGAAGGTCCTACAGGATTCTTGAGGACAGATACAAGAATTAGGGGGGCAGCAGTTTCCCTGACACAGCCAAGGTGCCAGGGGAGACCAGGGGTGCCCCCCCAACGCTCTATTGCATTTACCCCGTCAGACTAAAGCTGTTTTCCTGAAGTAGTTTTGTATAGATCCTGTTGCTAGTCAAGAACTAAAAGTCCTTCCCCCCAGCCCTCCCAAGAAGAGACCACCACCTCACCATAAAACTACCGGAGCAGGGCAGGGAGCAGCTGGGGAGCTGCTCTCCATCCCCCTCAATGCCCACGTGCTGGGGGAGTCACTGGGCTCCAGCAGCCTCAGCAATTCCCCCTGGAGACCCCCATCCTTGAGGATGGAGTCTGTGCTCCCTGTCTGATCCAGCCCTGCTCCACATCTAAACCTATTGCTACTAAAAACCAGCAGAAACTGTGCCCGTGGCCCAACACTGGCATGGCGAGACACCCTCCCTGGGAAGGCTGCAAAGTGGAGTGTTAATGCCTCCAAACGTGGGATCCAGAGTTTCCCCCAGCCATGGTGAGTCAGCATTTGAGGCAAGCCGGGAAGGGAGTAAAATATGGAGCAGTTTCACCTCCCTCGAACTTGGAACCAGGTGCCTTGTCCCAGAGGGACATGGACAGCCAGCCCTCAGCTCGAGGCAGGGGATTGAGGGAGTGAGGAAAACCCTCAGTATCCCAACACACTACTGGACACTGTCTGCTCCTGCCATGTCCCCCTGGTTGGGGCTGGAACCCCCATCCTGGCTTTCCAACCCCCAGCCACACAGCACCAGCCTGCTGGGAGCCTGGGTGACCTCCCAACCCATGGGGAATAGGAGGACTCAGGCACAGGGCAGACGAGTGTTCCCATCAGGATGGTGGGGAAGGGATGTGTGAGCATAAACAGGAGAGTGACACAGAGGACAATCCTCAAAAGCCACCAGGCTGGGAGAAAATCTGGAATTGGGGAGCCCACACAGGCTCTAGCAGCTGTTCCTGCCCCATGGCACTGCCTGGCTTCTCCATCCCCACACACGGATATACTGATCCAAATTCCTCCATCAGTGCATGGGGAAGGGAAAGAGACTATTAAAATACAGTTTAAAAGAAAACAAATCCCAAACATACCATAAAACACAACTGAAAAGCCTGTCAACACATCAGCCCACCTAGTAAACATCCAGTGAGGTAGATCTACACTTCCCATACAAACTTCATCACGTCTTTGTGCTGTTAGAAAAAACCCTCCTCTCTGTCCAGCACTGGGCTACAGAGGCATTTTATCCCTGAGATTGCTCGAATACCTGAGAATAAGTTGCAGGAATTATGTCCTTTCTTTCTCTCTCTTTTTTTTTCCCTTTTCTTAAAGATTAAAATATACAAAAATACAAAACCAGAATATTTATATTAAAAATAAAAGAAAAAAATAAAAGAAAAAACCCAAAACAAAGACGACAAACAAACCCAAAGATACGTCATTCACGCACGTCCTAGTGCAGGTTTCTCTTGGCCTTGGCTTGGGCATGGCCAGGGGGCTGCCCTGGGAGAAGGGGTGTCCACCAGGGCCAATAAATAAAGGCAAGACTTGGGGGGAGCTGTGGGGAGGGGGCACAGCAGCCACTAACCTGGGACACCCTTGTCCCCTGTCCCTGGGGAGGCTGAGCCCTGGAGTGTCAGTTTTTGGAGTGTGGGATGGGCAGGAGGAGCAGAGGTGTGTTTGTCCTGCGAGGGGTTGATCCAGAGCCCGTGAGAAGAGCCAGTCTGGTGTCTGGAGCAGGCCATGGCTGGATCTGTTGTGAGCTCTGAGTGGGATGTGTACATGGACTTCAAGGGAAATGTTGCCAGCAACATTCCCAGGAGCTGGGTCCAGTGTCCAAGGCTTAAAAAAGCATTCCTGCTCCACAAAGCCCTCCTGATCCCCAAGTCCATGTTTCAGAAACAGGGAGAAGCCTTACAGGGGAAGAACTGGCTGCTTGTAATACCTTGTGCTCTCTGGGCTGGCACTTGGGAAGAAGTAGGGTGGGGAAAAACCAGTGGGTTTTTTTGACTTGATCTTCCCCAGGCCGCAGCTCACAGCCCATGAGCAGGGGCGTTAGTCCAACCTCAAGAGATGATCCATTTCTGCTCAGACTGAGCCCAAATCTGGGCTCTGCTGGTGTCAGCAATGGAGCAACCATGGAAAAACTGCAAATTCTCATACTGCCCTGGAAGTGAGAATCCATGAAGAACAGAGGGACCCACAGGACTGACACATGGGCATCTCCCTGTTGCACCACAGCCAGCCTTTCCCCTTGGCTTCCCTGCCTGAGGTAGAGGGACAGAGCAGGCACAGAAGCAGCTCATCCAAGCTGTGCCAGAGCCTGTTTGAAGCTCAGGAGAACAAGTAGCCATGAGCTCCTCACTGGGGTGCTGCTCCTCTGCTCCTTCTCCCCAAAACACTACTGCCTGCCTTAATGTAGGAAAAGAACAAAGATGAATCAAATATGTTTGGCTTTTTTAGCTGGAAGAGGCAAGTTGGGTGCTGCCTTGCCCTATTTTTGGAATGAGCCATCCTGATTAAAGCAGGGCTTTTCCCTGCCTGGGAACAGGGGAAAAAGGTCTCTGCAGGGACACCAGGTCCCTGTCATCAGCACTGCCGTCTGCCCTCCCCAGTCCTTCATCCTGCCCTCCCACCTCTGAGCCCCCACGGCTGCCCATTGCCTTGCCAAAGCCGGTGGAATCCTCCCTCTCCCTACCACCCACCATCATTCCCGGGTCTCGGGGAGGAGGGCTGAGCTGTGCATGTCCTCCTCCTCTCGGAAGTAGGCAGGTTTTCCCTGGGAGCTGGGGGACTGCTGTGCTTTCGCGGGGCAGTTGGCAACCATGTGGCTGATGCTCTGGCAGAAGTGGCATTTCTTGGGCTGTGGTGGCAGCTTGCACTCCTTGGCGTGGTGGTCCAGCCCGCCACAGTTGTAGCATCTGTGTGAGAGGAGGACAGAGATTCCAGGAGGAGAAATAAAATGAGGTGGGATATGCTGTGGCCATGCCTGGGCTTCATAGCCAGAACTGGGCCTAAAACAGCCTGGCTAGTTCAGAGATGTGGGCTCAGTGCTTTGGAGCTGATGGTGGGCCTGGGGTTGGTACTTGCAGGGTCCCAGCTCCAGAACAGCCAGTCTGGGGTCAGTGGTGCTGCTGGTACCCAGGAGATGGCAGCAAACCTCTGCACTGAAACCACACACAGGGGACAAAAATCGGGATGTTGGGGGGTTTCCGCCTCTCTGGCTCCATCAGGATTCTGGCTCCTGTATCTCCAGACCCTGCTCCCAAGGTTACACAGTGCCCAGAACAGTTGCAGGGACCATGGCCATCAGTGTAGGGACAATCCCAAAGGTGGCTTCTTGCAGGGCTGTACCTTCCAGCCTCCATCCCATGGGTACCACTTTCACACTGGAGCTGTGCAGGCAGAGGGAGCTGCCTTGTGTCCATTTTAAATCCTGCATCCATGTAGGACAGCCACAACCCTTTCCTCTTTCCTTTTCCTTCCCAACTCCTTTCTGATTAATTTAAAATCCTGTTTATGAGAACAGCTGAGTGGGGCTGATGGCATCCACTGGGAAAACTGGCATGAGGCATCCCCAGGAAGCTGGGATGGAGAGGATGGGAGAGGAGAGGGGGCGGGATGAAGAGCTGGGCAAAAACTTGCCCCAGGGCTCACAGCCTCACCGTGGGAGACACTGCCAGGACGTCCGGCTCTTTCCTTCCCACAAGGAAGGGTTTCTCTTGGAGAAAATGACCCTTGCCCAGCATGGCTCCCTGAGCCGAGGGGAGCGGCTGCCTAGGGTGTCCCTGACCTCTGCCCTCCGCTGCTGCTTCCCTGCCCTTTCCCCACCGAGCTGCATCTGCCACTCATTAACCACCAAAGGAAGCTGCTTTCCCAGAGGAAGGGTCGCTGCCCACCCCACTGAACCCATGCCCACCCCCAGGGTACCCAGGAGGCTCCTGGTGCCACACAGGGCTTAGCCCCTGCCCTGGATCAGCCCTTACCGGTCTCCTTTGGATCTGCGTTTCTGGAGGCTCTTGCCCTTGGGCCTCCTCTCGCTGCCGATGCAGAAGACGCCCCCCGGGCCGGTCACCCGGATGGACTCCAAACCTTTGGATGACTTCTTGAAGGTGAACTCGACAGCTTCGCCCTCCTTCAGGCTGCGGAAACCCTCCATGTGGAGCTTGCTCTGGGGGAAAGGATGGGGGTCAGCACAGAGCTGGAGTGTCCACTGGGCACACAAACTCCAGCCCAGCAAAGCCCTCCTGTGGCACAAGAGCTGCCAACATTCCTCTGTGCCTTGTGAGGAGATAGACTTTGAGGATCAAGCTCAACCAGGCACCTTCACCTCCCTAAAACCTCTGGAGTCCTGACTGATAGCACAGAGCATTCAGTGAGCTGAAACACCCAGCCAGGTGGGGCTCACTGGTTTGGTAAAGGCCAGTAGAGACAGGTTGGCCCCAAATTTCAGCAGTTTGCTGAACAGTTTGCAAAACAGCCTCCTTGTCCCACCCAGCCCCACAATGGGAAGCAAGAGCTGCTCCTGCACCTCCTGACAGATCCAGAACATCGTTTTAAAAACACTAAAGGATCTTGAGGCTTTGCATGAGCATGGTCATGGTAGGACACATGGCAGGGCCAGGAGGCTGGAAGCTGGTGCTGCAGCTCACCTCAGTTCAAGCCCTTTAATTGCCTCCAGTAATTAATTAAGCAGCCATTTGGCCTGGGATTATCTCTGCTGGGAGCTTCTCCCACCCTTCCCAGGATCACCACAGTGGTCATCACCATGCAATCAAACAGGAGCGTGGAGAGACCCAGGCTGGAGAGGGGGTTAAGAGAAGGCAGGAAAATCCACTCCACTTTCACCAGCTCTGTCCGTTTTAGCAGAACAAATCCCTAAGAAGCCAAGCTGGGCAATGCAGACGACAGCTCTTAACCCACTGTGCCATGAGCATCACTGCCAGCTCTGCCTGGAGAGCGCTGCATCCCAGGCAGCAATTCCAGCAGAGCAGAGTCCAAACGACCATGAGCAAAGAGTTAAGGGGATTTACTGACTGAGGGAGGAGCAGCTCCAGCGGGCTGGGGATTCCCAGCAGAGCCGGCGCCAAACGCCTGCGCGGCTGCAGCAGGACCCTGCATTTATGAATGGAGCATCTTCCCCCATTCATGGCCCGGAGAGTTCCCGTCACGTGGGGCCGTGGTCTCCCATTCTTCCTGCATGGAGCCTCCACGTGAATGCTGCCTGGGATGGGCAGGCATGGCCTGTTCCCATCTTGACCCCAAATGCCACCAGGATCCTTGAGGAAACAACTCATGTAAAAGCAGGGAGGGAAGAAACTGAGTTGTTGGAGTTTAGGATTAAATTTTTCTCAGTGGGGTCTTGCAGGTTGTCTGTGGGCACATGGGGGCAAGTGGGAATGCAGCAGAGCTTGAGGAACAACCCTTGAGACCCCTTTTTTCTGCTGGTCCCCCCTCTCCCCCTCCCCCTTTCTATGTCTGGGAGTCCCACATCCACCAGATCCCCTTGCCTGCTGGGATGGGATCCAGAGTAGGCCAGAAAGGAACATCCTTTTCTCCCTGACCTGCTCCTGCTGCCAAAAGGGAAAACCATACCCTAAGCTACGAGGCCCCCAGTGATAACAAGGGCATGACAGAATCCCACAGCACCTCTGCCCACCCAGGGCAATTTCAGCACCACCTACCACTGGCAAACCCCTGCCACGCTCAGAAGGGAATCCAAACACTGCTCCCCAATCCCAACGCAGCTCCCCCAGAGCTGAGCATCACCAGGAGGGTGCTGAGCATCCCCCAAGCAGAAGCCCTGTGCCCAAAGTCCCAACCAGCACATCACAGGGTGTTTCTCAGCACCTTGGGGTCAGCCACCTGCCCTGCCCTGTCCTGTCCCCAGCATGTAAGATGTTTTAGGTGATGGGAGCTACGATGAATGGGGAATTTGCCCCTCTCTAGCAGCAGCCGTGGGGTTTTGGGAACAAGAAAGGGCTGAGCATCACTGCCTGGCACAGGAGGCAGCCCTGGAGGCCAGGGGACAAGACCAGCCACCTCCTGTGGCTCCTTTTGGGGTGTTTACAGCCCCAGCTGGCCCAGCTGTGTTTACACTGTGGAGATTAAAACTCCCAGGCACTCAGGACAAAGATGAGCCGTGGCAGGGGGGACCCCAGTGCACAGGCTGGGCCCCTCCAGCTGAGCCCACACTTTGGGCACCATCACCCCAATGCCAGGGTCTGGCTCTGTCCATCCGTTCTGAAGAAGGAGAGGGCTGGGGGAGAAGCTGCTGCAACATGACAGGGAAGCAATTTATTTTCCAGGAGTGGGTGAGGATGACAACCACCCCCAGCCCCCTCCACCAAAAGGCCAAAGGAAACGCCCTCTCCCCAGGGAAGGGGGGGACAGAGGCTGGGGCACCCCAGCTCTCCCCCCCTGCCGCAGCCTTTTGATGTGAGCTGCAGAGTGGCTGGTGGTCCCTGCGCATCCCCCCTGCCCCCTTCCCAAAACACACACATTGCTGGCATTCCTCTGTTATCAGATAGGTAATCAAACTGCAGCCCATTGAATTAGCTGCATACCTCCTGCATCTGAAAGGAAGGGGCCCAGTGCCCCTGTCCCACACCACACACAAAGCCGGAGCCTTCCCAGGCCTCCACACACCCACACCCCCCCCCAAAAAATAAAGACAGGAAGGGGGGGATTGGAGCGAGCCGGGGATGCTGGGGATGAGGGGGAGCGCAGGGGAGGGCCAGGGCCGGGAGCCACCGGCCAGCGAGAACAAAGGGCCGGCGGCGGCCGCGCTCCCGCTGCCCAAATTCCAGGAGTTCCAGGCCCCGGCGGGGGGAGGAAGGGTGGCCAGCATGGCTGCGGCCCCTCTGACCCCCTCCAGCCCCTCCACACATCAGCCCTGAATCCAACTCGCCCGCTGCAGGAGAACTGGGGCTCAACCATTGGGTGGCGGGTTTTGGGGTTTGGGTCCCTTGGAGGAGCTGAGGGGTCAGTCTTGGGGATGGTTTTGGTAAAGAGGGGTGTAGGGTTACCCTGGGATCACAAAGCCTTGCCACCCCGACTGTTTCAAAGCACAGTCCAGTGCCAGGATTTCCTTGTCATCATTAGGGTTAACCAGTGGGGCAAGGAACAGAGGCAGAGCTGGTGCAACTTCACCCCGTACCCACCCTGGGCATCCCCCCCACCAGACATCATGGTGTGCTTTTCCACCAAAAGATTCACCTAAAGCATCCTTTTTCACCCAAAAATCCACCCAAAGCATCCTTTTCCACCCATCGTTTTCCATCCCATCCCACACCCCGGTAGCTCCACGGTTATTTATGGCAGACAAAGACGCAGCACGTGAGAGGCCGAGTGTTGCCCATCACCCCCATGGCACTGGGTGTCCCCCACCCTCTCCCTGTGTCCCCCCCCTTGCATGTGGCTGCCTTCACTCCTCCTCTTCCTCCCCTCATGAAATCCCTCACCACAGATCACAAGTTTAGCCCTGTTGAAGGGGTGACACCACAGAGCACCCCAAATCCAGACCCTGATCCCCAAACTGCGGGGCTCTGGTTCACCCCCACCCCGCCGGGCTCCAGAGGGGCTCGGCTGGCCCCAGGGTCACCATTGTCCCCGCGGCCTCCCCAGAGTGACACAAGGGGACGTTTATTCCCTGCCAGCTCTGGCCACTCAATCAAACCATCTTTGTGTCCAGCAGGGCCTGGGGCGGAGCGGCCGCTGCACCTCGTCTCTCCAGCAATGTTTAAACCGGAATCCCTTGGAAAACGAGCTGGGTTGGGATGCTGGGACAAGAGCAGCTCTGCCAAACTGTGCCAGGGGCACATCCAGACCCTGCCCAGAACATTTCTGGGAGCTCAGCTCTGCTGTAGCCAATGCCAGTGCCTCAGTTTCTCCCACTCTGCAAAGGAGGGTAGGAAAAAGGGACCAGGGATTGCTGAGCCCTCAGGGGGACTGTGCCCCTGTCACTGGGGGCACCCTGTTGGTGGTGACTGCTCACCAAGCTGTGCCCTTGGCCCCTGTGCTGCCCCACCATCCCCTGCACCCCTCTGTCCTCAGAGCCACAGAGTGCCTGTCCCCCTGGATACCTTGTTTTCCTCAAGCCATCCCTGTCCTGCCGACTTCGAGGCATCAGCCAACCTGGTTGGGGGTCCAGGGCAGCCCCCAGAGCCCCATATGTCCCAGCCACCTTCACCTCAACATAAGCCCCAAGAAGCCATCCCAGAGGAAAAGCACAGCCTGGGGGAGCAGCCCCAGCCCCGTGGAGCTCAGTTTTGGCACAGCCAGTGCAGAGTAGCCCCATCCTCAACTCCTGGGTGCAGGGGCTGCCACTTGCCCCATTTTGGAGGCATCAGTCCTACTGCCATTGAGAGGATGCCAATCCAATCCCGTGGGATGCAGCAGCCTCAGCCCTGTTCTGGCAGAGCTGGTCTCTCCTCAGCCAGGTGTTGCTCGATGGCAAACAGCCTTCAAAGCAGATTTGGGCAGGGTTGGGTTCAGCCAACACAGACAGTGATCCAAGCCCCTCTCCACGCTGCATCAAGACCAGCTCAGCTCCCACCACTGGCCACAAGGCCAGCAGGGAAATGTCCCTTTGCCTTCATGGCCTACAGCTGGATCTGTCCCTGAGCAAAGCCTTTCTTGTCCCTACATCACAGAGAAAATCTTTGCCCAGTGCCAGAAGCTCCAGGGACTGCCCTGCTACTGGTTTGGGCTCAGGAGTGGAGGTCTTGGAGCAGGAATTGCCCCTGGTCCCTTCCTGCAGCTCAGACCCCCGTGCAAGTAGCCGATGGGAAAGGGGGTCCTGCCCCAGCTTGGTGCAGAGATAAGGACGGGGGTGGCTGTGGGAGCCCTGGGGAGAGCACGGGGGATTTAACAAAACATTAGCAAGTCTTTCCAGTATCTCCCCGGTGGAATATCCCCGAGGATTTTTTCCCCAATTGAAGTAACATCAAAATAAAGCCATTTTCCTGCCAAAGTTTGCTCTTAGTTTTCCCCCATAAACCAGTAAAACTAAACTCTAGGCACCAATTCTGGGGAAAACAACCCCAAAAACAACGAACCAAAAAACCCCCCCACCATCTACCACAGAGTTTAATCCATCAGTTTCCTGTCCTAAATCCTTTTAGCTCCTTTGGTTGTATTTTTTCCCCCACTAAAACCCTCCCGCACTTCCCAGGAGCGGCGCCTGTGTATTAATTTTGTGCTCCCATATTACAGCAGGAACACGACCGGGAGCAGCGGCACATCTTCCAATGGGGATTTCAACTTCATCCTACTTATTCTTAGGAGCAAGTAAATAGGAAAAGGAAACGCCGGAGCTGGACCTAGGAGCGGCAGGGACAGGCAGCAGCTCCATCCCAGCCCTCCCCAGCTCCATTCCAACCCTCCCCAGCTCCATCCCCACTCCATCCCGGGAACAATCCCATTCATTTGGGCCATATTATCTAGGAGACCATTCCAGGGTGTTTTCTCTCCCTGGGGCAAGGGAGGGGGAGCTGGGGGAAGGGATGTGCCTGCGGCCATCAGTTAATCTTTAGACAGAGACAGGAGGCTTTTTTTTTGTGTGTGTGAGCGTCTTGAGGGAGTTTCAGGGGTAGAATAAAGCAGCTCTCTTTCACTATTTCCCTCAGGATGTGGAGCACCAGCGATGCAATACAGTTTTATCCTAGCGGTTGGTTTTTTTAAAAAGAACACTAAATAAAACAACAACAAACAACCAAAGAAATTCCTCCTACCCCTCTCCCCCTGAAAAGCAGAGATTCCAACGAGCATTTCTACCCCAGGGGATCTCTGGGGGGAGTTTTCCTGATCATTGCAGGGGGATGGACTAAACGACCTTTAAAGGTCCCTTCCAACCCAAACTATTCTGTGATTCCATGATCTTTTCCCCAGGGACATGTGTAACCCTGGTGCCCCCGCTCTTGCAGCCACCCACACCAGTGCCCCGGGGTGCCCACCCAGTGCTGTGGGTGTCCCACAGAGCAAACACGGGAGTGATGCACAAGAGAAAGCAGGAAAAGTGAGATATTACACATATCCTATGCCTCTGAGCATCACAGCTCCAATGTACCCTCTGACTCAAAGCTTCCCCCTTCCTTTTGCTGCTGCCCCAGCTCTGCACAAACCAAACCCCCTGGTCGGACCCTGCCCCACACCCCAGCCCAGGAGGAAGGCAGCAGAGGACCCCGGAGGAAGGCTGGACTCTGCTCCCCGACAGAGAAACTGTCCCTTGTTCCCCTGCCTTTGCTCTCCTGTGCAGTCAGGGATGGAGCTGCCTCCAGACACGTGCTCTTTTATTTTTTTTAAGCCCTCACGTCATGCACACGTGGGTGATTATTATTATTATTATCATGGCCACACACAGGCAGCCAGCAGGAGCACAGGTGGGTGACAACCCAGGTCAGCTCAGCCACAATCCATGTCCAGGGAGCTGCCATCCCTCTCCATCCCACCCCTGCCTGGCCCCCTGGGGATGGAGCCCCTCTGCCAGCCCTGACCCCACGAGGCTCCCGGGAACAGCAGCACCCAGGGGATCACAAGAGGACTGAGGACCCTCCCGTGCTGGGATGTGCCCAGCTAATCCCACTCTGCCCTGGCCACTCAGACAGGGCAGGAGTGCCACATCCCAGCCCCAGCAGGTCTAACCATGGACACAACCTTCTGTCCCTACCAGTGACCAAAGACCCTGTGGCCACAGCAGCCACAGAGCCCCAGCACTGCCCACCCAGCAGGTCTCTTTGCTAAAGCCATGAGGAGAAACCAAAAAACCCAACTAACTGCCTTTATCAAGGATTTAGACCTGCTGGCTTGGAGAAATGGTTGGAGACACGGAGCCAAGCTGTGGAGAGCAGCAATTCCCAGGGGTTGGACAGCCCCTTCTCCTCTCAGCCAAGCCCCATCCCCAGTTCCCCATCCCCAGTTCCCAGCCCTGCTGGTCTGTGTTCACTCCTCCAGCTCCAACCACCAGCAGCAAGCCTTGGGGCCATAGGGTGCCCCAACTTTCTCCTCTCCCTCTTTCCATGTTGCTTTCTCTGGCAGCCCCACACTCCTCTAAGTGATGCCCAAAGCCCAGGAGCTGCATCCCAAGGGGACCACTGCAACTTTAGGGTCTTTACCATCACCAGCCTGATTTGCTACCACCTCAAGACCCTGCCAACCACTTCATGGGTGCTGCTCAGCCCTTCGCCTCCCTGGGACGATCTGCCGTGCTCCTCTGTGCTTTATCCCCTCTGTGTCCTCGCAGCCCCCAAATGAATCCATCTCCAGTGTCCAGGGGAGGCATTTGAGCCCAAATGCCTCATTTTTAGCTCACAATGCGAGGGAAAGGCAGTCCCGAGGAGCCCTGTTAGTCTCCTGTCCTGCCGAGATTTTAATCTCTTTGTGATCAGATAAAGGCAGAGGGAGATGGAGACGCGCTCCCTGCAGAGAGGGGCCATTCAGACCTGGTTCCTGTAATAAAGTGATTTAATAGATCTAAAGAGGCCAATTCCCTTCTTTCTCCTACAATTACTTCCTGTGGGTCATCATTCACATATGTAAATGAAGAGGGGAAGGAGCGAAGTTTGAGGGGCTCTGGGGTGTTAAGCCCCAAAGGCTGGTTTGGGGTACCCTGTGTGGAGTGGGCAGTGGCTGTGCCCAGGCCACTGCGAGCCCTGAGTGTTGTCCCCTCTGGCTGATCCTGGCTTTTGCCCTCCCAGTCCTGAGTCCCTCACAGTCGAGTGGAGCCGACACCGGCTCCCGGGAATCTCCCGGATCCAGGGATGGGGAGAGCATCGGCAGAAGGGTCGGATGCCCTGCAAGCCACTCAAAAGCAGCGAGGCCGGGGTGGGAGAGTGAGTTTCGTCCCTCTCCAAGGAGGGGCCAGGGTTGAGCCAGGGACGCTCAGCAGTGCAAGAGCCACCGGCATCAGCTCCAGCTGTTTAGCTGCAGGAGAGCAGCGACTTTGTGCCACCAGCAAACGGGGCAGGAGGTGAAGCCCAACTAGGAGGAGAGAGATCCTCCATGAGTCCAAAGCTGCCCTAATTCTGATGCTGCAAAGACCCATGCTGGGACCACCCTGCCCTTCACTGCGGCAGAGGAACCTCCCACACCCTCTGACCCTCTGCTACCCCAAATAACCTGCTTTTTCCCAGTATTCCCCGTAAAAAGTAAATCCTACACACAGGACCCCACGGCTCCCCCAGCCCTGGGAAACGGGGGGCACAGGGAGGCTGCAGATCTTCCCAGGCAGTGGGATGCTCCCAGCAGAGGCACCCCAGATAATTCTCTTCTCCTGCAGGAATGTGAGCAAAAGCAATCAGGAAACCAGACTGTCTGAGGGCAATAAACTCCCATGAGAAGGGCGGGAGGCTTCTCCCCAGGGGCACTGGATCCCTGCTGTGCTACATTGAGATGCAAAGACCCATTTGCTCACTGGAGAGCACCAGGATCTGGTTTTCTGCTTTTCCCTGGCCGATTTGGAGCCCCAAACCATCTGTCTCCTGGTCTAGGATAGTAACTCCTACCAAGGCACTTTGTCTACGCCACACCTGAGGGAGAAGGGATTTGCATCTCCCCGCGTCATCATTCGCATGCCAAGTAGCCATAGTCCTGTCTTGGAGCATCTACTCGTGGGCAGGGGGTGGGAGCCCTTCAGGAGCTCTTCACAGTCCATGGGCTCAGTCCTACATGCCCAGACCACAGGACGCACCCAGTTTGGGGGGATTTGTGCCCATAGAGAGCAGCAGTCTCTGAAGATGTGCTGCCCCAGGGACTGCCCGAAGCTCAGCACCATCGTGCTGTTCCCAACTGTACACACAAACGCACCGTGTTTGCTCCAAAAATCACCTGTCCTCACTTTGCTCGTGCTCATTCTGCTCCCCAGCCCCGCTGCAGCTGCTGTCCCGGGTTGAGGGGCCACGCTCACCACACAGACTCCCGGCCACACGAGCCGGTTCTGATCCCTACGGCTCCAGTTTGGGCACCATCTCCAAACCCCTTTCCTAGCCCCTGCGCGGGGTATCCCGGCAGATCCTCCTCCGCGAGCCGGGGCGGAGGGTTCAAGCAGCTGCATCCCCGAATCCACGACTTCCCTCAGTACAGGGTCACCGACACGCGTGGGGCTTCCCCACTAAGCAAGGTCAAATCCGGACACGAGACTGTCACTACCAAGTGGAATCCATAGGGACACATACCCGACCCCGCGAGCGGGACAAGGGGCATGGGCAGAGACCCCCCGTCCCGGGGATGAGCCCCAACGGGGGAAAGCCCAGCCCCGCATTCTTGCCAGCTCGAGGCTCCCAGGAACGTGTAGAGGAGGGAAACCTTCTCTTCCCCGTGCCTTTCCACGGGATGAGCAACATCACCGCTCTGGCACGTCCCGCCCGGCCCCGCGGGCACCTGCTCCCCTGGATCCGGCCCCGAGGGGCTCCTCAAGGAACAACGATGGGAAAATGAATTCGCTCGGAATCAGCTTACAGGGTCAGTCCCTGGAGACGAGCCCCGGGCTGCGGCCGTGCCTGCCCTTCCACCCTCCTGGCTCCGGGGAAACCTGCCTGGGGGACCCGGGCTGGGATGGGGGAGCCACGGCCTCGCGTGGAGGTTACAAAGGGTCCACATTCCAACCCGCATCCTCCGGAGAGTGGCAGGGGCTGCACCACCTTCCGTCCCCAGGACCCCACGCGGGATGCGGCCCCGTACCTGGTGCACGAAGACATCGACGGGGGAGTCCAGAGTCGCGCCGCCCTTGGCGGTCATGGAGAGGAAGCCGAAGCCCATGCGGACATTGAACCACTTACAGATGCCGGAGCCATGCAGGGGCTGGGTTTCGTTTTCGGGCTTGGGAGAGTCTCCGGCCGGCTCCTCGCCCGGCTTCGCACCTGGCGAGAGACCCACGGAGCCGCTGAGCCGCGGGGCTGGGGGAGCTGAGGGTCCCCCCCGGCCCAGCCACCCCGTATCCGCCGGGCAGCCCCGCAGCAGGAGCCTCAAATCCTGCTCGGGTTCCCCAGGTTGGAAAAGGCAAAAAAAAAATCCGACCCTCAAAAAACCCCCAACGGAGCAGCGAGCTCTGCCTCCACGTGTGGCATGGGGATCACCCCATGAGTGGGGGAAAATAAAGGCAGCTCCTGCCAACACGACCCAGGCGGTGCGTGGGCTGGGGGCCTTAAATCCGTTTTCTCCTCAAAAACGTGAAAAACGAAAAAAAAATACAAAAAATCCCAACTCTTCCCCAAAAAACCCAAACAAAAATAAAAAACCAGTTTTGGGAAAAAACCCTCAAAAACGAAAAAACAAAGTATTAGAAAAAAAGGAAAAACTCCTTCAAATTACCAACCCACAACCCCCCTGCCCTCAGCAAGCCACGCTGGAGAAACTCTCCCCTACCATCAGCATCCTCCCACTGCGGGGAACCCCCGCACTCCCAAACACCCCCAGCAACCACCAACGGCCCCAAACTTCTGGGCTCATCCTGGGGCTGGAGGGGGGATGAAAAAAAATGCTCTATCCCCCCCTGCGAGCCCCGCGGTGCTGCGCGGGGTGAGGGGCCGCGCCGGGCCCGGCCGCGCTGCTGGGGCGCAGCGGGGCTGGGTGGGCCGGGCTCGGGGGGGTCCCTGCGCCCCCCAGCCGGGCTCTGCCGCCGTTATTAATAATCATGGAGCCGAGGCGGGCTCCGACAATAATATAACTTAACCTGCAAACTGCTGGTTGGAAACAGACCCCATCCCGACACTCGCTTGCAAATTCCGAGTTGTGGCTGTTACCGCCTCCTCCCTCCTCCTCCTCGGCCAGCTTTGAGGGTATCAGCCCAGCCAAAAAAAAAAAAAAAAGAAGAAAAAAAAAAGGAGGAAGAAAAAACCCAACAAAAAACCCCCAGCTTAGACCCCGCCAGGAGGGAGCCGGCAGAGGTTTGACTCCATCTTCACTCCAACAATAGGGGTGGGAGGGAGCGGGAGGGTTTTTTCAAAGGCTCCCAAATTCTCGCAGACAATGGCAGCCCCCGCCTCCCCCCCCAGGACCCACCCGCGGGGCCGGGGGGCGCCGGGCCCTGCTCCGCCATCCCGTCCCCACGTGATCCTAATTAACTCTTCCCCCCCTCCCCGGTAATAGCGACACATTCCGGGAGGGATTTGGAGAGGGAGGGGGTTGTGTGGATTGACCCCCCCACACTTAGGGCACTGAGAGGCGAGGCCACCTGTCAAGGGAAGAGGTGACCCCCGGGATGGGGAGGGGGGGATGGACAGGAGGTGGGACCACCGAGGACTGAGGAGGGATTTCCACGTCGCTTCTCCGCGTCCCCTCCCCACGAGTGGAGCCACCTGCGTGCCGCGACACGGAGGGACGGGAGAATCGGCATCGGGACGGGTTGATGCCCCAAGGCGTGGGGAGGCAGTTTTGCAGAACGGTGGGGTCTTCCTGAGCCCCCATTCCGTGTCCCGCGAATGGGGCGCGCACCCCAGGGCCACGTAACCCGCGGGTACCGTGCGACCCCTCTGGGATGGTCACACCCCCGTGCAGCGCTTTGCCCCGTCCCGGCAGCACCAGCGGCGGGGAGCGGTGCCGAGGCGGTGCCGGGGGCGGGGGTCCCGTCGCCCCCCGGGCCGGGCGGGGACAAAGGGCGAGTGACCAGCGGCTGCATTTCCGGCGGCGGACAATGCCCCGGCCGTGGGGGCACAGCGCCGCCCGCCGCCCCTCCCGGGGCTGTGCCCGGGGGCCCCTCCGCACTGCCCCCAAACCGGGGCGAGCCCACGGTGTTCCCTCCCCAGGGAAAGGTGTGGCTGGAGGGGATATTTGCGCCCACCGCGGCCGCCCCACGTGGGGCGAGTCCCGCGTGGTGTCATTGCGCAGGGCATCGGGGAGTCCCTGTGCGGTCACTGGGCACGGCGGGGACTGTGGGGACCTCGGGGAGGATCCCTGGGCCGGGCCGGTGCTGCTGGTAAAAATCCCGCGTGGGGAATCCTCGCGCGGGGGCCCTGCCGCCCTCGGGGCCGCCGGCGCTGGCCGTGGTGCTGAACCGGGCAGCCCTGTCCAGGGTCCTGCTGGCGGTCTTCCTCTTTCTCCTGCCCTTCCTCCTCCTCCTCCTGCCCCGCACACCCGGAGACTCCGCGTTGCCTCTTCCCCAGCAGAGCCGAACTCCCACCCGTGGGTCCGGTGTGATGGCAAAGGAGAAGGAGGATGAGGAGGAAGAGGAGGAGGCACTGGACGAGGATGTTTTATCTCTTTTGGGAGCTCCCCAGCCCATCAGGGCTCTGCCAAATCCCTCAGCACAGGTGAATCAGGGTCACACGGGACATGGATGGAGCGGGGGGGGGGGGGTGCCATGGCCCACCCATACTTGATGCTCACAGGTGTCATCTCATCTTTACACCGGTTTTAACCAGGATAGAGTAGGCTGGGGAGGAAACTACACTTCTCTTATTCTTAATATCAGTCTTGATTTGAATCTGCAAAGCCAATAAGCTGCCCCTAGTCTGCAGCAGCAAGAGAACAGAGTCTCACCAGTGCTTCCTGTGGGATTCCCACTCCCACCCCCGACCAGGCTAAGGCAGCCTGCAGAGCTCCCTTCCTGGGACAGGGCTGGTGGAGGAGACAAGGCTGGTGACAGTCTTGGCAAGAGGGAAACCACGGTGCTTGTTCACACTTGCTTACATTCACATTCCCCCTCTACCTGCCTGCACTCACAGCTGTCCCTGGTGGGGATCCCGGATTGTGGAGCTTCCCAGTGTCAGTGGGAGGCAGGATGCATGTGGCCCCCTCTCCTGGCAGCACGGGCTGGGTCCACAGGTTGTGTTTATTCTCATTTTCCTCTCACTTATGGGATAACTGGGGCAAGAGAGAAAAAAATAACCCAAGATCTGCCAGAGACCCCTCCATATGGCTCTGTCCTTCTCAGCTCATTCCTCCTTCCATCCCAACTCCTTCCCCACTTCTCCCCTTTTCTTTGGTATTTGCAAAAGACATAGCCTGTTTCCTGCATGTTTCACTACCATGCAGATGTGTGAGTGTATGGGAGAAGGATGTGGTGAGGAATGACCCTTTGCTTTCCCCAAAACGAAGCCTTCAGAAAATAACCCACTACCCTGCACTGGCTTCCTCCTCAAGCCCGTGCCTGATGGATTGACAGCCCTGGAGGCATTTTCCTGTAACTACTTAAATGCAGCAGCAACTTCCTCAGTATCCCCCAATAATTTCTGCCCATCCCCAGTGACTTTCCATCCATGTGACACAGCCACATCCCTGATCCTGGCACTTCCCTGTACATCCCAACCTCATCTCCCACAGCGCTGGTGACACGGCCCCACAGCAGTGTTGGCCCCATGTCATATTTCTGTGCGTGTGTATTTGTTTTGGGGGCCTGTTGAATGGCAAATGCGAAAGGGAAGGGGACTCTTTCCTGTTCTTTCAGAGCTGGTCGCTGTGCCCTGCTCGGCTTCAAGGGAACAGTCAGCAAAGCGTCCGCTTTCACAAATAATGGCTTCATTAGATTGAAAGAAGTGGACAGTGACCTCACTGAAATGGACTTTCTGACCCTTGCTGACCTCTGGCCCAGGCTCTGACAGCCTGTAAATCTTCCCCTTCGGCACGGCTGGGGCGAGGGCACTGCTCTGTGGAGCTCAGTGCTGGTGGTGCTGCCCATGGTCCAGCACCACGGAGCTGCCTGGGGGCTGCCTGGCTCCATCCAGCCCTGAGCCTGGCAGAATGAGGCCCCAGGGCTGTGCAGAGCTCAGCCATGTGAGTCAGAGCTAGGGGCTGGTGTTCTTGTGGTGCTTCGACCCTGCCAGGGGTACTGAGGGGCTAAAGGGCCATGGAAAATGAGGTTATCAGGGCTGAGGTTCCAGTGTTATCTCCCAGCACAGTCACTGTCACTTGCCCGATGGAAAGAAGCCAACCAGCTCAAAAGCAGCCTCCATGCTCCTGCCAGGGAAAACTGATCCCTCTCCCTGCCCATCACACAGGCACAACCCTCCTGACTGCACACAGACATACAAAACTCCTCCAAGCCCCACTGAGCTCACCTCCACCTCCCTCCCATGGGCACAGACTCCTCCCTGCAGCCCACAGTGCCTCCTTCCCCACCCACCAACCCTTCCAGCCCATCTGCTGGTGGGGAAACTGAGGCACGAGGGGGATCTGTGACCAGTGTGTGCCTGTGCAATGGGAACCCATGCCGGGCACTCCACCCCACGCTCCCTCAGGCTGGCACTTGTCCCCCATGGCACAGGTCCAGTGCTGGCAGTAAGCCCCTCACATCCCAGTGCCACCCACCTCCCTCCTCCCCATCCTTCCATGCTGGTTGATGACCTTTGGCTATGAAACAATCAATAATGGAGGCCACAGTGCTGCCCCTTCCCCTCACTGGCCCTCCCAGCCCCCCACTCGCCCTGTGTCTTGAACAAACCTGGTGGGATGGAGTGGTGCTCTGATACCTCCCGGCACTGGGAGCACAGGGCTGGGGGTACAGTGGTGCCTGTGTATTCCCAAGGAGGCCCTAATCAGGCACCACCTTCCCAACACCCCAAAAATACTGCCCTGGAGCTGCTTTCTGGCTGCGGGGTGTTGATGTGTGCCCCACAGCTCTGGATTTGGGGCACGGGGCTCCCCACAGTGTGGATGGAGTGTGACCATCCTGCTGCCATCCCAAATGGGGCTCACTGGGGCATTTACACCTGGCAAGGGAAGGGTGAGGAGCATACCTGAGGGATGCCCTGTGGGATCCTCCCTGGTGCCAGGCTTCCTGACTTTGCATGCGGCAGAGGAGGCTGGTAGAGACAATCCTGTGCCCTGGCCTGGAGCCACGGGGTCATGCCCAAATTTGGCAGCTCCCTTTGGTAAATGCCCTTGGGCAGCAGCTGATTGATCAGCTGCAGAGCAAGGATTGATCAGGATTTCAGCCCATACATATTCCTGCTCCCTGATAAAGGAGAATCGATGGCTGAAAGATAATCCCCCAAGGCAGCAGAGCCCCACAGATCAGGACTTGCAAGCCTGTCCTTGCTCCATAAATCCCCCAAGCCCAGTTCAAGCCTTGCTCCCCCTGACAGTAAACGCAGGCAGTGGGGGAGAAAATTGCTTTGGGGGATCCGAGGAGGGGAAGGCACAGCAGGATGTTGAGGAGAGCCAGGGCCTTTCCTCCCATGGCTGGTTTGCACCTCCCAACCTTTGGCCTGTCCTGCATCTTCCTCCTCTCACCCTTTGTTAATCTTATCAGTCTCGCTTTAGCACCCTTCCAGAGAGCTGAGGCATTTTCCCACAACTCATCAAGAGTTTATCATGGCTATTACCCCACAGGGTATTTGAGACACCCCCAGCCAAAGTCCTGGGCAGGGTGACCCCAGTGAAGTGGAGCTGGCTGGTAGATCCACAGCCCATCACCTCCCAACACCAGCAGCTGTGGCCAACACTGCCCCCTCCCCAGTGCTGAGACCTGGGAACTCATTGCAGGTGTGGCCAGAGTACCTTCGGGGTGCTTGGGAATGGGAATGGGATACAGGCACACAGTGTTTACCCAGAGGAGGGTGCTCTACCTGCAGGCAATACAGCCCATGAGGGTGTCCTTTTCCCCTTTTCCCCTTTCCCTTTTCCCTTTCCATTTTCCTTTTTTCCTTTTCATTTTCAACTTTTCTCATTTCCTTTTCCTTCTTCCCTCTCCCTTTTCCTTTTCCCTTCCCCTTCCCACTGCTACCTTCTCGTTTCCTCCTGTCTGTGGAGCTCCTGGCCCTGTTTTTCCCCCGCAGGTGCTGCAGCTGAGTCTGTCCCTGCTTCAGGGTTTCCCACACAGTGTCCCTCCCTTTGCACACAGTGACTCAAGGCCCAGGCTCGCCCCGGTGTCCCTCCAGTTGCCCCAGTGCCTGGGGAACTGGTTTGCTCCGGGGGGACCCTTCCCAGGGCTGACTAACCCCTCCCATGTGGTGCAAGGGGACGTGAAAAGGAGCTCCCCCTCCCTGCAGAGCCGCAGCGAGCTGGCTCGGCTGGTTTGGCACGTACACATGCTTGCTCATGCTTGCACATGCTTATACATGCTAAACACACGCATGCACACACAGCAACACGCACACTAACACGCTGGGGCTGCCGGGACCCCCCATCCCTGCCCCTCACTGGAGCCCACAGCGCTGGAGGGAGGCAGGGGCCAGATCCTGCTCCTGTGCCGGAGCCACGAGGATGGACAGTCAGTCAGTCAGTCCCCCGGGGGTGCTCAGCCACCCTTGCTGTCCCCTCGAAGGGCACTGGAGGGGGCTCTGCCAAAACCCAGCTGGGGGCGCTGGCTCTGCCTCAGCTCCCCCAGCATGTGAGCGGTGACACCCGGAGCTGGGTGGCCCCGGGCGTCCCAACCGGAGCTGAACTGTGGCCACCTGCGCCGGGCTGGCGGTGGCCAGGGAGGCTCCTGGGTTGGGCCAGCAGCCGGGAGTGGTGGCCCCGGGGTGAGGCTGGCACCGCAGCGGGCCCCGCGGGGCTGGGGAGGAGCGGGAGGGCAGGGCGAGGACACAGGGCGGGTGTCGGCTCTGCTGCGCTCCGGGACAGTGCCCTGCGCCCCGGGGTCAGGTCTCCTGTGCTGGCCCAGGGCTACCGTGACCTCCACTGCAAACCCAAACCATTGTGAAGCCCCTCGAGAGCCCCAGCTCTTCGAGACGTGGGAGACCTCCCCGCATCAGGAGCCTCCAAGGAACGTGCTGCAGTGCTGGGGGCTCCGTGTGGGACCCTCACAATTAACTCGGGTGCAGTCACAGCCCTGAGGAGCCCCAGCCCCTCAACACAGCGTGTTGGGACCCTGCCAGCCCCATGGCCCGAGCGATGGTGGGGACACCATGATGGCTGGAGATGCGGTGACAAAGCTGGTCACTGAGGTCTCCTCTGAGGGACCATCGTCCTCCTCGAGGTGTGTGGGCGGCGGGACAAGGGTCCGAGGGGTGCAGAGCCACCCAGGCTGGCTGGGCTCCCTCCCGGCGCTGCTGAGGCAGAGGAAACAGAGGAGCTGGGTGCTGGGAACCAGCCTGACCGGCTCCCCGGCTGTCAGCACCTGAGGAATGCCAAACCTCCGCTGCGCCAGGGCTGGGTGCTCAGGGCTGGGTGCTCGGGGTGACTCTGCCGGTCCGCCCAGCTGTGTGGTGTGCAGGGAGCAGCACCCCGAGCCCGCTCTGCACGGCACGGCACGGCACGGCACGGCACAGCACCCCGCTCACCCCCCGGCTGGCACGGCGGGACCCTCGGACAGCAGGTACATGGGGTGCAGGGTGGGGGGGCCCCGGGCAAAGGTGCTGCCTGGGCTGGCTCCATTTGCATGGGAGATGGCAGGGAGGGGGTTCCTCGGTGCTGGGAGAGGAGGGCACCAGGGCTCCCATCCCACTGCCAACCACAGAAGCTGCCCAGTGCTTGGACCTGTGCCCTGGCTTGGCAGGTGCTGGGGTAGGTCCCTCTGCCCCCGGGATCACCACTGGCCAGGGAGGGTGAATGGGGCCGGGAGGTGGGGGCTGAGCCTGGCTGGGCCCCTCTCATCTTTCGTCCCTGAATTTGGGACTAACAGGAGGGGTTGTAATCCTGCTCCTGCCACCAAAGTGCATCCCCAGAGTCACTGGAATGAGCAGGATCTCCTCCACCTCTGGTGGCCTCACGACCTGAGCTGATGGGACAGCAGGGCACCCTTGTCACCCCTGTCACCCTCCTCCATGTGGCACATGGCTGCCCGTGACAGAAGATGGGCAGCAAGGGGTAGATGGTGATTCTCTGCCCTTCCCATGAACCTCAGCCTGTGCAGCAGCCACCCAGCCCACATCCCTGATCTTCCTGAAGGTGGCAGGTCCGCTCTCACCCCGCAGTGACAGGGCTCAGCCCAACGTGGCCGGAGGCTTGGCTTAATCCATGGTCACCTGCTCAAAGGCAGCCACAGCCGCTGCCCTCAGCCCCTGAATATTAACCAGCACCTTGTGCCTTTGACTCGGATGCTGAGAGAGCTGGCATGGGTGCTCAGAGACCCTTTGGGGTGGCAAGAGACAGCAAACAAGCTCAGTGGGTTGGCTTGGCTTGGCCAGAGGGGGTTAATTAGCTGTGCCAGGTGCCCCGGTGTGGCAACACCACTGGATCCAGTGTGGCGTGTCCGGGCAGGCAGGGATGACCTGCAGGAGCAGCCAGGAAGCTGCAGGGTCTTGTCCTCATGTCCTTCTGCCCTCATGACCTCATGTACCTGTGTCCTTGACCCATCACGGCAGTAGGAATTATTTTAGCAGAAAATGGGCTGCTTGGGCAGAGCAGGGCTCTGGCTGAGCTCCTTTCCCAGGGCCTGTGGGGCACCAGCTAGCTCAGGGGGGCATCAGGTGCCAAATCCAGCTGCAGGGATGGGATGGGATGGGATGGGATGGGATGGGATGGGATGGGATGGGATGGGATGGGATGGGATGGGATGGGAAAGACAGACCTGGAGATCTCAGGAAAGACAGACCCAGAAATCTTTGGAAATCCAACTCCAGGTGAGAGTCAGGATGCTGAGTCAGTAGCTCCTGCCTCCCCCCAGCATCCTGGTACTGCACAGAGATGATGTCCCTGTCCTGGTGCCGTCCTGGTGCCATGGGCATGGCAGCTGTTCCTTTGCACTGCCAGTGCACCTCTCCCTCCTCCGTTGGTGAATGCCATGACCTTGGCAATCCAACTGTGACCCTGAGGACCCAGCTGGGGCCCTGGGGATCCAGCTGTGGCTTTGCTCACACAGATGTGCAGCCCCACCCAGGCTGTTCCCAGCCTTGAGGGGCGCTGGCTGTCCCAGACAAGGTCTCATCACCTTCCGGAAAAATGACACAAACTCTTCCTATCTGTACTGGAAAGACCTGCCAGGCTGGGGAGAGCAGGATCTGGAAGGCGCGTGGCGGGCTGGCAGAAGGGGCAGGGAACTGCCTGCACCTGGAGCTTCCCTGCCTGCCCCTGGCCCCCTGGCCCCCTTAGGCACTGGGAAAACCCAACCTGCCACCACTGGATGGATCCCAACTGACTGGTGCAGGATGAAGCCCTCTCTCCCCACGTGTTCCCCAGGGAAACCAGCCCTTGGTGCTGTGCAAGGAGGTGTCCCCATTCCCACATGGGGACCTCAATCCCAGTCTGTCCTTGGGCTGATCCTAAAGCCCCATTCCTGCCACTGCCCCCATAGCTGGGCGGTGACACCAAACAGCTTCTAATTGGGAGATGCTGGGATGTGGGTGCACTTCCAGCTCCCTCCCCAGAACCTGCTGTGTCAGCTGCTTCCCAATCCCAAACCCAGCAATAAAACCCTTCTGGGTCAGGGACACAGCTGCGCCATGGCGACGCCTCCACTGGCATCCCCCTGAGCCGAGGTGGCACAATTGTCCCTGTACCCTGCCCTGTGCTTTGGGGACCAGAGCGATGCCCACCCTGCAGCACCCAACACCACAGTATGGAGCTGGGTGCTGAGAACCAGCTTGGATCAGGGGATGAGTGCTGGGTGATCATCCCAGCTCATTTTCTCCTGTCAAAGGGATGCTGCTTCTCAGGTCCCCACCCCATCCTGAGAATCCTGTGGCTGCCCCTTTCCTGGTCTCGATCCCAGCCAGGCCCTTTCTCCACATGGAGCAGCTTCCCTGTTGTTTTCTGGGCTTGTTTGTTTGCTGCATTTGCTGATTCAGCACAGTCCCGCTGCCCGCCTGACTCATCCCTCAGCTTGGGGCACGGCACAGCTCGGGGCACGGCAAGGCCTGACCACATCCTGCACACTCACCTGCACTGGGCCAGGCTCTGCCAGAGCCCACCATGACACAACGTGGAGCTTCCACCATCCTTGCTGGACATAGCAGTGTTGGCATGGGCAGGCACAGGGATGAGCAGTGCCCTGCATGTGCCAGGATGGATGACATGAGCACCCTAAGAAGTCCCAAAGCCACCTCCTGTGCTCATGTCCTGCAGGACCAGAGGGAGGTCTGTCGGGTTTGAGGCTCTGGTTTGGGGTCCAGGGCTGGTCCCCACAGGGTGGTTGTGCTCAGCAATCCCAGGGTCTCCTTCTCTCCCTGCAGCTTCACCAGCTCCAGCGTGGCAGCCTCGGGGGCTGAGCCCAGTGTTACAGAGTCACAGCATTCCCTCCCTGGCCCCCCGACATGGATGCACCATTCCGGCACACCAAGACCAGGGGTTTAATCTCCAGCACGGAGCTGAGCATGAAGCAGGAGACAGGTGCTCTGGGGTCCGAGGGCAGGTCCCGCTTCCAGAAGGTCTCGCTGGTGTCACGGCGGCTGGAGAGTGCAGGGAGCTCGCGAGGCCGGGACGGGAGTCCCTCCCGCGTGTCCCTCCTGCTGCAGGCCTGGGAGAAGGAGATCGTGGAGAAGACAGGGTCCAGCTCTGCCCCTGCGACCCACCGGGAACACTCGTCCTCCGTCAACCTCCTCAAGGACTTCACCGCGCATGGCCCCATCTTCTCCCAGGTGTATTCCCCGGCGCAGAAGCCCCGGCGGCAGGACGAGAGGGGGAAGGCGGGGGCTGGCAGTGACAGCACCCCCACACCGGAGGGTTCCCCCCGAGACGTGCCCGTGCACAGGGAGAGCTACGTGCACGGCACCCTCCTGCCCACCCACCCCGTGGGGGGACCCGGGGATGCTCCTTGTGCCCCGTGCTCGGCCAAGCTTAGCTGTGTCCCTGTCCTGCCCAGAGCCAGGCAGGTCACGGTGCTGCGGACGGGCAGGGACACAGCCGGGGCTGAGCCGCGGCCGGCGGAGGGTCGGCAGGTCCTAAATGGGGTACATGACGCTGCCGGTGCCACAACGGTCCCACCAATGCAGGAGAGCTCCGGGCAGGATGGCAGCAGCTCCACTGCGGGGACAGAGGGCAGCAAGAGCTCACCAACCTCCGCAGAGGACACGGGGCTGCCGGCTGAGGGATCGCCTGGGGAGAAAGACTCGCCGCAAGCTGAAGCCACGCCAGTGAACGCAACCCCGGGAGATGGCGACAGGCCTGGGGAACCACAAACCAGTATAACCAGCTCCCCACAGTGTCCCTCAGCAGATGCCAGTGGCCAGGGTGATCCGGTTGGTGCAAGAGAGGGAAGCATGGCAGCTGTGGATGGCACCATTTCAGCCACGCCAGCGAGGACAGAGAGCCCCCTGAGAGCTGGCAGCAACCCCCAAAACCCCTCCTCAGATGTGAGTGATGGTCCAGAGCTTTCATCCGAAACACCAGCACTAACAGAGGCTGAGATTGAGTTAGAGGGGGATGACGTGACAGAAGACCCCAAGAGCACAGCCCAAGATTCTGAGAACAACCCAGAGTCCCTGACTGAGTCCCCAGCCCCTGACCCCCCAGCTGAGAGGCCCCCGGACCTGACCGAGGAGGACCCTGAGCTGCTGGTGGACATGGAGATCTTTGTGGACACACTCCGCAACATGGAGCCCTCGGAGATGCGGAAGGTACCCAAGACCCCACGGCAGCCGCGGCCATCGGCGCTGAGCCGCTGTGCAGCTCTGCCTCCCATCCACGAGGACCGCGTGGACCCCCGTGCCCCTGTGTCCCTGCCTGAGGCCCTGCGGGAGCTGCTGGCACGGGGCCCACCGCGGCAGCCAGACGAGACCCCCGATGAGGAGGAGGAGGAGATTGAGAACCCCTACCTGACCCCTGAGGAGCGGGCGCCAGTGCAGACCCGCCATGGGGTGCCCAGGGACAGGGTGGCTGGCGATGGCTGGGCAGAGGTGGGCTCAGTCCTGGACACACTGAGGCGGGTGGGAGCTGATGAAAAAGCCAAACTGGTAGGCGGGGGCTCAGCTGAGCAGAATGTGCTCTTCCGAGGGAATGTCCTCAAGGGCATGGCACTGCTCTCCCACTTTTTGGAGCACCGGGCAGCTGGAGCTGATGAGGGCAAGCCTTACTCACGCCTGGACAACAGTGTGCTCTACGGTCGCTTCATGTCTCCCAGTGCAGCCATGCTTGAGCTGCCTGACAAGGATGGGGTCACAGGCTCACCTACCCTTGGGGACCACAATGGGCTGGGCACTAATGGCCACTCCAGCCCTGAGATGGCCATGCTGGAGGCCCTGAGTTCTGGCTCCATCCCTCCTGTCACCGAAGAGCCAGACAGCACCATGGCCCAGTGTCCTAACGATGTCCTGGTGAGTGAATCTCTGGGGGGATGCTCTGCCCTCCTGGGCATATAGGGAGGTTGTGGGGGCTGAACCCTGAAGCATCCTTCCCTGTTGCCAACATATGGCTTCCCCTCAGAGAGGCCATGGGGTAAAAGTAGTGGGATGTGTGATGGGAGGGCACTGTGGTGTGTGATGGGAGGATACTGGGATGGGTGATGAAAGGATACTGGGATGGGTGATGGGAGGTTACCATCAGAGATGACAGGAGGCTATGAGGTCAAGTGATGGGAGGTTACCACCTTGGCAGGGAGGGTTCTG
The DNA here is from genome assembly GCF_047495875.1 of Pithys albifrons albifrons. NCBI lineage: Eukaryota > Metazoa > Chordata > Aves > Passeriformes > Thamnophilidae > Pithys > Pithys albifrons. The sequence continues at coordinate 4,317,682 of NC_092481.1, forward strand.
GATGGGTGACAGGAGGGTCTGGGGCAGGCAGGAGGCTGATCCCCAGCAGTGCAGGAATGCTCGAGGTGTGGCTGCTCAGGGCGGTGGGAGGGTTTGGCAGACGCCAGACGTGAGGCTGTGGCTGTGGCTGCAGCTTCCTCGGGCTGCAGGGAGATGGCTGATGCAGCTGATGTCCCTCTGTGCTCCTCACACACTTGTCCCCTCGGGTCTTCCCAGCAGGAGGAGAAGGAGGGCCTTGAGAAGATCAACACAAGACCTGGCAAGGTACAGGGAGGGTGGTGGGGCCAGGCTGGGCTGGATGAATGGAACGGGGTGTGGCACTTTTCTTCTCTGTCACCTCTTCCCAGATCATCCTCTACTCCGATGCTGGTTTCGCGGGACAGAAACGGGAGATCTGGGGTGACATCCCCGATGCCACATCCTGGGAGCTCTCGCACACCATCTCCATCCGTGTCATCCGAGGCGGGTAGGGGACAGCAGCAGGGAGACAACATGCAGAGAGGGCACAGAGGGAGGGCTTGGCTGGGACTTGTGTGTTCCCCGTGCTGGGGATGTCGGCCAGGTCCCAGCCTGGGGTTCAGGAGTGACCGTCCTGCCAGTGCTAATTACTGTGGCTGCAATCCAGCATCGCGGCAGTGACAGGACGTCCCCACCCACACTCTGCCCCGAGGCTCCCTCCAGGTAGCCACAGGGCTGCGGATAAAGCAGGATTTCCCCCCCTCTTTGCTCCCACCCCGCTCCCCAGGTGGGTGATGTACGAGAAGCCGCGGTTTCACGGCCGCAAGTGCGTGTTGGCTGAGGGGGACGTGGAGATCGACAACCCCTGGACGGCCTACGGGGAGAACGGGCAGTCCCGTGGCAGCCGCCCCTTCCGCATCGGCTCCTTCAAGAGGGTGGTGCGGGTGAGCACAGGGACCCCCCCAGAGCCTCCCAGCACCCTCCAAGCAAGGGATGCTGGGCCCCCACAACGCCCCTCTGCCCCCAGGATTACCGCACCCCTGAGATCAGCCTGTTTGCGGAGGAGAATGGCGAAGGTGCACGGCTGAAGTTCACTGACTCGGCCGAGGACACCCGCACGCAGGGGCAGGCACTTGCTGCCGCCTCCATCATTGTCCACTCGGGGCTGTGAGTGGGACCATAGGGCTGGCTGGGTGCTGGGTGGGCTCCAGCATGGGCTGGAGCAGTTGTGACGCCTTCCTGCTCTTCCCCAGGTGGCTGGTTTACTCCAAGCCTTTCTTCGATGATGATCCCTACGTTTTAGAGCCGGGTGGGTACCCCAATTTAAAGGCTTGGGGAGCAAAGGACCCATCCATCTGCTCCATGCACCCCATCAGGCTGGTGAGTGTTGGTTGCTGGCCTGCAGTTCTTTAGGTGCCAGGGCTGTATCCAGCTCTGGGAATGACAGATGAGAGCATGTCCTGTCAATTCCTGGTTCACGCTGGTGAGAGCTCCATGAGGAATGTGACAAGTGTGGCTTTGGAAAGTGCTCCGGAGGGTCAGGGGTTAAGGAAAGCTCCAAAACTGCTTCTTGAATGAAAATGACCCCAAAACCAGCTCAGGCTTTCATGGAGGGGAAGCAGATATTCCTGCAACGTCCCCTCCTATCACTGCAGCCTCACTGGGGCTCCTTCTCCTTCCAGGGCTGCCCTGTTGTGGAGAGACCCGGAGAGCCACAGGTGAGCACTGGGCCAGCACCTGGGGACCTGTGGGCTGGGACATCCATGGGACCATTCTCACCCCAGCATGTCCCCAGGTGTTGATCTACGAGTCTGCAGGGTTCCAGGGCCGCAGCTTCACCATCAGCAGAGACATTTATGACCTGAAGCACCTGCCTGAGCTGGCGCTGCCCACTGCAGGCTCTCTGCGTGTCCTGGGTGGCTGGTGAGTGGCAGGGGGTGGGTAGGGCTGGCATCCTGGCTGGAGCAAGCTGGGAAGGTGATGGCCACACCTGGGAAAGGCGCAGAGGAGCTGCCCAGGGCTGTGGTATGGCTGTGGGTCACTTGGGATAATGGGTGTGGATGGTGTCCCTGTGTCCTGGCATGTGGAAATCCTCTGGAGTCCTCACTGCCTGTGTCTGCCTGTGCCACAGCTGGGTTGGCTACGAGAAGGAGGGTTTCCGTGGCCACCAGTACCTGCTGGAGGAAGGGGAGTACCAAGACTGGAGGCAATGGGGCGGCTACAGCAAGGAGCTGGTGTCCCTACGGCTGATACGGACGGTGAGGGCAGGGATGGTGGCATTGCTTGGGAACAGACACACTGTGGGTAGGGAGAGCCAGCTCCCTCATCCCACCCTTATCCCCCAAAAGGAGCCTTCCTCACCTGTACCAAGCAGCTGAGCATGGCCTGAGATTTCACAAACTCAGAGTTTGGGAGCTGATCCCACAAACTCAGAGGTTTGGGAGTTGCTCCCACCCTCCCTGGGGTCCCTGAGGCCAGGCAGGACCTTGGCTGTGCATGTGCCCAGCCTGCAACCCCTTTCTCCCAACAGACTGAGGGGCTTGGTGGGGCTTCTTCTCCCTGCAGGACTTTTCTGACCCAGCACTGGTCCTCTTCGAGGCCATGGACTTCGAGGAGGGCCCAAGTGTGGAGCTGAGTGAGGCACTCCCCGACACGCAGCTGGCTGGCTATGGCACCGTCACCCAGTCCATCCACGTGCTGAGTGGCGTGTGAGCAGAGGGATGGGGGGACAGGGAGCTGGGGGGATAAGTGAGGGTGGGGAATGAGCCAGCACCCACCTTATTCCACCAGGTGGGTGGCCTATGAGGGCCCCAACTACTCTGGTGAGCAGTACATCCTGGAGAAGGGGGTGTACCGCAGCTGTGAGGATTGGGGTGCCACCGACTGCCACATCGCCTCGGCACAGCCCATCCTGCAGGTGAGAGCACCAGTGCTGGACACCCCCACTCACCGTGGGACCCCCTGATGCTGCCACGTGCAGGGCTGGTGGGGACCGGGGCAAAACACTCACCAGCCCCACTCTGTCTGCTTCCAGGCCAGGGAACACAACCTCCACTTCGTCTCCAAGGTCAGGAGAGGTGGATGGGGAGGGGGGTGTGCTCCCCTGGGGGACGTGGTGTGGTGGTGATGCTTTGCCCACCTCACCATGCCCCTCTGCTCCCCGTCCCCAGATTCTGCTCTTCTCAGAGCCTGACTTCTTGGGAGATCATGCTGCCTTCGAGGAGGATCAGGGGGCTCTGCCTGACACCTTCATCCCACGCTCCTGCAGAGTCCGTGGGGGCAGGTGGGGTGTCCCAGGGCCTTGCTGCTGCCAGCTGGGATGGGAACAGGGACATCAACCTGGCTGGCAGCCCCGTGGTGGGTCACCAGAGGGTGGCTGGGATGGTGGTGTTGGGGGTTCTCAGGAGGGATGGATGCCCACCATGATGGCTGTGTCAGCCTGGGCACACTCCTTCCCACCAGCTGGATCCTGTTCGATGGGCAGGACTTTGCGGGGGAGCAGCATGTGCTGTCCGAGGGTGAGTACCCCACACTCAGTGCCATGGGCTGCCTCTGCTCCACCACCATCCGCTCCTTGAGGAAGGTTCCACTGGTGAGTACAGCCCTTCCCTTCTCTTTTTTTCACTTTTTTCTTTTCCCTCTTTTCCCCCTTTCCTTTCCCTTCCACACATCCCCCAGGACCTTTTTCCTCTCCCATGGGCATCCCCATTTCTGACTCTCCATCCCTGCAGCCCTCCTGCACCCATGGATGCTCACTCCTCCCACCTTCCCCCCTCCCACCTCAACTCTCCCCACCATCCCACAGTTTTTCTCAGAGCCCTCCATATTCCTTCATGGGCTGGAATGTTTCGAGGGGAAGGAGATTGAGCTGAACTCCGAAGTGCGGAGTCTCCAGGCTGAGGGTTTCAACAACCATGTGCTGTCAGTGCGTGTCAAAGGAGGGATGTAAGTAGTACCCAGCCCTGCTCCCTCAGCACACAGTGGGTGTTCCCTGCCCACAGAGGGTGACCTGTCCTGTCCCATCCTGTCCCCACAGCTGGGTGCTGTGCGAGCATGGTGACTTCCGAGGGCGGCAGTGGCTGCTGGACTGCACTGAGATCACCAACTGGCTGACATACAGTGGGCTCCAGCACGTGGGGTCTCTTTACCCAATCCGCCAGGTGAGTGTCACCTTTGGGATAGGACAGGGTAGGGTGAACCCCAAAAACCCAGGGCAGGTAGTTCACATGGAGCTAAAGAGCTGCCAGCCGACTCTGAGTAGGTTGGGGGAGCCTGGAGAGCAGCATCATGGAGCTGAGAGCTCTGACAAGTCATAGGTGGAAAGATGCCACAGCCTGGCACTGCCACCTCAGATCCCTGCCCCCCTCCCTGGGAGTGGCTGCCTGGGTGGTGAAACACTCCCTGTGGGCAACTGCCTTGTAAAATCCATGGCATCCCAGTTTGGTGAGCCGTGCCCATACCAGCTACGAGACATGGGTCACGGTCACAGCCATCGCCCTGGGGAGGGGTGAACATCTCCTGGGGGAAGGACAATGGAGTCCAGGATCCTCCCTTCCCAAAGCTCCAGCCAGGTAAGGCAGCAGAAATTTTTGGGTGCAAAAAAAAGGTTTCTCTTGTTTCAGAGACGGATCTATTTCCGCATCAGGAACAGGGAGCTGGAGCTCTACCTCTTGGTTCCTGATGATGTGGAGGACATGAAGGCAGGGCGGGTGGTGGTCTCCAGTCTGAAAGAGCAGAGCAGCTCTGTCTGGTACTACGAGGATGGGCTGATCAAAAACCAGGTCAGGTGTGACAGCCAGAGCCATGGAGGGGACGGGGTAACTCCTGGCAGGACTCCCTTTGGGTACTCTGCACTCCACAACCATCTTTTAGGGTTTATAGCAGCTTTTCCCAGTGTCTGACCTCAGCCTTGACCCCAAAGATTGAGTGATTCTCCTCCCCAAGACTCCTCTGGAAATGTGAAGGCATCTCTGCCTTCCCTGTGGAGATTTTTTCATCATCATCATCCCCACTTCTCACTGAGGGGTTTTCCTGCTCATCCCACATCCCACCCCAGAAGAAGCTGTGTTTATGGGGAAACCCCTCTGATCTCTGAGACTTTGCCCTGGCAGAGGGAATGGGCTGACCTGGCCACCACCCTCCTTTGCAGGTGGCCCCCAGCATGAGCCTGCAGGTTATTGGGCCAGCTGGGAAGGGCTCCAAGGCCGTGCTGTGGTCTGAGACCCGGCTGCCACGTCAGACCTGGAGCGTGGATTCTCAGGGGCGGATCCACAGCCAGATGTTTGAGGACATGATCCTTGATGTAAAGGGTGAGTTGGCACAGGGGTGTCTTCCTCAGGGATGCCCAGAATGGGGTGTTTGGCCATGAGATGGGCACCCACCCCTTCACCCACACCAGGAGTATGGTTTGCCCTCCTGAAACCTTCTCCTCGCTCTGCAGGTGGCCAAACCTACGACCGGGACCATGCCATTGTTTGGGACATGGCCGAGGAAAGACCCACACAGATCTGGGACATACAGGTGCTATGAGGGGCTGGCCTGCAGAAATGCCACAGGGCAGGACAGGGACACCCACTCTGGGACAGGAGGCTACAGACCCCAAGCACCCCAACCACCCCTTTGCCCCGGCTGCTGGTGTGAAGGATGCCCACCAACCCCTCCATCCCGAGGGGGTACCACCCTGCCTCCCTTCTGGGCAGCTCCCTATGTGGTTCATGAAGGACCCCACGGATTATAATCATCGTGGGACCCTCCGGAGAGTGTCAGAACCTCCTCCCCACCAACACCTCCCCACCTTGAACTGTATTTATGTATGTGTGTAAGATACAGCCCTTCTCGTCTGGGCCAGCTCTGTCTGGGTGGTTTGTGTCCTTCTCCTTGTCCTTGCACTGCCCACAGCCTGCCAGCTGCCCCCTGCCAGCCCCGGCCCTGATCCTGCTCCCGGGATGCGATCCCAGTGCCCTCTAGTGCCCACGGGCAGCTCCGTGGCTGTGGATTTGAGACGGGAAGCACCGGTTGAGCTGTGCCCTGGGAGCACTGGGGGCTCCAGCCCAGGGGGAAACTCAACCTGCTTGGGGGTGCCCCCACCGCGGCAGCTCAGGGGGAGCTCAGAGCCAGCAGCGCTGGGATGCAGGGCTTGCACTGGGGCTCAGGTCACTTGTCCTCCATGTCCCCGGGAAAGGGGTCTGTCTGGTCCACCTGGGTGAGAGTGGGAGCTCCCTCAGAGACAGAAGGACAAATCCAACCAGGGGGACAAGCAGCACCTCTGCCCTCGCGGCTGGGAGGAAGACGCTGCTGCCGGTACGGGGGGCAAGGTGTGCTGAGCAGGTCGAGCCCAGTTTGGGGAGTCCCTGCATGGGGACAGCGACACGCAGCGAGCCCCGGCTGTCCCGTGGTGACAGACCCGCCCCAGGGTCCGCACATCAGGCTTGTCCACCGCGCTGGCGACTGCTGTGGCTTTCGGCGACAGCCACCAGCAAACATCCATAATTTACGCTGAAACGTAAATTGCCAATTGCCTGGAGACCCGTTTGGGCAGGAGGACAGGCAGTCACACGACCAGAGACGCGCGACACACAGGGTCAGGTGGCTGAAGAGAGGGTAAACTGCGATATATCGCGGAGCAGGCGAGACTCGACAGATTCCCCCCAGGCCTTACATGAATGGGAGCGCGTCCCTCACCAGCTATTATATACCCCCTGCCAGGCCGGGATTGGCTGACAGCGCGAGCTTGGCAGCCTCGGATTGGTGGGAAGCACAAGACCTGCCCTGGGATTGGCCTGGACGCGCCGCGGGGCTGCGGGCGATGCTCAGCGCGGCCTACAGGGGACGCTGTGCCCCGTCCCGGGGGTCGGTCCGGAAGGACCCCCGGGGGGTCCTGGGGAGCCTCGGGGGGACCTTCGGGAGCATCCTTGGGGGCATCCTCGGGAGCATCCTTGGGGGGTCCCGGGGGACCCTCGGGGGCTCCTGGGGAGCCTCGGGAGGAGCCTCGGGAACATCCTCTGGGGTCCTGGGGAGCCTCGGGGGCATCCTCGGGGGGTCCCGGGGGTCGGTCCGGGAGATCCTTGGGGCGTCCCGGGGAGCCTCGGGAGGACTCTCGGGGGGACCCTCGGGGGGACCCTCGGGAGCATCCTCGGGCGGTCCCAGCCGTGCTCCCCGCCTCAGCTCCCTCCTGGCTCCACCCGACCCCTCCAGCACCGAGGGTTGAAGCCCCCGATGAAGGAGAGGCTGCGCCCCCCACCCACCAATCCCTCGCTCAGCCCCGGTGCCGAACCGCCCCAACGCAGAGACAAGCCCGAAGTCTCGACACCAGCACGTTTATTGCTCCGCTCCCTGGCCAGGGGTCTCACGTCGAGGCCAGGCGGCAGGGAAGCGGAGGGCGGCAAGGATGGGAACGATGCCGCGGTGCTGGGGATGCCATCCTTGCGGGGGTCTTCTGGGGGGTTCTGGGGAGGGGGGTGGTGCACAGCGACCCCCTCCCGGTCAGCGCAGATGCAGAAGGAAGGCTGCGCCCACCCCCAGGGCAAGGGAGAGGAGTGGGGGGCTGCCACATGGGGGGCTCAGGCTGCCGCTGGTCGTGGCGTTGGAGGACGGTGTATCTGCTGGATTCTTGCCATCCTTCGCCTGGCCAAGGGACTGGAAAAGAAAAGGAAGTGTCAGGCATCCCTCCAGACAGCAGGGAGGGGGTGGAAGCCCAGACCCCTCACCTGACTGCCCTTGGAGTAAAGGGGGCTGGGGCATAAGGAGTTGGGGCACCCCCGTGCCCACACTGCCTCCTGTGCCACAGCAGGTTCTCCTTCACACTCAGACTCTTGGCTTTTGGGTTTTCCCAACACAAGAAAGGAAGTAAGCTCTCTCTCGAGTAGTGGACCTGGTTCTAGATGTGGGGTTTTAGAAATTAGTGGGGAAGCAGAAGCCAGGGAGTGGCCTTTGCCCCTCTCTCTGCTGTGAGAAAGTGGGAAGAAGGTGGTGGGTGATGGACCCTGAGTGGAAGAGGTTGGGGTGTGGGAGCAGAACTGGGAAACATCTGTGCTGGAGGAGAGGGGCAGGGGGAAGAGGGACCCCCAACCACCACACTGTTGCAAGCAGGGAGGTGGCAATTGGTGTGTGAAATATAACCCAGCTGGGATGGCGATTTCAGGGCAGTTTTCTTTCAACTGTACCCCTGCCCTGCTGCTGGAAAAGACAGGCCATTTCCCACTGTGAAACACACAGCCCTCACATCCCTCCTCAGGGTCTCTCCAGTGCTGGGAAAGGACCAGGGATGGGGCCCCAACACCCTGCTCTACCCGCTCTTGGACTGTGAGGGTTTTTGGCTGGTTCACACTGGCCATTGAAGGGGAATCCCAAAATGTAAATGCACCCCGTGGAGCCAACGGCAGGTTGCAGCTGTGTGGAAGTTCATGAGTGAAATAAGCACAGACAGATCCGGTCCCATTACCAGCATGTTGTAGGAGGGGGAAAAAATCATCCCCAAAATTGCTCCAAACAGCATCATACCCCTTAAAAGTGCCAGCACCTTCCCTCCCACACACCACTCCCCACCCAGCAGAGCCCTGACACCCATCAGCATGCACTCAGAGCCTCCCAGCAGGAAGGAAAGTCATCTCCAGTGGGGAGAGGTGAAAGAAAACCACAAACATGTGCCCACCCAGCATCCCCACAACAATGCCAGCATCTCCAGTGAGCCACATTCAGCATCCCCGCACCAGGCATAGGGCCAGCATGCAAAGGAGAGATTGGAGAGCTCAGTGTGAAGGTTACAGATGTGAATGATACTCTTAAGTTAAAGAAATACTTTAAAAAAATCAGCATATGGAAGTATTTAAAACTTCCAGACCACAGAGCAAAGCTCCTGGTCCATCACAGCGGTTAAAGAAGAATAGAAAATTAAATGCTGATGTTCCCAGCAGAGAGCAGAAATTCTCCTGCTGGTTGAACCCTACAGAGCCCCAGGGCTGCCATCCCACCTAGGGGACAGAGCTGGCTGGACCCTCAGAGCCTGGTCTTACCATGCAGAGGACGAGCAGGGCGAGCAGGAGGAGCAGGAGGGTGCGCTGCAGGGGCCGCATGGTCGGGGCTCTGCTCTGCTCTCTCTGTGTGCCCGACACTTCCTCTGCCCCAGCCTTTAAGCACTCCGGTGTCATCGTCTCACCAATCACAAGCCCCTTCTCCAAAAGGTTGCTGAGCGTAATTTTGGGGAAGTCTCATTTGGTGACAGTGCTGAGAGAAAGAAAGTGCCAGAGAAGGCATGAGGGATCTCCACCATTTTGGCGTCAATTCCCTGGAGATTTGCACCCACACCCCATGGCATGAGAGCAGCTCCTGCTCCCCATTACCTGGTTTGGCCACACAGTGAGCTCCAAGGGATGTCCTGGCCACTGTCTCCAGCCTCAGACTCTGCCACATCCCAGATACCATCCCCAGAATGGAACCTCTCTGCATCTGGCTGGGGGCTCTCTGAATTCACACTCACAAGGGACTCAAGAGAGGCTCAAACACTGCCTGGCCCACCTGGGAGGGTTTGCAAGCCACAGCCAACATTTGAACTATGTCACAAAGCTCCTTTCCCCCATGTGAAGCTGGGGCCAAAGTGCTCCTCTGAATTTCAGTGACACTCCCAGGGTAGACTGATCCAGGTAAGGGATCAGTGAATTGCTTCCTTCCACTGCCACAATATCCATCTCCTCACAGCAGATCTCTGGGCTCCCTCAGCAACTCAGCTGCAGCGGGAAACAAAAGGGATCTGGTTGTTTTAAGATGGTTTGAAGTGAATAAAGTGAGTGAAGTGTTCCGAGCCTACACACCTGCTGTCTGGGTTTGTGCTGGTGAAGCACAGCACGATGAGCTCGCCATCAGCTTCCGCCCAGAGCTGAGGGCTCCTCTGTATCAAAACCTCACCAAACTTGGCTTGTTTTTGCACCTTGCTGAAGTTTCAAAATGAAAGTGTCTTTGTGCACAGCCACATCCCTGGAAGTGTCCAAGGCCAGGCTGGATGGGGCTCGGAGCAACCTCGGCTGGTGGAAGGTGTCCCTGTGCATGGCAGGGGGTGGAATGAGATGGGCTTTGAGGTCCTTTCCAAAAACTATCCCGTGATTCCAGAAATAGCCCATAAAAGCGGGGTAAAATCGGTCTGCCTCCAGCTGACTCGGCCGAGCTGTCTGGAGCGCCTGCAGGTGGGATTGGGGACGCACAGGATGGGCTTTTGGGATGGCAGCAAGCCCTGGGTGGAGCTCAGGGCACGAACGAGGCAAAGACGAGAGATGCCCGGGGAGAAAACAGCGACCAAAGCAGTAAGGGAGGGAATCAGGAGGGGCTGCACAGCGGGAGCTGCCTCGGGTCAGGCTGATGTCTATGAACTAAAGCAGAGGGTGTGCAGGGGGAGGCTGAGGAGGGAATCGGGACCCCCTCCGCGCCTCATCCCGGTCTCATCCCGGTCCCATTCCCGGACCCGCATCCCGCGGGGGGCGCCGCGCGGTGCATGCTGGGAGTTGTAGTCCCTGGAGGCCGCATCGCCCACCACGTGACCAGCGCCGAACCAATCGCGACGGCTCCCGCGTCGCCGTGGCAACCTCCTGTAAACAAGATGGCGGCGGGTGGGTGAGTGCTTGAGGAACGCGGGGACCGCCCTGAGGTTCAGGGACCACCCTGAGATTCAGAGAACACCCCCGAGGTCCAGAGAACCCCCAAGGTTCGGGGAACTCCCCCCAACACACGGAGCTCCGCCCCAGCACGCCTCGGGTTCCCCACTCCTTTTGGGCCCCCTCAAGCGCCCCCACAGTTCCCTCCCCACTGGAGGTACCGGGTGACCCCCGTTATTTTGAGCCCCTTTTTTCTCCTGGTGTATGGGCTGAGACGATGGGCTGATGAGAAAGATGTGAGGTTTGGGCTATTTCTGGACATTTTTCATTATATTTTAAAAAAAATCATCTATCAAGAAACCTCTCCCAAAGTTAATGAACGTGTGCTTTATTTTTTTGTATTATCCTCTCTTATTTTTAAAAGGGACAGAGCTGTCCAAGTTTCTTGCCTCCATGGGTATGGCTGTTCTTACCATCCTTCATATTTTGCAATGTTTGTAGCGCTCTCTCTCTCTTCTACAAGTGTCCAAAATCAGATAAGAAACAACAGGTTTCCACATCCTCAACCAGCCCTAGAGCACAGCAGAACGTCATCTATTCTTACAGTTCCATTTTAGGTCACATCCTCCCTACTAGATTTTAGAGCAAAACCTCACATTTCACTGCCAGTAAAGTTTGCTGCTTTTTTCATCCCATAGTGGGTTTTTTTGTTAAAATAACTCAGTTTTACCACTTTCTGCCTCTCTGTGCAGCAACTCTCTGCCAGTGTTGTGGTCTTCTGCAAGCTCCACTTTGTGATCACTCTTTCAGCTGCTGGGATTGTGCCTCCCTGTGGTCCTGGCTTCTAATGAGTGCCCACACACTCTCATTAATTTGGGAATACTTATGGGATTGAATGGCCAGGCCACCTGCTTTCCCTCAGCACAACCCTGATATTTCTTTCCCTGCTTTGGAGAGGTTGTATCCAAACACTGACCTGTTTTCTTCCTTTCATGCTCTCCATGCCTCTTCTCAGAAGATACCAGGCTGTCTCCTAGGACCAGGAATCCACTGCCAGGCACCCTCCTCTCCTGCTCCAGGGGACAACACTGAAAGAGAACATGGAGGGTAAAGTCCCTCAGTTATCAGGGGGTTCTGGGCCATCAGAGTTTCTCAGTGACACTCCTGGCCAGAGCCAGACACTGTGGTGCCCCTCTCTCATCACAACATGCTGTTGGTGACACAGCCACCCCCCCACCCCCAAAAAGCACCCTTGTCCTCCCAGAGCAGGAATTCTGCTGTGGGGCCCCCTGTGTGCCCCCCATTTCAGAGAGGAAACAGATATTTGTGCTTCCAGGTGCAGCTCACACTGACACAGAGCTCATGTCCTCCATGGTGCAACAAATCTCTCAGTTGGAACAAAAAATAATGAAACAAGCACAAGAAATCCAACTGAAGGTAAAAAACAGCCCCTTGCTGAGCCTGATTTGTGTCCTGATTTGATGGTTGAAGCCACAGCAGTTCCACCTGCTCAGGCCTTGTTTGGGCTAAACAAAGTTAACCTATGGCCAAAAAAACCTTTTCAAAGCAACAGAGGAATTCCATCAGGCCTTGGGGTGGGAGAGGGGACAGTCCCTGCTGTCACTTCTTACAGCAGTGACTCCCAGCACCCTGGCACTAATACCAGCAGTTCTTTAGCCTCAGACCTGTTATTTTTTTCCCCTTCCTTTTGTCTTCTGAAACAGCAGCTGCTCACTCAGCAGAGTCATCCTGGAGCAAACCTCTCTAAAAAACACCTTTTAATAGCTTAGAATAAATACCCTTGTTTTGTGTAATTTTTGAAGAAGTGGTTGCAGAGCTGCTGGTTTAGTTTCTAGAACAGCCCCTCAGCAGGAAGCACAGGAGGCTGTGTGTGCCCACAGCTCTTGTGCAGATGGAGGACTGGGAGACAGGTCACTTATTCCTGGAGTTCTGTATTTATCCCACCCCTCACTTGAGTCTAATTAAGGTATTTGTGAGGTGATTCAGCCCTTCTGACCCTTATTTTTCCTGTCTGAGTGGGGTGAGAGTACCTGCCCAGACTCACCCAGCCAGGACTAATTGTGCCAACTGTGCCTCGAGATCCTGAGGCCCAGGGACTAAGTGAGGTCATTATTTGTTCTGTCCCTGTAGGACAGGAGGATTGCTGAACTCGAGTTGAAGATAAAGACTCTTCAGGAACAAGAAGGTAAAAACTCATCGACCTTTGGCACCTCTGGGAGAGCTACAGAGCTCCTGGTACCACAACTGAGCTCCTCCCTGAGCTGTCCTGGGCTCCAAAGCACAGGAGCCTCTTTGGTGAGAGGTACCAGCTGCACTGGTACCATTTCCTAAAGCAGATCTGCACTTCAACTCCCATCTGTTACTCTGCTTTTTCTGGTGAAGTGCAAATCGTAATTTCCTGACCTATTTTCTATGGGTTATTAAGTTTCCATGAGTGTAAACCAACCACACAGACATCCACAGATGGTCAGGGGAAAAAAACCCAAAAGATCAGTAAATACTGCTGAGTTCAAACAGGCAGGAAAACTGCTACAGCTGAGAGAAACCAAAAATCTACTTGCAGTCTCCAGCAGGTCCAGGCTCACTTGTCCTTTGAGGCAGCTTAACTCTAAACTGAACCCAGCTTTGACTGAGTCACTGAAGTTTTTTCCCCTATTCTATTCCTTGGGATCCAGCAGCTCTCCTGCTGAGCCCACACTCCCTTCCTACCATGGCTGAGCCACCTTGTTAGTGCAGAGCTGTGGTAAATTCTCTTATTTCCTGAGTAGAAAGCACAACTGTGCCTACAAACCACAAACATGTGGTTTGTGCCTCCGTGTGTGTTGTGCTGCCACTCAGCCAAGATTCCTGGACCCAGCTTTAATGGACACCTGCTCTTTATTTTAATGGGCTGAGGAAGCCAAGCAAATTTTATTGCATAATTGCCAACAGCACCACTCACATCAGCTTCCTGCAGCATGAAACTTCACCAGTGTCGTTCACAACTGTCTCTGAGTCTGTCAGCATCTTGTCAAACCACTGCAGGCTGAATTGTCAGGGTCCAGCACACAAATCTCATGCTCAGCTCCTGTGTCACAGGGGTTTGAGTTCACTTACAGTGCAGGCAGGTGTTGCTGGGGGGCTGTGCTGTGGGACACAGGTTAGCTCCAGGCTCTTCTTCAAGGCTGTACACAGAAACATCACCTCTTTTTCAGATGCTCCTGACTCACCCACCCTAGAAGAGCTGGAAGTGAGATGCCTTCACCTGCAGACCCAGGTCTGCGAGATGGAGGTGAGACACCTGCTTCACCCTCAGCCATCTGCACCTTCAGTTTGAGATTGCTGCACTCCCAGAATGTTTGGCTTTTTCAAGCTGGCACTTTGATCATCACAACTCTTAACCTCATTCTGGAAAGGAAGAGCAGGTTGGATGGGAGCAGCAGGGCAGGAGGTTTTCTGATACACAGACATCTGTGTCTCCTGCAAGCCTCTTCATTTTGATTTCCAGGACTGTAGAAATATTCTTTGTAGCTCCTACAATCCTGAGAGGTTACACTGTCACTACAAATGCTTTCCTACTCCCTTTTGCCCTCTACTAGTGGAGCTGCTACCACTGCCTTGCCAGTGAGTCTGTCTGCCTGGGCCAAGGAGCCTCAAGACAAACCTCTTCTACCTCCCTTTCTGTTTCTCAGTCACAACTGAGAAAGCTCAGGCTTCCATTTCTAGTTTTCTGAAACTCTACTCTACAGCACTGACTTGTACTTTCCCCTTTCAGCAGTTTCTGAATGACTATGGTCTGATTTGGGTTGGAGAGACACAGAATCAGCTGGAAGACACAGAATTGCTCAAGGATGAAGAAGAGCTGCTGCCAAGGAGCCTCTGGAAGCCAGGTAAAGCTCCAGCACCCTGGCTGAAGGAGCTATCCCAGCTCCCACTGCCTGCTTACAGAAGGTAAAGAATTTGGGTCTTCAGAATTTGTGATCCTGTGCCAAGATCTTTGCATCAATCCATTCCAGGGGCAGAGACATGGGGCAACCTACCACGAGCTAATCCAGGCAAGAGGTTTAATTTTATATACACCTTTATTTTGTAAGCCCTCCAGCAGAGAACCTGATGGCTCAGCCCTTTGGGAGGACTTCACAGCAGCTGTTTCCTGCAGAATTCACATACCCTGCACCTCTGATTGCTCTCATAATATTGACGTAAAGTGGGTGGAAAACGGAATCAGGTGCTTTGTGTACACAGCAGTTGTAGTAACTTACCCACATTGTCTGGCTCCATCAGGTAATATTGTTTGCCTTTCCTCCCAACTACCACGCGAGTGGTTTAATTGAGGCCTGACTGTGCTGTGTGGAGTCCAAGCATGTTTGGCAATGGGTTCTTAGGAAGTGGTAACAGAAAAGAAAAAGGAAGAATACTTGGGCGGTAGAGCCAGTGTTGCTTCCTATCCACCATGCAAATATCAGCTAACTAGACCTTCCCCACCCTTAGATGCAGGAAGGGAAAGGTAGACAGAAATCAGTAGAAATATTTTGGTTTCAACTCACTGGCCCTTTCTAAGGGTATTTCCCCATCCTCCTTTAGCAACTCATAAAAAAGCAGAAGAGCAAATACAAAGGGCTATACCTTAACCTACATATTTTCTTTCATTTCCTCATCTATTTCATTCCTTTGCCCCATTACAACTGTTTTACTGCTTCACCCAACCACCATCAAGCACCCAGACAAACACCCTTGCAGTGTTCATGCCCCAAGAACAACCTGCAGCTCCCTGTGTTTACACTGACACTTGTTCAGCACCTCTGCCCTGATCCATTGATCCAATCTAGTGAATCCAGCTAGTGAAATTCCTGGCTGTGCATTGTACAGGGACAACACAGCACTTCTGAAGTGATAAACAAGACAAAGCTGAGCATGGACCCCTGTGAGTTTGCATCCTCTGCCTTGCCCTTGTGGTTTAGCACACGCCCACGTGGACCTGGCAGTGCTGCACCACAACAGGAGTGTTGCACCACACTCTGTAAACATGTGAAAGATAAACCACGACAGCCCAAAAAAATGTCAGGGCTCCAACACACCTCAAATTCATCCAGATAAAAGCTGCTCTGCTGCCATCCCCTTCCCCCTGTAACTCTGATCCCTCTGCCACAGGTGAAGCAGTTGTTTCCAAACACGAGATTGATTTTGATTTAATCTTGGAGAACATTAAGTATTTGAACCTGCTGGCTGGAGAAGGCACTTCTCAAATTGAGCACACCCTGCAGGGGGCTCGGCTGAGGCAGCCAGAACCCCTCCCTCTCACCCTGTACCAAAATGGCATCATCATGTGCAACGGAGCCTTCCGGCCCTACGAGGACCCATCCACACAGGTATGGAAAGGTCTGCAGAGGAGTTAGAACCATCCTGCCATCCTTCACTAAGCCCCAGGCAGGGGAATAAAGCTTCTGAGCTCATCTCAGTCCTAAAAAGGAGCCCAGCTCCAAACCTGCATTCCCACAGTGCCTTCAAAGAGTTGTACATCTTTGTGCAGTATTTTTTAAAGATGAGAGTCTGCGTCTTTGGTGCAGACTTTTTCTGCATGGCAGAACACTACAAATAGGAGCAGCCCAGCAGAAAGAGCAGTCCTGAGCTAAACAGAAAGTCTGTGGTGTGACCACAAGCTCTCATGTTGTTTTAGCAATGCCTGCAAGACATTATGGATGGATATTTCCCCTCAGAGCTGCAGCCCCACTACCCCGATGGCATCCCTTTGCAGGTAAGTGCCAAACCCTTTTCACCAACTTTTGGGGAGAAGCTCTCCTGCTTCCCAAGAAAACTGTTCAAGGTTTCTGTCATCAATCTGCTGGATCCTCCCACAGCAAATGCAGTTTGAGGTTGGTGATGCCGTGCAGGTCTGTCTGGGGAAAAGGGTGGTGGGGAGTGCACCTGCTACAGCCGTTAGAGGAAGTGAGTGTTTCTGCATCAGCACTGAGAGGTTTCTCTGCCTCAGTGAATCCTGGCTTGGAATGAGGCTTATAAGAGCACAGCAGGCTCTGCAAGAGAAGTAGCATGTGCAGCATCTGAAGAGCTGTGTCACTAAAAGAGAAAAACAGTTACTCAAATAGATCCCCTGGAAAAGCTTTTAAAACCAGACTGAACCAGTGACTCTCAAAGAGAATGTCATGAGAGTTTATTCTGCCACAAGCTAAATGGATTTGGCCACCTGAGGTTCTTTTGGGCCCCACTTTTTGATTTCTCAGAAATGGCAAAAGGCCACATTTGCAGGTAGAAAGCCTCAGAGGAATCAAATCTAGGGCTTTGAGTGCATCTGAAATGCAAGCAGGAACAACCAGAGGCTGGACCTACCCATGGCTACAAGGAAACCAGGGCACAACTGCAGGGGCAAGACAAGGTCAGTCCAGCTGGAGTGAGCTGGGAGATGTGGAAGTTAGAAAGTCACATGGAAGGAGGATTGTGCAAAGCTCTTGGGGCTGAGGCTCTGTTTAACCTACACATCCTTGGTTTTGTTTGGGGTTTACTACTGCTGGTTTTCATCGCTGTGGTTTATTGTGCTCTGATGCACCAAGAGAAGCTTTTGAAACAGTCAGATTTGCTTATGGTAGCTGGACTTAATTCAACAGGTCACTGACAGAAGGAACGTGGTATTTCAGGAGGGAGACCTTCCAGGGAGTTTTCCTGGCCATGGCCAAATGGTTGGTCATTCAGAATCAAACCAAGTGCAGGAAACCACCAGGAGCCCAGGTAAAATCTTAAACCTGCCTCAAAAATGCAGCTAATTTTCGAGGAGAAGAATTCCTAAACCTTACCAGGACAGCACAGCAGGGAGGAAGGGAATGTGGGTGGGGGTCATCTCAGCAAGGAAGGCAACACTTCTGGGTCAGGTGTTGCAGCCCGATTCAGGTGGCTCTGGAGGACCACCTTACAGGTTTCGTTTTCACCTTAAAAGGACATGTTTCCAGCCTCAACCAATTGGAGTCAGACCACCGCACCTGGGGTGGGGTCACTTGAGGTCATATATACCTGTGTATTTGAATAAACTTGGGATTTGCTTTACATCACATTGGTGTGTGCAGTCCTCACTAGGCATGGTTGCAACAAATGGTGGACCCCGACGTGTCTCAGAACATGAAACCCACCTGCAGGCCTGCCTAGAGCCTTAAGAAGTGGCCCCTGAGAGCTACTATGCCCCAGTTTTTTTGGGTGCTTTGTGGAGAAGCCCCTGAGAGCTTCTGTCTCCCTTAAACTTGGGAGTTTTGTGTAGTGGCCCTGAGAGCTGCTGAAAGAACGTGGACTGAAGGAACCACGACCTTCGAACCGGTGAGTTAAAGAAACATGGGAAATTCCAACTCGTCTAAAACCAACTTATTGCTTGATAAATTTGAGAAACTAGCTCGTGTAACAAAAACGGACATTGAAAGACAGGCATTACAAAATATTTTGGAATGGTGCTTCAGGCAAGGGCACTTAACAGATGCCAATTCCATGCTTTCCATAGAATTATGGGAAAAAATTGGGGCAGATTTGTGGAATTCAGCGCAAACTGCACCCGAAGAATTTTTGCCGCTCATTCCGTCATATGCAGCTGTAAAGAAAATGCTGTTAGCAGTAGAACGAGCCCGTAAAAACCTCGATCTACCGGAGAGGACGGAAAACAGTCAGCTTTTGCAGGGCGATTTTTCCCCTGAACACCCTTCTGCACCGCCGTGGGCACCGCCGCTCGCAGAAATGCTGCCGCGGTACCCCTCTGCCACACCGCTGCCGCCCGTGCCGTCCGTCGGACACCCGCCGCGGTACCCAGACGCGGCACCGCCCGCTCCCGCTCCGGAAAACCCGACAGAATCACAGCAACCATGGAATCAAAGCTTTTCCACGCCGTTCGTCGCCGCGAAAAGCCAAGAAGTCGCCTCTGTACAGCGAATGAGACCACCGGCTGCCGCTGTAGAAGCGGCCGGACCTCAGCAGCAACCTTGGAACCCCACGAGACACGCCGCAGAGAAACAAACCGTGAGTGAGTTTTATTTAAATCCTAACTCCGAGAAGGCGCGATGGGGAATGCCCTCAGCCGAGAGAGACATGTGGAGGGGGAGACAAACCCCTTGGAGTTTCTCTGCCCCTGTCCATCCACCTTCGGCGCCGCCAACGCCGCCGCTGCCGCTAATGCCCTGCGGGTACCTCGGGGCTGGGGTCGCGCCGCCGCCGCGCTCCCCGCCGCCCCACGGGTACGCCGGAGTCGCTCCGTTGCGGCAGGAGACTGTTGAGGCAGACATTCCAGCAGGGCTACAGCCGCCCGGCATAACCGCGTGGCCAGGAAAACAAAGAGACCACGTGCTGGCAAAGCCCGCGAAATCAAACAAAGGAACGGCGCGCCCTTACCACGAGGCGCCAGGACCGCCCAACCTCCCTTCCTACTGCATGCCAATCACAGCGCATGCGCCAGGCGCGGGTCCGCCGCAGCCTGCAGGGGCCGGGGTCAGCTACGAATTCGCCCGCTCCGGGGGCAGATCAGTTCCTGCGCCACCCCCACCACCTCCTGCGTGGATCGACCGCGTCATGGAGAGGGGAGAGACTCCACCCCAGTGGAGCGGAGCCACCGGAGCTCCCCCTGAGCGTTCCCTTCACTGCGTGCCACCCACAGAGCAAGGGTCCCGAGAGCGAGTTCCCACAGCGTCAGTCGCGCAGGACACAAGCGCTGCAGCACCAGCGGGGACCCTCTCCCCGATAGCCGTGCGCTGCCCGCAGCTGCCAGCACCGGCACTGGAACCCCCCGCGCCGGTAGAGACTGCCCCTGCGCCGGCAACCTGGTACCTGCAACCTCCATCACCGACAGCCACACCCACCAGCTGTATCCCAGAATGGAGAGCAAAAGAAAAAGAAGCCTCTGTTTGGGACATGCTGGGGGCAGATGGAAATTGCAATGCTGTTAACTTAATTTCAAAGCTTTCTGATACCCAGGTACCAGATTCTGCAGATGGAGTCACAAAGCCACCTCGCGACCTCACATTTAATACCCAGCAAAGGTACAAAGAGTTAGTATCCATAGCTGCAGAAGTAGGTACACCCTCACCTTCCCTGCAACCCCTGGTTTCTGCACCTGTGATTAACACTACACACGGCTTAAAATGGGAGCCACTTGATTGGAAAATTGCACAAAAAATACACAGTATAGTCTTTCAATACGGCTATGACAATGCCTTGGTAAAAAACCAAATCACAGCCTTCATAAAATACAATAACCTAATCCCAGCAGACACTAAGGCTTTAATGGAGTTTATTCTACCTCCTACTGCTTATATGTTATTTCTACAGAAATGGAAAGAGCAGTTAACGGAGGAACAGGCAAAAAATATACACTTAGAAACTGGACATCCCTTAAAATTAGCATCTTTAGACCAGCTAATGGGATCAGGAGCTTATGAAGACCCACAAACACAAGCTGCATTACATTTTCATATTTTGGAACAGTCAAAGAATGCTGCTTTGACCGCATTCTCTAATCTGCCTAAGAAGGGAAAACCTTCCCTACCTTACATGCAAATAATGCAGAAACCTGGACAGACATTCATAGAATTTGTAGATAAAGTAACAGAAGCTTTGGATGCTGCTCCAAATATTACCCCTGACATTAAACCAGCCTTATTGAAAGATCTGGTAATTAATAATGCCAGTCCTCAATGCAAACAGCTCATAGCCTCTCTACCAGCCACAGCTACTTTGGTACAGTTAATTGAAGCCTGTGCCAGATTGCCCTGGGTAGAAGAGGAGGAAAAAGCAAAGCTACATGCTTCTGCTCTAGCCACAGTTCTTAGCAAACAATCCACCCAAAAAAGGGGGAAAAGACCCTGGAATTTAACAACAAAATCTTGTCCAGCACAACCAAAATATAGCAGAACTCAAAGGTTCACTGGAGAATGTAACCGTTGTCACAGACTTGGTCACAAAGCCCAGGATTGTCATTCTAAATATAAAAAGGATGGTACTCCTCTAACAAACATGGGGTGGGGAGCTGGACCTCCAAAAAACCAGAGGGGCTGCAAGCCATGGGGCGCAGCCAGTCAAATAGCTCATGGAAACTGGAGCCACACTGCCTTCCCCATATGGCAACCACAAGCAGCAGTAGCCTAAGACTAGTTGTTAACTGTCCAATCAAACAAGAACAGTCTAGTTCCAAGAGCATGTTGTTTAGCCTGTATTTTGAAATTCTGTTAACTTTCAGTTAAAGTGCAGTTTTGAGCTTATTGCACTACCAAGTTGCCCAGCAGGATGTAGGGATGAGGATACCTGCCCCCCTAAGCTGCTGAACATTTTCTAGAGAGCTTAAGATCATCAGTACTTACTCTCTTTCAGTGTTAGTTATGTTTAGCCTTTGTGAATTTCCTCTGTGAATTCACACTTGTTTACTGATTTACCAGGAGTCTATAAGGTGACTAAAAATCAAAGCTTCATTCTCAAGCCTCTGTGATGGCCACACAGAAGTTCTGAGAATGGACCTTGAACATAAGGAGATTTAGTTCAGCTGGACTGAACTTGCTTCTTTGCTAAGTCAAGTCACTCTGCACTCTTGGACACTATGCACAGAATTTAATAAAATTTGTAGTTTGTTTACAGTGGTTTGTGCAGTGACGACTGCACAAAAAGACCACAATTTCACGCGTGAAAGAAAAGTTTCTTGTTTTGCACTAGTTGTAAGTTTGCAAATTCCAAACATACATGTCTTAGTCATGTATTAGTTTGTGTGAGTTTACAAAGGTTACTGTACCTCCTTCCAAAAGTTCTATTTTGAAAAGAGAGGGGGAGGTAGGGATGTGTAACCTGCAAATACCCTGTTAAGTCTTGAATTAGCAAAATTTAAGATTTTCAAAATGTTATTTCTCAATTTTCAAAATTTTCAGCCTTTCTGTTCAAGTTGCAATATGCATGATGTGTATTCTGTTGTTTGCATTTTTGCTTTGTTCTTTGAAACAAAAGGGGGAGATGTTGCAGCCCGATTCAGGTGGCTCTGGAGGACCACCTTACAGGTTTCGTTTTCACCTTAAAAGGACATGTTTCCAGCCTCAACCAATTGGAGTCAGACCACCGCACCTGGGGTGGGGTCACTTGAGGTCATATATACCTGTGTATTTGAATAAACTTGGGATTTGCTTTACATCACATTGGTGTGTGCAGTCCTCACTAGGCATGGTTGCAACAGTCAGGGCCTGGTGTTGCTTCAGCAGTTGAGAGACAGGCAGCACACACAGTGTCCTCTTATCATTAGTCATCCTAAAGAGTGAGATGTGACAAGTAAAAGACCAGAAACGCAGTGGGTTTCCAAAAAACATACCTGCCCTGGGCCTTTCTGAAAGGCCAAGCTCCTTCTGCTTTCACCTTTACCACCATCAAAGGCTGAGGGGGGGGTGTGGCTGGCAAACAACCCTCTGCTCTCCTGCAGGCTCATTCCATAAACACAGGAACCTTAAAGCCACATCAGTTTTAACTGTGCTGAATGTGGGACAGTTTCTCTTCACACTTTCATAACAGAATATGGGACATAAGGTCAGACCATAGATTCCTCATTTTGCTTTTAGATTCTCACAGTCTCCATAAGCAATAGCTGTGAGGGTTGGGAAGTCAAACTGAGTCAGTCAGAGTCAGAAACCAGTGGGTTTGTGTGTGCATCACTAAATAACCCAACATGTGCATCTCCATCAGCAATAGCTGCCTGGTTACACACAACTGAACTGCTTGCTCATTCATCTTAAGGCTATTCCCAAAGAGCAGCTCTGCTAAGTATTCCCTGTATCTATGTAGGAAAAAAATAATTTCAAAACAAAAGGGATTGACACCAACAGATACACCCTCACAAGGTGAAAAATTGGCCAAGTCTGTAAAAATGGTAATAGTTTCAGTTTTTCACAGCAGAGCTATCCAGGTTTCTGTGCATCCCAGCTGTGCTGAACAGGCTGTGCTGTTCTCAGTGTTGATGTTGACAATCAAACATTTAGTGGGCCAGAAAGTGGGACAAGCTGCAAGGGAGGAACCCAAGAACAAGTCTCAGCCTCGCTGGGGGTGACAAGAGCTCTCCCTGTCGGCTGCTGTGCTCTCTCCTTTCACCACATCAGCCTGTTCTGAGGGTAAAATGTCTGTCAAGAAGCTCACACACAGACACATCTCTCCCTCTGTTCTGGCAGGTCCCAAAACCTCCTTGGAGCAGATTCCCAGTGAGATTTCCAAGCCCCTGGAACATGGAGCGGTTGGTGTCCAAGGCTCAGCCAGAGCAGCACAGCAGGTATGAGTGGACAGCCAGATCTCCACAGGAGGGGCCAGCAGGGGTTCCCTGGGCTCAGCACCCTGCACAGCACCAGCACCCCCTCCCTGGGCCTCTCTCAGCTCCCTGTAATCTCCTCCTCCCAGAGAGGCTCCACAGGAGCACATGTGGCACTTTGGCACCTGCCTCTGGGCTGTCCTGGCTCTGGCTGCTCTCCAAGCAGTGGTGACACTCACCTGGTTTGGTTTCAGGGCTCTGATGGGGTGCAGAGCAGCAAAGAGACCTTGGAGGAGACACCCAGGCTGGCTGAGCTGGAAAAGAGCAGGTACAGCCCCCCAACCCCTGCCCAGCCTTTGCCTCCTATTTCATCACTGCAGGTTTATTTCAGGGGGTTCAGCTGAGGAAGTAAATAGATTTTCCTCTTTTAGACCTTAGAAATAATCAGAAAAAAGGCCAAGTTCAGTCTTTTGGGAAGATCACTGATTTTTTCATGGCAAACCTGCCATATTTTACATCTCTAACAAAGAGCTGCTTTTGTTCAACACGTCACTTATTTTTGTGAAATAGTTTTCCCAACAAGCCATGGCCTAAAAGCTTGAAACCATTGAAGAAGCTGCTTGCAGTCATGTTAAGTGGGAGAATCCCTCCAAGAAACTGATACCCAAGTGGGAGGTTTCACTAACAGCACTTTTCCACTCAGTCCTCTGGCAAGCCAAGACCCAAATAGCTGATGGAAAAATGAAAAAACCCAAGCAGATTATTTTTAATCAAAGAAGTAGGGCAAAGTACTTACCAGACAGTCCTGATTTAAAATGAAAAAGCTAAAAAAAGTCAACAACCCTCTTCAAGGCACCTTCAGGCAGGGAAAGCAAAGCAGCAGTTTGGGCAGTGGGTTGGTCTGTTTGCCTGTGGCCAGATAGGGCCTCACTCACATCTGGAACATTCCCAAATGTTCAGACCACACCAGCATCCCAGAGGTTCTGCCCATTGAGTGGAATTCACTCCTCAGCTGAAAGGGTTTTCTAAGCAGGGTAGAGACAACTGAGGAGGCTGGAGCTGCTGCCCCTGGTGTGTGCACTCTCCGTGTCAGATCCGAGAGCGGGGAGCACACGCACGTTGTGAAGATGCTGTTCACTGACACCATCGGGGACCTGCGCCAGCACCTCGCCCACATCAGGTATGCCCAGGACTTCCTCCCTTCCTTGCCTGGCTCTGCAGGGCCCAGGGAAGGGTTCTTGGTGACTGGTGAAGGCCCTGGGTTTTCAAGCATCAGGCTGAGCTGGGTCACAACCCCAGTCCATTGTCCCTGCAGCTCCCTCACCTCCTTGGGCAGCACTGTCAAGATCCCACACAGCTCGGAGCATTTCACACCTACCTTTGCCAAAAAGCTAACCAAGACCTTTTCTGTCCTCCCAAAATTGCCATCAGACCCAGGCCATCACTGCCTTTGCTCTACAGTACTCACATGAGTAATGCCACCATTCCTAAGGTGCTGATGCAGCCTGGAAGCTGAGCTGCAGCCTTTGCTTGGCTGCAGAACCCATTGCTGGACAACACCCCCTTTGCTCAGCCATCTCAATATCCCAACCCATTTAATGCTGCCCAAGGGCTCACACAGCCCTTTGGGAACAGTTCCAGATGGCTGAAAGCCCCTTTTGCCCTCCCCTGTTCCCACTCCTGTCACAGGCCAGGGCCCTGGCCTTGGTCTGAGCCCAGGGTGAGCTCAGTGCTGTTGGGATGCATGAGCCTCCTTCCCACTGCAGCTGTGCAGCTGGAACAGCTGCTCCGTGCCTGGCTGTCTGCAAAGGGCTGGAAGCCCTTTTTTCTGCTCTTGCATAACCACAGCTGGATCAGCCAGAGCATCTCAGCAAAACCTTAGGGGATCCTGTGAGTAGGAAAGATTGTGCTGTTCTTTCCTAGGGGTGGAGACTCCAACTCATATGAGATCATCAGTACCTTTCCCCAGAGGGTGTACATGGACAACTCCAGCAGCCTGCAGGAATGTGGGCTGATCCCCAATGCCTCCTTGCTGCTGAGGAGAAGAGACCCCTCCCAGCAAGAGGGACTGGGCTGCAAACACCAGAATAGCTCCTCACCCCAAGCTCTGCAAGAAGGAGCTGCCTCTCAACATTACCTGTTATAACCTGCCCTGGCAGGGAAGAGGTTTTCTTTCCAGATTTGGTTTCATTGTGGCATTACCTGGGATGGAGAAGAGCTTGGAGCAGTGGTTTGGGCTCTCCGTGTGGCAGAGGGTGCCAGGCCCACTCCTGCTTCCTTCACAGGGGGCATTATTCCCCAAGACAGGTGGGCTTTGAACACAGGGAGCTTCCATCAGCTCACATGTGGGGTCCTGGCCTGGTCCCTCATCGCTGTGGAGGGTCACACAGGCTGGTCCCTGCCCAGGGGAGCCTGCCAGCTTCACACTGGTACTGGGCTTGGGGACTCCATAGCAGCAGCAAGATGGACACACAGCCAGGGGCAGTTTGCTTTCCACACACAGCTGCTCCCCACAGATTTCAACTGCACTGATACCAGGGGAGAAACAGGCAGAGTCCTGTGGTCCCTAGTGAAGCTAAACCTGAAGGCCTTGAGCCAATGCAAAGCTGGGCCTGAGCCAGACTCAACTCAGCCAGGAGATCCTGCTACTGGGTTTCCTGTACGTGCACAAGTCCTTCCCTTGGACAGCCCCCAGCTCCGGCAGGGCCCCGGTTCCAGCCTGCCTGCGCTTACCCGCCCTCCCTCCATCCCTCCCTCCTCCTGCTGTCGGGAGCTGATGCTGCAACAGGACACCGTGTCATTGGAGAAGAGCATAATCCCTCGGTGGCTTCTCTGCCGAACCCTGGGTAGAGCATCTTCCTCCTTCTCCGTGGGCTGGCGCTGCACTTTGCAGGCCCTTTCCCCTTCCCCAGCACATTCCTCCCATTCCAGCTGTGACAAGCTCCCACTTGACTCCCAGCTGACAACACTCCCACTCCTTCGAGGCAGTGCCTTCTGGCAGGTCTCCT
Source organism: Pithys albifrons albifrons (assembly GCF_047495875.1). Taxonomy (NCBI): domain Eukaryota; kingdom Metazoa; phylum Chordata; class Aves; order Passeriformes; family Thamnophilidae; genus Pithys; species Pithys albifrons. The sequence continues at coordinate 4,343,469 of NC_092481.1, forward strand.
TTGAGCAGACCCAGCCTTCATTAAAGGCTCCCAGTGAAACCCTTTATTCCTGTTGCAGCTTCCACTTCCTTTAGATTCCAAAGGTACAGTTAACTATGGAAGCTCAGGGTGCCCAGAGCTCTTCCCAGAACCCTCCAACCAGAGTTGGACCCTGCACAACTCAAAAGCAGGAAGCAAACCAGCTGCTTCCACAGACTTCCTGTGACCACTGACTCAACCCAAACAGCTCTGACGCAGCTTCCTCCTTTTCCCACCTGTAGCAGATCCAGGAGCAGCCTTTTCCACTGCCCCTCTCTCTCCTGGTCTGTACCCAGCCAGGAAATCTTTGTGCCTGGGGTTTGTTTTTTGCTCACGTGTCTGGCTGAAGCTGTGCCTGCCCTGGGCTGTTGCTCTCACCACGCAGAGGAGAGGAATGCTGGAGTGAGGAACCTGTCACTACCACGCCGTGGGACATTCAGACAAGTCCTGTGAGCCTTTGATTAGCAGCAGCAATCTAAGGTGTTAAGATCTTTGTGTCAGGCTGCAGTAGCAAGTACAACTGACTCTGCTCCTCTGAGCTGGAAATGACTCAGAATCATTACATAGGGTGATGTTTAACCTGTAGTCGAAATAAAACCAGATTTAAAAGAAACGCAGGAGCATTAAAATGAAAGGTACAGTAACATTTAATAGCATCTCGGAAGAAACACTGGTTATAAACTTGCTTTTTGGCAGGAAAACAAAATGCACTTGGTCCAGGATTGCAAAAAAGCCAACTCAAACAGGAAAGATCAGACAGCTGGAGCATCAGCTGGTCTGGGGCAGCCCTGAGCCATTAATGCTCATGAGGGAGCCCTGGTTGAGGCAGAGGACGGCTGGAGCAACACAGATCCCACTTCCAGCCCCATCCATCCCCCCTGTCAGCCTTTGCCCCCAGCTCCTCCATGGTGGGTGGTCAGACCCCAACTCTGTGCAGTGTTTTTGCATTAAATTAAGACAAACAAAAAAAAAATTACTTAGTTGCCATAATGTCTATAGTTGAGATGAAAAGGAGGGGAAAAAAGGGAAAGACAAAAAAAAAGGAAGTGAGGCAGCAGAATTTACAATTTTAACAGCAATTAGGAGAAGTGGGAAGTAACATACAGCCCTAAGCCCTTCCCTCCCGAGGCAGGGGAGGGGGCTGAGGGCTGGCAGCACTTCACACGGCCCCAGAGGCTTTGCTGTTTACAGAGGCACTGGAAGCTGCGGTGAGCCAGGCCCAGCTCTGCTCACAGGCCATGCGCAGCGAGCGTCACACTTTCTTTGGATCCCTCTGAGATGATACCGGGGTTAGGCAGGAGGGAATCGGAGGCAGCTGCAATGAGTTTTGGTCATGGGTTTCCCTGTGCTGGGATACAGGTTGTGGTGCCAGGACAGCGCTGACACCCTGGAAGTGAAGGTGGTCGGAGATGAGAGTGCTCAGGAACGCAGGTAAGAGTCCAGGAGGGGAGAGGAGCCAGGACTCAGGCCAGCTTCAGGAACTCCTGCAGAGTGTTTTGCTCCACTGCTTCCACAAAGAGCTCATAATCCTGCAGGGAAAAGCCACACGGTCGCTCACAAGGCAAGAGTGTCCCTTGAGAATGTGGCACAAACTAGTTCACAGCACAGGTACCAGTTGGTAGTGTCAAGGATGACAGAGCAAAGCAGGGACAGACCCGCACAGTGCAGCTCCACCAACAGTCACCCAGAGACCCCTGCCCAGGCCCCCTCTTTCCCAAGCCACCACACCCCAAATGGCCATGAACCCTGTCAGCACCTTGGCCGTGTGCCTCAAAAGAAAGCATCTTGACACCCTTTGTAGCAAAACCAAGGGGATGGGACTGTCACCCACCACCCAGCCTCACAGTGCTGATCCCCAGCTCGGAGCAGGAGCCTCACCCCACAATACTGGTCTCCGTTGACGATCTGGGGTGGGATGGCTTTGGGGTTGCCTGCCTTTGCCCTCATCTCCTCCCGGAGAGCGTTGTCCTGGGAGATATCCACCAGCTCGTACTTGATGTTTTTCCCATCGAGGATTCTGGTTACTTCGCTCTGTTGGGATTTGATCTGGAACCCGGTTGGGAAAGGCAGGTTATGGAGAGACGGAGAGGAGCCCGAAAAGGTGGGTGCCCACCCCAGCCTGCCAGCACAGCACCCACGGTGCAGATCCCACCTGGCCACGGGCTCGGCCCTGCGTGGAGGGGGACACTCAGCAGGCAGGGATGGGTTTGGGGGATGAAGGGGCCGGTGCAGCGAACGCAGGGGATACACCTGGGATAGGGCGGGGCGGGGGGAAGAGAGACGGGCACCCTCGGGAAGAGGGGCCCGGTGCAGCCAACCCTGCCCGCCGGAGCCCGGGCCCCGCCGCCGCTCACCTCCCGGGAGCCGGTCACCGAGGTGCTGTAGACCTTGAGTGTGCTCATGGTGCGATCGCGGCCGCTCCCTGCGCTCAGCCCGGCGGAGGGAGGCTCGGCTTGGCTCGGCTGAGCGGGAGGGACCGCGGCAGGGAGGAGCGGGCGGCCCCGCCACCGCCCGGCATGTGACTGCAGGGGCCAATGGGGTGGGTGGGTGCGGGCATGCGGGATCGGGAAACCACCGCCCCTACCGGGCAACTGGGAACCCACCGCCTCTACCGGGCACCGGCACCGCGCACCCATCGCCCCTGCTGGGCACTGGGAATCGGCAACTGGGAATCCACCGTCCCTACCGGGCACCGGCCCCGGGAACTGGGAACCCACCGCCGTTACCGGCACCGGGCACCCACCGCCCCTGCCGGGCATTGGGAACCGGCAACTGGGAACTCACCGCCCCTACCGGGCACCCACCACAACTGGGCACAGATACCGGACCTAGGGAGCCACTGCCAGCACCGGGCACGGAGCACCAGCCCCTGCACCAGCCCCTGCGAGCTCCTCCCCTCCCCACGCTGTACAGCCTCGCACGAGTGGGTTAAAGCAGCTTTATTTTATAACCAAAATACTCAGTACAAACAAGCAGCAAGACAGAGGCTTGTACAAACACACTGAGCTCAGTGGGACCAGGCAGGCACTGGGGGGGTCATACGTGGCATGAGGGGATGGGTCAGGAAGGTGGGACAGGGAGGGAACACCATCCTGCCCCCTGGCCTTGGGTGTTCAGTAATTGAGGGCCCAAGATCGCTCTGCACCAGCAGCAAAGGGCACATGGTATCACCCTCTTAGCCAGATGGGCTCGGCTGTGCAGGAGGATGGCGAGGGGACACTCAGCCTGGGCAGTTCAGTGGCTGGCACGTGGCCATGGATGATGCTCCAAGCACCAACCGAGGTGGTTTCAGCCAGGATCTCATCTCACAGCCATCTCTGCAGAGACAGAGGGCAAACATGTCCCCACACAGCACCTGAGAACAAGATCTTGCGTCCCAAAGCAAAAGGGTGGGGAAAGGGGTGGTGCTCAACAGCACTCTGGGAACCTGCAGGAGACAGCAGAGCCCCCAGAAGTTGGGGGAGATTCAAGAAACAGCCTTGGAAATGTGTTTCATTCAGTACATGGCACCAGCAGCCAGGGGAAAGACACAGCCAGACACAACACACCAGACACAGGGGAACAGCTCAAGACAAACCAACCGAGGCCTTGCCAACATCACCCGTGGTGGCCAAACACTAAAAACAAAACAGATTTGGTCTTAAATTTTAACACAAAGGAAAAACAAAAAAAGCATTTCTGCCAAACCCAGGGCTTACAGCCCCAACATGAACCAAGAGCAACCAAACAGCACAAGCTTCCAAGGACTTTTCCCTGTTATAGCTTAGTATCTTGCTCAAACTCAAGCTGAAAACCAACAAAAGTTCCACCCTCAGCACCACAGCATTGTCACAATCAAGGACTCATTACAATTGTCACTGAGGTTAAGGGGTTTAGTAAAATTAACCTGTGGTGCAGTGAAACACCCCACATCAATTTGTTTGGAAATCCCATTACTTGCAGAGGAGCAGGGAATGAGGGGCAGGGCTACAACAAAGCCTGAGTGGCCACTGCCTTGCAGGAAGAGCTCTCTGTGCCATCCCTCCACATTAGGACCAGCATGGCTTTCTTGCAGTCAAGCAGCAGAGAGACAAGGCAGAGGTGAGTCCCCAGGGGCACAGAGGATCTCAGAACCTCTGGCAGGGGCCACAGACATTCAGGGCTCCCCAGGATTGTCTGTGATGGCTCTAAAAGGCTGTGAGAAGGAACAGCAGCTCCTCCTCTGCCAGCAGATGCATTAGGCACGAAGCACAGTGGGAGCAGAGGGTTTCTCCAGCACATTAAGGCACTTCAGCATCAATCCACTTCCTCTGCAGTCTCAATCATATCCAACTTCCAGTGCTATTTTGAGGGACAAAAGGCTTAAGGCTTCTAGGGTAACAGTGCCCAGGGGAAGTGTTTCCAGAGTCTTTTAGTGTTCCTTTAATTTCCAACTCATGCTGGCTACTGAAAGACTCTGGTTGCATTTACCTGAGGAAAGCAGGTCCTGCTCCATAAATCCAAGCCAGTAGCACTTCAGTGTTAATACCAGCAGTATAACTGGCACTCCTACCTGCCTACAAAATCCAGATATCCTCTGAACACTCCCAGTAATTCTCTGGTCTCACTAGTCACACAGGACCTGCACAGGGAAGTTATCAGAAACACCAGGGAAACATTTCCTTTCAGTGATGATTTTAACCGTCACATTTGCATGTTCAGCATTTGACATGCCTGGAAGGCAAGCCAGAATTCATCTCCCAGCATCAGAGACCACACCAGCTCCAGCAAACACAGCACAAACCACATTCCACAAGATCAAAGCTACTGCAAAGCCTGATGCTGAAGCCCTGAACGATTCCAGTCAGACAGTCAGCAGCTGAACACTTCTGGCAACAAACGCCCTGATCCCTCATGGATCAGGTAAGTCACACATCTTGTACCCGAGCAGAAGGATGGTAAAGTGCTGAATAAGTTTAGGGTTGTAGGAGCTCAAGGCTCCTGAGGATTTCAAGTCTTCATTTCCTGTCTTACTTTGGGTAGTGTTCTTTACTGGGTGATGCAGTTGTCTCCCATATCCTGAGCGTATCTGTCAGATATTGCAGTCCTTAACTCCTCCACTTCTTTGTGAAGCTGTTTTACCTCCATCACTTTCTTTGCAAGTCCATCAGGGCTCAGCAAGTCTTCCTTCTCCTTCACAGGGTGTTGCACAGCTGTGGAGTCAGAGAAGGGACTTTCCTCACATGCAGTTCTGACCAAGGATCACACACATTTGCAAGTCAGACAGAAAAACCAACGTGCTTTTCCAAAGGAGGTTCTACTTAACATTCAGTTATTACAGCATGCACTTTTAGAGAACTAACCACAGAGGGAGGGTTCAGAAGCCCAGGAAGACAACTCCATGCTATATGTGAGTTGTTTAATTCTTCCACAGCACAGGAAAAGTAAGGTTTGCTCTGCCATCACTCTGTACTTACAGTTAATGCCCAGGAGCAGAGAGAGGTTGGGGTCCTTGCCCTGAGCCCTCTGAGTGACAATGCTGTAGACAGACTGCAAATCCTGCAGACAGACAGCCAGCTCTCCATGCAGCTCCTGAGTGAGGCGGGCAGTGTCAGCAGGCAGGGGCTGGGCTGTCAGCTCGGCCTGACGGAGCCGCTCCTGGAGCGTCAGGTTCTTCTCGATCAGATCCTGGTTCTGCACAGAGAGCTGGACACAAGGACACAGCCCATTAGTGGTCACTTGGTACAGAACTACCACACTTAAGGCATCTTAATGCAACTGCTCCATGATGGGAGCACTGAGGGCAGGAGCTGGTTTACATCCAGCCCTCCAGACGAGTGTCAGTCCCACACAGGGTGAGCGTTCAGCTCTCCTGGCTCAGACAGGAAGCACCCCGGGACACTGCACCCTCCCTGCTGAGGCAATGATGCAGCAAAATAAACTTCCAGGAGGTCGTGCACCCCAGCACTGTCCATCCCTTCCCTCAAGGGCTGCCGTTGTGCTTGGCTGCCCTTAGGCTTGAGAGCAGAGCTCAGTCAACTCGGTTGCACTCCTGCTCGCAGCCCTGCTGCCCCCAGCTGGCAAGCTCGGCCTCCTCCACCACATCCCAAGTCACAGCTGAAGTTCCCGAGGCAGAAACTGCCTTTTTCCTCCTGTCTTTAAGCAGAGGAGAGCTGCTTTCAGAGCCCTGACAGGACAGCTGACTAGCAGGAAGCAGGAGATGTTGTGCTGCTGACTCAAAATTCAGGGCCTTGCTCAAAGCCAGTGCACTGTTCACTCAGAGCTGTGTTCAGGCACCCCAAACAGTCCCTGACCTCTTTCACAGCAGCCCGGAGCTGCTGCAGTGCATTCTCCCTCCTCATTGCCTCTTCCTTCAGAGCTTGGCTTGTCCCCTCTTCCTGAGCCACTTGTTCTTCCAGGTTCTGGAAGAGACATGGGAACACATTAAGTCTAACTCATTTCACAGCAGATTCTCCAGTTCTGGGTTCCTCCCAGGATCTCTCACCTTTACTTGCAAAGATAACTGCTCCATCTTCTTCTGCTTTTTGTCCACGATCTGGAATCAAAAGCAGAGGCATCAGAAACTGGCCACACAGACCCAGCAGTGCCACAAGGATTTCTCCTTCAGCAGGACAGCAACCCCCCTACTCCTCTATTTCCTGTCTATTTACTGCTTTAATCATTGCTGCTGTTAGGAGCAGACTCAGATTCCCTAATAAAATACACCATTAGATCTATCAGCTAAAACTAGGCCAGAGACCTTGTATGCTTGTGGTTTTCCTCTCCCCTCTTCTGCATTCTGCGACTTCTCCCCAGTGTTACTGTAGGAGCATGTGGTTATCACATCCAAAAACAGCTTTTAGAACCCCACAGTCTGCAATTCCAGGAACTGCTACTTCAGTGCTATGGTGACTGCAGATTTCATCTGAGTGCCTGGTGTGACTCAGTGGAAGGAAAAATGTGTGATTCCTGTCTGGGACAGCCCCTTACCTTCCTGAGGCAGTCACATTCTTTCTTCAAAGAGTCATGTTCCATTTTCTGTCTCTCCCCATCCTGGCTAGTGGGTCCTCTCTCTGCATTCTTTGCACACTGTTGCAGCTTATCCTGCAAGCTGAAGTTAGAACACCATGGGAAACAAACAGCTTTACATATGGTGTTTCCCTCAGTTAAGGGAAGGAAACAATATGAGGAGGGAAATTATGCTCATATCACTATTCCTGTGCAGGAAGTAAACCATGAAGTTTATTCTAATCCTCCTCATTCTTACCTGCGCACAGTGGAAAGAAGCTCCACCTCCTTCTGTTTTTGGGTTTCCAGCTGCATCTTTTGTTCCCTGAAAGCAGCCTGGACATCTCCAAGCTCTCCTTCCAGTGCCAGCACTGTTTCCTGCAGAGCAGTGTTCTTCAGTTCAGATTCCTTCAGCTGCAAAAGAGGGGAGTAGCTGCAGCTGTAGAAAAGTCACCTGAGCAGGTAAGTGAAGAGCCATCATCACAACTCAGGGAAAGTTTTACCTTCTGACTCTGTTTCTGGTGCTCCTCAAGGGTGGGTAGATCAGCCAGGTATCGTTCCAGGGTCTCAATTCTCTGCTGCCTCTCTCTGCTCTGTTCAGATTCCTTCTGGCATTTCTTTTTAAGGTTACTAATGTGTTTGTCTCTTCCCTTTACCTGCAGGGACAGTTATAGACAAGTTTAGTTTATATAATTTCTCATCTATTCTTTCGTCTCCTTCAAGCCCACTCATTTGGATTTTTGCACAGAACTCAACACCAAAAGACAAGATCCCCTTAACTCAGCAGCATTTCTGCTCATTTAGCTAAAGATGGGCTATTTTGGTTAAAAGAAGAGGTACTGAAATGCTTCTAGCTGCAGAAGGGCTTTTGCTTGTAAACCAAAGTACTCTACAAGGAGATCAGAAAACACCTGCAGTTACAGACTGCCATAAAAAAAGCTCCATCTCAGCATTACACTGACTTTTAGCTCAAAGAAAGCACATCTTCCCATCTCTACAGCAATGGGATCATACCCTTTCTTCCTGTTTCTTTAACTCCTCTGCATGTTTCTGCACAGTTTCCTTCAGTGACTCCCGGACCAGCTTCACATCCACCTCTGCAGCAGCCAGTTTCCTCTCCAACTCAATGTTCTCCTTACTGAGGGATTCAGTCTTCTCTGTGAACTGAGCTCGAAGGAAAGTGTTCTCCCGCTGCAGCTCCTGCAGGCACAGGAATTCCCCTGAATTTGGTTGTTACAAACTGGCACTTGGCAGCTGTGCTGTCCCAGAGCCACGTGCTCATCCCTCCCAACTCCCAACCACCACTCAGCCCATCTTACACAACTGCATGATCCAAAATAGCACTTGTCAGTGCTGCCAGGTGTTTGTATCACTAGCACAGCTTCTAAACAAGCTGTCATCCTTCAGGGCTGGGAATCTCAAGGGTCACTGAGGGTGCCAGAGGTGATGAGCAATCAGTACAATTTGATTCTTGCTCAGCAAACACCTAACAAGAAGTGGGAGGGCCAGTGGATTCAATACATATTTCCTGCTGATACCTGTTGTACCCAATTACCTGCATCCTCAGCATGTACACATCTCCATAGGATGCTGGACAGCCCAGCAGGGCACTGTGAACCTGCAGTTCACTTTCCCGGACCTTCTGCTCCAACTGGGAAATGTGCTGTCTTTGTCTGTCAAAAAAGCAGGTAATAAACTGTTCTCAAACATATACAACATGAACAGTGCCACCACAACACTGCTGCTCTACACAGCAACAAGCAGAGGAGAAAGAACCCTTCCAAACCTTCCCCCCCAGCAAGGATTAGATAAAACATACAAGCCTTGCATGTTTTGGATGATCCAGTTTGGCTGTCGAGATTATGAGTAAAATAAATAGACAGCAGATGATTCAAAATAAGGAATAAAAAGTATTTAAAGTTCAATACTGAAGGTATTTTTCATCAGAACTTCTTTCAAAAAGCTCATGGATCACTACCCTTAGTTAATAGAAATGCTGTTTTCCAGTTCAAACTCACAAAAAAAATTTAAAATAAAATCTCAAGCAGCTTCCAGAAAGTCCTTAAGCAAAAAGGCAGTAGTTTTGATATTCCAGATAATCATGGTGTGAACTGCAATATTTATCCCTTACAAAACACAGAAACCCATAACAAAAATTAATTTATTTGAACCCTTCAGGAACATAATCCTAATTCCAAGAGGAAAAGAGCTCAGGGTGTTCTCAAAGGTTTTTTTTTTTTGCAATGAAAAAGCTCAGTTGGGTAAAAAGCACTCTGAGAAACGAATTTTCCTTGGTATTTTCCAAAAGGAAATGTCCTGGACTCAAACCCTCACCTGTCAATGAGAAGCTCTTTCTCCTTGAGTAGGTTTTCATTGGAGTTTAGGATATTGATCCACTGGGCTGGATCAGGTGCAGGCAGTGATGGAGGATACATCGAGGAATGGGGGCAGGTGCCTCCATTTTGCAACTGCAGGAGGAGACAAAACAAGGAGGGAGAGGTTTGTGCCCCACAGAGGTAATTGCAACATTGCTGGAGCTATTTTGCACACTCTGTGCTCATCTGCATGCCAGGACACGGCTATTTCAGTCTCTGTTGATGTCCAAGAACAAGTAACTTTGCCCAAGCACAACTGGAGATTAACAAATAATTTTAGATCACTGTGCTAGCTCACTGGAAACAATTTGTCTCCATTAAGGTACAGCTGGTGGGAGGTGGTAAACAAACTGTTTCCACCTAATAAACTGTGGTTAGTTTTATGCATCTTTAAAAAAAATATTTCTTAATGCTAGATACAGAATAAAATTATGCTAGAAACTGTTTAGAACCTCTTGGCATGCTTTTTCTCTGCAGATTCCTGCAGGAGGGTATTTCAGCTCTTGGTCTGAACTGTGGTGCAGCACTGTAACACAATCCAGGGCTGCTCTGCACATGCAACGTGTCAAACGATACCTGTGACACCACAGGCTGCAAAAACAGATCATTAGGAGACTTCCAGTGTCACACAGGGAGAAGAATGAGACAATTTCCCCCTTGCTTCCTAAGCCTGGCACAAGGATTCCTGACTAAAGGGTTTGAAACTGCTCCAGTCACACAAGCAGCTCCCCACCTGCATCTGCTCCACCTGCAACCGCACTTTGTCCAGCTGCTGTTTCCAAGCGCTGAGCTCGCAGACCCCCTTGTGTGGGTGCAGTGAGCATCCTTCTGGCACCCATGCTTGGGGTGGAGGAGTCACTACAGGTTTTGAAAAGAAATTGTTGGCCTGGAGTCCTGTTGGCATCAGCCTGCTCCCCCTCGGCCACGTTCCGTCCCGGGGCTCGCAGACCCCGTTGGTCCCTGCCCCCTGTTTGCTCTCTGGCAGCACCTTGTAAAGGTCCTTCCCTGCCTCGGGGTTTGGGTTGAGCTTCTGGAATCTGTGGTGAGGGTCAGCACACAAACTGTCCAGAAACAGAGACTGGTTAAGGGTGCGCTCCATGGCAGGGGTGTCAAACTTCCAAAGGTCTTCTGTTCTCATGGGATCAGCAGCAGGAGGCCAGGGTTGCTCAAAGCCATTTTCCCCTGAAGACCTGTAGAGATGCAGGAGATCCCTGGGTGGCACCTGAGACGACTTCCCAGCGTTAAAATCCCCGTTCCTCGTGAGCCCTGAGTGTTCTGAGGCAGATCCTGGCACAGCAGTCTTTGAAGTGCTCTGGGAACAGCCCTGGTCTCCCCCAGGGCACAGCTTGGAGGGTGAGGCACCCAACGTGGAAGGCATAACGTGGGCTGTGGGAATGGTCACCTGGGTTTTGATGGGGTGGAATGAGGAACCGTTACTGGAATTGCAAAAATCTAGGGAAAAAAAGAGTGATATTCTAATTACAATCCTGAAAATACACTCCTCCTCCAGTGAACTTTGCAAAATAATTTTAAAACCAGTTCCTTTCCCTGTCAACATGTCCTTCTAAAGCAGCAGCAGCACAACTCAGGCACAACTATGTTCCCCCTCACTACAAGTTTCAGGAATCTGCTGACATTTTCCTACCACTGTAAACAACAGGGAGAATCCACATTTAATCCAGTTCCCATTTTTAATCCTTCTTTTTAAGCTACTCTAGCACAATCTTAAATCAATAATCTTCCTGTAGGTTTAGAAATCAAGACCTTTATATTGAACAGAAAGGCTGAAACTTACTCAGCTGGACACTGAGACGGTGATTCTGCTCTGCCCATCCCACAGCGACTTGGAACCATAACCAGAGCTACCAGGAGCCTTCCCTGAGCCCATGGTGAGCCTCAAACATGCTGAACCCGAGGATCTGACCTTCCAGCTCCTCCAGGACACTGCAAGAGAGCCTGTCCTAGAGGAGGGCGCAATGGCTCTCACCTTATTGCCACAGGAAATGAGACAGGGCTCTGTGAGCCCGTCCTGCCAGAGGGGCACCAAACCTGGTGCACAGACACACAGGGTTATTCTTAGCAACTCTCAGATTTCCATACAGCAACAGCAAGAGCTGAGAAAGGCAAACAGCAAAGTGCCCGTTCCCACTCCGTGTCCCGATACGTTCTGTATCGCAGTAATTCCAGGGTTCTCCCAGGTACACAAACTTGTTTTCCTTGTGGCTTTGGCCAAAGGCCCATCCCCACGTGATCCTTTAATCCAACATCAGGACTGTAAGTCACCCTTCCCACCTGTTTGTAGCCCCCCCAAGCATTGCTACAAGAAGGAATACATGTTACAATTTGAACGCCCCCAAAATCAGACTCTGCAAAGACCACCAACACACCACAGGAAAACTATCACAATAAAGGCACTAGAGCCTTTGATCAAAAAGAGCAGTGAAGGGAGAAAATCTCTTTGCCACTACTTGGCTGTGCCTGAGAGCTCCAGAGAACACTGTGCTACTGGACAGTCACAAGCACATTCACCTTGGCAAAAGAAGAGACAGTACCATTTCCTTTTACAGCCCCTAAATTTATCCCCCAGTGTCACTGTCAGGAACTCGAGTTCCTTGAACAACACGCCACGTGTAGGTGCTGCAGTGGGTTCCCTGAGTGTACCAAGGGTCATCACAACAACATTTCTGACTAATGTACGGAGCTCAGAGTGCCTGAGCCAGCCTTGCCTCTTACAAACAAGGCTACGACATCACCAGTGCTCACAAGGGTCATTTCCCAAAGAGAAATCACCTTCCCTGTCCTCACCTGCAACTGGGTGTTTCACTGTCCTGAGAGAAGCTTGATGGACAGTTAAACACATTATATCCAGCAATATTTCCAACAGTCAGACTTCAATTTACCCAGACATGATTAAGATCTACAGCTCATTCTGAAGGCTCGATGCAGCTCCTGAAACAGATGTGTGAAGTGTTTGAAAGCACACCACAAACCTCCTGACTGCTGAAAGGAGAATCAATAAAGATGAAAATACAGGTGGAAAGGATTTCTGGGACGAGTAATTTCACAGAATGTGCCTCACTAAAGGGCCAGGCTGCAGAGCTCTTCAGTGAGAAGCACTTGGCTAACACTGAAGAGACAAACACTTCAGGATACACCATCCCTGGAGGTTTCTAAACTGAGCTTGGCTGTGGCACTGAGTGCCATGATCTGGTAAAGGGACGGGAGTTGGACCAAGGGTTGGACTTGATGATCTTGGAGGTCTTTTCCAACCCAATCCATTCTGTGATTCTGCACAGAGGCACCTATAAATTATTTCTTTAAAAAAAAATCACACCACAGACTCAGTCAACACAAACCAGCAAATCACCAAAGTGGCTCTTAATTAAAATCACTGCAGTCAGACAATAACCCAAACTAGCTCAGAAAAAACAGTCAATCCCTTCATCACTTAGTGGTATCCCAGGCAGCATATCCAAGGCACTGGATCTGAAATAGTCTCCAAACATCACTACAGGTTCTGATCTCCACGTTGTACATCCTGGGAGCCCTTGGTGACCATCACCTTCTGTGCTGTCTGAGCAGGAGGTCCCAATGCCCCCGTCCCCACTGTCGGCCACGCTCGGGCAGCGACTGACGCGGCTCTGGGACTTCATGGACAACGTGGGTGTTTTCCAGTCAGTCTCCAAGAACTGGCTCTTCTGACTGGGGCTGGGACCTGGAGAGGAAAAAGAGATATTTATCCTTTAGCCAACAGACTGAAAAGCCCTTTAATACATCTAATTAAGCCATATCTGATTACCAGTGCTTCCTAACCCCAAACTGATCCTTGCTTGACTCCCTGTGTTATTGTTAAATGAATCTCTTTTGCCAAAGGAAATGGCACCAAGCACAGGGAAGTCAAACAATATCAACAGGAAACCAAAAATCAATCTTGTTATGGAAGTCAGAGTGCAAAAGTAATAAATTATATTCCCATTGACGAGTCTGACATCACACCCAGCTGGTGCTCTGGTACTCAGACTAAAAGGAGCAGCAGCAGCACAAACAGCAGAACTGGCTAAATTAAAGATGTATTTTTTGCACTAACTGTTAAGAACTCTCCCAGATTCATCAGTTATCACTTAAGAGAGAAATTAATTATCAAATTATTCTCTTCCCTTGAGTACTTTTGCAGGAGTAAGACTTTTTTGAATAAAAAGCTTGTGGTAAACAATCTTCTCAAGGCCATGTGTCTGCTCAGAGAAACTGAAACAGGATCCAAGAGCAGCAGGTCTTTAGAGAAAGGACTGTCCTTACCCAGTGGACTGTTCTGCTGGAGCCTCAGCTCTGGATCTTTCCCAGGAGCAGCCATTTTATCCATCCAGTGAACTAGATAAATACATAAGAACCATATTTTAAGTAAATATAACCCCCAATAACCAAGCAAAGGTACATACACATCAGAGTAACACGGTATTCCATATTTAATCAGAATCTCTTCCCAAAAATATCTGGTTTTCCCTGCAGCAACAGAGGCAATACTTAAATTACAAGGATTTTTTTTCCTTTATGCCTGAAAAACAAGGAGAATTCCTGTTTGCACCATTCTCCAGCAGCTCAGCAGCACCTTTCAGCTGGTGCATGTGTTATCCTCCTGGCAGGTATTTACAGAGCACCAGCCACCACAGCACCTACACACAGAGACTAAAAACTTATCTTTAAAAGTCTTAACTCTCAACCAGATCATTTCTGCCCTCTGTAGAGGTCACTGAGCAACTACATGAAAGTCCTTCAAAAATCAGCCTTGCTGTTCCATGCATTGCAATTTTTATCTATCCAGAGCTTTGGGTTTATTTATCTATTTCTCTGAGTTCTTCAGACAGTGAATTTCCTGTCTCTGATAACACAAATACAATTCACAGCTCTCAGGCTACACTGTGGAGATTCAAGGTCTTTGTCCATCCAGACTAAACCCTCAACTGGCAGCTCTTACAGGTTCTTGCTAAACTGATTCAAAGAGCTCACAGAAGTCATTAATTCCTAGAAAACATAAAGACTTTACAGCATAGGAGAGACATTGGGAATACAACAGGGTAATGAACCAGAAGCAGCATTTCACTCAGAGAAGAAATAAAATACTTCCAGGTAAACGTAGTGCTTCATGATTAATTTAGGTATCCTTAACTAGATATGAGTAATTTAGGTATAATTCTGAAATTCCCCAGTTTAAAGCTCAGCCTTGAGCACTGCAAACAATTCTGACAGGGAAATTCAAGCATGGGTGCTTAGAATAAAATAAATTAAAACAATCAGAGCATTCCCCCATCCCAAAAGCACAGATGTTCCCCCTTAGAGAGAATCCCAATCACCCCACAGCCCTTTCCTTCCAGCAGCAGGTGCAGGAGGTGGGAAGGAAGTGATGGGTCATGGAGAGAAACACTTTACCCTTGGAAAGGGAAGGGCAGATACCAGAGACGGGAAGAGGATGGGGAGAACAGTGATTTGGTGCAGGGAGGAGAGAGGGGGAGGTGGGTGACCTGGGGAGGGGCACAGGATGGCCTGGAAGGCACAGGCTGAGGGGTCAGTGTCTGAGGGGCTGGAGAAGCTGGTCCTGGCAGGGTAGAGGGAGGCCAGTCCATGAGGAGCCGGTCCCTGAGGGGCATGGGGGGGGGGGGGTGTCAGTCCATGAGGAGCCGGTTCCTGAGGGGCATGGGGGGGTCAGTCCATGAGGAGCCGGTTCCTGAGGGGCATGGGGGGGGTCAGTCCATGAGGAGCCGGTCCCTGAGGGGCATGGGGAGGGTCAGTCCATGAGGAGCCGGTCCCTGAGGGGCATGGGGGGGGTCAGTCCATGAGGAGCCGGTCCCTGAGGGGCATGGGGGGAGGTCAGTCCATGAGGAGCCGGTCCCTGAGGGGCATGGGGGGGGGTCAGTCCATGAGGAGCCGGTCCCTGAGGGGCATGGGCGGGGGGGTCAGTCCATGAGGAGCCGGTTCCTGAGGTCTGTTCCCGGTATCGATTCCCGGTCTCCCGGGGACAGTTGCCACGGTCTGTTCCCAGTATCCCAGGGCCGGTTCCCGCTATCTGGTCCCGCTCTCCCGGGTTCTATTCCCGGTCTCCGTTCCCGCTCTCCCGGGTTCTATTCCAGGTCTCCGTTCCCGCTCTCCCGGGTTCTATTCCCGGTCTCCGTTCCCGCTCTCCCGGGTTCTATTCCCGGTCTCCGTTCCCGCTCTCCCGGGTTCTATTCCCGGTCTCCGTTCCCGCTCTCCCGGGTTCTATTCCCGGTCTCCGTTCCCGCTCTCCCGGGTTCTATTCCCGGTCTCCGTTCCCGCTCTCCCGGGTTCTATTCCCAGTATCCCGGGGCCGGTTCCCGCGATCTGTTCCCGCTCTCCTGGGCTCTGTTCCCGGTCTCCTGGGACCTGTTCCCGGTATCCCGAGTTCTATCCCCGGTCTCCGTTCCCCCTCTCCAGGGGTCTATTCCCGGTCTCCGTTCCCGCTCTCCCGGGCTCCATTCCCGGGCACTATCCCCGGTATCCATTCCCCCATTCCCGCTCCTCACCTGCCTCCGCCGCGCCCCGACCGTTACCTCCTCCCGCAGGGGGGGCGTGGTAAAAGGGAGGGGGCGGAGCCTCCATACCCTCGTAGCCAATCCAGCGCTCTGGACACGCCCCTGTCCGTCGCTCATTGGCTCGCCTGTACTCTGTCCCCGCCCCCCGGCGCCGCGGAGGGTTCTGCCAGGAAAAGTGTCCGCCGGCGGCTCCCGTAGGGCGTGAGGCGGCTCGGCTGGGAAAAAAGCGGCTCAGATGGAGAAAAAGAGTCTCAGGAAGAACCTTCTCCCTCTCTGCGACTCCCTGACAGGAGTCGGGAGCCAAATCGGGGTTCTGCTCGCAGGGAACAAGCAGTAGGACAAGAGGAAGCGGCCTTAAGTTACACCAGGGGCGGTTCATGGAATCGTGGAATCAAAAGTGCCTTAATGTAAACATCGCGTGCTTTTCTCCGCCCTTCCTCAGTCCCGCTGTGCCCCACCGACCGCGAGGACTGAAAAATAAACCTCTGTTTAGTTTGATGCAGTCAAGGTCTCTTAATTAACAACTAGAGGTAATGAGCCTTGTAAAAGGACATTGAGGACTGTGTCAGTGAAAAGTTGGACGTCGTGACAAAAAGATCATAAAGTCCAACCCTTGATCCGCAACCACGGCGGGTACCAGGCCATGGCACTGAGTGCCACATCCAGTCTGGTCTTAAAAACCTCCAGGGATGGAGAATCCACCCAGTGCCTGACCACGCTCTCCTGAACCCGAAAAGGTTGGGAAATAAACGAGAGGCTTTTGTCAATGAGCAGCAAAGGTGTTTGTTTCTGCTCAGGGAAGTGAGGCAGTTCCTCTGCACAAACCCACTTCCCAGCACTTAATGCCAAAATAGGTGTATTTATAAAATTACAGTACATTATTACAACATTTTGTCATACATATTAATTTATTACAATATGTTATTAACATATTCAGGATTGGGCAGTCCATGGGTGTGCCTGAAGGAGGAGCTTTTTGGTCCTTGGCATCAATTCTTGGGGTGCCTTCCTGATTTTCAGCCTCATCCTCTTCCTCAATCTGAACTTCTCAACTTTCTTTCATAAGTGGCTTTTCCAAGACTCTTGCTGAAAATCTTGGCTTGCCACCAGCTTATCTTATTGAGAGCTCAGTTTTATCTGATTTGTGCTCCTTAGCACAAGGTGCGTCAGGTCTCTAATAATTGTTTAGACCTGGGACAGGAACAAGGAGAACATCCCAGTTCAGCAGTTCATGCTGTGTCTCCTCAGGTACAAGGGATGGGCAATCCTGCCAGGCAAGCATAAAATAGAATCACAGAATGGATTGGGTTGGAAAAGACCTCTGAAATCATCAAGTCCAACCCTTGGTCCAACTCCAGTCCCTTTACCAGATCATGGCACTCAGTGCCACGGCCAAGCTCAGTTGAAAAACCCCCAGGGATGGGGAATCCACCCCCTCTCTGGGCAGCCCATTCCAATCCCTGAGCACTCTCTCTGCAAAGAAGTTTTTTCTGATCTCCAACTTCAATTTCCCCTGGCAGAGCTTGAGCCCATCGTGCCCCCTTGTCCTATTGCTGAGTGCCTGGGAGAAGAGACCAACCCCCACCTGGCTACAACCTCCTTTCAGGGAAGTTGTAGAGAGTGGTGAGTCCTCTGAGCCTCCTCTTTTGCTGGCTGAACAACCCCAGTTCCCTCAGGCTGGATATTGCAGATAATTCCTCCATGGAATGATCATATTCCAGGGCAGTGGTGGAGGTCTCATCCCTGGCAGTGTTCAGAAAACGTGTGGATGTGGCAGCTGGGGATGTGGTTTAGTGGTGAGTGGTGGAACAGCAGGACGTGGTGATCTCCTTTCCAGCCTCAACAGCTCCACGATTTGATGGTTTCATCACCAAGAGAAACCACAGCACAACCACTGCATGTCAACATGTTTATTTACAGCACAAGAGCCCCCCTGGCAGCACCACAGTGGGGGCTGGAACAGCCCTGCAGGAACAGCCCCTCTGCCTTAACCAACCTGCAGCCAAGCCAAAAAAAATGTCCTTGGGAAAAGTAAGACCCAAAATGTCCTTGGAAAAAGACTTAAAATGTCCTTGGAAGAAGTAAGACTCAAAACATCCTTGGAAAAAGCAGGACTTGTCTCAGCTTTGTCCCACCCCAGAGAGGGGGTGGATGCAGCAGAATCCACTTCTTTGAGAGATGAGCCTTCCAAAATGTGCTCAGCACGGACTCTGCTCCTGCAGCACCCCGAGTTCTGTCAGCACCGGTCCATGACATGTCCCAGAGGGATATCAGGGACCAGCTGCCTCTCCAGGAGGGCCCTGCTGTCCCCCAAGCCCCCCATCACTCCCCTGGCCCTGCTGCCCTGCCCACCCCTCCCGCAGCTCCTGGTACAGCTCCTGATGCTCCTCCTTCCAGCGCCTGAATGTGTCCGAGGTGAGTGTGGCCTCTCCCAGCAGCTGCTCCAGGGCCTCCAGCTCCACCAGCTTTGCCTGTCCAGGACAAGGGGCAGGTTTTGGGGCATCCACCCAGGGACAGGGGGGGGTCAGGGATCTGGGAGTCCCACCTTGAGCGTGCTCTGCAGCGCCCGCACCGTGTGCACCCTCTCGTTGATGTGGGGGTTCTTGTTGCGCCGGAGGAAGGACTTCCGGCACTGCTCCTGCGTCAGGAACCGCTGCTGCCCCATGAGGGACACCCCCCCCTGCTTCAGGCACCGCATCAGGCTCTCCAGATCCTCCCCAGCAGGGTCTGGCAGAGCAGAGAGGGGCACTGGAGCAGGAGGGAAGTCCACAAACCCCTGCCCAGGACCAGGTGCTGAGAGTGTTGGAATCACAGAGTGGTTTGGGTTGGAAGGGATCTGGAAGATCATCTCATTCCAACCCCCTGCCATGGGCAGGGACACCTTCCACTATCCCAGGCTGCTCCAAGCCCTGTCTAACCTGGCCTTGGACACTTCCAGGGATGGGGCAGCCACAACTTCTCTGGGGAAACTGTGCCAGGGCTTTTCCACCCTCACAGCAAAGAAAGTCCTCCTAATACCCAATCTAAACCTACTCTTTAGTTTTAAATTTGTCCTGTCACTCCATGCCCTTGTAAAAAACCCTCTCCATCTTTCCACTAGGCTGCCTTCATCCCAAGATGGTTCACAAGCAAACACATCCCAGCTGGAGTTACACCCCAGCACACACACACACAGAGAAAAGGGAGGCCCTGACTTTGATTAAAGGGTGCATACAAAGTGACAGGGTGACAGATGCCACCCCCAGCACCTACCCATGGGGGAGCAGGGCCGGGGGCTGCCCTGGGGGCTGCTGGACTCGCCACTGGCCGGGGACAGCTGGGCTTTCTCCGGGGGGTTCTGCAGCCTCTTCTTTGGCTGAGGAGAGGTGGGGCAGGGGGTGAGGTGAGGAACCTCCATCCCCTTCCCAGAATGTCCCCCAAGGCCACTCACCGAGTCACATCCATGCCTGGGGGACTCGTCATCGGGGTCCTCGGCCTCTGTCTCGCTGTAGCAGTCTGGGAAGGACAGTGGGAGTGGGAAGCCCCAGGATTTCCCCCCCAGGGCTGAGCCTCCCCCCAGATACCTCTCAGAGAGCGTTTCTCACGTTCCCCCCAAATCATGGGCAAAGCTCCCAGTAGTGCCATGCAGGGGATGTGGCACCAGCCACAGCTGCCCCACCAGAACCTCCTGGTCCCCTCAGGGTCTTCATCTCCCACTGACCCCATCTCCCACCCTGGGAAGGGCCTGTTACCTTCCTCCTTGTCCGGGACCGACTGGTGGGCGAGTGTGTACTTTGTTTTGGCTGTGACGAGGCGACTGACCCACCTAGGGAGGGACAGGATGGACAGACAAGTAGAGCAGGGTCCTGACCAGCCTGGAGTGGCAGAACCAGTGCTGACCAGCACTGGTGGGTGTGTTACTCACATGCTCAGGTCAGCCAAGGTTTCAGCAGCAAAGACAAAGGGCTTGTACCTCTGATGGCACAGCTGGAACACGCTGAGGACAAGCAGGTGCTTTGCTGTGGTAACACCACCCCCATGGGGACCCCACCATCTCATGGAGGCCCCACCACCTCCCTGGGGACCCCAGCAGTCTCATGACGACCCCACCAGCCCTATGGGGCTCCACCAGCCCTGTGAAGACATGCAGGTGGTACCTGCAGGACTAATCACCCTTCCACCACCGGCTGGGAGGCCCACGGTGAGACAGACCCCACTCACTATTTCTTCTTCTGCTCCCTCGTGCTCTCCAGGTCGTAGGTGGCCACATTGATGAGTCCTGCAGCCTTCTCATCCTGTGAGGAATGGGGTCAGCCGTGTTCACCATCCCCTTGGGAGATCCTGGCTGCCCAAGTGTGAGGGGACAATGACACTCACATTGGGGTGGTTGTACCAGTAGAGTGTGTGCCCCTTCAGCACAAACCAGCACCGCTTCCACTTCTGGGCCATGAAGCCCACGTGGTCCTTCTTCTTGAGGAGCCACCCATCACAGTCCACCCGGCCCAGGTCCCGGCACGAGACCCGCCGGCGGCTCAGCCTGGTCGCCACTCCTGCCACCGCAGCGTTGGGGGGGTGTTAAAACAGGGGAGGGGGAGCAGAGTCCCCCTGGGAGAGCCCCCAGCTCCCTTCACCCCAGCCTGGCAGGGCCCTGGCTCACCTTTTGGTCTGCGTCCTGTCTGGGGGCTGCCCTGGACAAGGAGACAGAGATGAGCACTTAGGGATGACACAGGGTGGATGAGGGCAGGGCAGTGTTTGCTGAACACCCCCAGCAGCAAACACAGCCCCTTAGGGACCCCCAACTCACACAGACACAGCAGTGGGCTCAGAGGGGGAATCCACATGAGCAGGGGTGTTTTGAGTCCCACTTCAGGCAGGACACAAAGTCTCATGTCACACTCCACCCCAACACCCTCCCAGTGTCCCCCACCCAGAGCTCTCACCTCCCCAGGTTGCTGGCTGGGCTCTGCACCCCCAGCCCCTGTGGCGGGGGCTGCTGTGGGGCTCAGCTCTGTAGTGCAGGGTCCGGTGGCAGTAGAGATGCCTGGAGAGCTTGGGGTGCCTGGTGGGGTGCCCAGGGGGGTGTCCAAGGGGGTGCCACTCTCCCACTCCTCCTCTGCAGCACCTGTGAACAGCGAGTGGGGCTGCAGCCTCCTGTCCTGGAGGCAAATCTCTCCATGCCACCCTCTGCTCCCCTCCTACCCTGTCCTGACAGTCTTGGCAGCTCCTCCACGGCCACCCCAGGCAGCCTCAGCTCCTGCTTGTCCTCTTCCTCCTCTTCGTCAGTAACAGGATCTGGTGCAGAGTCCGGCCCTGAGTCCAAGTCGGCAGCAACACTGGGGGAGAATGGGATTCCTGAGCCACAAACCTCCTCGAACCCTGTGAGGGTCCCACGGTTAGTCTCTGGATGGGGCACTCCCAGTTCTCCCTGCCTGAGGAGTGGGGCTGGAGGGGATGTGGTGGTGGGGGCTCAGCACCAGCTCCCACAGACCTCCGTGGTCCCCAGCAGGATGGGAGCCCAGCCAGTGGCTCCTGCCCGTGCTGCCATTGGCTCTCCACACGCCTTTCCATTCCGGGACAGGAGAAGGGTCATGTCTAAATATAGTTTCAACCCCTCTAAAACGTTACCAAGTGAATGAATTACAAACACAACCCACTTTTTTTTTTTTTCATTCCTTAAAACTACTGGGCAGCTTCCTGGGTCGCTCACAGGCAGCTGCTGTGCTGCTGGGATTTCCTCACCCAAAAAAAGAGCTGGGAAGGGGCCTTGGATGCACCCAAACAGCTTCTTGCTGGCCAGAGTGGGAGTGTTGGAGTGGCGGGATGGGGCTCACCTGGAGCTCAGGGACACGGGGCTGCCTGGGCACTCGCCGCTCCTGGTGCCGGAGGAATCTGCAGCATCCAAAAATCCTCCTGGGAGCTGTGGGTGGAGTGTCAGGGCCATCCCCACCCCACTATGGACCCCAGAGCTTTAGGGATCACCAGTGGGATGGGAGATGCTCAGCTTCGACTGTCTCTGCCTGGTTCCCAGCACAGCCCAGTGCAGCACTGGAGTGGAACTGGGAGCACTGGTATCACTCACCTGGTGCCTGGAAGAGGGGGGTGAGCCTGGCAGGTCAAGGGGGATCTTCTTCAGCACCAGTGTGACCCTGTTTGCCTTCTCCAGCAGCTTCTTCTCCAGGTTGATGCGTGTCCAACCCACCTGCACTGCCCCACAATGAGCTGTGGAACTGCTGCTGCATCCCCCAAACCCTCCCCTGGCACAGATCCCACATGCCCCAACCTACCCAAGCAGTGGCTCCTGTGTCCCCCAGACCATTCCCAGCCATTTGTCCTGTTTTTTGCAGATCACAATTCCTGTATCCCTCCACATCCTCCCAGCTGCACGTCCAATGTCCCCCCAAATCCTCCCACCAAGTCCCATGTTCCCCCAAAATCCTCCCAGCCACAGGTTTCATTTCCCCCTAAAATCCTCCCCGCTATACTCCCCGTATTCCCCCACCCCTTCCAGCCCTGCAGCTCCCTGTCTGTGACTCCCCTGCCAAAATCAGCACCACCCTCGAGCCCCGTCCCCTCCGACTCACCACAACCTGCTCATTGACCTGCACGATCTCGTCTCCGGGCAGGATGTGGCCCCCGTGGGCAGCCAGGGCCTGGGCAGAGACAGGGTGGGATGCGGTGCCCAGTCCTGCGTTCCCACCCTGCCTTCCTAAACTAATCCACACTCGGGATCTCTCTCAGATAGGGAGAACCAGGGAGGGATTAACCATTAACCCGACCTTGCACAGCAGTGGCTGGAGTGCAGAAGGGCCTCCCCCCCATCTGAATTTGGGCCTTAAGAGAAACCCATGGATGGCGGGGCTTCCCCACAGGAAAAGGGACAGGGTGGCACTTGGAGGGGCAGACCCTCACTCACCTCTGAGGTGGTTGCAGACACGAAGTGCAGGCAGGAGCTGGTGGAGGTGATCTCAAAGCCCTGGTGGGGACAGGAGGGAGGGTTGAGTAGGGGGTTGGGGGTCCCAAAGAAGTGGGGGGCACTGGGGTGCTGGGGACTCACCAGTGAGGTGGTGATGAGTTTCAGGGGTCTCCCCAGGGGGTCAGAGGGTGGCACCGAGGTGTCAGGGGATACTGGGGGGCTCCCCCATGGACTGGGGGACAGTGTTGGAGTGACAGGAGTGACAGGAGATGTTGGGGGGCTCTGCCACAGGCTTGAGGGCAGTGTTGGAGTGCTGGGGGACATCGGAGGGCTGCCCCATGGGCTGGGGGGCAGTGTCAGCCCCACCTGCTCCAGCACAGCCCTGTGGTCCAGCAGCGCTGGGGGGCTGCAGCTCACGATGCTCTCGCAGATGCCCACAATGTGCTGGCACTGTGGGGGACAGCAGAGAGCTCAGGGGGGCCCTGGCAGCACCGGACCCCCAGTGCCTGCCACCCCCTCCTCACCCAGCACTTACAATCCGCAGGATCTGGCTGTCCCTCTCAGCTGCAGGACAGTCCTGAAGGGACAAGGTGCAGGGATGAGCGGGGAGGGATGGCTCCATCCCAGAGAGAACCCTGCCCTGCTCTGCATCCCCTCTCACCCCAGCTTTCCCACCACCTCCAGCCCAGCAGAGCTCTGGGAGGAAAGGAGAGCTGCCAGATGGCTCCCCAACCCTAACACTGTGCCCATCACCATGGCCTTGGGGCAGCAGAGCCACCCTGGGCACCCACCGCCTGCAGCGTCTCTGCCAGCTGGGCACAGAGCAGGACGATGTCCTGGCTGGCTGAAAAGTCATGGAGAGTGGAGAAGAGGTACCTGGAGGGGGACATAGAGCTCAGCCCCTGGTGCAGGGGCACCCAGCACCCAGGGGGGCCCTCACCTGCCCCACACCTGTTGAGCCAGGAGAAAAGTCCCTTGGCAGCCCCGACCAGGTCGATGACTCGGGTCAGGAGGGTAAGGGAGGGTGGCTGGGGGGCATCCCCTGCTGGCAGCCCCCCCAGCACCAGGCTCTGGATTCCCTGTGCCAGCTCCTGCAGCCTCTCCGTCAGCGTCCGCAGGCTGGTGCTCGCCAGCCCTGCATCCTGGGGGCATCATGGATGCCAGGGAATGGATGAGCAGTTGGGGTCTCCAGGGTGCCTCCAGATCCCCACCTTCACCCAGCCCACGGTACCCACTGATTCCCACCTCCAACTAGCAGAGGGGCCTCACATCCCTCCTCCAACCAGTTCAAAGTGTCCCACTGTCCCCACTTTCACACAGCCCAGGGTGCCCACACATGCTCCCTCTCCAGCCCAGGGTGTCCCTGTGTCCTATGCCCTAAACCCAGCTCAAGGTGCCCCCAAGCCCCCCTTCCACCCAGCCCAGGGTGTGCCTGTGTCCTACGCCCTAAACCCAGCTCAAGGTGCCCCCAAGCCCCCCTTCCACCCAGCCCAGGGTGTATCCAAATCCTCCCTTCCTCCCTGGTTTCCCTGCAGCCCCCAGGGGTCCTGGCACTCACCAGCTCACAGAGCTGCTCCACAGCCTCCAGCAGCAGCTCCTGGTGCCCCAGGGGCCACACACCCAGTGCCTCCAGGACTTCCACATCCAGCCCCAGCAGGTCAGGCCCTGCCAGCCCCCAGGCCTCGAAGGGGTATCCCTGCACCGCTGCATCCAGCCCTGCCACAGACCAGCATCCCCACCAGTGTTCCCACTGGCCTCTGGCTGGCTGACCCCAGGGGGTGACCCCAGGCTGATGGCAGGGCCTTCTCCACGCCACGAGTTCACCCGGTCTCAGCCTAAATGCTGAGGATGGCCAGACCCCCACCCTAAGCAAAGCAAGATCCAGGGAATGACCCCTCCCCAGGGAGAAGAGACAAGGGACAGGAAGTGCTGCCACCCCCCAGCCACACCAACCCACATTTCCCCAAACTGACCCCACCCCAGATCCAGCAGTGGGTCTGCCATGGCTGGGGGGCTGGCTGGGGTCTCACCTCGGAGCCAGGCAGCCACCTGTGCGGGGCCCCAGGAGCCCACTGGCTCCATGGCGGCGGGGCTGGGCTGTGCAGGGCGGCGGGAGCGGCTCTTACCTGCGCTGGGAGCGGCTCTCACATTCGCCGGGAGCAGACAGGCAGCCCCATTGGCGCGCCCAGGTGCCGCTCACCTGCCCAGCACGGCCCAGTGCCATCCCACGGGGCGAGGCCGCAGGTGAGTCACGGGCGGATGGTGACGCAGAGCCACTGGAACCCCTTGGAAATGGCCCCTGGTGTGTCCTCTCTGAAAACCACTGCATGCAGCAAGGGCTGAGGCCCAACAGCACTCATGACATTAATGAGAGACCCCACAGGTGCACTGTGGGCACAAGGTTTGGCCACACAGACTTCCCAGAAGAGCCTGAGGGAGTTCCTGCTCGGCTCCCACTCCACTGGTGTCCCTGGGACTGGAGGGGGTGACACCTGGCTCAGTGGAGGGTCCTCTCCATGCAATGAGTTTGCTCAGTCTCAGCTTAAATGGTGGTGATGGCCAGACCCCCACCTCATCCTCAGTGGGATCCAAGGAATGACCCTGTCCCAGGGAGAAGATATGAGGGATGAGCAGTTTTTGGGGTGTCACCCCCTGCCCAAGGCATACTCACCCCCCTTCCTTGCAAGTGGGCAAACCGAGCCGCCGTACAGCCCCCGGCTCTCCAGCGTCCCCAGACGTGTCCTGGGCTGGCCCTGGCCCCCCCGCCAGCGCCTGGGCTCCCAAACCCCCCCGCCCGACGTGTGCGCTTGGGGGAGCAGCGGGCACTGATCGCGGCTGACAGCAGCTCCGCGCTCGCCCAGTGCCGCCCTGCCCTTCCCGAGGGGCCACGGGGCTGGCGGTGGGACACAGACACGGACCCCTGGCCGTGCTCAGCACAGGGGTCCCCAGCTTGGGGGATCCCAGCCCCACCGCTGCTGCTGCCCCACGGGGCCTGATCCTGCTGCTCCCCACCACGCCATGATCATCCGCCCCAAGCGCCTGACCCCAGGGTATTTCCGTCTGCTCCAGGTAAGGGGCGAGCAGGGTTGGGGGAGCTCGTGGGAACCCCCAGGATCGTGCCCATGTTGCCCACCAGGCCTGCTGACCATGGGAGCCATTTCCAGCCATATCCCAGCTCCACGTTAGCAGCGAGGTTGCTGCCAGTGGAGTCCCACAGCTGTCACACAGGGAACCCCAAAAACCTCCCTGAACCTCTTGTGGGGGGTACAAAGCCGCCCTCTTCCCCTGCACACCACCAGGCATGATGGAGACACTCAGGGCACAGCCTCCTGCCGCCTGTCCCCGAGGGGTTTGGGTGCCCCAGCACTCCCCTCTCCTCTCTCCTCTGTCCCCCACAGATGCAGCTGGCAGCAGGACGGGGGGCCGAGCCAGGGGGGCGGCTGCTGACCCCCCTGGCCCTGCTGCTGGCGGCTGCCGGGCTCTGCCTGTCCCTCTACAGTGCCCGGAGAATGGCTGACCCTGCCAAGGCCCCCCCGGAGCCGTGAGGAGGGGGCTGGTGGGGCCCTGGGGACAGTCCCCAGGGGGGTGTCGGGGTCCCCTCCACCTGCCATCCTCTGCCTGAGCGGAGCTGCGGCTGCAGCGACTTTCCAGCTGACCTGCGCCACATCCAACCCTTCCTGCCGTGCCCTGGGGATGGGGGACATGTGCCTGTCCCTGTCCCTGTCTGTCCCTGCTTTTGGAGACGGAATGGAGAAGGGAGAAGCCGCTTCCAGCTCGAGCTGCCGGAGGAGCCTCTTCCTGAGCTGCGCTGAGACACCAGGATCCAGCCACAAGGCCAGAGGCTGAACTGACAGATGGTGGAGCCAGAAGCTGCATCCATCTCCATCTCCCACTGAAGCAGAGGGTCCTGAGGGGCCCTTTGCACCCCACTGGCAGCCACAGACCCCCTCTGTCCCCGTGGGAATGTGCCAGGAATGAGGCCAGCACCGAGCACCGTTAGGTAACAGGGCAGGGGGGACGTGGGGCCACGGGGTCGGTGACGTGTCCCCTGGACAGGCACATCCAGCAGGGATGGCAGTGCAGCCTTCCCGACCCCCCCTCCCCAACCCACGCCGAGCTGCAGCTCTCCCTCCACGCCCCCAGGGTCGGGGGGGGGGAACAAATCCGGGCAGGCTGTGTGGAAATAAACCCTTCCCTACCCAGCACAGCTGCGTTGTCGCTCTGCCTTCCTGCTGCTCCAGCCCAGAGCCCCATGCCCGGCTCATTCCCAGTCCCCAGCTCGGCAGGAGGGATGAATTGGGGTCACCCACTCCGCAGGAATTCGCGGCAGCAGCGGGTGGTGGCATTGTCACACGATGTCCCCTAAGGGCCAGCAGCAGCATCAGGCTGGCAGACACGAGGCAGGGCGGGTGATCAAGCCAGGCACGCAGCCCCAGCCCTGCAGGACCATGAAATCACTTGCAGATGATGAGTTTTTGGGGACAGGAGGCTCAAAGTGTCACCACCAACGGGACAGCAGCGCTCCCCTGTTGAGGCCCAAACCAGCTGCTCACTGCAAACCCAAGTGCTTCATGAAGAGGTCACTCAAGTGCATACTACCCCCAAAAAGCTGCCTGGGAACCCCCTGCCAGGAGGGCAGAGGGAGTTTTGCCACCCTGCCCAGGCAGGAGCGCTGGGATGAGGCTGTTCCTTCACGCTGGCACAGACTCCTTTGGGTGATGGGGAAGAGCACAACACTGAGGTGCCCCCACACCCCTCAGGGGGACTGTCATCCTCGTATTTCGAGAGCTCTCAACGCTGCCAGGCTCTTAGTTGACATATTTTAATGGATGAATCGCTGGAACAACCTCTGACCGCAGGACAGAGACCCAAAATCCCTCCAAAAGCAAAGAGATGAGTGTACAGTCTCGCCAGCACTGAGGGAACAAGCTGCTTGTCCCTTCCTGGAGAAGGAGGACACACGGTGGGGGCACTCAGGGTCTCATTGGCTCCTTCTCCTCGTTAGTGCCCTGGGCTGCAGGAGGAGCAGGGTGGCTTTTGCTGGCAGGCTGTGCTGGGATATGTTTTTCTCACAAAGCTGAGGACAAAGACACCCTCACAGAGCTGCCCAGCCCCTCAGTCCCCTCAGTCCCTGGGCTCAGCTGGACGTCTCCATCTCGGTGGTCTCCTCGAGGGGCTGGGTCTGCACCTCCACCTTCTTGGGGGGGATGTAGGAGCCCATCCCTGCAGCGCGCTCGGCCTCCTCCTGCGTGTACGGAGCCTCCCGCAGCTGCTTCAGCCTGGGGGGGCACACAGGGGGCTGAAGGCTCCCATTCCACTCCTCAGAGCAGGGCCAGCCCAGGACTGACACCATCCCACCCATGAATTGTGGGGCTGGGCCCCTCCTCACCTCTTCTTGTGCACCTTGGACCTGAAGTGCTCCTTCATGCTGTTCAGGTCCACGAAGTAGCGCCTGGGGGTAGCAGAGGAGGGGGGTCAGGGGGCACCCTACCGAGGGGACAGTCCCCCCACAACCCCACAACCCTGGGGCCAGTCCTGCACAGACTGGGGTTCACTCTGAGACCAGGACAAGCTTCCCCCAAGGGCCAGGGCACACACTTCCCCTCCAGGAGCATTCCCAAACCCTCCCAAAACCAGGGCACTCCCCATCCCAGGGACCAGGAACTCCCCCGGGACCAGAACAGCCCCTGTCCCAAGGGACTGGGACCTCCATGGGACCAGCATACACATTTCCCCTGCAGGAGCATCCCAACCCCGCCCAGGACCAGGACAGCCCCATCCCAGGGGACTGGGACCCCCAGGACCAGGACACCCCCCATGTCAGGGGCCAGGAACCCTCCCTGGGACCAGGACAACCCCATCCCAGGGGACTGCCTGGGACCAGGACACACGTTTCCCCTTCAGGAGCCTCCCAACCCCCTCCAGGCGCATCCCAAACGTCCCCAGGACCAGGACCCTCCCCATCCCAGGGTCAGACCCCCCTCCCCGCCCCAGCCCCCGCCGCACGCACGCGCAGTGCAGGCAGTAGAACTGGGCGCAGCCCGGCAGGTCGGGGTCGATCTCCTGCCGCAGCAGCCGCGCTGCATTCTCGGGCTTCAGGTCCACGTGGATCTCATCCAGGTCGCGGCGGCGCCGCTTCGTTTTCAGCTGCCGGGCGAGTGAGTGTGCCCGGTGGGCGCCGGTGCGGCGTCCGTTCCGCGGGGACATGGCGGGGACACGCCACGCCGGGGGTGGTGGGACCGCACTGCGCATGCGCGCCACATGCGGGCCCCGCCCACAAAGCACCAAACCCCGCCCATACGCGGTTAAACCACGCCTACTAAGAGACAGACCACGCCCACTAAGCGATTAGTCCACGCCCACAAATCGACCGGACACGCCCCCAAGGGGAGGCCGCCCCCCGAATCGATAGACCCCGCCCACTAAGCGGTAGACCACGCCCACAATACCATAAAAGGGACAAGCCATTAAATGGTCCTAAATTCACTGGATCTGACTAAACCCGAACACTATTAATTAATACTCGAGGGTGATCTCCAGGATTCGAGAGGGTTCCCCCACTCAACACCAACATCTCAGGGCAATGCGTCTAATCTTTCTTACCATACTGACCAACAGTCTTGAAGCTGTAACATTGTTTAGTTAAAAGGAAATACAGAGATTCAGAGATAAGAGAACTCATTAGAGCTGTTAAGAGTCACTTAAAATATCCTGCTTAACTTTGGGGACGGGTTATCAGTTGTAACTAAGTATATAAACCTGGAAACACGAAAGTCTCATTGGGCATGTTTTTGGTGGAATTATCCCCCATGTTCCCAGCGCTGAATAAAAGGAAGGATTTTGTTCAGTTCTATTGGATTTGATTGTTTCTTAACTCACTCTCCGAGTCACAGCGCCCCCGGTGCCACCGTGCCCGGGCTGTCCCGGGTCACCGCTGTGCCGAGCGGGGCAGGGCTCAGAGCGGCGCTGATCGTGTTTCCTCGCACATCAATTATAGATGGGGACAGGCGGGCGGGGGGCGCGGAGCCCCAGCCCCTGCCCTGCGCCGGGGCCGGGAGTGTCCCAGCGCTGGGGGTGCCCAGTGTGCACTGGGGGGCACTGGGGTGGATGCTGAGGCGCGGGGATGGAGGGCAGTGCTGGGGGTCACCAGAGCAGCCGCCCCGCGCTGCCCGTGGCTCAGATTCCTTTTGTGCATTGGAAGTGGCCGCTGAAACTTTAATGAAGCCACCGGATCGCCACCCGCCACCCCCGCCCCGCCGCCCGCTGCTCCCGCCGGTCCGGCCCCGCCGAGCCCCTCGCCATGGCCCAGGGATTCTGGCGGCTCTACAAGGCCAAGGTGCTGCAGACCCTCGGGGGGCCACGGGCGGACGGGGCACTGCAGGACGAGGTAGGGCAGGGGGTCCCCATCAAGCCTGGGACCCCCTGGAGGGAGGTGGCCGATCCCCCTGCCCGCACCCCTGCGCTCACCGGGGGGCTTCGTTGCAGGGAGACCCCCCTGAGCTGATGGAGACGGCCGAGACCCCCGCGCTGATGGAGGAGGGACCCAACCCCGTGTCCCAGCTGGCGAGGAAGGTGAGGAGGGGGCTGACGGGGGCCGGGGGGCTGTGAGCACCCAGGGGTCCCCGGTAAGCCCGGTGCTGCCTCCCCCGCAGGTGCAGGGGGTGAGTGCCCGCGGCTGGCGCACTCTCTCCTCCCTCTTCACCCGCGAGGACGAGCACCAGCTGCTCAGCCCGGAGCCCTGTGCAGACCAGTAAGTGGCATTTCATCGGGAGGGGACCCCAGAACCCGGATCCAGCCCCTGGGATCCTCTGAGCCCCCACATCCCCCCATCCCATCACCTGCATCCCTCTCCCCTGCCTATACCGGTGGGGCTGCGCTGGGCTGGGGGAGAGCTGGCATGGGGGGGGACTTGGGGGTCCCAGTTGTGGCCACTGTGGGGCCTGAGGAGAAGGGTCCCCACATGGATGTCCCCCTCACCCCTCTCTCTCCAGCCCACTGGCTGCTGAGCCACCCGAGCTGCCCCAGTCGGAGAAGGCACCTGGATTTTGGGATCTCTTTGCTACCAAGTGGCAGCAGGCGCCAGGGCCAGACAAGGAAGTGTCCCCTCCGGAGCCGGATGAGAGCCCCGGGGAACCTCCTGGTGAGGACGGCAGCGACCTGCGGGAGCGGGAGGAAGGGGCCTTCCACTGGGGCTTCCTGGCCGGCAAACTGGCCGAAATCCGGAATAAAAATGCCCCCAAGGGCAACTAGAGGAGGATACACTAGCAGGACTCTCCAGCACTACTTGCCCACGGCTGGTGGGCAGCCCTCGAGGGCTCTGCAGTGGGTTTGGGTGTTGTGTCTGCACTAAAACCCCCAAGGTGTCCCTTTTCCTCAAGCTCTGCTCATTGTTTTCCTCGCTCTCACCACCTCCTCCCAGCAGCCCCATTGCTTATGGAGCAGCACGACCCTCGTTGTGGGGAGGGGGAGCTGCCCTCTCAGCCCCAGAGCATCCCCCCAGCCTGGGCTCTGCCCACACAAACCACACACACTGCCAGGCCAGAAAAAAACCCCCTGAAACAGCTTTATTGAGTGCTGCTCTGGCCCCAGCAGCCCCTCTTCCGGGGAGGAGGGGGTGTGGGGTGTGCCCTGCTTGCGATGAGGGGCTTGGGATCTGTCCACATCTCCTGTCTGAAGCTGGAGCAGGATGTGGGTGGTCAGTGGGGACTGCAAGCCCATCCCACCACCCTGGGCTGGGGACAGGGAGGATAGAGAAGATGGGGGACAGCAAGAGGATGGCAGCCTGACAACCCTGAGGCCACAGAGAGGCTCACCGAGGACAGCCCCTTCTCCACCTGCCCCTCAGGTACCCCCACCATGCCCAGCCTGGGGTCTGGGGTATACCTGGTGGCCTTCCCAGCCTGCAGCATCCCTGTGGCACCAGGACCATGGATGCCACCAGCCCAGTGGCCACACCCAGCGAGGGTGAGGGGTCACCTCCAGCCTGCAGGAGTCACATGGGTGTCCTTGTTCCGGCCAGGCTGTCTCGGCTCAGACTGTGGACTCCTTGGCAGCTGCCCAAGCTCTCTGGCAGCCGTAGAGCCACTTGATGACCCGTGCGTTGCGCTCCACCACGGAGACAGCGGAGCCCAGCCGGGATTCTGGCTCCTCCTCACCCGGCCCCACGTCCCCCTCGCTGCCCCCCGAGATCTGCCCGGGCTCCGACTCACAGGAGCCGTGGAGCCGAGCCGAGGCGTTGTCCCAGCCCGCCGGCCCGAAGCGCTCCTGCCCCAGCAGCTCCACCAGCGCCCGGTCCAGCCCGCAGTAGTTGAAGAACCGCTCCTGCTCCGAGAGAGGCAGCGACACGCGCAGAGCCAGCGCCTGCTTCTCGGGGGACTGCGGGGGCTCTGCCGCGGGACTGCTGGGCACGGCGAAGATGCCACCACTGCTGCCACCGCTGCTGCTGGCACCTGGTGTCCTCGCCTCCTCCTTCTCCACCGGCGCCCACAGCATAGGGGTCTCGGGGCTCTGGGAGGGTGGTGGTGGTCCCTCTGCCAGCCCCCTGGCTGGTGGTGAGCTGGGTGGTTTTTCTCTGAGGGGTCCCTGGAAGAGGCGTCGCACCAGCCCGGAGC
Organism: Pithys albifrons albifrons; assembly: GCF_047495875.1. Classification (NCBI taxonomy): domain Eukaryota; kingdom Metazoa; phylum Chordata; class Aves; order Passeriformes; family Thamnophilidae; genus Pithys; species Pithys albifrons. Next base: position 4,375,873 of record NC_092481.1, read on the forward strand.
CCTTGGCGTTCTCCTTGTCCCCACCCAGGCAGTCGCGCTTCTGCCGGTAGATGATGAGCGAGTCGGGTCTCAGCAGGCGCCTGCTGCCACTGCGGCGCGACACGGGGGACGGTGGGCACGGCAGCTTCCTGGGCCCCTCGCGGGCCAGCTCCGAGCCCTGGCACAGCTCGCTGCACTGCTGGCGGGCCAGGAGGCGCCGGCCATGGGGGGACAGCCGGGGCGAGGAGCCCCGCAGCGCCGGCTCCTGCCGCCTGCTGATGACCTGCTGCGATTTGACGTATTTGGCCTTGTCGGCCTCCAGACGCTCCACGGCGCTGGGTCTGCGGGCCCCGCTGCCCCCTGGCTCCTGTGGGCACTCAGGGCCACGGTTCAGCCAGGCCAGGGGGGAGCCACGGCCGGGGGCCACGAGGCGCAGGTTGCTGGAAGCGCAGACGGTGAGAGTGGGGCTGCCCAAGGGCACCATTGCCCCAAAACGTCACTCCTGGTTGCCCTGAGTGGTTGTGGGAGGTTCGAAGATGCAGCTGGGAAGGCTCTGGTAGCTTCACTGGCTCCTGGATTCCACCCTGGGAGGAGAGAGGAGAGTCAGGTTTAGCCTCGAGGGTGCGCCAGTGAGGAGGAGGATGGTGGTGAAGCAGAGCTGGGGGGCCCCTCAATCCCATGCAGCAGTGGGTCCTGCCAGCCTAGGCAGGAACAGGCCACAGGCAGGAAGAGAGAAGAGCTGAGCATCCGTTGGCTTCACTCTCATCCCAGGAGTGGCTTCCAACAGGAAAAAATACTGGAGCCAGCCGGCGCCTTGTCTTTCTGGGAGCAGGGGTGGCAGAACAAAGCACTGGTCAGGAGAGCAGGCAAACTGCCCATGTGTGGGGGCAGCAGGGCTGGGGGGGTGTGTTGGGGTCCCTGAGCTGTGCTCCCCTGGGAGGGAAGGTTCCCCCTGCTTGGTGTGTGGAGGGCACAGAGACAGAGGGGTTTTCCTTAGCCCTGGGGTGCTCTGGGCTTTGGTCAGCTGCACCCAAGAACCAGTGTGTGAATCCACAGGTGGAGGTAGATGCTGAAGGAGGGAGTCTGGAGCTTGAGGCTGTAAATACCCAAAGCAGATGGTTTCAATGAGTAGAAAAGGCCTGAATGGCCCTGAAGAGCCACCCCACCATTGGCTGACCCAGCCCCATGGCCTTCCTGGGTGACAGCAGGGGCACAGGGCTGGGCAGAGCAGAGTTCATGGGAGCAAATAGCCCAAGAACTTTCTGCCATTTACTTCCACACACAGCCCACGGGCTCCACACCACACCCACCCCACTGGACATACAAACTGAGGCACACACTCTGTCTGGGCCTGTGCTCCCTGACCTCCTGTGGTGCTGGGAAGAGCAGTGGCTGAGGGAAGGTGTCCCCAGCACGAGGTCCTGTCACCCACCCAGGCTGTGACTGCCCAGATGCTCCCCAGCCCAGCCCCGGGGCCAGGACCTGTGCCAGCCATTGGGATCGGCAAGTGGGGGATGCTCTTGCTCACCTGAGCCCACCCGGGAATGCAGGGACGGGATGCAGGAATGGGATGCTCTGGTCTCACTCAGCTCCTGCCGCTCTCGCTCCCCGCAGCAAACTGAGCCCAGAGCCGGCAGGAGCCTCATATAGAGGATGAGGAAGAGCCACCCCATTAACCCCTGCCAGCCCAGCCCTCTCAGCAGGAGCCCACCCTGTGCCCCCCCTGCCAGGGTGACCCCCCTCCACAGCCCTGCCCCTGCCCAGAATTAACCCTCCTCTTCCTGCAGCTCCGGCTCATCTCTGCCAGCTCCCCCCCTCCTTCCAACTCCTTACGGGAATCTGGCCGGTTTTCGGGATCTGCAGCGGAGATCTCTGGCTCCTCCCAGGCAGCACCGAGGCTCTGTCAGGAATGGGACAGGGAAACCATGTCCACTCTGGTGGCTTCACCTACACCCATCCCAAGGTGCTGGGGCAGCTCCAGAGAAGGAGCCCACCACAGTCCCCTCCCCAGGATCCTGCCCTGGATGGTGAGGGAGAAAAAGGGAGGAAAGTTCTTTCTGGCACCTTCTCTGGTGGTGGTGAAAGGGTCAAATCCTGCTTCAAGCTGGCCAGTTCCTGTCTCTTCCCCACGGGAAGGGCTGTAAATCGCAGGAAGCCACAATGGGCTGGAGCTGGCCCAGGGGTTATTTTTACCACTGCCCTCTTCCCTTTCCGATGGCCAAGTGCTCCCAAAGGGACAGTCCGGGCCCCCTCCATCCCCAGATCCCACCTGGGGGGCTGCGAACGTGGCATCAGAGTGGGAGGTGGAAGGACATGCTGCACATCGGGGGGAGGGGTCAGAGAAGTCCCCAGTATTCCCCGGGGACCCACCAGTTCCCCCCATTCCTCTGGCAGCCAGTACGGATGGAGAGCTGGAGCACAGCCCAGGCTGAATGCAGGGACTGGGACAAAGCCATGGCATTTGGCCTGGGACCCCCACGCCAGAGTGCTCTGTCCCTGGGTGAGAGGGCACCTGTCCCCAAGCACTGCTGTCCCCACCCCAGTTCCTTCCTGAGGAGCTGCTGCTTTGGATCCAGTGCCGGGAACTGGGGCTGCATCCAGCAGCTCCCCAGCTGATGGCACAGGAGCCAGGAAGGGGCCAGGACTCCTGCGCTGACGAAAACAGAGACTAAGGTGGAAGCTGAGCAGGATGAGAAGGGCCAGGGCTTGTCCAAAGTCTGCAGGCACCATTAAAAAATCCCAGGGGACAAACCCATCTAATAAACCCAGAGAGGAGCAATGCAGGCAATGCTTGGGCTCTATGGGCAGGATGTGGCTGCACAGGAACAAATCTGGGGGGAGGTAGGGAACAGGATCAGGGTAAGTGACGGAGAAACTCACAGCACCCCTGGGATCTGCCCCTGGATTCCCATGTGGGAGAGGGGCAGCTGAAACGACTTTGTTTTTAACTCCAGGCAACATGAATCACTGTTTATTAGGAATTGTTTTATTTTTCAAGGTGGAATCCCAGCAGCTGTTCCAGTAAAGTCACAAGTGAGTAAGAGCAGCCTTGAAATCACCTTTCTCTGGTGGATGGAGCATGTTCCTATGGGATGCTCTTACCAAATGCCTGTCCCAGAGTGATCACTCTCCTCTCCAACTCCTTGGAGCACCTGACAGGCACTCACTGTTGAACTGTAAAATTGGACAAGGCTGTTTCCCTTTGGAATACAAATAGGGGTGATTTTAAGGGCCCTTCCCAGCATCAGCCTCCCAGGCAGGTCCTGCTTCCCCCGGGGAGGTGATGGGGGCTTTGTCAGTTTGATTTCTAGGGAGGGATTTACCCAGTTATCTGCTACCTGTGGGTGCACCAGGTGCCTTTTCATAGTCACCTGGATGCTCAAAGTCCCTTGTTTTTAATTAAGCTCCCACAAGTCCCTCTGCTCTTCCATGGGGCTCTGCTTCCCCTCAGGCTCACCAGGAAGTGAGTACAGCACTCGGCAAGCCAAGCAAGCCTGGGTGAAACCCAGCCACAGCTGGGGCCAGGGATGGAAACTTCCAGCCCTTGCAGTGAGCGAGCAAAGGCTGAGAGTGTCCCCAAAGGCCATGAGTCTCAAAGCACGGACCCTCCTTCCACACCATGTCCCACTCCTGATTAACCAGCCCTGCTCCCAGCACTGCTCCAATGGCTCCAGGTGTCCAGAAGCCACTGTGACCCATTCAGTCCTTTCCAGATGCATTTCACCTTTCAAAAATAATTTTTAAAAAGCTATTTATTTTTGACAGCACATGCAGGTGCAGCCAGGAATACAGCACCTGGTGACCCAGCCATCTGTCTCTACTTGCTGGTTCACTTTCACAACCCACAAAAGTCCCTCTGGCTTGAGGTCCATGCAAATGCCACCAGCTGGAGCACAGCCCATGGGAGCTGGGAGTGAGCCAGAGAGGGCTCAGGGTGCAGCTTTCCTTCAGGAGAGGGCAGAAGTGGAAGGCTTGTTAGACAAGTTTAAAAATATCAAGGGTTCAAATGGGCATGAATAAATCTGAAACCACCACCTAATCCGAGGCAGACATCCATCCACATGTTGGTGCAAGTTGGAACTAGAGCAGCTGGGCCCAGGAGAGGCCACAGAGGCTCCTGTAGGTGTTCACAACCCCCAGTGGGGCTCCAAAACCCACAGTGGATGATGGCTGGTCAGTACTGGGAGCACAGGGACAGCCAGGAGGGATCAGCAAAGGGTCAGAGTTGAACATCTGGGCTGAACTCACCACCTGCTGCAAAGGTTTTTAGGTTGCACCCGTTCTTGTCCCAAACCTGAGAGCAAAGAGGCCTCTGACAGCTGCAGTTCTCCCCAGGAGAGCACAAAGCTGTACCTGGAGTGTGGGATTGGAGTTGCAGCTCCAGCCACCACCTGCCAGCTCAGCCCAAACCCTCTGGCTGCTCCTCAGGGATTGCAGCCCTCAGGCAATTAACCTGCTGCTTCAGGCTCCCAAATAATCTGGAATTTCTCTGGAAACCAGGGTGTTTAACAGGAACATGGCCTGAGCTGTGGCTCCTCTTGTGGTGATGAAGTGGTGGTGCCTTGGCTCATCCTTGACATCCCTGCGTTCCTAAAAATGTGGTCTCAGAGTCCCCCAAAACACTCCCAGAGCTCCTGAACAGCAATTTGCAGCAGCCCAACCTTGTGTTCCCACTTTCCACCCCTCGGCTACTCTCCTCAGAAACCCTGGATGGTTCGTGGCATTTACACCCCTCTGCCTTTATTATGTGAAAGAACAGAAATTGTACTTTGCACAACCAGCACCCCCTCAGACCGAAAGGGACACCAACAGCCCCTGCCAGCACTGCTCGTTAAAGCTGGTGTTTAATGCTCCAAACTGGTTCTCCAAAGCACCAGGAAGGATTCAAACCGCGTAACGATCGATATCCCCTGGAAGGATTCACAGGATATTGGTGGAGCAAAGGGAAAAGCCACACAAACCAACGGCTGTCTGTGCCACCCGCGGTCCAAAGGCCACCCGAGCATGTCAGGGGGTGGGGAAAGGGAAAGTTGTTTTCCTGGAGGGAGGGCACCTGTCCAAGGGGCGGGACCGCGGCCGGGGCTGCCCGGACGGGGCTTTATCTCCTCCATAAAGCAACATCTGCCCTTGAGCTGCGGTTTGAGCCGGGGCCGCGCTTGGTCGGGGCCAAGGAAAGCTCAGTTTAAACCAAAACAAAGCCAAAACACCAACGAGGCGAGTTCCCAAACCCAGCCAAACCCTGCCCCAGGAATTGGGATGGGCAAGTTGGAGCCCGAGGCCTCTCCATTCCACAGAACAAGGAAAACAAAGCAGAGGTTGGGTTCTTTGAACCAGGAGGGAGCTTTAATTATATCTAATTTCTGCACCAGGGCAGTTCCTTGCAGATATCCTCAACCTCTCCAGGGACTAGATATATTTTAAGTATAGCTTATATATATATAAATATATAAGGTTTATTTTTCTTCATTTTGTGAGAAAGGAATTCAGCTTGTGTCTATACTTTAAATCATCAGTGTGACCTTCTCCTTTAATTAAGGTTCTTAGTCCTCTAATAAAAAATAATCTAAATGCCAAACCCTCTCTCTTGTGCAATGGCTGAACCTGCCAGGTGGGAATCTGCCCATTCCTGGCCCCAGGATCCGCAGGAATCCACAGGTGCAGGGCACAGGGATGGCTGGGTTTGTTCCAGGGATAAGGACTGGCAAGAGAAGTCAATTTACAGCATTTCCAGTTTGCACCATTCCCACTCCCAGTCTGCAGAATGCAGAGAGAACTGTTAATTAAAACATGCAAATGACTGCTACACTTTTGTGTCATGTATAATTAATGGTGTTTCCTCACCTTTATTCCTAAGGTTTCTCAGGGCATGTGAGAAGAGAAGGAAAAGCACAACCCTCATCCAACCCAGCACCTTCCAGGATTGCTGAGGGGATGACTGTGATGAGTGCAGAGGATGACACAAATAATTTCCCCACACGAAGTTCAAAAACTTCCTCAAAATCAGATTTTATTTCAAAAACAGTAATGAACTTAATAAATTACACAATAATTTTCCTCATTATAAATTCTCCATAAAATATATTTTACAGTTTTTAAAGAAAAACATGGAAAAAAAAATCTTTTCCAAGTGCTGAAAAGTGTCTTGACTTTGTGTCACGCTGGTGAAAATGACTCCACAGCTGCTACAACAATTTATTTTTTACAACAAAGACCTCAGACAATTAAAAAAAATCAAACAGAACACAGACCTCAAGGACTACCAGTGTCACCCAACAGCGAGGAGAAGCACCATGAGGGGGATTTCAGGTACCCCCAACCTTTAAAGTGGCAATCAGTGCAAAGAAACACTTTGGGAGTCAAAAAAACCCCAAAATTCCCTGTGCCATTCCCTTGTTTCAGTGAAATATATCCAGTGAAATACTTCAGAGGGGAATCAGATCATTTCCAAAGCACCTCAGAGGTGAACAGAATTATTCTGTAGTGGATTCAAAACCTCCTTGAGTCTGACTTTTGGGTGTGCAGTACAGGAGGAAGTTCACCAGGTATTTTTAAAAAGCTTAACATGACACCCTCTTCAAACTTTACTCATCAAAATGACCTTGATGAGAAGTGAGAACTGGGAAACAGTGTTGGCACAGAGGCAAAGTGTATTTGTCTGAGAATCACTCCCTAAATGATGGAGTGAAAGAAAATAACAAGAATTAAGGACTAGAGCCACCTGGGTGATGGCACCAGCTCATCCAGATAAGAACCACCTGTGGGCTGTAAAGCCTCAGAAGTTTGGTCAAATCAGAATCCTTTAGAAAAAAACAAAAAACTATATTTTGTTTATTCACACTCAGACAGAATAAACACTGACTGACCAGAACTGCTCTCCCAGCACTAAAAGGGAACAGTATCCAAGGACCAAATTATACAAGGAAATACTTATGGGCCCTTTTCAGGTATATTTTGGGTGGGGAAAAACATTAAATTGAATTTATTAAGAAAACTGGCCTGTCCTGCAGCTTTAAAGGCAGTTTTAAGACTCTGCTTTTTCCAAAAGGTCAAACTGGATGAGAAAGGTCAGTCCTGCAGCCAAAAGAACAAAGTGTTGTCCTGTTACAAAGAGCCTCTGTGTGCTCTGCAGGGTCAGGTGGCCTCACTGAAACCTCTCCCAGTGGATCAATCTGCTCTGTGCAACAAGAGCTGGGCTAAGCAGCTTTCCACTGCTCCAAAGCTTTCCATCCTACCATCTGTGCTTTTAAATAAATATTACTTCTGTAAAAGGAGAGGAACAAAAACCATCCAAGGCTGCCACTTTTCACGTACCTGTTACTGAGTTTTCTCCCATATTTGAGAACAAGTGTGTTCTACAGGACAAACAGTCACTTCTGCCTCCTCATCCCCACCAGGTGAGGCAATGCCAGACAGGAAAAGGCCATGATGAGTATTATTAGTTGGATTCAGTTAATGGGAAAACTGTGCTGCCACCCTCTTCTGAAGAACCTTAAAAACTGCTGCTGGATTCCTCGTCCCTGTTTTCACAAACTAAGGGCACAGTACTCTGCTGTGATAAATCCTCAAGGTGCTATTGGATTGTTGGACACAAGAGCAGAGAGGATGTTGTGAAATGGTAGATTAATTGATTAATAAAGTATTTGATCACTAGAAGAAAGCAAAATCAAATGATCAATGAACCAGCCCATGCCAGCACCTGACTGTACATTTTTGACTCCCTCAGTGATGAGCTCATTAAGCTCTAAGTGCCAAGCTCAGCCACTTCAGGACTACAAAAACTGCTGGTCCCTTTGCATTGCTTTGTTTACAAAGTCAAGTCTTTGACATTAGATAACAAAAATAAATAATAAAGTTATTCAAGCCTGGGGAAGAAGGAATGCTTCTCACCCACCTTCTTCACCCAGTTTTCAGCAGATCCCAATCATCCAGACCCACAGCAAATAATTTAAGTGCCACACACTCACAGTCACTCATATACACAAATATATACACAGATTACATTACAAAGCCTGAAGATTTGCACTACCAGCATGCAAATCTTTTTGTTTTTCCATGAGAGTTCCTAATACTGACACAGGAAACTGGAATGTGTGGAAATGCTCCATGACATACTGCTGGAAATCAAGTCTTGGCTCTTACAACATCCCACTGCCAGTGCACACACACAAAGGAACACCCTCACATCTCACTCAGGCATGGAACACCTGGGATTTTACACACCAATGCAACGGCCAACTCAACATTCCTGCTGGGACACTCAGGAGAGATTCATCTGGGGAAAACTACCCCCTGCAGGTGAGTTCAGGCCCGTCCCTGTCCCTGCCATGAGGCTGTACCGTGGGCTGGGGGAGCAGCAGCAGGTCATGTCTCCAAGCTGCTGTCCTTAAAGGCTATGTTGACCAATCTCAGTTCCAGCTCAAACGCATCCGGGCGGTCCTGCGGGTTGGCCGCCAGCATCTCCTTGAGCAGCTGCTTCATCCGAGCGTTCATGGATTTCTTCTTCACGGGGATGAGCAGCTCCATCTTGGGGTTCTCCAGCAGCGCCTCTCCCACAGGGACGATGGCTGTGCCCTGCCTGACATAACTGCCCAGGAGTTCCTTCTTGGTTTCCGTGTCTATGAAAGTGATTCTTTCCAGCATTGCCCAGATGATGATCCCCAGGGCGAAGATGTCAGCCTTGGCAGTGTAGTGTCCTTCCCACACCTCCGGGGCCATGTAGAAGTCGGTCCCACAGGCAGTTGATAGAAAACACTTATTTACATTGACCGGTTCCTCGGGGTTCTGTCCTGAGGCTGAGCAGACTTTACTCAGCCCAAAATCGGCCACTTTCAGGGTGGGCTCTGAGTCTGTGGAGTCCTTCCTGCTCTGGGAGATCAGGATGTTGTCAGGTTTGAGATCACGGTGAATAATCTGGTTTTTGTGCAGGAAGGCCAGGGCACTGCTGAGCTGGAGCATGAAACTGGTGTTGGTCTTACGGTTGGGCTTTCGGGACAACAGATACTCGTTCATGTCTCCTCCATCACAGAAATCCATTACAAACCAGAGGTAATAAGCACTTTTAGGGTCAAAGGCTATTTCTCCTTTTAGTGAGGTTTCTACAAGCTGCAATGAGGAAAGGAAATGTCATAACTACCTGATGATAAGAAGAATGTAAGGATATGATGGAAAAATGCATGAAATGTGGATCTTCATGAAGAGGGGAAATATAGGTCAGATATACAGAAGAAATTCCTCCCTGTGAGGGTGGGCAGACCCTGGAACAAGTTTTGCCCAGAGAAGCTGTGGCTGCCCCATCCCTGGAAATGTCCAAGGCCAGGTTGGACAGGGCTTGGAGCAACCTGGGCTGGTGAAAAGTATCCCTGTCTGTGGCAGGGGGGGTGGAATAGGATGAGCTTTAAGGTTGCTTAAAAACCAAAGCATTCTATCTATGGTTGTTTGATCCTCCTCTCAACAGACCAGAGAGCAAGACATTGCAAAAGGGAAAATAAAACTTCATGCAAATTTTTTTATGTAACAGAAAAAAAAAATCACAATATATTTGCCAACCTCCTTATTTTCATTCGTGCAGAGCATATCAAGCTCACACTCCTGCCCAGCAGCAGAGCTCGACCCTGATAACAGTATTTTAAAAGATACTCAGTGGCCATTGCCCTCCCATCTGTCCCAGCTGGACAGTGTCCCACCCCGACAAAGCCTGTCCCACCCATTTTGCCAACAGCTTCCATGGATAAACAAAGTCTCACAAGTAACTCCACACAGCTGTGTTCATCCCCTGCTTCCACCAGAGATTTTGAAAGCCTGTTCTCATTCCTTAGACATTAATGAATTTCAGCAAGTTAACACAGGATCCCTGAGCTCAGGAGAACACTGATCTACAGGCACAGCTGAGCACGTAATGCCCTTCCCACCATCCTTACCCACACACTGTTTTCTAGAAGACAAGTCTAACAGCTGCTTCACACAAAAAGCAAAGTAAAACCAGCAATCAGTTTTACTAATCCTGTTTACACAACCACATTTGCCTCTTCAGCTCCTCAGAGGTGCCTCTTAGCAGGCTCTGCAAGGCAATCCTGCAATTATTTATGTTAGTAGTAAAGCAATGGATACTAAACCAAACTGGCTTTTAAAAATTAAGGTGTGTGTTAATATTTAAGGAAGCATTTTGAAATGCTTTAAAAAAGTGACCTTTTCCATCCAAGAGCAAAATTGGTGACAAAACTTGAGTCAGTAAATCCATGTTAGAACTAGAAAGTGACGTATCCAGGGTTTGTAGTCAGGAAGAGTGAGATTAAGGTATCTCAGGAGAGCAGGGCATCTCCTCTGCCAAGGCAGCACCAACACAGCTCTGCCCTCCACAGAGTCACAGAGGCTGCTCTTGCATCTGTTCTGAGAGTTAAGACAACAAAATCCACTTCTGTGTCTGTGACAGTGGCAAAACTCCCTGAGACCAGGCTAGTCTGGGACTCAAACCCTACAGATTTGGTTTGGCTGACACAGCACCTGCCCCAAACCCCTTCAGGAGACACTGACACCCCTCCCCAGCTCCCTCACACACAGCACCAGCTCAGCTCTGTAACATCCCCTGGGAGAGCAGAGGCCAAGCCAAGGGAGGTCTGATTGTCCTTATTTTAGCCCAGGCTACTACAAAGTGACCCCAAGTCACCGTCAGCTCAGCCCTGCCCTTTGCCCTTCTCCCTGAAGCAGAACAACAGTTTGTGGAGCCACATCCATGTGCCTCCCTGCTCACCATCCAAACCATGCTCTGGGTGATCTGGACACTCTTCCCCACCTTGCAGTTCTACCCTGGGGTTTTTAAGCTCCTCCCTGCACATCTGCCCACAAATCCCTCACAGCTCCACCACCGACTAGGAAGGTAAAGCACTAATTTCTCCCACACGAGCTGGCCAGTATTGTTTTAGCCTAATCCCTTCATGAAAGCCAAGTCTGTGACAGCTCCCAAGCACAGGGAGTTCACACAGCCAAGAATCCTCGTTCTCAGGCTCAGACAGCACTTGGCACAATGGGATCTGAAGGGCTGTCAGCTGGATCTTCACCAACAAAAGGTCCGTATCAGACATGCAGGAATGACAGTAAAAACTGAAATGATAAAAGCTGACTAGGGGTAACACAAACACTGAGCAGACTACTGACTTTTTAAACCAGACACACAAACTTCTGCAGCTCCTTGACAAGGGCATTAATTAGAATACCTTTCAAAGTCTTTCTAGTGCTACTTATTCTTCAATAGTACACATCTTACTGACAGGACATTTTCAGAGTGATATTTATTCCCTTTATTTATCATAACTTTACCACTCTTTTCATAGTAGCTATTTACTCTAAAAAGCAAACACCTTATGACATGCTACTGATTGCTTATTGTTTCTGAAAGAATTTTAAGTGTTGGCTTCCTAAATGGAGACAGTCACTTCCTCTTCCAAAGACACCTGAGATGAAACTCCTCAGAGCTCTGTCCCCAGACATGACTCCCAGGCACTCAGCAATAGGACAAGGGGGCACAGGCTCAAGCTCTGCCAGGGCAAATTGAAGTTGGAGAGCAGAAAAAAATTCTTTGCAGAGAGAGTGCTCAGGCATTGGAATGGGCTGCCCAGAGAGGGGGTGGATTCCCCATCCCTGGGGGTTTTTAAACTGAGCTTGGCCGTGGCACTGAGTGCCATGATCTGGTAAAGGGACTGGAGTTGGACCAAGGGTTGGACTTGATGATTTCAGAGGTCTTTTCCAACCCAATCCATTCTGTGATTCTATGAATAAACTCTCCTCCCTCTCCTGTGGTCTCTGTGTGGTCCTTTCCGGGTTCTCAGGGGCAGAGGGGGAGCACATTTTCTCCCAGGAAATGGACTAAGCCCCAGGACCTGGAGAACCACCCCAACCATTGCAGATGGCAAGACACAAGAAACACCCCCCCGTCCTCACTGAGCACACCTCACAGACACAAGAAACACCCCCCTGTCCTCACTGAGCACACCTCACAGACATGCCCTTGGCTGCCCCACCTCCTGCCCCACAGCTACACACCAATTTCACTCCTTCCACCCCATTACCTGGGCTTCGTGTACCTGTAAATAAAGGGAGGAGCTGGAGCCATGGGACATCTTCTGCACCAGGCCATCTTTCTGCAAGATGCACTCCTCCAGGTGGATGACGTTGGGGTGCTGGCTCTTGATACTGCTAAGTGCCCAGAACTCCCGCAGAGCCAGTTCCACGTTCTCCGGCGCGTGGCACCGGATCTTTTTCACCGCGACCCGTGCCGAGGTCCTCCTGACGACGGCTTCGTACACCACACCATAACTGCCACGACCAACCTCCCGAATTAGATCGTACTTAGGCTGGCTACTCACCATCTTCAAGAGCAAAGGTTCTGGGGAAGGGGGAAAAACCCACAGAACTAAAACTTAGCAACAAGAACTGGGCTGTATTTTCCCCCCTAGGGGGTTTGGTGGGCAGTGTTGGGCCTACCCAAACCCTGCCATGAACAGGGTTGGATTTCTAGAACATGCCAGAAGCTACTCCATAAACCTGCAGCTGTTGCCACGGTCCAGATAAAAGTGGAGTTACAGCATTTAATTAAGGTTTCAAATACAGCCCAGTTTTCAAGGTGGCAACAGTTCAAACCTAGACTGGTATCGTGCCGAGGCAGGACTATCGTGACTGTTCCTGCTCCTCTCCCTCTGTCTCTTCCATGAGCATCTGCAGGAACAACAGGAGGGTGTCGTGCTCTCCATCCAGCCCGGAGAGCAGGAGGTTCCAGTTGGAGCCCGTGGTTGGGCAGGATCACATTTAATTAATTGCTTTCTACGGAGGTGACTGCAGGAGTAAATGTTTCTGTTATAATTAAGTTCTGTTACTAAGAAAACAGGAAGCTTGGATCGCTCCCAATTTATTATTTTAAATGTAACTGATTTTTCAGCAAGCCTCCTCAGAGTGAGGAATTTACAGTTACAAAAAGTTACACAGAGTAACTGATTGCAGAAGTTTGTACCCAGCATCTAACTTTCACTTTTGCTCAACAGAGCAAACAGTTCAGATACTGTCCTTAAATTAAGACACACACACACACAAAAAACAAACCACCAAACCCTGCTACAGATTTATCACCCTCCCTGCAAGATTACAAACCAAACACCAGCACCACCTGCACACAACCAAACCAAAATGACACTGACTACAGACAAGAATAAATTAAATAAAGAAAAGCTTGGCTAGCCAAGGATCACTGGTCAAACAGAACAAAACGCAAAACCAAAAAATAAATAAATGAAATCACACGGATAGATCAGAACTAAAATAGTTTTAAGACTGCCAGTGATAAAGGTAAGTCTCTTTATGTCAGTAAACCAGGCAATAACAACCACACTGAAACAGCCTGTTATTAGTAGGAAGCTTTCAAGTATTTCCACTACTTTAGGTATTTTTTTTATAGAAAAAAAAGAAGGAAAAAAAAAAAGAGAGAGAAAAAAGGTATCATCAGTGTCAGGCAATGCTACAAACATATCTTAACCTTTCAGCAAAGTTCTGTGAGGCACATTTGCAGCGAGATTTTGAACCACGATGTGAGAAACGCGCCCGTGTGCAGGGGGTGGGCTGAGGCCGCGATGGGGCAGGTTAATTAACACAGGCTGCGATGGGGCAGGTTAATTAACATCAGCGCCTGAATATTGAGATCTGATGGGCCAACAGCCCCTGCCTGCAATTGCTCCGGCGGCCAAACAGCTCCGGGAGGAGAACATGTTACTCAAACAGGCTCGCAGCGGGTTCAGACCGGGCTGCAAACGTGTCCCTGTCACCGTGCCCAGCCCAGGGCTGGTGGCCCAGCGGGGCAGGAGCCACCGAGAGGCCTGGCCGGACACCGGGCCGGGGCTGCCCCTTCTGCATTATCGTTAGTGGCGATAATGGTGCAATAATAGAATTAATATATGTGATATAAAGGACATAAATGCCCCCTCTGCTGCCTGGGGCTGCCACACCGGGCCGGGGCTCCCGCTTCGCTCCTGAGGGCCCGAGAAGCGCCGCCAGCCTCGCTAGCGGCGATAATAATGAATTAATATATATATTATAAATAATATAGATAATATAAATTACAGAGATGACACAAATAATATCAATATCCCCCTCCTGCTCGCGGCGGACACACCGGGCCCCAACCTGCGGCTGTGAGAGGAATCACCGGGGCACCGCTGCCGGCCGCCGCGGGTACCGGGCCCCTCGCGCCCGCAGCGCGGATCCCGCCCCGCTAAAGCCCCGGCGGAGGATGTGGGGCCGCGCCCGAGCCGGGCCGGGCCGGAGGGAGCCGCGTTACCTTCAGCGCCGCCGCCGCCGCTCGGCCGCCATCTTAGGGCTGAGCTCCCTCCCCTAGCGCGGGACACGCCCACATGGACACGCCCACATCAAACCCACGCCCATCCCGCCGCCACCGCGCCCTTTGATTGGTCAGCGGGAACAGAGGGCGGGGACAGGGGACAGTGGGCGGTGCCACGAGTTGGGAAGGGACGCGCGGTCCTAATGCCCCCCTCACACACACCTGTGTGAACTACTGTTATCGTCATCATCATAACCACCATCACCATCATTATTACCATAATTTCTTCATCATTATTATGATTTTAATTTATTTATTGTATTTGTTAAATTATTGGTAATTTTATTAATTTATTTGATTTTCCCCCCTTTAATTAATTAGGAAGAAATCCTTCCCTGTGAGGGTGGGCAGGCCCTGCGTCTTGCGTTGAGCTGGCAAAATGTCATAACTACCTGATGATCAGAAGAATGTAAGGATAGGATGGAAAAATGCATGAAATCTGGATATCCATGACGAGGGGAAATATAGGTTAGACAGACGGAAGAAATTCCTCCCTGTGACTGTGGTGAGGCCCTGGAACAAGTTGCCAGAGAAGCTGTGGCTGCCCCATCCCTGGAAATGTCCAAGACCAGGTTGGACAGGGCCTGGAGCAACCTAGGCTAGTGGAAGGTATCCCTGGCCATGGCAGTGGGTTAGAATCAGATGATCTTTCAGGTCCCTTCCAGCTCAAAGCATTCCAGGATCCTACGATTTGTTGCTTGGCATCCTGAAAAAATCAGTACAGCCCCTCTTACCCTTGGTTGTGCTCTGGCTTTATGTGACAGTGACACAAGGACTGTTGCCCCTCTCTGTGCCCCGCTTTGTGCCATGGCCCCCTTTCCTCTGCAGGCTGCAGGGCTGGAGGTGCCCCTGTCCCCAGGAGATGGGTGGCACAGGGATCCTGTCATGGCCCCCTCTGTCACCTTAACCTTTGCTCAGCCACCACAGAACCATTTTGGGAGAAGTCAGGGCCACCCACATCTTAGAGCCCTGCAGAGACAAGCAGAGGGAGATATATTCCCACAGTGAGCTCTCCAGGGTTAATTGGGAAGGAGCCCAGGGGTGATTAGTGCCCTGGGTCCTGCCTAAGCTGCCCCAAGCCAATTAGGGGCCAACGAGCCCCTTGTGGGTTTGCAAAGCTGCTTAGGGCATTACAACCCCTCCGTTCCTGTGAATCTCCTTAATCGAGTCCAGAAGCAATTAGTTAATCAATGTCACCCCTGTGCCAGAGGCAGTTCATGGGTGCACATCTGATTGTCCCACTCTGGAGTCTGGGCAGTGTCCGACCCCTGTGCTGCTCTCCTGAGTGCCCAGCCAGCCCTGCTCCTGTGCCAACTCCTCGCTGGAAGAGCCCCAAGTACTGAAATGGGGACAATTTTGCAAGATGTGCTTGGCCAGTCCCAGCGCTGTCATTTGCTGGACATGTGAGCCGGTCCGGAAGGAACACCCAAAACAGCTACGGGGCTGCCCTGCTCGGGGGACTGGTGGGCAGGAACGGGATCTGTGCACCCAGGCACGGTGGGCCTGGGCACCTGTGTGGCTGTGCATCGATGGGCCTGTGTGCCCGTGTGCCTGGTCACCCATGTACCTGTGCATCCGTGCACCTGTGCACCTGTGCACCTGTGTGCCTGTGTACCTGTATGCCTGTGTACCTGTGTACCTGTATACCTGTGCGTCCATGTGCCTGTGCATCCATGTACCTGCACATCCATATATCTGTGTGCCTGGTCACCCATGTGCCTGTGTGCCTGTGCACGTGTGTACCTGTGCATCCATGCACCTATGCATCCATGTGCCTGTGTGCCTGGTCACCCATGTACCTGTGCACCTGTGTGCCTGTGCATCCATGTACCTGTGCATCCATGTACCTGTGCATCCATGTGCCTGTGCATCCATATGCCTTTACATCCATGTACCTGTGCACCTGTGTGCCTGTACATCCATGTATTTGTGTATCCATGCACCTGTGTACCTGTGCATCCATGTACCTATATGCCTGTGCATGCATTTACCTGTGTATCCTTGTACCTCTATGCTTGTGCACCCATGAACCTGTGTATCCATGTACCTGTGTTCATGTGCATCCTTATACCTGTGTACCTGTGCATCCATGTACTCATCCACCCATGTGCCTGTGCATCCATGTTCCTGTGCACCCATGTACGTGTGCACCCTTGTGCCTGTTCATCCATGTACTCCTGCACCTGTGCACCCATGGTCCCAGTGTACCCATGAACCTGTGCCCACAAGTACCCATCCACCCATGTACTCCTCCATCTCTGCATCCCTGCATCTCCTGCACCCGTGTATCCCTGCACATCTGCATCCCTGTATCCCTGTACCATGTACCCCTGCACCTCTGCACCCAACCCCTCCTGCCTGCAGTTGCTGTGGGCGCTGCAGCAGCCACACCTCGTCCTCCCCTGGTGTGACCCGTGGGTGACAGGGCTAGAATTACCCCTCTCCCGGTGCAGCTGCCCGTGCTGACACGTCTTCCTGTGGCCGGGCACTGCCCTTGGCCCAAGACCCTGTTTAAGGCCACGCCAGCTGGGCACAGTGTGCTGGGGCTGTTTTCAGAGTGTGCTTGCCCACTGTCCCCTCAGCCTTATCTAGGTCAGATTTTGAAACCCGGTGGAGGAGCCAGCTGGGTCATGGCCATGGCACCAGCACGGGGAGCAGCCCAGGCAGCCCCCACTGTGTTTGGGAACACAGAGGAACCCCCAAACCCCTGCCTGGGGAGAGGCTGCATGTGCCAGGCATGGGGTTGTGTTTTCCTGGCATTATCCTTCCCCTCCAAGCAGATGGGGACCCACTAGTGAGGCATGTGTTTGCACCCCAGAAGTGGTCACATTTTGGGGGGACAAAGAGAGATGCCCCATAGCAGCCACCCCTTGATACCTCTGGCCCATCTCTGCCTCATTCCTGGTGCTATCACAATGTCTTAATGATGATGGGACTGGTTTTTGCCCCTCTCGATGCTGTTTTTGGGGTTCAACTCCATAATGTGGCCATCTGACCATTCTCAGGGTGTGCAACCATTTGGCCTCTGGGGCAGAGCCTGTCCCTGTTTGCTCCCCAGCTCTGGGTTAGGCATGTTCATGGCACAAGCAGGACCTCCTGGACAGCCTGTCCCCATCTTGTTTACCATCACCAGCTCCCCTATGGCTCACCACCGTGTGACAGGTGCTGCTTCCTCAGACACCCGACCCCGTGTCGGGATTTGGATCCTCGTGACCAGGGAGCGACTTATAAATAGCGGGACAAGGGGTGACAGGAGCCGAGAGCGCTGAGAGGAGTGCACTGACAAGCTGATGGATTTCCAAGCCGGCATCCTGCAGGATGGCAGCCCCATGGAGAGCCTGGAGAAGCAGCTCATCTGCCCCATCTGCCTGGAGATGTTCAGCAAGCCGGTGGTGATCTTGCCCTGCCAGCACAACCTGTGCCGCAAGTGTGCCAACGATGTCTTCCAGGTGAGACGAGGGTCCCCTGCGCCCCCTCTATCCCCCTGCCCATGGTGGAGGTCACTGGGATGGTCACAGTTTCATGGGGATACTGACTTTGTTCATCTCCCCCTCCCAGGCGGCCAACCCGTACTGGCAGAGCCGGGGCAGTTTGATTTCGGGCGGCCGGTTCCGGTGCCCGTCGTGCCGCCACGAGGTGCTGCTGGACCGTCATGGGGTCTATGGGCTGCAGAGGAACCTGCTGGTGGAGAACATCATTGACATCTACAAGCAGGAGTGCTCCAGGTAGGCACAGGTGGCTATGGTTGAGGGAACCATGGGGATATGGGGACATGGGGACACAGGGATGCCTCTCTTATGGCCCAGCACCATCCCTGAGACCACAGGAGATTAAAAAGTGGGGAGGCTTTCTGCTGCCTCAGTGGTTCCTGATTCAAATCTTCTTCTCCTGATCTAAATTCTCCTCCTTGACCAAAATCTTTCTCCCACGACTCAAAACTTCTTCCCCTGACTAAAACCTCCTCCCCTGATCCAAAATGTCATCCCCTGACCTAAAAGTTCATCCCCTGACCTAAATCTTCATTCCCCTGACTCAAAACTTCCTCCCCTGAGCCAAATTTTTGTTCCCCAAACTATTTCTCTCTCCTGTCCAGAGCAGTTTGTGTCTCTGGGTGACTCAGGGGGCTGGTGGGTCTCTAGGGGAGGTGGTGGCAGTGGGGCAGGTCCTGTTCCTCCCAACAATGCTCTTTCTGGAGTGTTGAATAGCAGATAAGAAGTGTGGAGGACAAATCCAGGCTCTGCTCATGACAGCAGGCACTGAAGCTGATAAGAGGAAGAGGGACAGTTTTGGGGGGCAAATATGAAGCTGGGGGGGGAACAGGGAGGAGTTACAGGTTCTTGAGGCAGAGCAGTGGCTCTGGCCAAATTCCCTGAACTGCTGTAAATATTGTTTGAGAGCCATGGGGACAGGGACGATGGCACGTGGCAGGTGTCAGTGTCTGCTGGGGGGGCTCGAGGGGTCCAGCCTTGTCTTTGCCTCAGGGGATTGGCTTGTCCCCATGTCCCTCCTTGCTGCAGACAGGATGATTTGGCTGCAGCCCCTGTCTGGGACCTCCCGGGGGTTTCTGGAAGCCCCTGCCCCAGTCACACGATGGGTGACAATAAATCCAGGCAGCACAAGGCTAAAATTAGGCACTTGTGCAGCATCTCTGGATCGCAGCCTGCCCCCCGCCTTACCCCCCCCTCTGCCCCCAGTGCCAACCACTGCAATGCCCAGTGACACAGTGGTTTAAACTGGGACCAACTGGGCTTGGGGCTTATGGAGGCACAGAGGTTAGTGGCTGCCAAAGGAGCAAGTGTGGGATTATGGCAGGATCTGCCCTCTTTCCAAGGGACCTGATTTTGGAGTGACTGTTCAGCATCAGTGGGGTGTCACCGCAGTGGTGATGCTGCAATGGGGACATCATCGTGGCAGGGATGTCCTTGCATCTTGTCAGTGGGGATGTCACCATGACAGAGATGTCACCGTGGCTGTGCCGCTCTCTCCAGCAGGCCACTGAAAAAGGGGGAGCACCCCATGTGCAAGGAGCATGAGGATGAGCGGATCAACATCTACTGTGTCACCTGCGAGGTCCCCACCTGCTCCATGTGCAAAGTCTTTGGTGTCCACAAGGACTGCGAGGTCGCCCCTCTGGAAACCATCTTCCAAGGCCAGAAGGTGCCATGGAGGGGACACAGGGGGGGCTGTGGGTGACACGGCTGGCCCTGGGGTGATGTGCTGAGCTAGGACAGTCACAAATAACACTGGGATTGGCTCACAGGGTATTAATAGTCCCCCGGGTGACTTCGCCCAGGAGACAGACTATATTTGGAGCAGCTGTGGCTTGTGGGGGAGCAGAGCTGGGGACAAGCAATGCCCATCCCATCCCCGTGTTGGGATGGGAGAAGTCCCCATCCTGACAGAAGTTAAAGCTGTTTATATCTGTCTCTCCTCAGACTGAGCTGAACAACTGCATCTCCATGCTGGTGGCAGGGAATGACCGGATCCAGACAATCATCTCCCAGCTGGAGGACTCACGCCAGAGCACCGAGGTGAGGAAAGGAGGAAAAAGAAGCCCTCCAAAAACCCGGGGATGAAACCTCAGCCAGGCACAGCTGGACCCCATGATGCAGGGAAGCCCTGGGGAGGTTGCTGTTGCAGAAGAGACACACAGGTGGCATCCCTTGCCCCTCATTCCCACAGGAGAACAGCGAGGCAGCCAAGCGGGAGCTGTGCGCTCGCTTCGACGCTTTGGCAGCACTGCTGGAGGAGAAGAAGTCGGAGCTGCTGCAGCGCATCTCCCATGAGCAGGGAGACAAGACAGCCTTCATCCAGAGCCTCATCTGCCAGTACAAGGAGCAGCTGGAGAAATCAAGCCGACTGGTGGAAACAGCCATCCAGGCAGCAGAGGAGACTGGAGGGGCCTCTTTCCTCATGGTGAGACCCCCAAACTTTCCCCTCCCTGCTGGTGCCTGAATGTGTTCCCACTGTTGGGGACATCCTGGTGGCTGTCATATGGCTTCACTCACTTCCTTCTCCTCCTTCTCCTTCTCCTTCTCCTTCTCCTTCTCCTTCTCCTTCTCCTTCTTCTCCTTCTCCATCTCTCTCCACACAGAATGCCAAGCAGCTCATCAAAACGTAAGTGCTCAAATCAGGGAAAATCCAGTAATTCCAGTCCTGCAAATGGGCAGGGTTTGGCTGTGGGGCTTTGGCAGTGCTGCCCAGGTGGCGAGTGGGGGGTTGCCTCGACCCCCAGCCCTGGCATCCTGCAGACTCCCAGCCCAGCGAGGGGACAGGGACACACATATCCATGTTTTCTCTGCCCAGGATCGTGGAGGCCTCCAAGGGTGGCCGGCTGGAGAAGATTGAGCAGGGATATGAGAGCATGGATGCCTTCTCTGTGAGCCTGGACCACCTCACCGAGGCTGTCCGTGCTTTGGACTTTGACCTTGGTAATTCAGCCCCTGCCCTCCCAACACCCTTTTACCAACTCCCACAAACTTGGTGACACCCATCACCTTCCCCTGTGGCTCCTGGTGACATTTGGTGGCTTGTTTGTAGCAGAGGAAGATGAGGAATACTTTGATGGGGAGGAAGAAGATGTGGAGGAAGATGCAGCACCCGAAACAATGGTGATGGGTAAGGAGCCAAGCCCACTTCCTTGGGATCCTCAACCCATGGGGGAGCTTTGGGGGCTCAGACCCCTCTTGATCCCCCACTCTCTTCCCTGTCAGCTTCCCAGTAGCCACAGCAATCTTGCCAGCATGGGAGAAACGCCGCGGGCACAGGATGTCCGGCGATGGATTCGGGATGGGGGGGACACAGCGCAGGGACCGGCAGCCTGGAGAGCCGGCGCCTGCTCCAGCACAGGACACTTTTCTATACGGGTGCAAATAGGACAATTCCGCACGTTTTGTAATTTCCTTTTGTATATAATTGTCACGGATTCAAAATTTGTGTATTTTGTAAAGAAAACTGGTGGTTTGGGTGGTTATTTTGTCCTCACCTCTCATTCTCGGCTTGCCAGCCATGGACCCTGGGGGTGTGGGTGGGTTTGCCAGGCTGGTGCCAATGCTGGCGTTCCTGCCAGCTTTCAGTGGGGCAGAGGGATGCCTGCAGTCCAACTCTTAATTTCCAGCCTCATTAAGCACCTTCAGCAGCACTGGCACCCATGCCTGGCTGCCTGCCTGGGATGTAGCAGGTCAGCACCCAGCAGGATTTATCTCCTGCCGATGGGATGTGCTTGCCTGGGGCTGGAGATGTGGCACAGGGGGGTCTAGAGATGCTCCAGATTGTGTCAATCCCCAAAATGGGCATGGTCTTGGCCCTGGCTGCTGTTTTGCCACTGGCTGAGCTCACATTAGTGCAAAATACACCTTGATTGCAAATATACACTATAAATGCAAAAACACACCATAAATGCAAAGATACACTAGAAATACAAAAATACACCAGAAATACAAAAATATATCATAAATGCTTTTCTCCTGCAAAAACATAAGCCCTGCTCACCAGAAGCCAAAAGGGAAACTGAGGCCTGCAGTGGTGCTCTGGGCTGAGCCACAATTGCAATTAACCCCAGGGTAATTAGTGCTGCTCACCCAGTGCAGGGGCAGAAGGCGCTGCTGGGAGCGGGTTTGGCTCCGGGCTTATCCATCACATGGTTGCTCTGCAGCTGGAGCTCAGCTGGGGGTTCCGAGGGCTGCCCCGGGGGTGTGCAGCTCCTGGGGGGTGCAATGTGGGGGTCGCAGAGCGATACCCCCGTCCGGGTGCCGGGTCAGGGGGCCCACCCCGGAGCCGGCGGCTCTGGACGCTTTGCAGCCGGCTTGGCTGTCCCTCCTCCAGCCGGGATTTGCACACGAATCCCGGCGCTCCACACGATCCCAGGCCAGCGGCTGCCACCAGCGCCGGCCACACGCCGGGGTCACCCTCCCCGACCCCCAGAGCCGGAGGAGAATGGCAGCCGGCGAGGAGAAAAGGCACCTCCTGAGCGAGGGCGCAGGAGGGTATGAGGGTACCCGGGGTGGGGGGTAAGGATGTTGTGTGTCCTCTTCTCTGTGGAGCTCCGAAGCGGGGTCTCCTGGAGGCACGTGGCCAGGGAAGGGGCTGGGGGTTTGGAATTCAGGGTCTAACCCCCTCCCCAAAATCCTCCCACCCCTTTGCCCGGCAGGTCCTACGTGGGGGCTGCGCAAAAGAACGAGCATAACTCGGTGCAGGGACAGGCGCCCGCCCTGGAGCTGGGGACACGGCATGGGCAGCACTGCCACACCCGGGGACCCGATGGCCACCCCAGCCAGCAGCAGCGGGCGCGCAGGAAGCTCTACCTGGCTGCTGGCATCTGCCTTGTCTTCATGGTGGGGGAAGCCGTTGGTGAGTGGTGGGTGCGGGATCCGGGGAATGGTCATCTGTGGGGTCACCTTGAGTGGCTGCTGCCAGCCCCTTTTGTCCTGATTCCCTGCTGTGGGTGTGGACAGGGCTCCCTCTGGGTTTTCAGTGGGTCAGAGCACCCACTGTGGCATGGGGTGAGCTGGCCTGTGCCTGGCTTGGGGTAGGATGTCACCCCGATGTCCCCCTTGATGTCCCCTCCCTGCAGGGGGGTACCTGGCACACAGCCTGGCCATCCTGACGGATGCAGCCCACCTCCTGACGGACTTTGCCAGCATCATGATCAGCCTCTTTGCACTCTGGGTGTCCTCGCGCCCCCCCACAAAAACCATGAACTTCGGCTGGCACCGGGCAGGTAAGGGGATGGCACCACCCCTGGGGATGCCACCCAGTTTCCAAGGACCCCAGGAAGCACTCAGGGCATCCCACAGAGCCCTTCTCACAGGGCCTGGGTACTTTGGGGTGTCCTGCAGGGCATGGGGATCCCTGGCAAAGTCCTGGCATCATGGACATGGCAGGGCAGAGGCACCACCATCCTGGTGTAAGGATCATCCCCAGGGATGGGTGCCGGGTGCCCATCCCACACCCGATGCTGCTGGGGAGCCTGGAAGGGAGCTCAGGTTTGGCACAGTGGCAAAGTAACAATGTGGCGTGTGGGATCTCTCTGCAGAGATCCTGGGGGCACTGCTGTCCGTGCTGTCCATCTGGGTGGTGACAGGGGTCCTGGTCTACCTGGCGGCCCAGCGCCTGCTCTCAGGTGACTACAACATCGAAGGTGGGGTCATGCTCATCACCTCTGCCTGTGCCGTGGCCGTCAACATCGTGTACGTATGACCAGGTGGCTCTTGCCCTCCCTGGTGTTCCCTCCCTGTGCCTGGTGGCCCTTGGGGGTGTCACTGCTGTCCTGCCTGCAGGATGGGGGTGGCTCTGCACCAGACAGGGCACGGGCACAGCCACGGGGCAGCCGGTGAGCAGCCCAGCACCAGCGTCCGTGCCGCCTTCGTCCACGTCGTGGGGGACCTGCTGCAGAGTCTTGGTGTCCTCATTGCGTCCTACATAATTTTCTTCAAGGTCTGGGTGTTACTGGGGCAAAGGGGATGTTTGGGGACACGGGCACAGCAGCTTCAGCCAGCCCTGGCCAGTCATAGGGGTGAGATGGAGAGGACTGCACCCCTTGCCTGTTGGTGCTGATGGGGATTTGGAGTGAGGTGATGGTTCCAGAGAGGCCTCACCCTCTCCCATGTTCTACTAGCCCGAGTACAAGTACGTGGATCCCATTTGCACCTTCCTCTTCTCCATGCTGGTGCTGGCCACGACACTGACCATCCTCCGTGATGTCCTCCTCGTCCTCATGGAAGGTGGGGACTCTGGGCTGTGGGGTCACCCACGGGTGCCATGGTCCCCGTCCCTCCAGCGCCTGTGGCTCTCCCTCCCCAGGGACCCCCAAAGGGATGGATTTCAACGCGGTGCGGGAGACACTGCTGGCGGTGCAGGGGGTGGAGGCCGTGCACAGCCTGCACATCTGGGCGCTGACGGCAGCACAGCCGCTGCTCTCGGTGCACATCGCCATCAGTGAGTATCCCAGTGGGAGGTCAGGGGTCACATCCACTCCCACATCCTGCCCCTTGCCATCAGTGAGTATCCCACTGTGGGGTGGGGGGTCAGTGTTCACCCACACCCCCACATTCCTGCCTCCCTCCCCGCAGATGCGGCTGCCAGCGCGCAGAAGGTGCTGGAGGAGGCCAGTGCCAGGCTGCAGGGCACCTTCCGCTTCCACACCACCACCATCCAGGTGGAGAGCTACTCCGAGGAGATGCGGGACTGCCGGGAGTGCCAGCCCCCCCGTGACTGACTTCCCTGCTCGAGTCCCAGGGGAAACCTTTCATGTGTGGGAAATAAAGCAGAGTACACGGGTGTGTGTGTGGATGTTGGGTCTGGCATCAGGATGTAATCTCCAGTATCTGTCAGAACCAAGGGCAGACCTGGGGCTGTGGCAGCTGGAAGAGAGCAGCCTTTGTAAGCCAGCAGCCTTAAAATTGCCTGTTTTACTCAGTTGGGGAGTAAGGCGGCTGAAACACCCCTTTTCCCTTCTCCAGGGAGTGCTGTGAGGCAATGGGGTTGTGGAGTGCCTGGTGCTGTGAGGGGACCCATCCCACCTGGGGGGAAGGAGGACACACTGGCCTTGCTTTCGCCTCTTATCACTCCTTTGTTTGCCCTCGGGAAGGTGAAGGACTCGCCCTCCCTGCAGGGCTGGCTGAGCTGAATGTGCACAGCCGGGAGCTGCCGAGGTTATTCCCAGGGTGCCGATGGCGGAGGTACCAGTGCACCCCCCACGTCCTACAGCCACAGACTCTGCCTCTCCACCCTCCTTTATTGCACTGGTAAAACCCAATAACGAGTAAAACCCCGTCAGCAGCAACCACCTGGTCCCAGAGGGCTCCATGCACTGTGAGAACAGGACACCCAGAGACAGCCCTGACCCCTGACAGCCCTCAGGGTTTCTCCAGGCGTGGGTATTTCTTGCGCAGGACGGAGACCTGGTCCTTGAAGAGGACAGGGTCGAGGCGCAGCTGGGAGGACACCAGGGGCATGTAGCCAAACCAGTCCACCAACTGGTTGAGGCAGTCCTGCCGCTGGGAGAAACGTCGGCTGCCAACCACCCCCGCCGTGCCCTTCACCTTGGCAGGGGGAGAGCACGGGGGTGAGGGGCTCCACTCCCTGCTCAGGGGGGTCTCTGCATCCCCATCCGTGCACCCTACCTGCTGGGGCATCATGTCCTTGTGCTGCTTCTTCTGAGTGACCTTGATGGGTGGTAGCTTGGTGACAGCAGCCACCAGGACATTCATCAGGATGTCCTCACAGGCAGCCAGGCCGTCCACCAACTCCCGCAGCCCCACTGGCAGGTACTCGGTGAAGAGGCTGTGGTAGTACCTGGGGAGGGGGCAAGGGGAGGGGCAGGATGCAGCCAAGCCCCCCTTCCTTGAGCCCCTCCCCAGGTGGGTACCTGTGGTAGAAGGCGGCGGTGGTGAGGATGATGGAGAGCTCATTGGTCCATCTGGAGGTGTAGCCCCAACGTCCCTGCTCGGGGTCCCAGAAGTGGCTTTGTGTGGGGAAGCCCACGATGCGCTCAGGGAAGCTGCGCCACACCACGAAGGCAAAGTCCACCTGGCATGGGATGGGGAACGGTGTCACCCACTGTGAGTCACCCACCGCTGTCCCTGCCTTCTCCCGGAGGATATGGGGACATGGGGAGGGCAGGAACTGCTCCTGCCAGCCCTGTGGTGACCACTAAGCACCTGAGGGACCAGGAACTGTGGTGCCCATGGCCTCACCTCGCTGGTTGAGAGGCTGGTGTGCTCATCCAGGCTCAGCACTGCATCCGTCTGGATGGCCGGGTAGGGGAAGAAGCGATCACTGAGCTATGGAGGGGGGAAAGACAGGTTAGGCTGTGCCATGGGGTGGCTGTCCCAGCTCTCTGCTCATGTCCTGACTTGCTGCCTGCATTTCAGCTCCTCTCACCTTCCTCCTGCCCTGGATGATGGTCAGAGGCACAGTGGTCTGGGGCCATTTCCCGCTTGGTGGTGGTGGTTTTTCACAGCTCCACAGCACCAGGATCTGCAGGAGGGATGACAGGTGTGTCCGGGGGGGGTTGGTGGGTTCCTTGCAATGGGACCTGCTCCAGCCCAGCTCATCCCAAAACCATCTTTTGGCAGTTTGGACCAGGATGAACCCACAGGAGGTCCCACCTCCACCCTAGTGGGCTGGTGAGACAGCTCTGCCCACCCAAGAGTGACACCATCAGCCACCCCCTCCCACCCCTAAACCCATCCGTCCCCTTCTCAACCTATGGAACCCTGCCCCATCCCTCCTGCTGGGTCCCTGGGAGCTGCACCAAGCAGCATGGGGCTCAACTCTTCCCACCTGGGCGCAGTATTGGGATCCGGAGACAGCTTGGATGAGCCTGAGGATGGGTTGGGAGAGGGAACCTGCCTGTGAGACCACCCGGATGAAAGCTGTGAACTTCCCAGAGGGGCTGAAGCCTGAAAAAAAGGGTGGGAAAGGACAGATGTCGTGGCATGCACTGAGTCTGCCATGCTCAGCTTGGGCAGGTGGCATCTTACCATGCTGCAGGTAGTAGAAAGGAAAATCCCCGAGGTGGGTTGAGAAGTCAGGCAGGACCAGGAGCCCCCCAGGCAATGTGTTCCAGAGAAAACGGGAGCGGGAACGATGCGGAGACAGACGGTCCTTGATGATCTGTCAGAGGCCAGAGTGATGCTTCCAACACCCTGATTGTGACGCTGGGAGATATGAGAGGGAGCTTGGGGTGGGGACCTCACCTCCAGAGTGGTGTGCACGATCTTGTCCACAGAAGAGAAGTATGCATCCCACAGGAACTGCGTCTGCTGCTGGAAAGCCAGCACGCGCTCCGGGTGGATGCAGCGGACGGCCGAGGGGATCTGTGATGGAGGGGGGGAGCTGGTTTGTCCTCTCAGCCTTCCTCCAGCCCCCTACCGGGGCTCCTCTGCCACCTCCATCCATGCCAAGGGGCAACCCTCCCACTCTGGCCAAGGATGCTTTGCCACCACCTTACTGTGGTGCTGCACCTCCTCTCCCTGGAGCAGGATCTGACCCAGGACCTCCAAGGGTTTGGGTTCAAGAAGATGCTCAACATCCAAGATGAACAATGCCCCAGGGTCGCAGCTGGAATGGGAGCCTCATTCCAGGCTGGATGAGCTTTTCCTGCATCTGTCCACATGAGGGCCACCAGACTTGGCTGCAGGGGTTTCACTGCCAAACCTGGCTGGGGGCTCCACCACCACTGGAATTAGGATTTGGGGTCCCCTGTGCCCAGTGTGGGGCAGGATCTGGACACGGTACCTGCAGCAGAAGCCTCTCACTGCCCACGACAGCAGCTTTGCCCCAGTCGATGGCCTCAGCGAAGGGCAGCTCCCAACCATCACTCAGCAGCACAGGGATGCAGGCGGCCTGTGGTGGGACCCCACAGGCTGGGACAGGGCCCCTGGCCCCTGAGGAAAGGGTGCCCTGTCCCTCTGCCCACCCTGTACCTGCAGAGCCTCCAGGAAGCGGAAGGAGCCCAAGCGTCTGCCCCGGGGCACGATGCAGAAGGTGGAGTTGCGCAGCAGCTCCTGGTAGTCGAACCTGGGATGGGAGATGTGGTGGGAGTTAGGAATGATCCTCCAGTCCCAACCCAGGAGTATTCTGGGGGTCTCACTGGCACCTGGGGGGTGTGCAGCCAGCAGGGCAGTGTTAGGATCGATGGGAGATGATTTTGGCTCTGAATATCCTCAGCTCCATGAGGCTGGTGGAGCAGACGTGCCTTGGGTGATGTGCCTGGGCATCCCTTAACGGAGTGAGGGGATGGTCGGGATAGGACCCTGATGCCCTTTGATGGCATGAACCAGCTTCTCCCACCCTCTGGTAATGAAACTCTATGCAAAGCCACCACCTGAACTCCCAAGCCCGAAACTGCGACGACTCCTCTTCCGTGCCCGGACTTGCCGGGCTGGACTAGCCCTGCCTGCCCTGGCAGCGTTCGGGGGGTGGGGGGCGGCGGGTGCAGCCAGCGTGGCCCCCCGGGCCGGGCTCACCCCCGGGGCTATGAAAGCCCCTTCTGTGTGGTGGTGGTGAGAGGTGTGTCCGCTGCCGGGTCCCTGCGGCCGCGCTGGAAAATCCAATATTGACTTTAGGTCGGGACAGACCCCGACTGTTCCTGCCCGCAGGGAGGGAGGGATGGGCCAGCCAGGCTTTGGATAGGCTGGGAGGGATGTGTGTAGTCCAGCTGTGGGGCTGGGGGGAAAGAACTATCTCCCAGGAGGAAGGGTCTCCCTGCAGTGGGAACGTGGTGCTGGTGCCAGGCTGGCAGTGGAGGATTTGTCCCCTGGAAGCGCTGGAGCACCCTGGAGCATCCTGGCATGCTGGGATGTAGGAAATCAGCCCCAGTGCCAAGTTTTACAATAAAACGTGTCTCTGGATAAACTGTCCCAATGGATACCAAAAGGCTTATTAGTGCACCCTGACTCATTAACACCCAACTTCTCTCTGGGCAACCAGGGGGATGACGGCAGCACAAAGAGCACCCAGACCCCCCCCTTCCCCCCCCCCCCCCATGAAACCACAGCAGTGACAGCCACATCCCCGGGGCCAGAGAGCTGCCACCCTCTCCTTGGGGACCCCAAACCCAGCCATCACCCTCAGAGGCTCCGTGGGGCCATTCCCACTGCCAGGACTGTGTGGGCAGCGGGACACATCCTGAGGGGCAGCTCCCCTCTCCAGCAGTGTCGTGGCGAGGCTGGCGCCGCCCGGGCTGCGGGGCCAAAACCTCCCGATGGAAATACTTCGGTCCTGCTGCGCTGCGGTTTCCGGGCAATCACGGCCGTCAGGGCTTCCTTGTTTTGTTTTAGGAGCCGGGACAGGCGCCCGCAGCGCTCCCTTCGCCCGGCCCCTCCGTGGCTCCGGCCAGGCACGGTGCCACCGGGATCGTCGGCTCCAGAGAGCCTTTCCCAACCCGCTTTGATTGCTCCAAACCCAGGGCAGCCAGCAGCAAGGCTGGCCCTCAGCGCAGCCACAAGCCACCCTTTATCCCTGCACAGAACTAGTTTGTTTCTGGCATCCCCCACGGTGTGAGGAGGATGATGGAACCCCCAGCAAGGCCTTCCTCTGCTCCCTGTGCTGCCTCCACTGGGACAGCATCTGATGTCCCGAACACACTGGGTGAATGGGGCGACTGTGTGTTCTCATTTTGCCAACTGTGGTGTGTCCCCTCCCTGCTGGCCTGTCCCCTGTCCAAATCTGGGAACATCTCCCAGGGCAGGAGGGCATCAATCCCAGAAGGAGGTTGGACAGAGTTGGCCTGGCACGATGGAGATGCTAATGGGTTTTTGCCCAGTGTCCCACAGGGACAAGCAGGGTGGTGGAGGCTGAGGGTCACACAAGAGCACACTGCCCTGTGCCACGTGTTCCCCATCAATCTGCTGCCTAAATCCCTCCTGGGAGAGGTGTAAATCTCCCTGTATTTGCAAACAGCATTAGGGGATTACCTGGGTGGGCAGAGGGGGGTTTCTCATCCCACTGCCCCTCAGCAGAGTTGGTCTTGACCTTGGGCTCCCATCACACACCAGCCCCACTGTCATGCAATGCCCCATCCCAAAAAGACTTTGCTGCAAGGGCTGGCCCTGCTGGGCTGTTGGCACCCACCAGACGGGGCCACACAGTGCGTGACCCATCCCAAAGCCCTGGCTAATCCCAGTGCCAGCACCCCAGCTCCACTTTTACCTCCCAGCACCTCCTAAGATGCTTTGAGGATGATGCCCAACGTGGCCTCCCCCCATCTGCTCTCCGACAGGGTGGCTGTGGGATGTCCTCAGACAGTGGGATGGGCACCTGCCCATTGATGGCTGGATAAGGTCTGTGTTTACCAGGCCTGGACTGGGCAGCTGGTGATGTGTCCCAAGCAGCAGGATGGGATGAGGAGCTGCTGTGTGTCCCTGCAGCATGGAACCCCCCAGACTCACAAAACTTTATCTCCCCAGTTTTTTCACCAAGGTTCATCACACCCTGCTTCCACCATGTCCATTTGTGATGGAGGATGCAGGGGGACCCCCACCCATCCCCACCATCAATTAAGCTTGAGGTTGCCCTCACTGGGATGCCCACATACCCACCCGTTTTGTGGGATTTTTAGTGGAGCCAGTGAGGGGAGATGTTTTGGGCTCATATCCAAGAGAAACGTTGATGTTGGGGGAGGGTGGGAGGGGGGAGAAGAAAAGCGTCATTCATCAGTGGTCGGGAAAAGGGAAATCGTATTAGAGGCGGTGGCAGCGATTGCAGATAAGAGCTGCTCTCACCAGATTACTCCAACTTTAATACAGACCAGCAAAGCCCTGAGCAGTCAGTGCCTCGCTCCCCACTGTGGAATGAAACCCTCATCTACTTCTGGGAGAGCCCAAAACTTCCCTCACTGGAGGTTCAACCACCACAGACAGGTGCAGCTGCACCCCACAGAGAGACAGGAACATTTGTGGGGCATCCTGCCCCCCAGACCCCATTTCCTGCCCCATCTCCAACTCACTTTTCGTAGTCAATATTATCCTTGTCACAGCGGGTGTCCTTGTGCTTCTCCCAGTCCTTGCCGTGCTTGCAGGTGGTGAGGGAGATGATGTCCTTCCCATTGTGGATGTGGTGCAGTGCGTTGCGGGTGCCGGAGCCGATGCCGGTCAGGTACCTCTTCCCCTTGAACACCAACAAGTATTTCTTTTTTGGGGGGATTGAGTCCTGATACAGCCACCCCTTCTCCCCGCCGCGCTGCGGGTGGTCCTTGGAGAACAGAGGAATGGAGATGTCAAAGCCAGGCCGAAAGCTCTCAGTGTCAAAGCTGGCTTTGGCCAGCATGGCCTGGCCGATGTCAAAGCCCAGGTCCTCGGTGTAGTTGGGCCAGGTGCCTGAGTAGAGGTTGAAGATGAGGTGGTTCCGGCCGCCATTCCAGAGTGGGAAGCTGCGGATTTTCTCATCGACATTACGGACATATTGGCGTGAAAGGTGGTCGCGGTCCAGCGTGTCGATGCTGAGGATGAAGAGGCAGGCCTGCTCGGGGTCTGGGGTGTAGTAGCGGGAGCGCTCGATGGATGTGAGGATTTTGCCATAGCTCTCTGAGATGGGCTGGTCCCTCTCCCGGGGGTAGGTGAAGACTTTGAAGCCGTTCTCACAGCTGGAGAAGTCGAAGCAGGTTTCCATGCGGCATCTGCTGTTCTTGTAGATGCTCAGCCACGCTGCCCGCCGCTCCTGGGGTGACAGCAGGGAGGGGTCTCCATCCCTCTGGAGCTCCTCGGGGTCTGCAAAGTTTTTGAGGAGGAACCGATCTGTCCAGTGGGGCCAGTTCCTCTGGACTTCGGCTTTCCTCCCAGAAAAGAAAGGAAGACGGTGCAGCTGGTCTCTTCCAAAGAAGAAAAGCAGGAGCCAAGAGGCGAGGAAAGTCAGGAAAATGTATTTCTTCCTGGTCTGCATAGGTTCACACACAGCCCCGGCTCCTCATCGGGCACAGATGGGTGCCAGAGACTGGTGGAAAGGCCGATGTCCCAAACCCAGGCGGGTGGTGGGACAGCTCTGGACCCCCCGGTATCGTCCTGTGCCTTTGCAGTCCGTGACAAACCCCACTTGCTGCCCTCCCTGTCCAGGGCTGTGCTGGTTTTTCGGGACTGTTCCGCTCTCCAGCCGCGGAGCAGAGCCTGGTGCAGAGGTGTCCCAGCCTCTCACTTCTCTGGGCTCCCGCGTCGCGACAATGACATTTCCATTGCTTGGCTCAGCTTCAAATCCCTGGAGAAGGGGAGAGGTCGCGCCGTCACCGTCCTGTCGCCGCCAACGTGTCACCGCAAGCAGCCCCACACATCCCTGCGGCAGGACCCCCCTCCCCAGCCTCCTGGGAATAAAAACTCGAGAATAAACCCTCCCGCTGCCACCGGAGCCCCTTTATCTCCAACTGCTCTTTACCTGCCCGGTCCCCGAGTTACCTTCGGGGCCGCGCAGCCCCGGGTGGGTGTCGGGTCGCCGTGCCCCGAAGTGCCGATGCCCGGCTGCCCGCGGCTCCGGGCTGCATTCCCGACAGGGAAAGGCGGCGGAGCAGCCGCCGTGCCGCCCCGCCGGGCTCTCGGTGCGCGGCCGCACGGAGGAGCTGCTGCGGGAGGCTCCGCGCAGCCCCGTTCCCAGGGGTGCCGGGGCTCCGGGTGTGCGTCCCCCTTGTCACCTTGTCCGTCTATCCCTCCCTGTCCCCGTGTCCCACAGGTTGCCTGTGCAAGACGGCGGCTGCCTGCAGCCCTCGTTGCTGCTTGTCCTTCTGTCCCCCCTCCCCGAGGCTGGCTGTCCCCTGTCTGTCCTGCTCTGGGCTGGCTGTTCTCTATCCGTCTGTCTGTCCCGCACTGGGATGGCTGTCCCTCTTCTACCCTTGGGGCTGGCTGTCTCTCGTCCGTCTGTCTTCACCCGGTGCTGGCTGTCCCCTGTCTGTCTGCCTGTTCCCCCGGGGCCGGCTGTCCCCTTTCCCTCGTCGGAGCTGGCTGTCCCCTGTCCGTTTGTCCCCCTCCGGGCTGGTTGTCCCCAGTCCGTCTGCCTGTCCCGCCGCGGTCTGGCTGTCCCCTGTCCGCCTGTCGGTCTCCCGGGACTGTCTGACCCCTGTGTCCTGCTCTTCCCGGTCAGTTCCCGGCCCCGCTTCCCGGCCGGTCCCGGTGGTCCATCGTCACCCCCAAGCCCCACGTGCCCCCCCCCGCCCGCATCTGTTACACCGCGCGTGGCCACGCCCACCTCTCCTCCCATTGGCTGTCAGCTCATCAGATGGGCGTGGTTAGGGGAGCCGCGCCTCTGCCGCTCATTCCCATTGGCCGCGCCCACGTGGGACGGGGATCCCCGCGCGCGGGGGGTGCCCCCGCTGGGGTCCGCAGGGTCCTTGTGCCCTCCCCCGCGGGGACCCACCCACGTCCCGTGTCCCCGTGTCACCCGGTGCCGGGGATTCCCGAGCAGGACCGGCTCGTCCCCCTGGTCTCAGCGCCTCTGTGCCCCTCCCCGGGGGACCCCCAAAGGGAATCCCAAAGTTATAGGGCAGCAGTGGGGGCGCGATGGGGCAGCGATGGGGAGCAGGGTAGAAATACAGCTGGGGCGACCTCCACCAGTGGCACCTCATGGCTTTGATGTCATCCCCAGGCTCCCGCGGCCCCTGGGCTCCAAGGACACTCTCCGGGTTCCAAGGACATCCCTCGGGCTCCAGCGACCCCCAGGGTTCCAAGGACACGCCAGCGTTCCAATGACACCTCCAGAAGACCCTCAGGCAGGGGCAGGAGGGACGAACCTTTCTGCGTCCTTACTGTCAAAATCAATGCCAGCTCCCAGCCTGGCCGTGCCCAGGGCCCATGGCACAAAGCTGGGGGTAGACTGTGGGGTTCACCTTCTTAGGGGGTAGAAATGGGGGTCCCAGCCTGGCCTGATCCCTTCAAATCAGAGTAAGAACTCTTGGTGGGGTGACTGAAACAGGAGCTGGGTAGGGTGTGCACTGAGTTAATAATCCCTTTAAAGGAAGTCTCTGTGAGTGCTGTGTGAGACCAGTGTGGTGGTCCCCAGTGACACCCACAGCACAGGGACCCCAGGGGTTCCCCAGTGGGACTCCCACAGTCCTGCTGGGCTGGACTGCAAGGGCAGGCTCGTCCTGAGCAGCTGATTCTTTGCCCACCATCTCCAGCTGGAACCTTCTCCCAGGGCAATGTGGAGTTGCTGAGCCCCATTTTGGGGAGCCAGGCGTGGGCTGGGACGGGCAGCAGGGGCAGGTCAGGTCTCGTCTCTCCCACCCTGTCCTGGCATTCCCGGCCGCTCCAACCGCCCTTCCCGCCGGCCAGGCAAGCTGGGACGCGACAGAGTGTTGGATCCCATCCATTAGAGTAATAACCTGGCCAGCCCCAGCCTGCTGGGATCAGCCTCTGGGGGGCTGTGGTGGCCACAATGGGCTGGGGTCCCGATTCAGGGACCCCTCAAGAAAAGGATTTTATTGCTTCTCCATAAAATCATATGGTCTTTACTAATTTTCAGACCTGTACTAAAGTTGTATTTTATATTAATTTTTGATTTTAGCTTGTAGCCAAGTTTGTCAATTATCTTAACCACACGTAGCTTTAAACAAAGAGGAATCTAACCCTGTAGCTGTAAGATGGACTTTAAGAAATAAACCAAAAACCTTGTTTAGATTAGAAACTGAGCTGTAAGAAGTAAATCAGTCCCCTCTCCCTGCCCCAGCAGCCAAGTGGGACCCAGGTGACACACACAGTGACAGTCCCAGGGCCCCATCCAGCACCCAGGGGATTGTGCTGGGGAGCCCAGAGTGGGGCTGTGTGTGGGGCAGCTTGGCAGGGACGGTTTTACCAAATCTTTGGATATTTATTTGCCAGCCTTACAGGCTCAGTCCCACAGGGAATTAATCCCTGGCCACAGAGGGGATTACTGCAGTCCCAGGGCCGCTTTAGCTCCAGAAAGCGGATTAACAGAAGGGCAGGGAACGTGGGGACGGGCAGTGGGAGCCCCAGAACACCTCTGGGCTCTGGGGGGGACACGTGGGCAATCCTGGGGGCAGGAACCTGGCTGGGTGCAGACAGGGACAGGGCAGCTCAGGGTTGGGTGCTGCCCGTGGACACAGCTCCTCACAGCCCCCCATGGAGATGCCAGATCTCTTATGGGGTCACTGGGAACACTGGTTTTACACTGGAAGCACTGGGAACTGTGGTTTTACACGGAGTTGTGGTTTTGCACTGGTGGGTCTGCGAGCTGTGATTTGCCCTGGGAACTGTGGCTTCACACTGGTGGGACTGGGAGTTTTGTCTTGTCCTGATGCCATTGGGAGCTGTGATGGTGCACTGGGGGCACTGGGAGCCGTGGTTTGGATTGGTGTCACTGGGAGCTGTAGTCCACGTGCACGGGTAGCACTGGGAGCTGTAGTGCAGAGTTCACTGGGGCGTGCTGGGAGCTGTGACCTGGGCACTGGTGAGTGCAGGGAGCGACTGGGGGAGCTGTTGCTGGGATCTGGGGGGGTGCACAGAGGGAAACTTGGAGCTGCGGGAGCCCTGAGGGCTTGGGAGGGGCACAGATAGTGCAGGGAGAGCTCTTGGGAGCACTGGGGGCTGCGGGGTTGAGGGCACTGGGAACTGGGGTGGAGCTGGAGGGCACTGGGAGCTGGGAGGAGCACTAGGAGCTGGGGAACTACTGGGAGCTGCGATGATAACTGGGGGCGCTGGGGGGAGCACTGGGAGCTGCAGGAAGGGCTCTGGGAGAAGGGCACTGGGAAGCACTGGGATGTGTAGTTCAGCTGCGCATACTGGGAGATGTGGTCCGAGGACACAGCGCATACTGGGAGGTGTGGTCCCATCCTAAGGCCATGCTGGGAGTTGTGGTTCCCCAGCCCCGGGCGCTGCTGGAAGTTGTAGTTCTGCAATGGGGGATGCAGATCCCCGTCCCCCCGTGTGCCCAGTGGCTCCCGTGGGTGTCACCCCTGCACTGACTTCTCGGTCGCACATCCCCGGTGCCACCTCAGCTCTGCCTGCCCCAGCCCCCTGAAGGGGGAACGGGGACCCTCAGAAGGGTGGGCATGGGGCAACATCAGCCCCAGGGGCACACTTGGGCAGCTCCTGGGAGAGGAACTGGGGGGTTTCATCCCTGAGCAGCCCCGGGGGGAACTGGAGGTGAGGTGGGGAATTAGGAGCCTCGTTTCTCCTCTTTCTGTGCTGTGTTTGCTGATGTGGTGCTGGTGTCTGGGCAGTGGGAGAGGAGCAAGGGAAGGAGGAAGGAGCGAGTTAGGGGGGACAGATGCTGACCTCATGTCTCTGCCCAGGCTCGGCAGTGGCAGCATGGGGGGGCTGCTGGCACTGCCCCAGGGGAAGGGACCTCACCATGTCGGCTGCACGGATGTCATGGTGGGCCACACGCGGCAGGTACGGGGGACAGGGATGGGGATTGGAACAGGGATCAGATGGGAATAGGGACAGAATTTCGTGCACAGCAGATTTTGCTGGGGGCACGGCCACCACACACTGTGCTGTCCCCAGTGTGTTTCCCTTCCCCTCTCTCCCCCAGGGACTCTTCCTCCGCCTGTTCTACCCCTCCCTGCCCCGGGCAGGGGCCACGGAGCCGCTCTGGATCCCGCGCTCCGAGTACTGTGCCGGGCTGGCTGACTCCGCCCTCCGGCGCCGCTGGTGCTCAGCCCTGCTCAGCATCGCCATCGGTGAGGGGGGTCATCCTCCACCCTGGGTGCTCCCCTGTCCTTAGGGACCCTCTCCCGATGGGGGTTCCTTGGAGACCCTCTCCCTGAGCAGAGCTGAGTCCCTGGAGCAGCAGGGACCTGCTGCAGCAACAACACCCACTGCCTGTGTCCCCCTGTTTTCTGGGGGTTTCTCCTCCCCACAGGCTCCTGCAGAGTTCCAGTCAGCTGGAATGGGCCTTTCAAGCCCCACAGCAGTGGGTACCCCCTGATCATCTTCTCCCATGGCCTGGGAGCCTTTCGGTAGGATGAGCCCCAAGCAGGGCTGTGAGTGCTGAGCCCTTTCCCAGGGCTGGGATAGGGATGTCGGTGTCAAGAGCCACCTGTGGCCCTGCTTGGACCTGCCCTGACCCTCCTGGTCTCCCTTGCAGGACCCTGTACTCCTCTATCTGCACAGAACTGGCGTCCTGGGGCTTCGTGGTGGCAGCTCTGGAGCACAGGTTGGTGCCCTGGTCTCCATCAAATTTAGCTGCCATGCTGAGGCCAGCAGAACATAGTGCTCCAGGGAGCTGCTGGTGCCTCCCGGACATGGCCACATTCCCTCCTGGCACTGCAGGGACCATTCTGCTGCCACCACCTATTTCTGCACAGCAGAGGCTGGGAGGGAGGAGTGGATCCCCTTCCAACAGGTGCCACAAGGGCAGAAGGAGTTTTATTTCCGGAACAAGCAGGTACCAAGGTGGGGAAATTCAGGGTGTTTGCTGTAGTTCAGGGAAAGCCCTGTCAGGTCCAAGAGCTGGAGGGACAAGTGTGGGTAGGCACTGTGGGGAAGATCTGATCCCAAATTTGTGGGTGGAGCAGCTGGGCTAACCAGGGGAGGGATGGCTCTGGCTCCCAGGTTCATCAGAGAGCAGAGGAATGTGTGCAGGCGCTCTGGCTCTTCAAGGACATCACCAGTGGAAAATCTGTCCCAAACATCCTTCACCAGGACTTGGATCTCTCTATGCTCAAGGTATCTGGGTCTGTCTGTGAAGGACTTGCTGGGGAATTGGGTGGGGATGGGGAGTCCAGATTTCCTTTGGCAGCAGGATCAGTCCTTGCTACCTGAGACTTTTTCTCCTGGGACAAGCAGGGTCTGTGCAGAGCCACAGCTTTCCTCATCTTCTTGGAGCCACTCTTCCCCTTTCTTCCTCTGGATTCTGGGAAGCCAAGTCCCATCACACCAGCAGTGAAAATGAGACACGGTGTCTTCCCTACTTGGAGTGGGATTTTTCTGATCTTCCCTTGGCTTTTTCTTCCCTAATCAGGGACCTCCTGCAGTGAGGCTTGGGCACAGCTTTTCTCCTTTTTGCAGGGCAACATTGATCTGACCAAAGTGGCTGTCATGGGCCATTCCTTTGGCGGGGTGACAGCGGTGCTGGCCTTGGTGAAAGAGCCCAGCTTCAGGTAAGCCACAGCAAGGACAAGGTGTGTGTGGAAGCTCGAGGGACATGTGGCTCATCCTGGTGGCAAGGAAAGCCATGGTGGGTGTCCATCCTGCTGCAGGTGTGCAGTGGCTCTCGATGCCTGGATGTTCCCCCTGGAGAACATGCTGTACCCAGAGGTGCCCAAGCCTGTGCTTTTCATCAACACCGAGAAGTTCCAGACTCCAGAAAGTGTTGCCAAAATGAAGAGGTTGAGCTCCAGGAACAGCCAGACCAAGATTATAACCGTGCTGTGAGTTGGGGCCAGGGCACCCACCTGTTCAAGGGAGCACCTATAGGCTGTGTCCCAGCAGGAGAACCTCTCCCCAGCTCCCACTGAAGCACAGCCCTTCCCTGTGCAGGGGAACTGTGCATGAGAGCCAGACCGACTTCGCCTTTCTCCCTGGGAAGCTCATCAGCCGCATCTTCGGCACGAGGGGGACCCTGGACCCCAACAAGGGTCTGGCCATCACCAGCCGGGCAGCTCTGGCCTTCCTGCAGAGGCATCTCAGTACGGGTGGAGGGCACATTGTCTGAGGGCTCGGGAGGGCAGGAGAGGTCCCCAGCTTGTGGGGGGCTGTGGAGCGGCTGCTGCCTCCCTGGGCTTGGGATTGGTGATTCCCAAAGCAAAGGGGTCTTGTGGCTGCTCCTTGGTGACACTTGGAGTCAGGCTGTAGTAACCCCCTCACCATCTGTTCCCTGTGCAGACCTGGAAGAGGAGTTTGAGCAGTGGAACGACCTCCTTGAAGGCGTGGGAGACTCAGTTGTTCCAGAAGCACCGTTCTGCCAGTCCAACCTGTAGCTGCTCCGAGGCTGGAGTTCTCTCCTTCTTGCCCAAAATGATCCGTAAAGGAGCCAGGAAGGGCAGGAGGACCCATTGGGAGAGCAGGACCTGGAGACTGTCCTTGTAGGACATCTGGTGACTGAGGTGCTCAGGGAATGTGCTGGGAGAGCCCTCCCTGCTCATGTGCCTTCAGTGGGGGCTGTGGGCTGTTTTATTATTCCCTTATGAATAAAATCCACAGGGATAAAGATTGTGGAAAAACTGGACTCAGATTTTTAACAATGTTTTTATTTCATTCCAGAATTCTGTCAGTTTTGGGATTCTCTCCCAGTCTGGGGTCCTGCACCCCAACTACCCCCATTTTGGGGAGACTCCCTCATTAGCAGCCCCCATTAAGGAGGCTGGGAGGGAGGGGTATATTGGGGGAAAGGGGGGCTGGATCCCCCATTCCCCCTCCCCCCCAAACCAATGTGGTTCAGACTCATTTCACAGAAATTTGGGGGCAATTTCATTGAAATCAGGAAAAACTGACACGGGGAGGGGAACCCCCAATATGGGGGAGGCCCCACTCCTATGACATCACTCAGTGGTGGTGGTGGGGCGGCGGGACCCCCGGCGGCTCCTCAGGAGTAGGCGGAGCTGTGGGGGAGAGAGAGGTCAGAGGGGTCCCCCAAATCCCAGGGTTTGACCCCAGAATACAGGGGTGTCACCCAAAGGTCCTGGAGTGGCACCCCACAGTTTCAGGAGTTGTGAAAATGGGGAGGGTAAAGCAGTAGAATTTTGGGGCACAACAGCAGGATTTGGGGTAAAACAGTGAGATTTTAGGGTTCCAGGGGTGATTTGGGGCATCTCCTCCACAGCAGCAGGAGGCTTTGGGTGCAGAGGGACACTGGGGGGGTTGCTGGGTGCAGTGGGGGGTTCCAGGGGTCTCACCTGGTCTCCGGGGGGCCCAGGGGGCAGCAGCCCTTGGGGCAGGTCATGCTCCAGGTTTCGGGCCCCGGGGTCAGCCCCCCAGGCCAGGAGCAGCCTCACAAGGGGCTCCTGGCTGGGGGTCCCGGGCAGTGCTGCTGCCATGTGCAGAGGGGTGTTCCCGTGGGCCTGGTGGGACATGAGAGGCTCAGGGCACCTCCAAATCATCCCCCAGCCCCCCAAGAAGTATCTCAGAGATCCCTGAGATCTGACACCCCCAGGGCCCTTTTGATCCAGCTGAACAACCCCCAGAACCCCTGCAAAGTCCCCTCCACCCACCAAGAGCTATGGAAAGGGCCCATTGCTGGGGTGGTTGCTATGGGGGGGCTGTTGCTGGGGTGGTTGCAGAGCTCCACAGACCCCTCCAATCACTCCCCCAGTCCCTGTCTAAACCCTGGAGGGACCCCAGAGCTCCCCATACACCTCCGATAGCCCTGCTTAGAGCACCTC
The DNA here is from genome assembly GCF_047495875.1 of Pithys albifrons albifrons. Classification (NCBI taxonomy): domain Eukaryota; kingdom Metazoa; phylum Chordata; class Aves; order Passeriformes; family Thamnophilidae; genus Pithys; species Pithys albifrons. Next base: position 4,415,994 of record NC_092481.1, read on the forward strand.
AGAGCTCCTCCCAGCCCTCCAAACCCCTCAAACCTTCATATTGACAAGGCGTGGGGCAGCGCCAGGCTGGCGCAGCAGAAGGTGGGCCAGGACCAGGTTGCCCCCTCTCACGGCCATGTGCAGCGCAGTCAGGCTGCTCTTGGTGTCCTGGGAGGCAGACAGGGGTCATGGGGGAGTCCCACAGGGAGTCCCACCCAGCCCACAACTTCCCTCTGACCCCCTCAAAGGGGCTTCAAGAGATGTGGGAGCTCAGACCTACCCAGCCCATGGGGGACACAGGGCTACCCCTGGTGTTGGGAAGGGATCCCAGCCCACCCCAAAGGGACCCCAAGGGTTGCTGGTGGCCGTGAGCTCAGGTCTACCCAGCCCACGGGGACAGGTGGGACACAGCAGTCTGGGGGTGCACCCAGGGGGTCTGAGGGACACCTGGGGATGTCCATACCTGGCTGCTGCTGTCTGCCCCCATCTGCAGCAGCAGTTCCACGCAGCGGAGCCGATCCTGGGGGGTGGGAGTGGGAGACCCTCCCCCAGAGCCCCCTGCGGGGGTTGTCCCCCCATGCAGTGTGGCATTGTGGGCTAGGACAGCGCAGTGCAGGGGGGTCTGGCCTGGAGAGGAGGGAACAGATGGAGTCAGGATGGGCACCCCCACCGAACAGGGGGTTTGAGTTAAAACCTTGGCAAAATGCCAAATATAAACCAAAGCAATAAAGCTTTTTTTTCTTGCTCTCATTGAGAAAAGGGAGGAAAAAACCTGGAAAACTTTATCTTTAAACAAACAAACCTTTTACTTTTTTACTCAACTGAAAACTGAACTTTTCTGAATACAAATCTTACTATTCTGGCTACAAAGTACTTTAAAAGAACTCAATCTCTTAAGGAACAGACTAAAGCAGACAGAAAACTAACAATAAACATTTTATTTCTTCAGATGACTATAACATGGCAGTGAGGCAGCAGTGAGGCTTAATCTCAGCAGAGCAGCAGCAGCACATCTTTCTAGGGCTGCAGAGATGAGCAAAAGAGACAGAAGCTTCTCTTTTTTCTTTTTTTATATTTCAGATGTTGAGTAAAAAAGTAAAAGAATTGTTTGTTATATCTAATTTTTAAAAGTGTGTGTTACATTCTAGTTTTAATTTTTTCTAGGTAAATACATAACCCAGTTTCTGTTTCAAGTTTAAGTTTTCCAGCTTTTTTTCTCCCTTTTCTCAGTGAGAGAAATCAAAAATAGCTTTATTGCTTTGGTTTATACTTGGCATTTTGCCAAGGTTTTTTTAAGTCAAAACACAGTGGACCCCTGGAATTGGGAGCCCTGCCAGAGACCCCCAAAGTACAGATACACATGCCCAGACCCTCCCCAACAACTGGGACCCCCAAACGGGCATGCCTCCATCAGGAACCCCCCATAAGAAGTACTAAAAAACCAGAGATTCCCAAAGACCCTCTCAAACCAGGGACCCCCAACCTCCCATAGCGAGGACCCCTCAAGTGGGACCTTCCCAAGACACCCTGAAATTGGTGACTCCTCCGATGCCCCAAATCTGGGGCCCCTCAGCCCTTTTCAAGTGGGGACCCCTCATCTGAATCCCCCAATCTCCCAGAAACAAGGACTCCCCAAGAATCCCCCACAACCCAAATGCAGGGGCCCACCCTGAGCCCCCCAGATTTACTGACCCTCAAAGTTTCTGGCCTCCACATTGACAGGGACTCCAGAGGACATCATGGCCTGGAAAGGCAGAGGGAGAGATTTGGGGTCACTTGAGATGCTTCTGGGGCAGTTTTGGGGTCTCTCAGACACCTGGGACCATTTTGGGAGGGTTTTGAGCTCCCCAATGAGGAGGTATTGAATGCCTCCCAGGGCAAGTTTTGGGTGCCCCCAGGTCCCCTTTGGGAGGATTCTGGGGTCCCCTCTGGTTGCCCAAGTCCTGCAGGGATTGGGTTTACACCTGGAGGATTTGGGGGAGCACAAAGGGGCTTGGGGTTGCACCTGCAGGATTTGGGGTCTCACATGTAGGATTTGGGGGTTGGGGTCTCACCTGGAGGATTTTGGGGTGCTCAGGGAGGGGTTTGGGGTCTCACCTGTAGAATTTGGGGGTTGGGGTATCACCTGGAGGATTTTGGGGTGCTCAGGGAGAATTTTGGGGTCTCGCCTCTAGGATTTGGAGGTTGGGGTCTCATCTGGAGGATCTTGGGGTGCTCAAGGAGGGGTTTGGGGTCTCATCTGTAGAATCTGGGGATTGGGGTCTCACCTGGAAGATTTTGGGGTGCCCATAGGCTGCAGCCAGGTGCAGGGCCGTGCGGCCCCCATGGTCAGCAGCGTTGGGATCGGCCCCCAGGACCAGCAGGTCCCGCACGATTCCTGAGGCTGCGGCTGTGGCTGCCACCAGCAGCGGGGTCTGAGGGGGCAGAAGGAGGGGTCATGGGGATCTGAGGGAGTCTGGGAGGGTTTCAGGGGGTCTAGACAGGGAAGAGGAGTCTGGAGGTTCTCATGGGGAAAAAGGAGAGTCAGTGGGCTCTGGGGGAATTAGGGGTGGTTGGAGGCACCAGGCACCCCTGACCCCCAAATAATTTCCCTGGTGCCCTGTTACTGTTCTGCTCCCCCTTATCACCCCCTCATCAATTATCTGTTATTAATTGTCCCTTCAATAGCCCTTTAGTGGCGTCTAATTAATTCCATTATTAGTTATCCCTTTATCCCCCCATCACTCACCCCCATTATTAGGCTGTGACAGAACGCTGTGATTAATTGCCCCAGAATCAACAACCCTCCCCATCATTAATTACCCCCATAAACCTCTGATCACCCCCTTATTGCCCTTTTACCCCCCATCACGCCCTTACTGCCCCACCAGGCCCCACTCACTGCCCCCATAACCCTTTCTTTACTCACTGTGCTGCCCCCTCACCTTTCCCAGGTGCTCCCGCACCTCGAGACCCCCCAGGTCCCGCAGAGCTTCGGCCGTAGCCCGGGCGGGCGCCCGCAGCCCCCCGGCACAGAGCACGTGCAGCAGCCTGGGGGTGGAGGGGGATTTAGAGGGGACCCCCTTGCCCCCCAGAACCCAGACACCCTTCCCAGAGCCCCAAAACTGCCTTTGGGGGCTTCCCAGCACCCCTCTTGACCCACTGGCTCCACCATTGACCCTTCCCATTGCTCACCTACCGATGTCCCTCCTATTTACCCCCATTCACCCCTCCCCATTGACCCCACATTCACTCCATTTTCCCCCCCAAGGGCCCCATTGACCCCCACAATGGCTTCCCCATTCTTCCCCCCACTTGCCCCCTCAGTGACTCCCCCATTTGCCCCCCCACTGCCCTCCCCCCTCTGCCTGAAATAACCTCCATGAATCTCCCCATTGCCCCCCACTGACTCCTCCACACCCCCTGTGACCCCCTGTACCCTCTCATGGCCTCCCCCTTACGTGTCCCCCTCCTCGTCCTGCCGCAGCAGCTCCCGGGGGTCTCGGCCCCCCAGCGCGGCACGGGCGGCCGCCAGTTCCTGGGGGTCAGGCTCAGGCTCTGGGGTCTCTCTCCACACCAGGGGACCCCCAAATTCTGCCCCCAGCACAGGTTGGTGTGGCCAGGCAGTGCTGGGGAGAGCAGCGACCTTGGGGAAGGGAGCAGGGATCAAAGTGAGGGGTCCTGGTCCCAGTTACCCCTCAGGGCTCCAGATGCCCCCCCAAATCCTGCCCCAGTGATCTTCCCTTCCCCCCCCCCACATATCCCTCCTTTTGCCACCCCCATTGCCACACCATTGCCCCCATTTTCCCCATCTCCCCCCATTGTTCCCCATTTTCCCCATTCGCCCTCATTTTGCCCCATTGCCACCCTTTGCCACCCATTCCCCCAACTGCACTCAATTCTCTCCACATTGCCCCCCATTTCCCCCCATTGCCCCCCATTTAACCCACAGTTGTGCCTCCCATTGGTCCCTCTGACATGCCCCTCACCTGAAACCCCCCCAGACCGTGGGTCCCTCCCCCATGAGTCCCCCCTGCGCCGCTGTGGGGGGACACAGAGGGGACCCCACAAGGGGTGGGGGACGCTGAAGGGGCCCTGGGCCAGGGGGCACCTGTGGGAAGATCAGGTGTGAGGCGAGGGGACATGGTGGGAGTTGATTGAAATGGACTAGGGGGAACATAGGGGGGAATTGGGAAGGTTTGGGGAGGGAGTTTGGGAGGGCAATGCAGGGGACATGGGGAGGAGTTGGGAGGCACAGAGGGCTTTGGGGGACACTGGGGGGGTCAGAAGTCACTCACCATCCGCGGGGCTCGGGGGGGGCACAGCCAAAGCCTGTGGGGAGGAGGGGACATGAGGGGTTCAGCGAGGATAGTGGGGTGTCTGGGCGGTGTCACCTGGGGGGTCGGGGGCGTCACTCACCGGGGGTCTCGCCCCTTCCCCGCTCTGCTGCCGCCGCAGCTCCTTCAGCAGCTGCTTCACCGTCTGGGGGGGCGCGGAGCGGTGGTGGCCTGAGAGGGGGCAAAGGGGGAATTTGGAGGTCACTGGGGTGCCCAGGGGACCCTTAAAGCTCCTGGGACCTCCCCTGAACTCCTCAGACCCCTCCAAACCCCCAGGACCCTTCAGACCCCCGAGTGCCCCTCTCCAGACATCTGGGGGTACTCCCTGAATTCCTGGACTCCCAAACTCCCCGTGTTCCACTGAGCTCTTGGGCCACCCCTCCCCAAACTCCCTGGACCCCTTAAACCCCTAGGGCGCCCGCTAGGAGGCGGGAATCCCCGCCTTGGTGACGTCACGGGGATTCCCATGCGTCATTCCCGCCCCCGCTTGCCCCGCCCCCCCGGGATCCCCCCCACCCACGAGGGGAGAATCCGGCGGAGGGGACACGGGAATTCCGACCCCCATCCTTAAAAGGGCACTATGTATGTGCGTCCCCCCTTTCTCAGTCTCCTAAAGGGCCAGCATCCCCTTCCTCGGTCTCTTAAAGGGCCAGTGTCCGCTAAAAGCGAGTCTTAAAGGGCCAGTGACCCCATAAGCGAGTCTTAAAGGGCCCATGTTCTCCCTAAAAGTAGATCTTAAAGGGCCAGTGACCGCTAAAAGAGGGCCTTAAAGGGCCAGTGTCTCCTTCCAGCTGTCTTAAAGAACCAGCACCCCCTCCCAGAGGTCTTAAAGGGCCAGGGCTCTCTAAAAGTGGGTCTTAAAGGGCCCGCGCCTTACCCTGCTGCCGTCTTACCTCTCTGGGGCCGCATGCCGCGGGGTCCCGGGAGCAAATGGGGCCGGGGCGGGCTCGGGGACCGTTTTGGGGGGCGGGGGGGAGGCCCCGCCCCGGAGGGAAACGCCACCAGAACGCCACCGCTGTCACTGTTGCGATGGGTGACACGGAGGGGGGAGGGCGGAGCCTCGGGGGACCCGTGGGATGAATCGAGGAGGGGCCGGGGGCACCCCTGTGGGGGCGGGAGGGAAAAAGCGCTTTTGTCATTAGTCCCTGCTGTTAAACGACTCACAGGTGAAGCCCATCGGTAACCAACACAGTCCTCTGCCCCGGAGCCAACCACATGCTGGCCCTAAACCCAGCAGATGGATAAAGAACAAGTAGGAAAGAAAGTTAAAATTAGAGAGTCTGATCAAACTAGACATGGAAGGGAACTTAAAAATGCAAAGACGAGCAGGACAGTCGGAGGAGAACTAAAATCAGGGATAGCAAGCTACAGTAGCAGTGTATATATATAAACAAAATCTTAAAGCCCAGGGACTGAGGAAAAGAGACAGCAAACTAGATAAAAGTAGATAGAAAATCCAAATTTTTAAAGCTAAGGAACTAAGAGGGGAATTAATTTAAAAATATCGACAACAAATTAAGATAAAGGCAGACAGAAACTAAAAAACACAAAAAAACCCACCTTAAATCTGATACATGATAGGGAACCTTCAGAAATTTAGCTTGTGAAAGTGAAAATATAAATGTGCACCTGCTGATTTGCATGTGTGTCTTCGCAATCAGAAGGGAATCTCTGAACCAGCTCAGAAAATGGACGGATGTGAACAGTGTGTGCCTCTGCCTTCATATGCCTGCAAACACAGTTCTCTGAATTTGGTCGTTCTAAAGACAAAATTGAGTAGTACAGATGTCCAGATTTCTCATTATTGCAGTTTATTGTATGTGATCCTAATTCACTACTGGAAGAAAACTCTAGGAGTGAGTCCACGTTACCCTGAAAGCCCATAGGACACAGCACTGATGTTTGTGCCTCTAATTATCTAGATGGCCATTGTGGGTCAGACAAATACAGTAGAAAATAAAAATCAATTGTACACACAAAGTGCCCATTATTGATGAACAGGAATAAAAAGGCCATGATCTTCAGAGAATATTTCCATGATTGAGTGGTTAATGATTACTGTGATGTTTGACCCTAATGTAAGAAAACACAATATAGTCATTGAAACTTTGGGGGATGCTTTGCAGCGAACCTGCTTGTCAAGTTGCCATTTGATTTCAGTACCATTTTGAATGAGGTAATCCCAGAATGTTGTGTGCAGATCATTAAATGTTTGCCTTAACATTTAGCTTTTACAGACCAGGTGAATCTCCAGCCACAGTAGTTCAGTCTCACTGGATGCTCAGGGTTTTCAAACAAAGCTTCAGCATCTGTGCAGGAGCTGGTGGGGGGCTGTCTGTGGAGCACTTCAGCAGATTTACCCAGTTTTTTACCAATAACAGAAAAATGTTTTGAAGCATACTTTAAGTACTCCTTGGAAGAGACACAGGTTTAGAATCCTGCCTTAAGGACTTCACAGAAAAGGCTGGCTGTAAACTGCCAGTTTGCCAAAATGATTGAGTATTCCAGGCAAGCTCTCATTTAGCTATGAAATCGGACACGACCTATTGACTGATGCTCAGCAGCAAAATTAAAAGATAATGATTAGCTTTTTAGAGTGCTCAGCAGAGGAAGTTTACTCATCCTTTACAGGGCATTTGAATCAGGAATACATACTTTTGCAGAGCACTGGTGAGAATGACCTAAAAGGACTGAATCCTAGAATGTGAAGACAGGCGCTGTCTATGAAGAGACTTTGCAGGTGCCCAAGTACTGCCATTGTTTTGGTTTTATATCAGGAGCAAGGCTGTTGCAGAGCAGACTGTCTGCAGAGATTTACAGTGATAATGTTTGGGAGGATTTATCTTCTTTGCTTTTGCACAGGCAAGCCCCACATTTGCTGCTACTGAGATTCATCAACAAAAACTTAGTCTGAAAGTTTTCTTCATCCTGATTTTCTGAGGCTGAGACTGTTCTTAAAACTTGGAAGGTGCTGGAGAGGCAAACGGGAAGAAAATCTCCAAGGACTTAAAGCTGCAGAGTTTTCATTTCTAGCCTTTTTAAAAAATGAGAATCTTTCACCGTTCATTGTTAAATTGTGCTGAACAATAGATTGATTTTCTCCTCCCTCCAACTCCAGCAAATATAAATTCCATGTACAAGCTCATGCTCTGTCTCTTGCTCCTGGAGGAAAATGAACTGCCAATAATGTGAAACTTCCTCACATGGTTGGAAGATGGCAGGGGTTGTTTACTGGACGTCGCAGATGTTTAGTTTTACACACTTTTGTAAAGAAAGGTATGTTTTCTTTTTAATTTGACATTTATTTTTAGTTTGCTTCTCTTTAAAAATGTCTAACTTGCCTCTTTGTATACTGACTTGCAAGAGTATTTTCATGTTTAGAAGGCTACTTTTAATAAAGTTCCCTCTCTCTAATCATCAACACTGCAGCCATAAGACTTCAACTTCCTTTGGATTCCTTAACACTCCTGTTTTACAGGGTGACTATTAATCCCATTTGAACAGAAAATGCTGCAGTAAACCACCTTTATCCTAAAAAAATACTGAAAAAAATACTGTTCTCTTTTTTAGTACAACTGAAATCTATTGAATTGTACTGTACATACAATGAAAAGGTAAATCTGCAGGTGTGCTGCTTATCCCCAGACATAAAAGAACCCTGTTTTAGTGCATACAATAACCTAAACACTGAAAAGGAATTTAAAGTCTTGTCCATAATGTAGTGTTCTGTAGCAGAGAAAGAAAGAAACATAGGAAAGAAAGGTGAGATGTGTCACTAAACAAAGTTATTGTCAGCTTTCCTGTTCAGAAGACAATCATTTATTTAGGAAAATACTGGTAAAGAATTTTTGTGAAAATCATTTATTTTTCAAAGAATTGTGGCCAAAGACAGTGATGCTTGACACTCAGGCCCTCTATTCACTATTTCAAATGCAGATGTCATTGATCAGAGGGAACAAGACCAATTATGGTGATTCTAATTATATCTCATCAGCATCCACAAAGAAAGAGCAAATGTCTGAGCAAAATTATATGCTTAAATATATTTTAGTCAGATGCTTTATTCCCTCTTGGGTTTCTTTTCACCATCAGACATTACCATAACTTCAGCTGTGAGGTGGGGCTTGGAACATCCAAAAAAATAGGACCAGGAAGTATTCCTGTACCTTCATAAGTGTCCTAAGTATAAACATACTGCTCTCACATTGCTGTCATATGATGGTTCAGATGGATCATTGATGCTCTTATAATCCTGCTACAAGTCAGCTACCTTAGTTTCCACTGTCTGAGGGTGCTTAATACCTCACAGTGATGTGCTTATCGGGTTGTCTTTTAAATATAAAGCAGACACAGGCAGATGATGCAGTTCTACATCTTGTAGATGAGAGAAAATAATACCAAGATTATCAATGAGCAGTCAGTCAGGTTGCCATGGTTACAATGTAAGCTATGATAATTTTTCCCAGTGTTGCTTTTTTCACAATGCACTAAGGAAGGAATGCAGTTTTTACCACATTTTATACTTTTTTTCCTTTTAGTGTTAAGATGACAGAATAACCATGGGAGACTGGAATTTCCTCGGAGGCATTTTAGAGGAGGTCCACATTCATTCTACTATTATTGGAAAGATCTGGCTAACAATCCTCTTCATATTTCGAATGCTTGTCCTTGGAGTGGCAACAGAGGATGTTTGGAATGATGAACAATCAGAATTTATATGTAACACCGAGCAACCTGGTTGCAGAAATGTGTGCTATGATGAGGCCTTTCCCATCTCTCTCATAAGATACTGGGTCTTGCAAGTTATATTTGTGTCTTCCCCTTCCTTGGTGTACATGGGCCATGCCTTATACAGACTAAGAGCCTTGGAAAAAGAGAGGCAAAAAAAGAAAGCTCAGGTAAGGGTGGAACTCGAAAGCACTGAATTAGAAATGACTGAAAATCGTAAAAGGCTGGAGAGAGAACTAAGGCAGCTGGATCAAAGGAAGTTAAATAAAGCACCCCTGAGAGGCTCTTTGCTCTGCACTTATGTGATACATATTTTCACAAGGTCTGCAATGGAAGTTGGTTTTATGATTGGGCAGTATCTTCTTTATGGCTTTCATCTAGATCCCCTTTATAAATGCCAGAGAGATCCATGTCCAAACACAGTTGACTGCTTTGTATCTAGACCAACAGAAAAGACAGTTTTTATATTATTCATGCAATCAATAGCTACTGTATCATTGCTTTTAAATATCCTGGAAATTATCCACTTAGGATTCAGAAAAATTAAAATGGGACTCTGTGAACAGAATAAAAACAAGGATGACTCTGACAATTTCCATGTAAACACATCTAAGAAATACTCTGTGATACCACAGTCTTCTTTTGGAATATCCACCACCCCTCAGAAAACCTTTCCTTGTGCACTTAGCAGTTACACCTTTTTGATGGAAAAGCAGACTGACAATACTGTCTACCCAGTTCTAAATTCTCCTGCTGTATTTCAGTCTGTTCAAAATAACCGTACAGAGAGCAGCAGAAATTACACCCATTGCAATCAGGAAAATAAATTGCCAAAGAAGAGGCCAACTACAAATGCTTTAGACAATCAGACTCAAAATACCAGCACGAATAATAATGAAGGTTTTCTCAGTGAGCTTGGGACTGAAGCTCATGATGCACAAAAAGAGGCTGAAAAGGAACATTTCCTTGTTACTCAGAATGCAGATTTATCTTCAAATATGTGCTTGAGCAGCTTTGCTGACATGCCATCTCAACCTTCACTGCAACCAGACACAACTTTTTCTACTACCAATTTTAAACGACAGGACGGAACTGGTTCATCTTGGAACTGCTCAACAGTAGTTGAGAGTGCAAGAGCTCCAACAAATTCTCTTCCAAAGAACAGCAACAGAAGACAAAGCAGCTCCAGTGCAAACAAAGCCCAAACTCCTTTCAGTGCTGACATAAAAAATTCAAGCCAACCAGACACTCCTGAGTCTACAGGGGAGGTGAGCTCAGAATCTACCCAAAGCAGGAACTGGAGTAGTCCTAAGCTTTACTCTCTGTCCAGGCAACTGTCACTGTCAAGCAATGCCAGCAGCAGGCGTGCCCCCACTGATCTTCAAATATAGTGGGAGTTCATTATCCCCGTGCTGGGGTAATTACTGACCAGGGAGACATGAGCAAAACCTGTGTGTAAGAGTAGATAAATCATTCAACTTTAGCCAGCTTTTTCACATAGATAGAAAAGTTGTGTAACTGTTTGAATAGTAGCTAAGTAACTTTTAAACAGTCCCTTTACTTCCTTTGCAATGAAAATATGGCGTAGACCTCAGAGTATAAACTTCTACAGTCTTTCCAGCTGAAAAGGAAAACATACATTCTCTATGTCCGCATATTGGGAAAAACCTGGCATAAAATCACAGCTGATATCATTTAAACTGAACAAAAGTAGAAGAAAAAGAATTACAGTCTAACAATATCTTTTACAAAGACCTGTAAATGAAATTAGGCTAAAGGTGGCACTGGTGGACTCAGGAGAACTTACTGGTAAACATGTTTCCTAATCAGTCTGAGAATTCCAGCAGAGTTTTGACAGCAGAATGTCAAACATGTCCCAGGTGGTCAGAGCTGAGATGCATCAGTGCATACAGGTGGTTTTTATACCAGTGGATTTGACTTACTCTGCATGTACTAGAAAAATAATTTATGAGACACAGATCATGGTGTTGCTGCATAATTAAATTCTCAAGGAGCATTGTCGTTGTGCTTACCAGACAGCCCTGCTTCAGACTGGCTGAAAGCTGTACAATATTCAAAAAAAAAAAAGGAGACAGGAAACCTAAAAAGCTCTTTTGGCCCTGTTCATATAAGAATCCCACATTAAAGTACTATTAAAACTATTTACTGTAGATTTCTTTCAGCAGGTGTCCTTTTCACCTCTCACATTGTTCCATGTGTGTACATAAATACAGACCTATGTAATGCTGTTTACAGTGTAAAATTTAATATTGTGTAATATACTGGAATGCGATAAATGTGTAGTGTGATTTCGGCAAGTTAATACTTCTGCTGTGGCTTTAATTCTTGCATTTTTTGACACATAAGATTCTGTGGGTGATAACTGCTAATGCTTGTTCTGTATTTAATGTCTCTGTAATGAAAAGCTTAGTATTTAATGCACTCCACTCCTACTGCCTAAATCATAGTTAGCATTAGATGCTCACATATGGGATATGACATTTGCATTTCTGTTGTTCAAGATGGGTTACAAAAGAATTTGTTTTTCTGCTGCTGAGAAAAGAATTTTATTAACACTTTGTCTGGGTAAGGGTCAACCTCAGTGTCCTCAGTGCCCTCACTCCTCTCAGTGCCCCCAGTCCCCTCAGTGCCCCCAGTCCCCTCAGTGTTCTCAGAGTCCCCTCAATGCTGTCAGAGCCCTCAGTCCCCTCAGAGTGCCCTTGGTCCCCGGTCCCCTCAATCCTCTCAGTGCCCTCATTCCCCTCAGTCCTCTCAGTGCCCTCAGAGTGCCATCGATCCCTACAGTCCTCTCAGTGCCCTCGGTCCCCTCAGTGCGCTTGGTCCTCTCAGGGCCCTCAGGGTCCCCTCAGTCCCCTCATTCTCAGTCCCCTCAGCCCCCTCATTCCCCTCAGCCCCCTCAGTGCTCTCAGTCCCCCATTCCCCTCAGCCCCCTCAGTGCTCTCAGTCCCCCATTCCCCTCAGCCCCCTCAGTCCCCTCAGCACTCTCAGACCCCCCATTCCCCTCAGCCCCCTCAGCGCTGCGCGTGCGCGGGGGCGGCGCCGTCGCTGCGGTAACGGCGGGGACGCGCGACCGCTGTTAAGGCTCAGGGCGCATGCGCGGCGTGCGCAGCGCAGATGGCGCACTACAAGGTAGGAGGAGGTTGCGGTGTGGCCGCTCCGCTCCCCGCGGCGGGGCTGGACACCGGTACCGGCACCGCACCGTGTTCAGCCCCTCCGCGGGGCCGCCGAGCCGCCGGGGTCAGCCGCAGGCGGGGCACGCCGCCGCTCTGACCCGTGTGGGCGTCCTCCCTCAGGCCGTGGAATCCAAGCGGGAGCAGTTCCGCCACTACCTGGAGAAGTCGGGGATGCTGGATTTGCTCACCAAGGGTAAGTGTCATGCCCCACCGGCGGCCCCCGAGGGGCTCTGGGTGTCCCTGGGGGCTCTCTCGGGGCGCTCCTGGGGGGGCTCCTGGTACCTCGGGCTCGCCCCGGCCCGCACAGCTGCCCCTCATCCCTCATCTGGAGAGGGGGAGGCGGCAAAACTCTTTTGGAAACTCTCCTGGCGTGGCCTGAAAATGGAGTCGGGGAGGGTGGAGGGCCCCTGGATGGCGTTAATTCCTCGTGCGGGGTCGGGTGTTGGAGGTGCGTGCGGGACACGAGGCGGTTCCTTTCCCCCTGGGGAGTGTCGGAGACCACTCTCACTCTCTGCTTATTGTGGGCTCTTACTCCACCAGAGTTCTAGAAAGGAAGTGAATGCTCGAGGAGAAATAATAGCAAATGTTATCTTAAGAACCCCTTAATTGTTTAAGGCCCTTTCTTGAGTAGAGCACTTAGTGCCTTTTCTGAAATGAATGGAATTTAAGTTTTGGGAGAGTGAGTGTATGAAAACGAGGGAAATGGTGGTGCTGAAGTTGACACAGGTGACTTGAAATCCTTCTGAAGTCTTTTTGAGAACCTTCCAATGGCAAAAAAAAAAATCTGTTAGTATTTCTGACTGAAAATATGCTGTTTTAAAGAGGGAGCTGCATATCTAGGCTGTGAAGCAAATAAGTGCTGCACTACAAGCCTGGGGTGTGAGTACTGTTTGATTTTTCTAATGAAAGACCGTCCAGTGGAATGGCAAAAGAAGCCTTCCAGGCACTGAAGTATCCCAGTTTTGGTTTTAACTTGAGAAATGCTTGGCTTTGGCTAATCAGGTTGAGCAGCTGCACCTGATACATTGCTAAGCAGTTTGAGCTGTGCAGTTTGAGCAGCTGCACCTGAGACATTGCCCCTGTAGGGGAGTGGTTATGTTGGGAACTTTCTGAGTCTTCCTGTGACTGAGTTCTCAATGGATTTCAGCTGTCAGGGCACTGCTGCTTTTGCCTGACTTTTGTGGCCCGGTCTATAAGGATTCTCAGTGTCACCTACTCTGACAGCAGCCATTTAGTTTTGTAACTAGATGTTCAGTGAAGCTTTGCTTTTATGCTGAAAGTTACAGAGCAGCTGATGTCCTGTGGCTCAAAGATGTAGCTTAGGTGGGAGTAATGATACACAAAGGGAGAGTCTCAGAGTAGTTAGAATTTCAGCCTTGCTGACAAAAGCTAATACTCGGGTTGTATGTGGAATGTGTAAAAATGGTCCAGGCCATTTTGTGTTCCATGCTAGAAATAGGCAAAGACTGGAGTTAGGGAACAAAAAAATTCTATTTAGCTGTTTAGGTGGAATGCTCTATCCCCTCCTGTACAGCACACCTGTTTTTTATGCCAAAGTATGCAGGTGAAAATCTTATATGCAAAAATGTGTTATAAATGTGGCATGCAACTTGTTTGCTTTCTGACAGTTGGTATGTGTTTTAAAAACCTAAGAGCTGCACGAACTTCTTGCATTGTTGAATATTTTCTATTTGCAGTGTTGGTAGCCTTATATGAAGAGCCAGAGAAACCAAATAATGCACTGGAGTATCCTTTTGCTCTGCTGTGCCTTGTTTGTAAACTCCTTCTGTGAAACACAAGCATTGCAGGTGAACTGGAGAGGCTCATTTAGAAGCCTTGCATTGAGAACATGGCTTGTATCAACACTTTTTAGCTAATTATTGCTTTCTTTCAAGCTGAGAGGGTCTGACAGGATGCAGGAAACTGGGCTGGCAGTGCCAGCAATTACAAAGCTGCTTCAGGCCATTACTTGAGTACCTGCAGTGTCTGTGGCTTCTGAAGTTACTTCTTCACATTTCCCCTTTTTGTTTGTTTGGAATTTGTACTGGTGTTTTTGTTTGTGCTTTTTATTTGGGTTTTTATTGTGTGTTTGTTTTGTTTCTTTTAAGGAATATAGCTATGAATTTGAAAAGCTCTTCTGTAACTTCATTCTGTAGGATGGAAAGCACTGTAGTGGTCTCAGTGGTTTGCTGTAATTTTAGTCCTGTGTGCTGCAGTGTTAACTTCAACATAAGTGTCAAAACTAAAATGTGGTTATACTGTATAACTGAAGAAATACTTAACTTCTAAATGTGAGCTTTCTGAAGAATCATCTGGGAGCTTTAGCTCCTGAGAATCCAGAATTAGATGCACTTCGCATGGAAGTGGCAGAGATGAAAGAGAAATACGAAGCTGTGCTGGAAGAAAATAAGAACCTGAAAAACAAGGTAAAAATCTACTTGGTGTCACTCTGTAGTTCCATATTATGCAACAGGAAAAATACTTCAATACTTAAAATACAGCTGATTTTCTTCCACTAGAGTAACTGAGAAAAGTTGCATTGTTTGTCCTCATGGCTGAGAAATGTTGGTAGAATTCATTGTAGTAAAGATTTTTATTTTTTTATGGGACAGTTCATGTAGAATATAGCATATAATAGTGCCAAAATAGAGATTTTATTTATTTAGGGAAAGTCTTATCAAGTCTAATATGCCCTCATTTGATCCTGTCTCTATTGTTTAAGCTGTCTGATATTATGTAGCTCATAATTCCATGAGGGTATTGAAAAACAACCAAGGTAATGTATCCATTATAAAGGCTTTCAAAAGACAAACTGAAGGAGGAATATTCAATATTACTTTGTGTCACTTGACACAGAGTTACACATGGCAGGATGTTACAGGCATTTAGACCCACAGGGAACAATAATTTGTGCTTTTTACCTAAACCAACCCTGATATTTCTCTGTCTGCAAAGGCAGGGGCTACAGGCTGTCTGAAAGAGCTTAATACCTGCAGTAGCTTAAGTGGGTTCACCTGCATTTGTTGGAGGATGGTGGCTGTTATGTGTGAATATAACAGAGTTTTTTACTAGGAGACAACTTTGTTTCATTTTAACCCAGCTGGGAATTTGCAAAGGGGAGGAATATTAACTGAGTAAACCAAACCAGAATATCTCAGAGAGATGGTTGTAATTCTTGAACTGTTTTTGAAGCTTGAGCTTATCTTTAATGTCACTGAGGTCAAGTGAACACCATGTCCTTCCTTGGAAGTAACTTTACAAGTAAAGGTCATATTTAAGTGCACAGTGCTCTCCAGAAAGCACAATGGAAGCTCAAATGATTACAGGAAATGTTACTTTGGACACTGTTGTGATGAGAATGACTTTCATTTAATCATATTTCAGTGGAGCTTATGGGTCACTGACCATTATAAGCTGCTATTTAAAAGTACTTAATGAGGCCTAGAACAAGAAACAGAATAAAACTAAGGACAAGACCTGTGTGCTTCCAAATGTATTTAAAAAGCCCCCTTGCTATGGCTGTGTGGTTATACAGTGTGACAAATGGGTGTTTTGAGAGAAGGGTTACTTTGTTGTCTGACTTGCATAAAGATGAGCGAGTTAAAGTGCACAAAGTAAATGGAACAAGTCCAGACCACACATTTTTCTACATTTTTTAATATAGGGTGTTATATGAAATGTTGCTAACTAAATTCCTTTCTTTAAATCCACAGCTGGCTCAGTATGAACCACCTCAAGATGAGAAGCATGGTGAAAAACTGTAGTTTTTCCTTTAATGCCTTGACTAAATAAAGGGCTTCCTGAGAACTGTGGTCTTTTTTTTGTGTGTATGTGAACTCTGCATTGTCTATTTTGTTACCTCATCATCTTACAGAAAGAAAATGTAGTATCATGAGCATGCAGATGCAACAGCAACTGATGAGTTCAGCATACTGGCCAACTTTCTTGCTTTCTGTGTTTAAGAAAAGATCATAGTTATGATTAACTTATAGATAACTGTGCCTGCCAGTTCTGTGTAATGTTCACATCATGGTCAATGGTCCTGTTTGAACTGCTGGTCTCTTGGTTTTCTTTTTACTGAAGGGGGTGATATGAAACAGATGTAGGCAGTAAACTAAAGCAGGACCTTCAAATTACGTTCTCTGTTGTTACTCAGGTCTGTGGTGAGGCTTCTACTGAAGCTGACAAGGAAACTGTCAGGCACAAAACCAGCTGGTTAAGTGATGGTCATGGCACGATGCTGAAGATGCTGCTGAACTTACACTTCAGTGTGCATGAGGTGTACCTGTTTCCATGCAGTTTGTGTCTCTGATCCTGCCTGAGAAACTGGGCTGTGAGAATTGATCCAGATACCCCCTGGCCAGTTCTGAACATAATATGAAATTCTTACTTGTAATGTAATTAGTGTGGCACATGTAAGAGTGCAATGGGGGGGAGTTCTTTCTGCTTCATCTAACATGGAAAAGAGAATTTAGGATAGAAAATCCATCAAAGAAAATCTGGAACCAAGGAGAGCAGAAAGCTCACTTATAAGACAGAACATATGCCTAACATTAAATTGCACCATGTAGAAATAGTAAATTTATTGTACAGCTGAATATGTTCACTGAGTAATGGGACTGGCAGGTCTTGCTAAAGAAGCAGCAAGGTGTGGGTGAAGGTGTTAGGCACAAAGGACTCTCGAGCTGAGGTGCCAGGGCAGTAACACAAACTTAGACTTCTCAAACCCGTGTTTGCTTCCCTCTGAAAGCAGTTTGGTTCTTGCGAGCCTTAATCTAGGGCTATAATGAACAGTGACAAATTAGTTAAAACATCAGCTGAGCTGCCCGCCTGTACCAGTAGAACGTGAATGGCTGTTTAATTGAAGACCTTCGCTAAAAATTCATGGCTGTTTAACGCAGGACCGAGATACCCTTTCCTTACAGGGGCTGAGCCCTCCCTGCCCGCGGCTGAGCGCTGGGTTTGAGCCTTGAGCGAAGCGGAACCTGCAGCCTCTCCAGGGCAGAGACAGGGCGAGGGCGAGGCCCTCCTGCCCGGTGTGTGCTGGCTGTGCCTGCCCCGTGTCTCTGCCCGGTGCCCCCCTTTGCACTGCCCGCTCTGCCCCTTTCCGGTGTCCCCCGCTCTGCCCGGTGTCCCTGCCCGGTGTCGCCCGCTCTGCTCGGTATTCCCACGCTGTGTCCCCTGCCCGGTGTCCCCGCCCCGCCCGGTGTCCCCGCCCCGCCCGGTGTCCCCGCCCCGCCCGGTGTCCCCGCCCCGCCCGGTGTCCCCGCCCCGCCCGGTGTCCCCGCCCCGCCCGGTGTCCCCGCCCCGCCCGGTGTCCCCGCCCCGCCCGGTGTCCCCGCCCCGCCCGGTGTCCCCCGCCCCGGCTCTCCCGCTCACGTGCGGCAGCGCCGTCAGGTGACTCGGGTCGTCTGACCGGGGCCGTCCCGCCCCGCCGCCTCCCCCGGGCCAATCGGCGGTGCGGAGCTCTGACAGCGGCCAATCCGTGCCGGGCAGTGCCGTGCCGGGCTGGGCCGGGCCGGGCCGGGCCGGGCTCGGGGCGGACATGGCGCTGCAGTTCGGCGGGGCGGGCGCGCCCGGCGCGGCGGAGGAGCCGACGCTGGTCGGGGGCAGCTTCGGAGCCGCGGACTCGTTCCCCAAGGACTTCGGCTACGGGGAGGAGGAGGAGGAGGCGGAGCTGGAGGGAGGCCCGGGGCCCGGCGGGCCCGGTGGCGGTGCGGGCGGGCCCGGCGGCGGCGCAGGCGGCGCGGACTCCAAGCCGCGGATCCTGCTCATGGGGCTGCGGCGCAGCGGGAAATCCTCCATCCAGAAGGTGAGGGGCTTCCCGCCGCCCCTCCGGAGCACAGCTGTGCCTCCTCTTTGCTGTGTCTCCTGCTTGCTGTGCCTCCTGTTTGCTGTGCGTCTCCTTTGCTGTGCCTCCTGTTTGCTGTGCCTCCTCTTTGCTGTACCCCTCCTTTGCTGTGCCTCTCCCGTGCTGTGCCTCCTCTTTGCTGTACCCCTCCTTTGCTGTGCCTCTCTTCTTTGCTGTGACCCCCCCTGCCTCCCTTGCTATGCCTCCTCTTTGCTGTGCCTCCTGTGCTGTAGCTCCTCTTTGCTGTCCCTCCTGTTTGCTGTGTGTCTCCTTTGCTGTGCCTCTCCTCTCCTCTTTGCTGTGCCTCTCCTCTTTGCTGTGCCTCCTCTTTGCTGTGCCTCCTGTTTGCTGTGTGTCTCCTTTGCTGTGCCCCCCTTGCTGTGCCTCTCCTCTCCTCTTTGCTGTGCCTCTCCTCTTTGCTGTACCTCCTCTTTGCTGTGCCTCCTCTTTGCTGTACCCCTCCTGTGCTGTGCCCCCCCTTTGCTGTGCTGCTGTTCTAGCCAGCCCTGCTTGTTATTGTGGGCCCTTGTGGCGAAGTTGCAGCGACAGGAGCCTCCTGCTCACAGACCTTTACTTTCCAGGACGGACTCTGGTCAGGGAGGTTTGTGTAGCGTCGGTTGTAGCCTTTGCCTTGCTTCACTTTTAACGCTTCAAAAGTGAAAAGTGAAGTTGCAAAGTTTGTCAAGTGAGGGGTTTTCTTGAGGCTGTGAAAGCGCCGTGAGGGGTACAAGGTGTGTGATGTTTGGCTGGCGCTTCCCCTCAGAAGGCTTGAGCTTTGTTCTGCCTTTTGATGCTTTGAAAGACACTTCTGCTTTTGTGGGAACCGAGAGAAGCCTCTGGTTCTCTGTAGTGCACTGGGCCGAGCAAAGGAGAGTCTGATCAAGGAGGAAATGCAGCAGTTTCGGTGCTTTAGGTTTGCTGGTAGCTCTGTGAAGTCACTGGTGTTTCTTAATAAAAATAAGACAAAACTGGCTATTTTCATTTGCCAGTGGAAGTGTAGCACTAAGAACAGTCTTGTTCCTCAGTGCAAATTTTATGTCTGTGTTGTGAAGTTTTTAGTGGCATTCATTATAGACTGTCATTAGAGATCTTATTGTATTATCCACTGTTGAAAAAAGTGAACCCTAAAAGCTGGAGGGAAGCAGCAACTCCAGATTGCAGAAAGCTTTTAAGACTTTACAAGTCTCTTTATAGATGCAGCTTTTGGACTTTTTTATGGCCAAAGTTGATATGTCCTCAGTTCCCAGAGCACCTATTCAAGTAGTTGTATAGGAAGGGACTAGTGTGATGCTGAGGATGCAATAAGAGGACATAGGATTTATCTTTTGCCCATTGGTTACCCATCTGGCTTAGGAATTAGAAGCTGTGATTCCGATACCTGGGAGCTCATTGATGCTGCCTGAGCAGACTAACTGTGGCAGTAATTTGGGACAGTCCTGTAATATCAAGAAGTTTCTCATCAATAGTGTTCCTGCTCTTAGATCTGTCTAGTTCAAAAATGCTCATAACCAGATCCAGTCCTTCTGTGTGGGCACCAATTGTTGATTGCCTTGCCAAGAGGATAGGGATGTGCAAGATTAAAACACTGTATTGGGGAAAGTATTGACTTTGTGATTATCTAGAAATTTCTGTGGAAAACCTGAATTGTTAAACCATTCCAGCTTTCCACTGAGAGCAACATTAACAGGAGATCTCTTGCAAAAGAAGAAGTTATAGTCCTCTGGAGGAACTCTTTTTTTTCTTTTGGATAATTGGGTTTTCCATACTGGTATAACCTCTGAATACTCAGTAGCAAATTGAGGGTAAAAGATTTTGGGAATGTGATATTGCTTCAATTCATAAACCAAATTTTTTACAGACTTGCATAACTGGACTTACTGTGCTGTCTCCATGTAATAGGAACCTGGAAAGAGTTCAGATGGGGATCATCAATCTGATGAAATGTGCTGCTTTGGGAAGAAGGGGAAAAGGAAGTGATGGCATTGCTTCCCAGAGTCTTATCAGCTTTAAACTGAATTTACTAATTCTGTCCTGCTCCCGTGGGAGATGCTGAGTTCCAAAAGAAATCTTGATTTCAGAGCGCTTTAAAACTGTGCTGCAAACCCCAAAGAAAGCAGCACAGCTGCTGGAACTGTTCTTACTTTTCCATACCAATGTCCTGCTGTTCAAAACCTCATGTAGACCATGACCGCCTAAAATGTTTGTCCTGAGGAACTGAATTTTTTCCCTTAGCCTTAAAAATCTTTGAACCACCCTGAACAATTCATTAACTGTACTGGGTGTGGAGCTGTTTGTCTTGAAGCTTTTTTGACAGTTTGTTGCACCAGTCTCTAATGGGTGACTTCTGTAACTGTATGAACCATCTGAAAAAACAAAATTACCAAGTGCTGTATGGGAAACATCTTTCTTTTTGCAGTCTTAGTGTTTGACAACACTAGGCTGGGAATAACTTTTGTATTATACAGTTGAGTTTAGCACAGTGTTTGCATTGACACTGACTGCTTTTTCTACAGGCTGCTTTGCTGTAGGGTTACATGCTACTTCTGTTTGTACAAGGAAGAGCTAAAATCCCAGTGGGACTTTTTGAGTTCTAGCAGTGAGTGTGTTTTTCATCCTGCAGCTGAACTGTTTACCAAATAGTGTGAAATCTTTCATCCTTTCTTTGGGGAAGTTTCACAGAAGTTCCAGCAGCATGTGAGGAAGAACTTCTTTACTGTGCAGGTGACTGAGCCCTGGAAGAGGCTGCCCAGAGAGGCTGTGGAATGTCCCTCACTGGAGTTACCCAAGAACTGTCTGGACAATCCTGTGCAATGTGCTCTGGGATGACCCTGCTTGAAAAGGGAGGTTGGACAGGTGACCCACTGTGTTCCCTTCCAGCCTTACCCATTTTGTGATTCTCTGCTGAAGAGGAGTCAGCAAACATAACTTGGTTGTTAATAGATGGCTATTGAGGTCTCTAAAACCAAGATGTTATTTTTGTACACTTCTGTTGTAGTTCAGGAACCAGCTGAGTATATTGTGTTATAACACTTGACACCAGTCTAAAAATGAAGCTTCCTTTAGGAATTTCTAAGATTAGAAAGGAAAGGTTTTTAAAAGCTTACAGTTGCTTAATTAGCACAGTGGTTTCATACCAGATCTGAATATAACAGAATCTGAAAATACTGTATTAGACTTGCAAAGAAGAAAGAGTAATTGGGATATCTGTCTCTTTAGCCAGTTGTGTTATTTGGATTTGTGAAAATGTTTAACTGTATTCAGTTGCTTGGCTCTGGTCAGGGGTAGGTTATTTCCTCAGCTGATGCAGGAAGCTCTCTGTTTACCAAAAGGAAGCTGCATGCTTTAGAATGGATAAACCTATTTATAACATTCAAGTCACAAAACTTTCACCCATTTATTCTAATAAGGTAAAATCTAAACTATTTTTTGTGTTCTTTTAACAGGTGGTGTTTCACAAAATGTCTCCCAATGAGACTCTCTTCTTGGAAAGTACCAACAAAATCTACAAAGATGATATTTCCAACAGTTCATTTGTGAATTTCCAAATATGGGATTTTCCTGGACAGATGGACTTTTTTGATCCAACATTTGATTATGAGATGATCTTCAGAGGAACAGGTGCTCTAATATATGTTATTGATGCCCAGGTAAATACAAATCACTAAGAATCACAAGGAAGTTTTATTTTTACTTTTCATGCGAGAGGAATGATCAGGAAGCTAATAATTCATATTTTTGGATAAAATATGAAAACATCTGCTGTTTATGAAGGGATGCATTGGCAATCTGACTCCTGGTGTGTAGTTTTATTTTTGTGAAGTGACTGAAATGACTGGAACTGATGGAGAGAGGGGCTGGTACTCTGAATTTACCCATAACAATAGTGAGAACCTGCTGTGCAGGGTGGTCTGAATTATCCCTTCCTTCTGCTGTGGAGTTCATTTAGT
Organism: Pithys albifrons albifrons; assembly: GCF_047495875.1. NCBI lineage: Eukaryota > Metazoa > Chordata > Aves > Passeriformes > Thamnophilidae > Pithys > Pithys albifrons. Next base: position 4,438,009 of record NC_092481.1, read on the forward strand.
AACAGCACAGTTTCTAGTACTGGTACTACTGAGTATCTGGTAGCTTCTAATAAACCCAGGAACTGCACCATGGGAGGTTGCCTGGTTAGCAGGACCACCTTGGAGATCACTGCTGCCTTTTCTGGAGCTGAAGTGTAACTTGCCTTCTGCTCTGAAGTCCAGTTTTGTGTAGCTGAGCCTTGTAGAGCTAATGAGACTTAATTGGTGTAACAGAATCTAAGCTGCTTGTGTTTCTGACACTTCAAGGTATTCTCTTCTCCCAGTCTTTTATTTAGTTACAGAAGTGAAGTTCTTGCCCTGAAATATTTTGTCCTTGTGCAGAATGGAATAGTTGTCAGAGAGAAAAGCTTTATCATTCATTCCTGCCAAAACTGATTTACAGGATGACTACATGGAGGCCTTAACAAGACTCCACATCACAGTTTCAAAAGCCTACAAGGTCAACCCGGAAATGAACTTTGAAGTTTTTATTCATAAAGTTGATGGTTTATCAGATGACCATAAAATAGAAACTCAGAGGGATATTCATCAGAGGGCTAATGATGATCTTACGGATGCTGGGCTTGAAAAACTTCACCTTAGGTGAGTTAAAGACTCTGACATATGTGATTCTGCTGGTGCTGATATGCATTCAGATTACTGGCTTTTAGATGTGATGCTGGTCTGATTGCTATGAGCAAGGTCTGGTTACTTTCTTAATATTTAACAAACTCTTGTTAATAAAATAGCCTGCTGAATTTATGGACAAGCAGCTGTTAGGCTGACTAAAACAAGGCAGGCTCTGAATCAGGTTCCAGTCAACAGATTCATAAACTCAATGGTAATTCAAGATCCGTCTTATTCATCATGAGAGCCCAAATTTGTACATGTGGCCTGTAGGGGCAGAGGAGGAGAGGGGAAGGTCTCTGCCTTATAGTCCTGATTAGCACTGACTTATCAGCATGATTGGTTTTAAAAGCTTAGTCTGTTGCTTGATATTTGTCTCACTTACAAGGTATCTTCTACAGACATTTTTAAAACAAACTGTCTTTTCTGTGGGTTTACTGCTGTTTTAATTATTGTGGAGCCAGTGTCTTGATGTTAGTGTGAGCAAAGTGGAAGGCCAGGAACAGGACTTGAAGAAATCAAAATGAGTGTTTTTACACCTTTGTGATAAACATTTTTTTAGGCAAAGGGTATTGTGAAAGAACATTCAAATGTCTCTCAGGGATGGGGGAAAGCTGTTTCAGGGTTGCTCCAGCCACTCAGAAATTAGGTTTTTTGTATAGTGGCCAGACATATTTGTGATAAAGGCATCCCAGCCAAAGTATCAGGCCTGAATGTTAGAAAACAAAGCTTTAACATTTCTATTGCCATTCTGAAATACTCTTGAATCATGTGTTTCTTGTTTTTTATTCTTGCCTTTGCCCTCCCTCCTCATCTCAGCTTTTATTTGACCAGTATCTATGACCATTCAATATTTGAAGCCTTCAGTAAAGTGGTACAGAAGCTCATTCCACAACTGCCAACCCTGGAAAACCTACTAAATATCTTTATATCAGTAAGTGTTAATCTAACAGAACTTTGAGTGAAATGGTAAAGCAAGTCTTTCTGCCAAGGAACACTGGCTAGACATGCCCTTGGGAGATTTGGGTGGCACTCCTGTGGGTGTTCTCTGCTCACCTGGATGTCTCTACCACAGCTAAAGTGTCCTGGTGTGTGCTTTGTGTGGGTTTCTCTCAGTGTTGACAAGGTGTGGTTTGACTGGTTAGAACAGTTGGTAGGGAAGCTTCCTGCCAGCAGGATATACTGATTATTCTGCTAAGGCACTGAGCAGTCTAATGTAGCAAGAGGCTTTTTTTGATAATATGAACTTGTCCTTGAACTAAACTCTCTGTTTCATATGGCCTGTGAGACTTTTGCCCTTATTCTTTTAGTTGTTTGCATTTCTTACACAATTTGTGACATGGATTTAAAGTATACAGTGGTGAACTTCTAATAAAATGCCACCCTCGAGACAAGACTGTCTCATTTAAGTCATGTCTGTGAGGCTGTTGCTGCCATGTGGACAAGATGGAAAACACCAGTTATGACTGAGAGGAGCTCTGTGCTCAGACAGGCTACCACAAAATGCTTGTTTGCCACGTTTGGGGGAGGATTGGCCCAATGGATAAAGGGCATGCTCCCCTGGCTCAGTGCCATAAGGGTATTATGGAGTGTGATCCTGATGCCAAAAGGATTGTCTGGATATCCTTAGGACACTGGCATTGAGAGTATCCAGGAGGAAGAGATAAGGAATGTGCATAAATAGAATAGCAGCTTTGCCAGTAGTGTGTATGTGGTAACTTGGTGAACCACAAAAGGCTTCTGAACTCAGTATGAGCACAAGCACTTTGCCAAAGTGCTCAGTTGCAAATGGCTTGGTGCTGTTCCATACCCAAAACTGCCATAATGTGGTACTTCTCATGGATTTTTAAGTTCAGAAGCTGACTTAGTTGCTCTGCATGTTAAACTACGTGGCAACTGCCTCACACAGAGACTGAACTGCCAAGCTACTACAAGCATAAAATTTAAGTGTCAGCTCACTGCTATGAAATATTTAATCTCTGAGCCCAGTCCATGAGGTTGATGTGAATATATGGCTCTTGAGGAGTTAATAGAACCACAGGAGAGGTAAACTGCTGAATGTGGGTTCTGGAAGCATGGTAAAATGTAACCTTAATTATGATCTGTCTAATAATAAACTAAAGAGAATTACAACAGAGTCCCCGGTTTTATTTTTGTCAGCTGTGTGATGTTGATATGTACTATGGGAACCAAGGGTATTGTATGTATAAACTATATGCTCTAAATCTTCAGTCTCTCTTAAGCCTCTAAATTGCTTATGTTTAAACCATTTTCTGCTATTAAGAGTGTGAAAGTCATGAATTCTACTTGAGATTTTAAAAATGCAGTTATTTTAAAAACTCATCCAAATTCTTTCTCTTTCTGAAGAATTCAGGCATTGAAAAAGCTTTTCTCTTCGATGTAGTCAGCAAAATCTACATTGCAACAGACAGTTCCCCTGTGGACATGCAGTCCTATGAGTTGTGCTGTGACATGATTGATGTAGTGATAGATGTTTCCTGTATATATGGGTAAGTGACAATAACTCCTGGGAAAAAAAGAGTCCTGAAATTTGTGGAGTAGGTTGCAAACTGTGCAAGTGGTGCTGCCTTTGTCATGCAGCAAGATGCTATAGATTGGTCTGTTTGTTCTGTAAGTAACTAGAATAAAGCCAAATGATTTGGCATCTGAATTGAACATTTACAATTTGTTTAAATTACAGTTTGTTTAAATTACAGTTGAAATTACAGCTTGTTTCCTGACATGGCCCTAGACAGCTGTCTGACCTCTGTAAAAGTTGTGTTTCATGTAAAATAAGAATACTGCTGTATCTTGTTTGGCATGGTGGGTGCAGGTGTGTTAATACCTGCAAATAACTGAAGTTGGCAGCGTGCCATGGCTTGTAAGTGTAACTTGCAGTCAAATTGCTTTAAGACTTGCACTTGTGACTTTCTACAAGGGATGCATATTGTGCTTGTGTCTCACAATTTTCAGCAGAATTATCCTTTGCAATGGATCTTTGAAGTGGTTCTGGAGAAGCAGTAACTTGTCTTAGAACTGTGGTTGTAGCCTGGAAAATACAGTGTTGCCCAGAAGTACCACATTTAATGATCTGTCTCCTGATGGGTCCATCCAGGGTTGTGTAGCTGTTTGGTTTTTTTTTTCTTTTCAGGAGCTCACTAAAGTAGTTTGTGATACCTTGTTTGCTTCTATAGTAATTTAACTGTCTCTAATAACTTGCAGATAGGAAGCAGCATGCTAATCTTGTCTTGTAAACACAGGTTGGTTTAACTTAAGGCCAAAAAGTGTCCTGCACCCTGTTGTATCCTCTGACCCAACCTCACTAAGGAAGCCTTTGTTTTAATTTCCCAAAATTCATTGAGCTGAGATGTCACTCCACTGACATCAAAGGAATGCCTGCTCATAGCTTGCCCTTAACTGCTCATCCAAGACAGACCGTGTCTAATGAAGGCCTCTACTCTGTTTAGGTCTAGCTTTCCTGAGAAACTTAAGGTGTGATAATGGTTCTTACTCAATGATAGTATTAAGACCTGCATTGCAGGTTCTCCACTTGCTCAACGTTCAGTATGAGTAATATTCTTCTAACTGCATTTAACAGGTATTTGTCTTGAAGTTACATATGCATGCCTGTCAGACTGTGCCTTGGGTTAACTCCTTCTTTTTTCAGGTTAAAAGAAGATGGCACTGGAAGTGCTTATGATAAAGAGTCAATGGCAATTATCAAGCTCAATAACACAACAGTCCTGTACTTAAAGGAAGTAACAAAATTTTTGGCATTAGTTTGCATTCTTAGAGAAGAGAGTTTTGAGCGCAAAGGTAAGGACTTTCCTGCCAGTGACAGGCTTTAAACTTGTTTTTTATCAACCATGAAATATTAGTATGACTTTACAAGCCACCTTGATTTTTGTGTAACTAAATTCGTGTGATTTCTTCTGGAAGGAATTTTCTCATTTTTTAGACATAGGAATAATGAGGTGTTATTTTTAATTTTGTGAATCACTGCTTTAATCACTGTCCTTGAATCTTCAGAGCCCAAGTTAATATTAAAATAAGTAGCAAAATACCTATTGGTTAAATGTAACCTGTTGTATTGATTCTGAAGCTCTGTTTGCATAAATATGCCAAGCTGAACACAGTTTTTTCTCTCCCTTCCCTCTCCTTCCTGACAGGTTTGATAGACTACAATTTCCATTGCTTCCGCAAAGCCATTCATGAAGTCTTCGAAGTAGGTGTTGCCTCCCACAGAATCTGCAACCATCAATCAAGCACCTCAAATATGAAAGCAGTGACTCACAATGGCACACCTAGGAGTGCAGTCTAGAGGAAAGCCAATGACCTTGGATGGACTTGTCAGCTCTTCACTCCAAAGTTTTGTGGAACAAGAGAAGAGTAGTCTGAAAGCCTGAAGTATGTTTCAGAGGAGGAGAGTGGTCCTAACTGTGGAGCAGCAGCTTGTAACTCATGTTGGACAACTGAAACTACTGTAAAAATACTTTGAGGCCAGTGGAGTTAGAAATGCTGGTTAAAACCAGCTGTATTGCAACTGCAGTAGTTTTTCAGTTTGGAATCCTCTTTTAACAGTCTGTCTCTGACTGATTGCCTGGTCAAAACTTACAAACAACTGAGTTGAGTTTTGTGTGAAACACTGAATAGTCACTCGCTCAACTTTTTTTTATTATTATTTTTTTAAATTAATCTGTAGAATATCCACCTTTGCTTAAGTTTACCCTTTTGTCATGCAAAAAAACCAAAAGAAAAAATTGGCGTTATTAAGGCTTGTGAAACTCAGGCTTTTTGCTTGCTGAGGCTGGTCTCACAAATCATTCCATTAAGTAGCTCTTGCTGGTGTGCTCATAATATTCTTGTGAATTCTGTGCTTGTTAAGTGGATCCAAGGTAGAGCTCTGTTCTAGTGATTATGTGTTTGTTTAGAGAACTGACCTGGGGCTCCATTTTAAGAGATCATGATACTTCGCTTTCAGACCACACTTCTTGGTATGTCCCCTTTGATGGAAGGGAAGTATTAAAATCAGAAATAAACTACCTGCTCTCTTTTGCAAAAACATGGATATCATAAATCTCTGTGCTTAATCCTATTCATCAAACAACTGCATGGCTAACTGAGCTGAAATATCTGCCATCTGTTCAAATAAAGCAACCAGTTTCAGCTATTCCCCAGCAAAGAAATGACAAAGTTACTGACTTTTAATGGTGGATCTCTCTCCACCCTTACTGATAATCAAGACAATTCCTAGGAAAATGTCTGAGGGGTTATCCATGCATGGCAATTTAGTATCAGTGTGCCATAACCTACTAATAATACTGGACTTTAAAGCACGTTGATTCTGTACTATGACAAACACCTCCCTGTTTGTCTCTGGGCAATCTCAGTAGAACAGTGTTTTTTCTGATTTTGTGAATGCTGACTTTCATACTATGGGCAGTATATCTGAATTCTTTAATTTATTGTTATTATTACTGTAGATGTCATACTGTACATCAGCTTGCTATGCAGTAAGCTCAGCCACTGGCCCATAAAGATCTTGGCCTCTCTACCTGTCCCTATGTGTGTGTAGGTGTTGCAAAGCCATTGGACCAACTATACAAGTGCCACTATAAAAGTTTCTGCAAGAAGAACTAACTGTAAATGATCTCTGCAACTGGTGTATTTATGTGGTCAGAAATAACCATGGGGTTGCTTCTGTGCTTATAGAATGAACTTTCATTGAACTATGTAAAAATGAATATACATGCATTAACATTAGGGTGTATGCACATACTGTATAAATGTTTTCTTTTTTTTTTTTTTTACAGCAGGAGACTTTGGAATTCAAGTGCTCTAGGTCAGTTCTCTTAAACCTAGGCTGGGCCCCTTTTTGGTAATGGAACTGCAGAGTGTTTTTTAAGGAAGTGCAGGCTTGTAAGACTGGGGTTTGTAGTTTGCCAGCACTATCACAGTGTTCTAATACTAAAGGTAAGAGGAGAAGTAATTGGCAAGACCACAGGAAGAATGAAATAATTCCCATTTGTGCAGTGAGATTTCCATGTTCTAAGTACATGTGTATGTTCTCTTTGTTTTCACCCACTACAGGATTTTGTGCTAATAAAATGAAAAAAAAGTCAAACTGTAACATTTGTTTCTGCTTGTCTTTATAGACAAAAGTCTGTAAAGGCCTAGAGGGTTATGCAAATTTTTCAAAACCGTGTTATCTTTATGGTATATTTTAAAAAAGTTAAATATCACATTCCCATGTGAGGCTTGAAAAATTGTAGTCAACCTTAACTTTCATCTCAATTAAAGCTGACTGCAAACTGAATACTCAGTTTTCAGAAGATGCCTCTGGACTGTAAAGGCATATAAATGATCAGGTGACTTGTCCTATTCTTTTCATTAATGGTGAGGCTTAGACTGTGCTCTGAAGTTCTGCCTTGTGCTCTGTGCATTGTGGCTCTCTGAGTTTCAGTTTGTTGGTTGGTTTTGGATTCTTATGGTCAGCACTACCTTACTCTGGAATGGTTGCATCTACTGAAGGTTAATGGTAGCATCTCAAAGTAGAATACTGTAATTATCACTATTGCCTGCACAATATTAGCTTTGAAAGTTAAATTAGTCTTTAGCAAGGACCACAGTATTTCTTTAGTTTACTGGAACTAGTCTTCCTAACTAAGTCAAATGCTCCAATTCAAGTAGAGGGTTACTAACCTGTTGCTGCTTTAGCGAGGCAGTTTTTGGCTTCTTCTGAAAGCTCAATGTTGCCAGGGAGGAGGAAGGGTAGGAATTAGGCTTTATTTTCCCCCTGGTGCAGGGATCTGTCTCCCCTTCCTGTGCTGACCTGCAGGGACAGACCCTATTAGAGATAAGGCAATATCAGTCTCTCCAACACAAGAACTGAAACTCTAAAGGGACCATCAACTACTGCTTCACCTTTCTGCCTTGTTTTTGGAGTTTTTTCCCCTTTTTTCTCCTCTGAACCTGTAGTGGTACAGATGTTCTGCAGTCTTTTTGCAATCAATTGAAGATGTGTACTTCTAAGGAGAAAACAGGGCAGACAGGGGAAGGCATAGGGAAAAGAGTGACCTGCAGGGAGAAGGAATGAACGTTTCCTTCTGTAGAAGGATAAAGCAATGCTCTTGCCAAGGTACCTTTCAAAACTTTGTGTTGCCTGGCACCGAGGTTGCTGAGTGTCCCGCTGGCAGCCACAGCACAGGAGAGGGATGGACGGGAAGGGCAAGAGAGGGGCAGAGTCATTAAAAACGTCCTGAAGGGTTCAACCCATCCATCCTTTGGGCTAGAAAGACAGAGGGGTCTGTCCCTGCGTCCCTCTGGTTTTCCTGCAGCATGGGGCTGGGACAGGGCGTGGGGTCAGAGGTTTGTGCGGGCGAGTGGGCCAACTCTGGGTGGGCTCTGGGTGGGCTCTGAGCGAGGAACACTTGGGGCATCACTCACCTGCTTGTCCTGAGGTGCTGGGGCTGAGGATGCGTGTCCTGAGTGTGCACGGGGCTCCTTTCATGTCCCGTGTGTTCATAGGGCTCCTCTCATGTCCTGTGTGTGCGTGGGGCTTCTCTTATGTCCCGTGTGTTCGTAGGGCTCCTCTCATGTCCTGTGTGTGCGTGGGGCTCCTCTCATGCCTTGTGTGTTCGTAGGGCTCCTCTCGTGTCCCGTGTGTGCGTGGGGCTCCTCTCATGTCCCAAAGTGCTTGTGTTCCGTCTGGGTGGAGGAGCTCTGAGCTCTGAGCACCCACTCACAGCAGACGGTGCTCTGATAACGTGTCTGGCAGGGGACTTTTAAAGATGCTCCTTTGGCGAAGGTGTCTTCGTCACTGTCGGTCTCTCAGGTAGGTCTCACCCGGAACAAACACACTGCCCTTTGTTCTGCACTGTTGGACAGTCAGAGGTGTTTGTAGTTGTTCCTCGAAGTCTGAGTTAACCTTCAGAGCAGAGCAGCAGAGGAAATGTGCCTTCTTTAAACTCCCTTGTTTTCTCAAGTTGCTGTATCCCAAATAAAGCACTCCATTTTTTTCTTACATTACATTTCTATCGACTCCTGTTGCTGTGCATGTGGCCTTCCTTCTTCCCCCTTCCTTCCCTTTTTCCTGCTGTGCTTTGCCTTCTCAGCAGTGTTTTCTGCCCTGACAGTTGTGGAAATGGGTAGCAGGAGAAACATACCCTTTAAAAACTCCATCTGGTGCCTTTTCTGAGTACTGGAGTGTTTTTTGAGTTAACTTTCATTTGGTAAAATCCTCTCACATTGTCAGTATGAACAACTTGGGTGCAGGATTTGTAGGGTTACCTTTGTGCAGGATGATCTAAATGTTAAACAGACAATTATCTTAAGACAGTGTCTTGGTCTGAGCTGTCATTTCAGTTCATGGTACACTTTTTTAAATACTGTTCAAATAGTGGTAAGAGATAAAGGAAAAAAAAAAGACAACATGAAAACCAAAGCAAGAGAAGAGGCTCTAAAATAGTCTTACTTAAAATGAAAGAATTTATTTTTTAAAAAATACATGGGCAATTTCTGTCTTTCTCTTGTCACCCGAGTACAAACAAAAATGCCCTTTATCAGACTGTCTGCTGAAGGAATGACTCTGCAGTGACCTTCCATTAGCTGGTAAAAAATCTACCTTTTATGGTTCCTAAGGGAGTTTAACTTCTACCCAATAAAAATGAAAAATAAAATTTAAAGCTTTCATCATAATGGGATTAGGAGGAGGTGTTTTTATAGCTACACCAATGCTTGAAAAGCCAGTTAAAACCATTGCAAAACTAGAGAAGAGGTCATAATTACAAGATGAGTGTAAAGAATCTTCTAAAGAACTCTTTTGAAATTAATTCAAAGACTATTTCTTGATAGTGTCATTAAGAGATGGTGTGAAATGTCTCAGGCTCATCCAGAAATCCAGGGGCTGAGGTACCTCAGTGTGAATTGTCTTCTGCAGACCTTTCCCTAAATCAGTACAGAGTAGAATTAAATGTTCCCACACCCTGAGCACACACACACACACACCCAATTCTCGAGTGACAGCTCAAGACCTTTACTCCATATTGTGGAATTGGCAAGAGAGGTGGGAGAATTTGGTATGGATTTGTTCCTGTACAATGAAAAAAACCTCACCAGGTACCTGTAATAGGCTTGAGAGACTTCTGCAGTGTCACGGTGGGCTTGGTGTGTTAAGAACATTTAGATCTCTGACAGGATAAAAATTGAAATTAGCAGAAAGGCAATTGGTCCAGGCAGAGAGAAGAGACTGAGTTAATTATTTGTTTCACCCCACAATTTTCTCTCTCCTGTCTGAATTAAACTCCAGAAAGATTTTTTCTCTGCACTTTGTTCTGATAATTCTGAATTGATAATTTGATTTTTCTCCATGTTTTTCTTCACCTGTAGCAGCTGTTCTGAAACAGCCAAACTGTTAGAGCTGTACTAAACTTTCTCTCTGCCAGGAATTGATCTGAGTAAACATTAGGAATTGTTTGGAATCCTTTCCCACTGATTTATAATCCCCATTCTTCCCCAGTTTCCTGATGTACCAAGAAATATCTGCTTGCAAAGATGCTCCACTTTGAAATTCCACTTCTGTGTGTTCCTGTGAAGGTTTACAGCTTACCTGTTGTTGCTGTGGGTATTATGGCCATAAATGTTGTTTTACAAAGCTGCCCTAAGTGAGCTCACTGCTCCTTCAGCTGCCCTTTTGTGCTATGTTTTGTCCTGCACCAGAGTCAGTCAGCGCAGGAGAAGGAAATGATGAGAACAGGTAAGAAATCAGACAGCACTGACATCTCTATCCCTAATTATGGATCAGTGCTTTTAATTTTTTAGACTTCTGTGCCATATAGTGAAAATCATTTTGCTGTTAAAAAATATGTACTTTCTATATAAGTTATCACCCTAAAAGGAAAAAAAAAGTCACTTTTGAGGTTCAGGGTTATTGATTAACTGACTTATGTTGAAATACCAAGTGAAATTAAACTCCCTGGTGGGTAACAGTAATGTGGATCCATTACACTTTTCCTGGCTTACAGTGAGTGAATTGGTTATTCAGTGTTCCCTTGTGATCTAAAGATAGTTTCTTTTTCTTGCCCTCTAGATGGCTGTCTTGCTCTCTCTGAAAGAATCTATTACACACAGTCTGGTAGAGCTGTAAGGGAGAAAAGTTTATTTAATTAGTCACAGTTTTTACGTTTGAATATTTGCAGTGTAACGTTTCTGAGCAAAAATGTTGATATGTGACTGTAACATTGAAAACCTGCTGGGAACAGCTGTGAGCTGATACATCTTCTGCTGCTAGGCAGGAGGAGGATGAGTACTAACTTGTCTCAAAGAATTCCAGCTATTCATTATATCAAAAACCTGCTAATTTATTATACAAGAAAAGTTAAGTAAATGACACTGTAATTGCCAAATAACCGCTTAATAAACCACATCACGAATCACCCACCAGTGGTGTGGAGTGAAAACTTCCTGAGGTTTTCAGTTCTTCCTTTTTTGTTTCCTGAAGTCCTTAATTTATTTTGTTAGATACAGCTGCTTGACACAGGAAGGGGTGAGTCCACTGTTTGCTCTTCAGCTGACATAATTTCTTGTGAGCAAATAACTTAGAACAGCACCTTGCTATGTGCTGTGTTTAAGTGCAGAGAGGCAGAAGGATCTATTGCCCAGTTTTCTGAACTGTGATGAAAACCATTTAATTTTTGCAGTGTTTCTTTTGTTTCTAAATGTCTTTACATATGAGTTTTTTCCTGCTTCTGAATTACTGAAAATGGGGTTTTCTCATTCTGTGTCACTCTGCTCTCCCTTTGACTGCAGCACTGACCTCAGGGTGTTTAGAAACTACTGTCTAGTTAATTGCTGTTAAAGACAATTGTTAAGGGATGATAACTTACATGATTTAGCATTGATTAAAATAATTGCTTTCTGGAAAAGACTCTAATAAGTTAATGCTTCTGAAGGGGAGATCTTACGATTATTAAGCATCCTTCTGCTGTCGTGAAGAAAGACGGCAGTTTCCGTAAGTGACGATTAGCACGGTCTGACAGTACCTTTGGTTAGAGGTGACTGGTTAATCTGCCTCTCCTGCACACAACAGGCAAGGGCAGGTCCTGCACCTGGGGAGGAACAACCCCTGGCACCAGCACGGGCTGGGGATGATCTGCTGGAGACCAGCTCTGTGGAGAAGGACCTGGTGGGCAGCAAGTTGTCCCTGTGCCAGCAGGGTATCCTGGGGGCCAAGGAGGCCAGTGGTGTCCTGGGGGGCATCAGGAAGAGCTTTCCAGAAGTTCAGAGAGGGGATCCTGCCCCTCTGCTCAGCCCTGGGAAGGCACATCTGCAGGGCTGGGTCCAGCTCTGGTTCCTCAGCACAGCAGGGACATGGAGCTCCTTGGGGCGGGTCCAGCAGAGGCTGCAGAGATGCTGAAGGGTCTGGAACAGCTCTGGGAGCAGGAAAGGCTGAGGGAGCTGGGGCTGCTCAGCCTCCAGAGGGGACACTGAGAGGGACCTCCCCATGGCTGGCAGTGCCTGCAGGAGGGGGCAGAGCAGGGACACTGAGGGCACCTCCCCAAGGCTGGCAGTGCCTGCAGGAGGGGGCAGAGCAGGGACACTGAGGGCACCTCCCCATGGCTGGCAGTGCCTGCAGGGAGGGGGCAGAGCAGGGACACTGAGGGCACCTCCCCAAGGCTGGCAGTGCCTGCAGGGAGGGGGCAGAGCAGGGACACTGAGGGCACCTCCCCATGGCTGGCAGTGCCTGCAGGAGGGGGCAGAGCAGGGACACTCAGGGCACCTCCCCATGGCTGGCAGTGCCTGCAGGAGGGGGCAGAACAGGACCAGGCTCTGCTTGGGGGACCAGCAATGGCACAAGAGGAATGGGCAGGAACTGATGCCCAGGAAGTTCTACCTGAACACAAGGAAGAACTTCTTTGCTGTGACTTTGGTAAATTATTTGTTTCTATAGAACTTTCAAGGCTATCTAATTCAATATATTTCCATCCAAGTAGATGGCTTGTTAACATTATTAAAGAGCTTCAAAACCTGCATTTGTTTTGACTTTCAGAAATACATTATCAGCTGAGCTAAAAATCAGAAAACTCAAGGAGTAGGAGAAGGATTAAGATTTATTCATTGTACAGCTGTGTTTGTGTGAGAATGATACATCAGCAGGAATAGTAGAGCTGCTAAGGGGCACCTAAATAAGTGAGTTCCATTATTTGTTTTATTTTTAATTCTGCATAATGCCATTCATGAAAATGTGCAATATAACAGAGGTTGTAACCTCTGTGGGTTGGAAGGAGGATGTCTACATCTATTTATTAGGATGTGATAAAGTCTATTTATGAGGATGTGATAGAAGACTGTCTCTCAGCTTATTCTTCCACATAATCCTCTGCCTTGTCTTGAGTTTCGTGACTACCTCACAGCACAAGGTTATTAAACGTGAGCATATGGTTTCTGTCCTGGTGGTAGCACTAAATACTCTCCCTGAATGCACCAAGCATTTGGGGGGAAGGAAAAGGAATACAAAAGAACAAATAATAATAAAAAAGGCAAAAAAAAAAGCTGTAAAATGCTAATGAGGGAGCGTGCAGCCCCTCTCAGCAAGCAGCTCAGCAGAGCAGAAGTGTGGCCTCAGTCAGGGCACTGCGAGTCATTATTAGAATGCTTTGCCTCGAGGCTCGGGGCAGCGAGGCAGGAGAACTTCACGCTGCGAAGCTGATGGCTCGGTGGAGTGACTGTGGGACTAATCAGGCTGCTGAAGGCTCGCGTTTGTTTCCTGACAGACACACTCACAGTCAAACACTCACACTCGTGTGTTTCTGGGAGGGCACAAAACAGCCCGGCTTATTCGGCATGAAATGTTGTTGTGTTTGTTGTTGTTGCAATAATAAATATTATGATCATTATTACCAGCCTCAGTTCTCTGGGGAATAAGAAAATGTCCTTCTGGAACTGCTGCAAATCTGACATTTGGTTTTGTAAATGATTTCTCTGACTTGGACAGGGCAGGATGTTCATTTTCAACATTAGAATGATTTTTCTCCGATCTGGCTCCAAAAGGCATTACCAGAATGAATATTCTTCTGGTGCTGCTCTCCAGTGACAGCACAGGAATTACAATATTAGCCTCATTCTAAAAATTTTTTACCTTGTGCTCATTTTCTACTCCTGATTGTTTGAGTATCTTTGCATAATGTGCCAACAGAGCTCCTATTTTTTAATGATAAAGGTATTCATCCTTGGTGACTTCCTAACATTTCAGATTCTTTGTCCTAATATTTAAAAGCCTCTTGAAGTTTCAACAACACTCAAGTGCCTCTGTGCTCTTTACCATACGCATTCTTAGCCCTCTATCTGTATTTATAACTGCTCATAAAGAGAGCAAAATTTGATGTTAACTGGAAGCACAGGAGGCCTTCAGGGAAGGGAAGACCAAAGCCTGAGAAAACCAAAAAATCTGGGTTCACAGTAGGCTGTTATTTCAGCATCCCAGTTCTTACAGTCTGTGTCTTATGGCACAACACAATATTCTGTCCTTTTTTTTTCACTGATGGTGCTGGAAACACTTACCTTGCATTTCTTTATTTTGATGTGGGGAGTCCAATCTTAAACGTCTCATTTTCATTGTACCATGTAAGGAAAACGTCACTTGACCAAAGCTGGGCTCTGCAACAGCCTCTTTACCAAATTGCTTTAACCAGCAAATGGAAAATACCAGTAAATGATGGGCTTAATATTCCACTTTGTTAAAGATCTGGATCTTCATTAAACAACCAAGGCAGCTGAGTCTGTTTTTTTTCATTCAGAATCCAGCAAGAGGAAGGTTCACTTATACCCAGTATTGATAGGCAGGAATTCAAGTGCAGTAGGAATTTGTCCAGTGGAAAGAGATTCATGGGGAATTTGGGTACCTTCAAAGCTGACTGGCAGCTGAGTAGAGCATTTGGGAATTAGGGTGATAGGTCTCACTTGTAAATTTACTGCTTAATGGTTCTTATGAGCTTTATATTTCCTTTTCCTGAAGGTCTAAGAACAGAACATGTGGTTTTTTATGTCTGTGTATGTGACCAAACCAATAAAACTCAATATTCATGCTCACAGTGATGTTGGGAGCAACAGTTATGGGTTCCTGTGGGTTTTTAATTGTCCTGCTTGGAAACATAAACTGTCCAGATTGAGCACATTATTTTCTAAACCAAGTGGTCAAGTCTCATTTCCTCTATTGATTATGTTTGAAATGCTTTGAATCCAGAAACGATCTGAAGAAAAGAACTCTGGGTTGAGATGTGATTAAACCAGAGATAGGAAGGAGCATCTGAGACTTTGGTTTGGCTGAAATTAATTTGAAATGTAGGATAAACTTTCGCCCTCATATGTTCCTGTGACAACCTGTTTGACATAAACAGCAGTTATGCAGAACTATGAATTTAACCTCCCTGTGGCTGGGTTTGAAACCTGAGCAAAAAGAAGACCTAGATTTGGGTGCATTTTTGTGAATTTCCATCATTGTATTGTAACTCTGTGGAAGAAAATGGACTGCATATGCAAATTCAGATGCAAACAAGTCTGAATCTAAAGTATTTAAAATAGTATTGGGTAATAATTTTAAAGGTTTGGAGTTTGGAAAATATTATTTCCTTATGTACTTTTTTTTTTATTAATGCTTTGGAATGGCAACTCACCAGGGCATTGTACTTGGCATTTCAGTGACAATCATCCCACCTAATTTCTGTATCTCCATAATATTTTGGTCACTTGATGGGATCTCATCACTGCTGATCACAGCACATAACCCAAGTGACAAATTTTGCTCTTTCTTACCTGCACATTTTACTGGACACAAATCTTGATTGATTTTTGTTCATTTGCATTGGTTTTAATTCTTTAATCATCAACAGAAGAGTATGGGCAATGTAACTATTGCCTGTGCTGCTGTTTTCCTTTCATTGTTGTTTTTCTGTGAAGGATTACACTGCAGGCTTTTGTTTGTTTGTTTTGTTGTTAGTTTTGCTACTGGCTTCTCACAGCATGAGATGTGGTAAATACACTATTTTCTACCATCTCTTCACTGTATTCCCTCACTGAATTTTCTACTCGGTCTTTCTGAAGAATTCCTTTCTTCACTCTTAAAAATAAATTTATAAAGATGGTTTAAATGTGTTTACAGTGAATGTCTTAAGCATCTAAATGGCCAAAACATTAGTTAGGGCTTTTAAACTTTCCTTCTGCTCTATTTATTGCTTTGGGCAAATATTTTGAGTGAAAATATGAATGATTTAGTGAAGGGCAATATGCTCAAAGAACATTATCTCTTAAGTTTAAATATATACCGAATACAGGTAGAATGTGGGGCTTGTTTAACATAATATTCCAGTTTAGTTATTGTATAACAGAATAAGAAATCCCAGAGGAATTTTGTTAGCAAGGTAAAATAGAATCAGATACACTCCTTATTATTGCAAAAGTTTCCTTAATCACATTGTTTAAAGTTTGCAATACATTGTAATGCTTATTAGTGGTTTTTCATTTTCAGCTGTCACATAATTCCTTTTGCTAACTCTGGATAAATAGTACTCTCAATACTTTTGGTTTTATTTATAGATGATTTATATATGACCAGACAGCTGATATAATAAAGAAGTATTGTGTTTTCCACTGTGTTACACTTAGAGGTTCAAATGTGTTAATGCAATTTATTTGATTTGTAATATTTTATAAAAGTTTCTTCAACTACAATCCTGTTAGTGAGTCTTGTTGTCAAAGGTTATGAAAGGAAATGAAATGTTCTTTGAGCTGTGATGACAGCAGATGGTCAGGGTCTAAACCAGAGAAATAGAAATTGTCTCATGGTCTCTTTTTGTTGCTGTTTTCCAGTGAAAACTGTACATTATCAAAAGTCTTTATTATTAGAGGTGCTGAAATGCAGGTTCTTTTCCATGGGTATGTGTGAGGAAATACATTTGGAGTATCTGTTTGCAATTTTCAGTGATGGTTCCCCTTCTCAGCTGGATTTTCCCTGTGATTCCTTTGTTTTCCAATTTGCTATTTGGTTTGTGTTTGAGTCAGAGGAATTTGAAAGAAGTGGGTAAAGATCTTAAACAAAGTTATCACAACAGTAATGAATATTTAAAAGAAAATATGTAAATAAGTCTATTTTTTTTTCTTTTTTGTTGCTTACTAGTTTTTTTATTGGAAGAGACAGAAGAACTGAATCTGGGGCTTGTAGGGATCTTTGCATCCTTTGGAATGGAAAAGTCTTTAAGATTTAAACTTCATTGGTTTCTTTTTTTTTTTTATTTGCAGCAAAGGAAATGAGGTGGCATAGTAAGATGTAGTCAGGCTATGTGGTATTGGATAGAAAAGTTAATAGAATTTGAGATGAGATCAAAATCTTACCAGTTCTGAACTACTTAAATTATAAAAATTTGAAGTTTAACTTTTTAGGAGACTTAAAAATGGGTATTAATGGAAATGGAACAGGCTAATATTTTATTTCAACAATTAATTCCTTCTTGAACCCATTAACTTTTCTAAAAATGCACTGTACTCAGCTAAATTGGGTTGTCTGGAGAGGAAAATGTTCAAAACTCTCAAGAGACTGTGGACAATCCACTGTTTAAAAGGATCATCTCTACTGATAAAAAGTGCTGAATGGAGGGCATTTGGGTTTTTTCACCCCATGTCTAATTTATACATGTTTAGTTCTGTTTTCTTTCTTTTCAGACCACTCTCCAAAAGCCTTCACAGTGTTTGTTGCTTTCTTTCCTTACACATGGAAAAGAAGTTAATTCTCTGAGTCTTTTCATAAAGCACAGAATTCTGCAAGTCTCTTGTCGAGGTGAAGTTCTTTCTGTAATTCTTTGTTGCTCCTTTTAAGTAGAAACACCAAGAAACCACCTTGCATTCCATTTGATATCCCCATTTTTCCACTTTGTTGGGTTAGAATACAATGGAATTGAAAGGAGCACTGGCACTTTTTAAAGAATCCACACCATTTTCTATGCCTGAATAAATCTCATCATCAATGACTTTGCCAATATTGTAAACAATGGAGAGGGAAAGGAGCCCACACAGAGGCCTGTTTATTTAAATAGGTCTGAGTAATTTTTTGGGCCAATGAAAAAGGAAGGCCTTATTGTCTGGCCTTCCCCTCCTTCACCTCAGTAGCTGTTGTAAATAATTGCTGTTAAAGGAAGTTGGTGCTTTTCAATGTAAATCTGTTGAGATAAGATAATTAATATTTTATTAAATTACCAGGGACAGCTCATCCTGTGAAAATCTGAGTTTCTTTGCTTATGCTGAGGTGCTTTTTCTTCCCTTTGTTTCAAACTCAGGGCACTGATATTTCTGGGTTTCCCAGTTCAGCAGGTGGGACCAGTTTATCACTGTGTGGGGGTGACCAAAGCTGTGTATTCTAAACCCTCTATATAATTTCCCATGAACTGTTAACAATGGACCATTTGCAGCAGCTGCCCAGGGCACACCTGACTCCTCGGGATGTGAGCTGGGTGGGAAAGAAGCCTGGGAGAGGAGCTGGGAGAACTCCCCCCCAGGGAGTCCTTGGCACCTCCACACCCACCTGAGGGGTCATGTCTGCTCATGGGCCAGCAACTATTCCAAATACCCCATGAATCACAGAGTGAGATTACTCATTGTTTAACTCCCCACCTCGGGGGAGGTACTGGGTGCTCCCACCTGCACCCGAGGGGAGAGAATCTGAGAGGTTTTGGGAAACCACTCGTTGGATCCAGAGGAGGAGCAGAACCTTGTCAGGGGGAGACCACCACTCTCGACCAGACTGCAACCACCACTCTTCACCAGACTGTGACATCATCTGCACTAAAAGGTTTTTCACTTCCTTTTACTTTGGACTTTGAGAACCACGTGGGGCTCAGCACAGGGGCCAACAAACCCCTTTGTGTTTGTGCCCCACAGTGCTGGGTTATACTTCTGGGGTTTGTGGGTTAAAACCAATTTCTCTTTGTGCCATTGCACTTATTGTAATATTGTTAATAAATTGTAACTCTGACTTATAATTTCTTTTGTGTTGGGTTGATTTGTCCTTCCAGTTTACCTTTAAAGCAGCACACTGTGCTTGTCCAGAGAACGAGTGCAGAGGATGAGTGGCCGCTGCATTTGGAGGCAGAGCGTGTCCTTGCCCAGCCTCTCCCTGTGCCTGCGGTGGCTCCAGCAGAGCCTGAGTCAGGAGGGCTGACCCAGCAGAGCGCAGAGTGTGACACATAATGAAAGGTTGAACTGCCTGTCTCGGAGGTGGCGGCGCAGATCAAATCACAGAGGATCAGGCAGGGGATGTGTTGCCTTGCTCTGAGTGACAGAAGTTAATAATTAGTGACAATGATTGGCAGCTCCACTCCATCTGCCGCTCTGACGCCCAGGAGCGGTTATTCCACAACTGTCTGCAGGCACAAAGAACTCCTCTGGGAGAGAGGGATGGACTGTGATTGACAGCTGCCTCCGAGAGAGACAGGCCACTGACAGCAAAGTCCCTGTCAGCAGGAGTCTTGAAGTCTCCCCCTGTTCCCTGGAAGTTTCACTCACTGTATACATTTATTCTCTTTCATTTATCATGTCAGGTGGGGTTTTAAATATATTATTAGCCAGTCGTTTTCTTAACTGCAGGGTTCTTTTTTTTTTTTCCAGTGGTAATGTAGAGATCCACACACAGTGAGACAACTTCACCTATCTGTGAACACCAGAGTCCATCTGAATGAAACACCAGAGCAGCAGAGTGACAGAGCTGCATCTAATTAATCTGTCTCTTCCTCTGTTGGGAAACAAGAAATATTGCACTGCTTCCTCTGTATACTGATGTTTTAAATGCTCATGTAACAGTGTTGCACATTTTATATTTTCAAATGCAGAAAAATATTTGGAGATGTTGTAATATAAGCCTGTGGTGTTATCCCTTCGGATTTGTGATATTGCAGGAGAAATATGGGTTGGTTTTGGCAGAGATAGCAATCTGTGGCTCCCAGATTTTAATAGCATGCAGAAAACTGATAACTGAGAATTGTAATGTAAAGTTGTACTTAAAACAACAAAGACAAACCAAATTTATCCTGCATTCTGTAAGGTGGATACATGGGAGAAAATGTAGCATGCTTAACATACTGATTTCATCAGTTTACCTAATTACAGATTTTTTGTTCTGTGAAAATAAATGCAAATAGCATTACATTTTTTTAGATCTCATTTCGTAGAATAACACTAGCAGCCTTCGAGGTTTGGGAAGATTTAAGAGTATAATTCTTTTTAGTTTTTCTTTTCTTCTAAGTAACATTAGAATAACCAGAATATGTTTATCCCAGGCCTATATAAAGTTGCAGCTGTGCAACATTAGATACCAAGCCATTTCCATTTAACAGGAAGCAGTTCTTCCTCTACCATGCATATAAAGAGAAATTCTGTGATCCATTCTGTGATCCTCCTTTCTTCCATCTACCATATGAGACCACCTAAAAGCAAGTTGCTATGCAAAGCAGAGAGTGCTCACTTTTTACAGGTGATACCCAGATCTGAGTGCCCCAAGCTCCTCCTTACATCATTTAGCTATTAATAGGCTGTGGCAGAACAGTATTGGGACCAAATCCAAGGAAACCATGATAGATTTGCTGTAGATGGGCAATTACTGAATTTCCAGTGCAGATTTTACTTCCATGAGGGCAATAAATGGCACATTTTCCCTCTATTTAGCTGTTAGTTTTGGGGGGGTCTGTTTTATTTTGTTTGGGGTTTTTTGCTGGGTTTTGTTTTGTTGGAGTTTTAAAAATCAACATAGATAGAGTTTTGGATCTTAATTCTTCTGCTGAATTCGCTTGCTGTTAATTAACCAGATGAAAGCAATCACTGGGCAGGGAGGGATGACTATTATTATTTATAAAACTATTGAAAGGGAAGATGTCACTGTCACCTTTCCTCTGGCCTCCTGACATGGCTTGATTCACTTCCAACCTTAAAACGGTTTACACTTGAATATCTGCACTGGGTTGCTCTGAGTTGCTCTGGATTTACACTGTGGTAAAAAGCAGAATCTAATACTGTTTCTCTGTATTTTGGGCTCTGAAGGTATCTATAAGACATGAGCACTTATTAATGTATTTTTTTTCCTTTTAGTGGGGGTAATTTCAGATAATTGCTGACCAAAAAAAAACCCAGCATGGTTTTATACTTTTATTAGTGAATGACTTTGGCTAAAGAGCTTATTGAAATTTCCTTAGAGCTACTAAGCTTGTAGAGAACTTCCTTGAGGGATCAGGAATGCTGTGCTGCTTTCTCCTGGTTGCTTTTTTCAGAATAAGTTTTTCACCCTATGCCATTAGAACTGTGGTGAGGAAGTTCTTTCTTATGTAGTGTGAGTGTTCTACAGTACCAATGAATAATGACTTTTTTGATTACCAGGAACATCAAGAATGGACACATCTAAAGGGTAGAATTGACTGCTGAACTTCCGTGGCTCAGCACCTTGGGCATTCTTTTATTTTCTTTTAAGAATATCCTAAAAGAAACCATCAGGCTCTGGTTATTTTAAGTAATGGTAGATATAAGTGCACAGTTCTGGAAAATAGTACCTGATACTCTTCCTGCTTACCTTCCAAGTCATTATTTAGGTAAATTAATGAGAAATTCAGTGTTACTATAGAAAAATGAAGTTCAGCATGCAAAGCTATTTCAGTCACTGCAAAGTCTGTAAGAAAAAGCTCTTATGCAATATAATGGTATGATACTTGAAAACTAAAGCAAATTTGTTGTCTCTGTTTTAAGGGGGGAAATCACATTACCCTTCCATTAAACCATGCTGAATTTCCAGAATGTTTGATTTTGAACTGCCAACAGTCAGTTTTTGTGTCTTTTCTCATTTCAAATCTTCCCTTGATTCACAATTTGAATTAAAGCCCAGGCAAGAACGAGGCCAACGGAGGGAGCTGCTCCAACTCGGAGGCTGCAGCTTTGGGCTTTTTTGAGCACACCCTTCCAGTCTGAGGCTTCCTTTGCAAAGTTCACTGCCCATGCCTGTTAGCAGTGAAAGTCAAGTCGTGTTGAGTGTGTGTTTTGCCACACAGCAGGAGGCACATCAGCTGTCGGGAGCAGGGCTGCTGTCGGCTCAGTGACATGTACAAGAAGCAGCAATGCCTCGCAGAAATGAGTGTGTGATAACTGTACAGTGAGCAAAATATTCTTAAGGCATGGGGAGGCTGAACAGATCTGGCTGTGTTATACTTCATCTCCGCAATTCAAAATGACACCTTTTTAGAAGTTCAACAGTCATAATGGAGTGCATGTGTCTGGCCCTGTGAACATAACCCTTTAAACCCCCTGAAGTTTTATGGACTGCCCTGCAACACAGACCTCTACAGAGATGGTTTTTAAGGAGAGGGGGAGAAAAACCCCTGCTCTGCTAAAGTGTGATTAGAAAGAAGCTCTCCCCCTGCTTTGTTCGACTTGCAGAACTTGAAGTACTTTGTGAAATGAATAAGTATCAATTGAGAGCTTTCCCCTCATCTTTGTAATTTTCTTTCCTTCTCTTTTGTTTGCACAAACGTTCTAGTGTGTGCTGCCTCAGCATTATTAGCACTTCTGAGCTGATGTCCTTTGCCAGCAAGATGTATCTAGCTGTGATCTTGCCCTCATCATTGTCACCCTGCTGGGAATCTGTTCTTCAGCTGATGGCCATCGATTCAGTAATGCACATTTCCTCAGTGACACTTTCCCCTCGGAGTGTTACTTTTTCCTCCTTCCCATTGTACAATAATTAACCCTTTTGGCCACTCTGCTGACATCACCTCAAATGCTCCACATAAGCCCTGCAGGGATGTGAGGAAACAGATGCCACCAGCACTTTATCATTCAATTATGATTACAGATGTTCTTGCACTCAGGAGACTTGCCTATCTTGGCAGTACATTTCCCACCCAGTCAGTCAACAGAATGTGAAATGTGTTTCTGGGTTGCTTTTGCAATACAATATTGAGTTACCTCCCAATAGGAAGGAGCAGATCAGGTGGTTTTTTCTAGTGTTAAATTACCCACCTCTGTGTAGAGTTGATTTCAAACCTAAATTATTATTAATTTTTAAAGTCCCAAGTTATATGAGGTTACAGTGATGGTCCCAGTGTTATGGGAACTAACCAGATGTTAATGAGCTTACAAGGCTTCTTGAAGACTAAACCATCACCATTTTGATGTTTATGATAGACAAGCCTCGTGTTATTCAGCAGATAAAATTTCTGGCATGTTTGTTTAACCCCTGTCATATCAGGATATTAAGCTATTTTAAGAACTAGTAGGTTTTATGATGTTCCCTTGATCTTTCTCCCTTTACCATACAAATATTTTAGTTTTGTTTTAGTGGCTTAAAAGCTGTAAAAGTAGACTTTACTAATCTAAAAAATAATTCCTTTCACCACCCTTTTAATCAAGATGAGACATCTGAAGTGCCTGGTTATGGTTCCCAATTCATTTGCAAGTTGTTGGCCCTGCTTCCTTCAATCTAAACTGTAATGTGGAGGTCATGGAGATGAAATAACATATTTTAAAATTATAATGATGCAGATAGAATGATAGGGTTATATCACATTTTTGCAATCTAAAATTTTTGACTAACGCAATGAATCAGGAATTGTGTTTGTTAGAAGATAGAGGTCTTTGACCTTTCTTTGACTTGATTAACTGAGAGTGAAATGGTAATTTTGAAATTGATGGGACTGGTATTTAATTTCTTTCAATGTTTTGTTTATAATTAAATACTAACACTTTTAATGATCATTTTAATCAGCCCAATCTAAAAATCTCTTATTGTATTTTTCCAACCAGGATTTGAAATATTAGTACTTATTGGTACTATCTCATTTTGATGCTGTTGCTGCTAAAACTGCTATACCCTACTGACATTTCCTGAGTGAGGCTTGAATTCCCCTGAAATTGCCTTCATGCCCTTGTCTGCTGTAGCTCCAGAGTCAGGGGCACCTCCCTGTTCCATGTTTCCTCCTTGTTCTATGTTTGTTTCCTCCCTGTTCCATGTTTCCTCCCTGTTTGTCATGTGTCCTCCCTGTTCCATGTTTCCCTGTTTCATGTTCCCACCCTGTTCCCCATTTCCTCCCTGTTCCATGTTTCATGTTTCTTGTTCCCACCCTGTTCCCTGTTTCCCCCGTTCCATGTTTCCTCCCTGTTCCATGTTTCCCCCCTGTTCCATGTTTCCCCCCCGTTCCATGTTTCCCCCCCGTTCCATATTTCCACCCCGTTCCATGTTTCCCCCCCCCGTTCCATGTTTCCCTGCTCCATGTTTCCCTGTTCTATGTTTCCCCCCTGTTCTATGTTTCCCTGTTCCTTGTTCCCACCCTGTTCCACGTTTCCTCCCTGCAGAGCTGTGGAGGGTCAGTGTGCCAGGTCTGGACTGGCCACAACCGCCCTGCCTGGTGCCCTGTTTTTTTGGGACTCTGAGCCTGCAGGAGGGTGGGCGATGCTGTTGGACCCCGTGACTCAGCTCAGGGTGGTGGCACCTCCTCCCCTCCCTCCTAAGAACGCACAGACTGAGCTGAGTGTGCCCTCCCAGCCGTCCTGGAGGAGCCCCCCTCTCACATCTGCTCCATCCTTACTCCCCTCTGCTCCATCCTCACTCCCCTCTGCTCCATCCTGTCACCTCTCCCTGGCTGCGAGGAAAGTTGTTCAAAAGAGCGTTTCTCCCTCTGCTGTTACAAGCCACTTAGTGACACACGAAGTGTCTCTCACGATGATTTACATTTTAAAGCAGCAAATCTTGAAGGTCAGTCTGGAACAGGGGGCAGGGGATGCTCATGGCTTTCCTTCCCTGTCTGCCTCCCAAGAGGAATTGTATTGCTTGGAAGTGGTGTTGGCAGGGTAATAATGACACCTTGCTTTTCTATTATTTGCCATCAATAAAAAAGGAAAATATTTTTAAGATGTATTTCATGTAAATATAAAATAAACAAACAATTGGATTTACCGTATAGAAAATGCACTACTTTGACTTATTACCATATTCTCAGCAAAGAGCTGCTGCTCAAACCAATGTACCTTCTGCTAACAGTGTCAGATTGCTCTGTAGAACTCATTAATTAAACTATGGAAATGATACAGTAAACATGAAGAAACCTCAGTAAATAAGAACAGGGATTTTTTTTTAATAAGAAAAGATGCTTCCTCTATAGAACCCCCCTATCACACCAGTCCTCCTCACAGCACACATCTTGCTGTCTCCCCACCCCCAGGTTTCCTGCTAAGTGCATTCTAATGCCACGTTGAAACATAAAATAGGTAGAATCAACTATTTATATGCTAATATATATCCCCTAAGCTGAAGGAGGCACCTAAAGCCTATTGCTCCTACTAATGATGGCTATGCTTTAACCTCTGTGGAAAAAAAGAGAAGTAGTTTTCCTTCAGAAAACATCTCAGTTTCTATAAGATGAAATGTAATTATCTGTTATCAGATGTCCTTTAAAAATGGAAGGCCTATTTAAGCTGCTAAAAATATTGAAACCTTAATTCCACCATAATAGCATTTTAATTTCAGCAAATCACAGTTCTATTGTTACAGGATATTTTGCTGTAGGAATGTGGTAAGAGGTTCACCTGAGCTTCTTTAAGAAACATTTCCCTTTCTTTTAGACATTCAATTAAATCTTTGCAATCACCTGTCCTTTTTGTGACACAAAATTTTACTTTCTAAGTGAGAAAACAGTGGCCTTTAGGATCTAAAAGACTTTGTTTTAAAAAGTAGTTAAAGTTTAATTGATTTAAGTGTTCTCATCAGAATATGTTTTGGCTGTTGGACGACTCATTTATGTTAGAAAGTTAGAGTTTAATTAATTACTGTTTTCCATTTAAAATACTTATTTAAACTGCTAGACAGAGTTGGTGGAAAGTCCTGCTGTACCTGGATCTGTGAATTGATGCTGAGGATCATTTGAAGAGCAATGACAAAGACAGGTGAGTGCAAGAGTCACTGTTTTCTGTTATCAACAAGTACATTCACTTTTCTATTTAAAATTGCTATTTAGCAACACTTTTACTGTTACACACGACATGAGTGACACAGTTTCAGCATCCTCATTTTTATTGATGATTTTGTACTGTCGAGGTGTCTCATACAAAACTATTTTGCCAAGAGAGACCTCAGAAGTCTTTTTAAAGTGTTGAGCTTTGCTTCCCATTTTCTCTTGCACCTTGCTCTTGCTTATCTTTAGAATTTTTGTTCTACTGGATCAGCTGAAAAACTTTTGTGTATTGGCTTTGTTATGATGTCCAGTGTGATTATAAGAGATATTTTTACCCAGCATTGAGTAGCATAGGGAGTTCTGGTACTGTGGCACAGTTTTCTTAGCCCTGAAGCTGAACCTTAGTGATACTTGCAGCTGAATGCCAAAATCTGAAAAGAAAAC
Organism: Pithys albifrons albifrons; assembly: GCF_047495875.1. Classification (NCBI taxonomy): domain Eukaryota; kingdom Metazoa; phylum Chordata; class Aves; order Passeriformes; family Thamnophilidae; genus Pithys; species Pithys albifrons. Next base: position 4,464,021 of record NC_092481.1, read on the forward strand.
TCCACAGCTTTCTCTCACAACAGAGAAAACAATATATAAAGCTATTTCCCCACCAGTTTGTCTCCTCTCAATTTTATTTGGGAGTAAGAACTTCAACTTCAGATAGTCTGTAACATAGAGTTCTAAATTTATCATGTTACTTGCTCTGCATTTTCACTTTTTGGCTTTTCACTTCGAATGAAAATAAACTGGAAAATATTGTTTGGTTGCTAGTGATGCATCATGACATTGTGAACCTCCTGTAACCTGCTTAAAATGCATTACTGTGGTTATACAATCAAGCCAAATTCAGCTGTATGAGGTTTGCTCTCAACACTGTGAGATATTAATGAAAGCTCTTGCATTGTCAGAACTATATAGGTCATATAGAAAGTAAATTCTTCTGCATATTTGCAGAATAAGGATGATGATACTAAGGAAGGAACAATAATAAATTGTTGAGGTAAGTTCTGCTACCTGGGATGGGAAAGCAGCATTGAGAAGTTAAACCTGTGACCTTCAGTGAAATGTTTCTGCTCTAAGTTGGGTCTAATCTCCCTTTTGTACACCTTTGTTGTTAATATTGTGGCTGTTTGGGGGTTTATCTTGTTGCTACTTGTTTCCAGCCACATGTTCTGATCTCAGCCCCTGATCTTTGCCTTTTGTGCCTTCAATTCTCCTCTTCGGTCTCCACAGGTTTCAGTGGGAGCATCAACTGGGAACACCATTCCCAACCCCCCTCAGACCAGCATCAAGGTGTGCCAATAACTGTCACATGCTTATTATTCCATTAATAAGACCATTATGACCATTGAATATCAGAAATTTACTTTAAGGAGCAAATATCACCTGCAAGTGGGTTGTTACAGCTGAATAAGCAGATTTCTTCACTTAAGTTAATAAAACACATCCTGTAGTATTACTTTAATTTTGATGATGAATGAAAAGAGTGAGCCATTAACAAGCCCTTTAAAAGCTACTGACTTCACTAATACCTTCTGTAAATGGAAATAGCACTTTTTAATCAAGTATTTAAGGTTATAATACTCACTGGTAAGTGGTGCTTTGAGCATTAATAGTGAATCTTTCTGTGCTGTAATGAAAGGTAAAAGTTGGAATAGCATTTCAAATGGCTAATTATGCTATTCTGTAGGTCAAGTTATTGAATTAATCCGAAGATACCTTTTTATTATTTTATATATATGTTATTTTTTTCATTTTGATCATAAATGGGGGGCACTGGGATTGCACTGCCCGAGGGGAAATTAAAACAACAGGAGTAAAAGGGTGAGGGATTTGCTCCAGGATGACTCTGCTTGAACAGGGAGGTTTCCAACAGCTCCTTTCCAATCTGGATGATTCTGTGAATTATTTTCATGTCTTGAAGGACATGTACTTTGAGGGATGTTTTGAGAGTAGGAAGAAAATTGCTATTGCAACATATGTTGGGAAAAATAACCCTCCTTAGTGGTGGAAATGTCTTTGTTGTTAAGATTTAACTGCCATGAAATGACCTTTTTAATAAAACAGACCTGAGATGGTGTGTGCATAATTCTAACAACAACTGATGTATTTTTAAAGAGTTTTAGGGTAGTTTTTCCTACCCATTAGGAAACTATCTCAGACCTTTAAAATCTCAGCTTTAAAACCTGTGCTTTAGGGGCTGGTGCAGGGTGTGTGGTTTATTTATTTATTTATTTTAAAAGTTGTACCTTAGTGTTGATTTTCAAGACAATTATTTCTCACACAGATCTCCCCATGGCTCTCCTTAAAAAAAATTGATATACCAGCTTGGATGTCTCACTTCTAATTGGAGTCTCTGTCTGCAAACTTTAGGAATCTTCCTGATATTCCTGACACTCATTTTCAATAATTTCCTTAATTCTCTTTCTGAGAAAGTGGGAATGTTTTGTTTCAGTTTGACCAACTGTATCTCTAAAAAAAAAAAAAAAAAAAAAAAAAAAAGAGGGAGAGAGAGTTTTAAAAACTTAGAATAAAAACAATAATAATTAAAAAACAAGGAAAAACAACCCACAAAATTCTACTAAACGTGGTGGTGTGTAAGGGAAGGGAAGGAAATGAAGGCAGGCAGAATAAATACTTAGATGTAAATGAGTTAAATATATTTTACAGCAAGGGATTGGATCTCGGATTACAAGTGCCAGAATGATGGGTCATTATCACAGCATGGTGATAATGACAATTTAAAGTCGTGTTATTTTTGTGATGAGGGCCATTTGTTCCCAGAAGTTCAGAAAAGAAATGGCCCTGTTTAATGCCATAGTTAATAATAAATAATTGGTTATACTGAGACTCATTTGCCTACAAGGCATTGATTTAAAGCTGCATTTCACAATAATTCTCACTTTTAGTGGGAATATGATGGTTTTGTATTGAGATGCTTAAAAAAAAAAAGGAAAGAGAAAGAAGGAAAAGAAAAAAAGAAGGAAGAAATCAGTAACATAACTGGAAAGTGCCTGAAAAATCCTCACTCCTCAGATCCAGTTCCAAACTTGTGTTTCCTGACACAGAGGTTGCTGTGGAACTGTGGCAGAGGAGACTCTGTCAGATTTGTCAGGTGTGGAAAATGTGAATTCAGGAGCTGTTTGCCTTGTTTAAAACAGCTGGATAAGGGCTGAGTAAATAGGAAGGATGTGAACATTTTAGTAGAGATGCTGCTGTAAAAAAAACCTTTCAGACAAATGATCTGCTTTTGTAAACCCAGCACTGGGTACTGCACTTTGGGCACTCAGGGATGGAAAAGATTGGTTTCATTTTCATGGTGGGAAAATTTCAATGTGTAATAAAAAAATTGCCTGTAAATTAGTTTTCATATATAACATTTTATTTTAAAAGAAAAACTAACAGGAATTGCCCATAATAACAGCAAATGTGAATTTCAGGTGATGAAGAATATAAATAGTTTTATGTGTAGATATTCACAAAACTGCTGGAATTTGATGGGTTTTTTTTAATTTTTTTTTTAGTATTTGGATATTTTGGGGTGAATTTTATTTATTTTTTTAGTTCATAGCTGAAAAGCTGTGAAGCTGATCCAACCTGACATCTTAGTCATGAAACAAATGTTTGAATAAAACAGGCTCAGGGGAAATAGGACAGTACCAAGGGTTAAGTTTACCACATTTAGAGCAAACATATGTGGTGCTCTATGGAATTATCCAAATTTCTGTTCTTACTAAGAACAGAAGTATGTTTAAGTAAAGATAGTAATAATATATGATCCAAGAGATAAAAAATGTCAGTCTTTTTTCTAATTTCCCTCTCAAAATAGGTGTGATGCTGCTACTTTTCCATAGAGGAATGATTTCCATCTTATAAAGGATAAGATAAATTAGTTTTTCCTCTCAAATGTTTCTTCTTTAGAGTGGTGTGAACTGTGGCCAAATGAAAGTCAAGATACAAGAGGCTGCAGCAGAACTTTTGTCATCCTTAAACTGCCTCACCAGTTGGTCATTATTTGTTGAGCATAAAAAAGCCAAAGCAGGATGGAAATTGTTTTACACTGTTGAGTGGAGTCTGATTTGTTCCCACAATTTTCAGTGTAACAAACAGCAGTCCCACAGCACCAACTGAGCAGCAAATACCCCTGTGATAAATTATTGCCTACACTGAAGTGTCCCTTCAAACTCAAACCTTCTCCTCTCCCTCTCCCCACTGATACACAAGCTCTTGGGCCCATATATTATTCATTACAATCAAATAAGACACAGTGGTGGCTCAGTAAACTTGCTTTTCATATAAGAATTGATTTTATTGAGGAACACACGGTGCAGCCCCTGCTCCAGCAGCCAGGGCTGAAATGAGCAATTCTCTCATTGTAATAATGTGCCTCTGTCATCTCCTTATTATCAGCATGATAAAAGATGAAATATTCACAGATGCTGCCCTCCTAACCTGATCACAGTTTGATATTTGAGCTTTGGAAATGAGTTTTATAGGCTTTAATATACTCCTTGGCGGAGTGACCCCTGAAATTAAACATTATTACAGAGCGGATATTTAAAAAGCTGGGGCCACAAATTACATCAAAATGAAAATATTAAGGAGTATTACGACTATACCTAGTGGGAACTCGCTGCTGCTGGAGCTGGGAATGCCATAAAGCTCAGCACTTTGGTGTCAAAAACATCAGGAAAAAAATAATAACAGCGCAGGCACCTTGACTGCAGTTATTTTATACACGGGGCTAAACTGAATTACTGCAATGGGGTTTCTCCTATAGGCTGCTTTTCCAGGAGGAAAAGGCACATTATTCTCAACTTCATCTGCAGCTTCACAGTCCTTTTAAAATGCACATTGCTGCTTTTCTGTGCAAACACCAATAAAAAGTACTAAAGTGCAGTGAAACCAACGATTACACTTAAAAAAAGAATAAACCAACATCACCTGGTGGAAGATTTTGATCCCATTTCTGTTGCTGTCACTGTTTTGATGGAAAGATTTCTGCCAAAGCCTGGGACATGAGGAGCTAAGGAAGTTTCCTAAATATGAAAATAGAGAGATGTACAACATATATTAGAGATTTTTCAGTGATTGTTAAAGTTAGGAAGTGGCAAATTTTAAATCTCTCTACAGCTGATTTTACCAGCAAGAACATGTAATTTATTAATTTACATAAAGCATCAGTTAAAGGATGACAAAAAAGATGAAATACAAGGAAGGAGATGAAATATTTAGGTATATTTTGTGAAGTTTGTTTAGGTATGAATAAACTAAAGAGAAAAAACTCTTCCAGAAAGGTCTGTGTTTGTAGCTATTGGGCTTCTCCTGGTTTTAGTGATCACTGGACAAACCTTGCAGGAGAAAAGAGGACTGGAATGGGAATCCTGTGCCAGTCATTCCATGGGTGGTGCTCAGTGTACCTGGAATGTGGGGTGGTGATGGTGGAAATGTTTCTTCTTTCTGTGACAGAGAGCAGGATTTTTGTTGTGCTTTGAGGAATTTTTGTTTGTTTTAAACTCAGGCTTTTCATGACCTTGTGGAGTTCTTGTTGACCTCAGTATTCCAGCCTAAGTGCATGAGCTGCATACTTTGTTTTTTAATTCATAATTAATAAATGCCTTTTAAAGGCATTATTTAATTTGTGTTTCCATCTCTGCTTTTTCGTCTGACTGTGTACTGAAACATGTTTAATTTACAGCCTATTTATAGTTTTGAGTTATGGATTTGTGGTAGTTTGGTCATCACCAAGTCAATGTGATTGTAATATCCTCTGCACTGATCTAGGCAAAGCTCCTGCTAAATTGAGCTCAGCAGGAGCAAGTCCAGTGACCTCATAAATAGTGGAAATGATTGCAAATCACAATTCCTGTATGTCCCTGGCTCAGTGGGTAACTGTAACCCCCACAAAGGAAGCAATCATCTCTTTCAAATTCCTGTTTGCCCTTTCACTCAGATGTGTTTGAAGATAATCTGGAGAGGGAGATCTTGCAGAGTCTGACACAACCGTTACTGCCAATCCAAACTAGATGTCCTGTGTCCAACAGTACTGATGTTTCAAACATCACCCCTGATCTACAGAACTTGGGGCATGATGAGTTCCAGTTCCCTTTGCTGGGTTTGGCACTTCTTGGTGATATTTTTCCCTAAGCAACTTTTTATTTTATTAGAAATAAGATTTCCTTTGGTTTTCCTTATTATTTTGTGATCTTTCTTCTTAGCATTCCTAATTTTGTATTGAAACCACGAGATTCATCTGCAGGTTTTCCAATAATCTGCTATACACTCATTTTGCTTCAAGTGGGTGTTTTCTTTGCCACTCTGCTGCAAGTTGAAAGTAATGATTCCTTTAGTATTAATAATAAACATATTAAGGATTCTGGCCTCAATTTCTGTATTACCATGGCTCTTGTAAAACAGGAATCCAATTCTTAGTATTTTCTTCCACTTTATCTTATTGAGAACATAAATGAATATAAGTTGTTGTGATTGTAGACACACTAAACTGCTTTATAAAAATAAGAATACATCTCTCTCTCAAGCACAAACCCTGTTACTCATCAGATTGAATAAGAATTTCAGCTGAGATTGCACCTTTTCTTCTGGTTTTGTTTGTTTGGTTGGTTTGGATTTGGTTTGGGGTTTTTGTTTTATTTTGAGATTTTTTGCTCATTTTTTTGGTTTTCTGCACCATTGTCATAATTCAGGAAAATTTTTGTCTAAATCTTTGTATTAGGGTGCCATTTACTGAGAACACAATCTCTTTTCTGTCCTTGCTCTGCTGGTTTGTCATACCCAGAGGTGTGTGTGTGTTTGGACAAAAGCATTTTTTACATTTTTTTGTAGTTTAGTTAAGTGATCTGCCTTTATACTTGTGAATTGACTTGAGAATGGCATCTTTAATTGGAATTTATTTTATGTTGCTGTTAAGTTTATTTAATTGCATTGTTGAAAGAATTTTATGATCGTGTAATGGAAAGAGTAAGAAAGGTTTAATTAAACTCTGAACTTCTTTGCGTTTCTACTCATAAAGTAGTTGCTTAATAGTTTATTTCCAAGGTGTCTTTCCAAGGTGTCAGTTCTTCTTCCCCTTTTGCTCATCTAACTCTCCTTTTCTCCCCCTGCCCCTTCCCAAATGATTTAGCATTTGGCTGAAACCATTTTTTCTTTCAGTGTTCGTGATCTATGCTGGAGACCCCATTATGTCCAACATAAAATTGTATTACTGGAATATTTTATCGTTGTCTGCAAAAGTGCTGTGGTATTTTAATTGCAATCCAGCTATTAATGAGGAAGATCTATAATCTTGCGGGCCATGAGTGATACATTTGGCACTTCAAGCCCAAGCAGTGCCTTTCTTTAACTGTATGTACCATCCTGTACTATTAGTGAGGAAGGAGAAAAATCTTAGTACCATTTATGAATTATACTGGGCAAATAACATATCAGAAGTTCCTTTTCAGACAAAAAGAAATCTTCCTAACCACTGTTCCCGTGTAGTAGTTTGAGGACAGAGCATTTCAGGCAATTGTTTTCCACCACCATTTAACATGTTACATCATCACACATTGCAAAGGCTCTGACTTGTCCAGTTTCCTGATGTCCTCATAGTTCATTTCAGAGCTTAGAGACAGGATATTCCACTAATCTGTGGTCCCTTTAAATCATCCTTACTGCTCTGAGAGAGAAGTCAGAACAGGGCAAAAATATAGTTAACCTTGAAACCCTTGGTGGAAGGAGGGAGACCACAGATCCTCACAGAGGCACTTGAGTGGCTTCAGAAGAGTGTTTTTCAAATATGCTCTTTCCTTCTCTCTTTATTTACTCATCCAAACAGAATTTCCATTGGTTTTCTTCACTTCTGAAATGGTAAGACTGCTTAAATATCAAGAATTTAGGTTAGAACATGAAACTTGATAGTTAGAACAGGACCACTGGATGACAGTCAGCCTTTGTCCAATAGTAGTTGTATGTCTGTGAACCTCAGCTAAAATAACCCCAGGCTGGGAAATATTTAAGCTGGAAAGTACCTTCTTCTTCTGGGCCCTCAAAATTGAAAGCATGATGTGAACATGATCACAAAATCAAAGAATCATTAAGGTTGGAAAAGACCTCCCAAGATCATTGAGCCCAACCTTTGAATGATGCAGTTTGTGTTCAGAACTCTCATCGTATCTTGAATTCACAGGCTCTGATTTCTGTCTCTCAGAGTTTGCTCTGATTAGCTGAGAGGCAGGTAGAGTGAGAAATGATGCCTTGCCTGGCACTGAACTAGTCAAATTACTTGGAAAGGCTCCAAGGTCAGTAGGTGGAAAGAATATTTTGCTTTCAGAGCCTCATTATGTGTGGGAGGGCTGAGGCTGCTCTGGAAGTCTCAGGATCAGGGTGTGAACTGTCTGTGTCCCTCAGAATTGCTCTTGTGGCTTCTGGGGTAGTTCTGCTGTGCATTCTAAAGTTACTCTCTGGATCTGTTCTTCCTGCTCTTGGTGGTTAACAAATCACCTTGTTGAATATTTAAACATGAATGAAACCGAGAGAAATTGTTAATTAAGCTCTGAAAGTCTAAGCCAGCACCAGCCTGTGTGTTTACAGGCTCCCTTGGCAGAGTCCCTTATGGGGCACTGCTATTAAAAGCCAAGGGAAAAATAAAGTATAGCAAATGTAAATAAAGTCCAACAGGGTATGATTCACATCTGGGAAATCAGTGTAGAGTATAATTTCAAGACATTTTTTAAGCTGAGGGACATAATGATGTTTGTACTGACATTTGTGGGCTTTTAGAAAGACAATCTGAGCTGTTCCCAAAGGTTACACTTCGGGTGTCATTCTTGCCTGAGTAACTGGTGGAGCTAAAAAGATCCTGCTCGTGTCTTGTAGGCCCTTTCCAGGGCAGGACCCCCCAACACTGCAGTTAAATCCCCATCTGCACTAATGAGCCCAGAAATGAGGCAGATTATGAGAATTTGGTGCTGGCTCTTTGGATGGAAGTGGCAGTGCTGTGTTGAAGGGCAGCTGCAAAACCAGAATAACTTCTCTGCAGCCTCCCAAGACTTGGGAAGATCCTGTTTGTCAGCACTCTCTGGAGGTTCCTGTCCTGCCCCTGAGTGCAGGGCTTGCCTCAGGGCTGTGCCAGACTCCTCTGGGTGCCTGTGAGTGGGGCACCCACGGGGCATTTTCACACACCTTCCCCTGCCCCTTGGAGCTTTGCAGCTCTGCAGGTGTGTCCCTGACGCTCAGCTGGGGCATCCTTGCTCTTGTGAAGGATGTGACAGAGCAAAAGCTCTCTGCATGTGTTGTCAAACAGAAGCAGGACGTTTAGTGGAGGATTTTTAGTCTTTACAAGATGTGCTGCTGCTCTCAGTGTGTTTCTCAGTGTTCCCCTTCCCTGTCACTACGAAAAGCTCCTGGAGGTGCCGCTATTTAACAAACACACGGTCCGAGGGCGCTTCTGGCTCAGCTCTCTCAAACTGAAGCAGGAGCAACACAGCTCAGATACAAAACAAGTTATAGAAGCTTCCAATATGTACTGGAAGATGATGGAGGAGCAGGATTATTTTTCTTTACTTTAAAACGCACTTGAACTGGCTAATAAAGTAGAAACTTGAACCACTGATACTGAGAGCAGCTTACAGTAACCTCCGGGCTGGTTTGTTGAGATGTGGCTCATTGTGTAGCTCAGAAATCTTTATTAAAATGAAACTTTGGATCGTTCTGGCATTTCTGTGCTCCATGTAAATGCAAACAGTAAATCGAAGCACTAGAGGGAGCCAGACTTTAGGGCAGTGCTTTATGGAACAGTCCCCAGGTGGGGAGAGTGGAGTAGGAACTGAAACCTGCAGGTGCAAAGCTGCAGAAACCCAAACATTGAGGTGCACTTTTCTGTCTGGCTCACTGATGTTCTGTCAGGAGGGGCAGGAAAACAACTGTTTGGGTGGCACACGGTGCCCTGACAGCAGAATGACTCCTGCTGTGACTTGTAGACATCCATCAGTGCAAAAACCCTCCTTCTTTCCTGGTGTTTGTGTGGAAGACAAGGAGCTGTCAGTGCCCTGTGGTGACCCCAGAACCAGGAACTCAGAGCTGTAAAGGTGGACTGTTGCCCACCTTGGTAGGCAAAGCTTGGCATTATCCAGGATGCTTCCAAAATGCATGGGCAGAGGCACTAGAGATAATAGAACATAATACTGTGCTTGAGCACAACTGCAATGGTTTTAACTGTGTTACCTCTTGAGCACAACTGTAGTAGTTTTATCTCTTTATCCTGCCAGGGCTAAGGTGTTTTTAAACCAGATTGTCCCTTACTCTGTTGAAACATCAGATACTTTCCATTCATTCACTCTGCATGGTTGGGGTTCAACATAAACTGTGCCATGTTATCCTTTAAAGTGGTTACAAATCCAACTGAAATGTAGTGAGCTAAAAAAGTGTCAGGAACAGTAACAACTGTCAAAATAAATATGTAGATTCTTGACACTGCTGTTTGTTCGTTTTTTTGTTTTGTTTTGTTTTGTTTTGTGTTTTTTTTTAAATAAGTTAATCTGTCATCAGTTTAAAACCATCTTTTAGTGTTGCAGAAGTTTGTAACACTGAGCTACTGTTGGCAGCATGTGAGCAGTGCTGATCTCCCAACTAAGTGTCCAAGAATTTACAGTAGAGGAGAGACATGAGGCAGCACAGAAAGGAAAACTCTGAAATCACACACTTCTGTGTTTTACCAAAAACAGAAGAAGAAAAGGCATAACCAAAAAATTTCCCAATTATGACTTAAGCAAGTGATGCCACTCAAAGATCCACTTCATATTGAAGTTCTTTGTGAGTCCTAAGGTGAAAGGCTAATGGGTTTGCTTTCCTAAAACATGCCCATCCTTTTGCTTGCATTGCTTCAAGCCAGTTCACCACAGCTCAGGATTGTAATTGGCATATTTGGTCCTTTGCCTGGTGGAGACATTGCAGAAGTGACAGTGACAGCTCTCAGGGAGAAGGGAGCCAGATGATGTGCACAGCTGGCAGAGCCTGGTGCAGCAGAAGCTGCTTTCACTCTGCAGGCATCCCTTGGCCATCTTGCCACCAACAGGGATGTAAACAAAGGCAAGACTGAGACTGGTGATGAGGGAGTATAGTGTTACAAATACAGGACTTTTAGTAATGCAGAATCATTAGAAGAGAAGTTTGAAATGTGTTTAGAAGTAACTTTTTTTTCCCTTGCACACGTGGAGATTTTTATTTGCAGGTTGAAATGAATTATCTGGAAAATTAACATTGATTCTTTCACCCCCCTTTGTCACACACAGACTGAGTGCATTAAATGGACATGTAGGGTTTGGTTCATCTCCAAGCCCTTGCACCTGTGAAGCCTGGTATTTAACAGTCACCTGGTTTGAGAAGCAGGGCTTGAATTTGGGTTGTGATGGGAAAAACTCCCTAAAGAAAAGTGATTTGATTGGCTGTATTGATGGTATAAGGTACAGAGTTTATGGCAATAGGGAAATACTGTCATGGACGTCCTAGAAAAGAAGTGGGAAGAAGGGGAGAACTCTGTAGCCAGTGGAGCTCCCCCAAGGCAATGCTGTTCCTACCCAGTGTCAGGCTCAGGAAGGCCACTCGTAGTCCCAGCACAGCCATTTGTTTCAGCTCTTTCTGATTTTTTAATGACTTCAGAAGGATGTAGTTCTGGAGGGGCCTGTGTGTAAAGCTTCCTGTTGCTGACAATTAATCGGTGTTTTTCTTTGCAAATGAGAACTACCTTTCTGCTGATCAAGCCTAGAGAACAGTTCAGTGTTACAAACAACTGGGTAGATTCAATTTTTAGTTCCCGTGACATAAGGGCAAACCTACAGCCTTATAATATGCCAAGACAGGGTGTGTATGTGCACAGGGAGCCTCAAACTGAGCACACCCTGCACATGTCCTTGGATGTCCTACAGTGAGATGGGATTCTTTCCTGCAGGAACAAGCACTGCTTCCCTTTCCCCCATTCCTGTGTGTATGGTTTGATGTCCAGCTGTGGCACGTGTCCCTTTTGCTTTGCAAAAAATATTGAGCAGCCTTCATTTTGATGAGAAACTGGATGAATTCTAAAGCAAAAAGGGTGAGTTAATGGTGGTGGAAAGGGTTTGTTGTGTGCATGAGCTTGCAGTGGCTGTGCTGGCATCTTGATGTCACTTTGCCTTTTAGCCATAGTGCAAGTTTCTGTGTGGGCTCTGTCAGATCTAATATTGCCCACAATGAGAGCTGAATTTATTATGCTACTTGTACCTCTCTTCTCATTCCTACCTGTGGTGACCTCTCTCTGCTGCAGGTCACATGGCTGAATTCTTTCAAGTCTTTTATTCTTGCCTGTGGTTTTAAACATATTTGGAAGTTTCTAGAGGTGCTACATGACTGTTCTCTGCTTCTTTGCTTCTTAGAATGAAAACTAGGTCATTATAACTCCAAATATTATTCTTATATTCATATTATTCTCTTAATTTCTCTTCACACGATGGTATTTTCATGTAAGTACAGCCTTGTGATCAAAGATTGTCTTTCCTTGCAAACATCCCTATTAAATTGCTTCTAAAAGGATTTAAAGAGCAAATTCCAGTTGGTAAAGCTTAAAATCATAAAGTTACAAAATAAGAAACGAATGTTGGCAGGACTTGCCTAGAGACAGAATATTACTACTTTCCCTCAAATTATAGCAAAATTTTCCAGTCTTTCCTACTCTTCTTTCAGTGTAGCAGGTCCCTTGCAAGTCTTATTGTATTGTCTGTTCTTAGCACAGGATTTCAATAATGGAACAGTATATTCAACAGCAAGTAAAATCATTTGGTTTTGGATTTTAAGCAGCTTGTTGAGACTTTGGCCATATCACCTGCATTACCAAACCTTCCTTCCACTTCAATATTTTATATCCACAGCTTTAATTTCTACAAAAGTCCCTTTGTTTATCTTTGGTACCTTGTCTAAGAGAGGCTCAAACATTTAGTCCTTTGAGCAGCAGTCAGTGTTTGATCTGTTCTTTACCTCTCTGCTGTTTCTTGTGACCTGGTTTTGAATTCAGTTTAGAATTTCCATGTTTATCTGCGCTGTATTTACTGACCTTTTATCCGAGATTTTTCTGCTGTGAAGTATTATAAGCTATCTTGAAGTCCAAATACATTATGTCTGTTCCTCTGTCCCATCAGTTCTCATTGGGAGTTTCTCACAGAAGTTAATCAGATTTGTTCAGCATGACCTGCTATCTCATGATTTCCCATTGTACCTCTCCCTTTGCCGTGGCCCTTTATCTTTTATGTCACTTGTGTCCCTGTTGGAATGACTGTATCCCACATTTTCATTCAGTGTTAGTCACCTTTGCTTCCCTTCTGATTTCTGTACTGCTGCTAATGCTTTTTTTCTCTGCTTCACTAATTTTTCTATTTACCACTGCTCCATCTGTGTTACTTACTCAAGTCCAACATAGACGAAGTGAACAGGGTGTGAATTGATCCCGAATATGTTGGTCTCCCTTTTTTAAAAGCAGGAGGAATTAAATCTATGTGTATATAACAGACATCTGATGCATCAAGAGACTTTAAATGTCCTGACACTCAGTGGCCACAAGCAAACCCAAATCCTCCTGGTTGATATAGAATCATAGAATTGATTGGGTTGGAAAAGACCTCCGAGATCATCAAGTCCAACCCTTGGTCCAACTCCAGTCCCTTTACCAGATCATGGCACTCAGTGCCACGGCCAAGCTCAGCTGAAAAACCTCCAGGGATGGGGAATCCACCCCCTCTCTGGGCAGCCCATTCCAATGCCTGAGCACTCTCTCTGGAAAGGTTTTCTGATATCCAACTTCAATTTCCCCTGGCAGAGCTTGAGCCCATCGTGCCCCCTTGTCCTATTGCTGAGTGCCTGGGAGAAGAGACCAACCCCCACCTGGCTATAATGAACACAATAATATGAACACAAACATTTCCTAAGAGAACTTTGTTCCTCTTAGTGAGGCTTAAAGTCCTTATTGTCTGATTTAATACAGTTTTCTAGTATGCAGCATTAAATTTAATATTGGTACTTCAGGACAAGTAATTTCTTTAAAAGTAATTTTGAGGGTCCATTTCTTCTGTATTAACTTTTGGCTACAAATTAGGACAATTTACTCTGAGAGTTCAAGTTTCTTTTTGAGTATTTTTGATCCACTCTATTTGCATTTAGATCTAAAAAAACCCCAAACAAACCTTTTTTCTGCAAGACCTTTGCAGAGCAGTTATAAGGTCTCATGGACTTTTTATTTGGTTCCTTTTCTGACTGCTTTATATGTCAAACTTGCAAGATGTTTTTTCAGGTTTTTGGTTAATTTTCCTTCCTAAAATTTTGTCAGAGGAGAGAAGATTGTTGGAGAATTCAAATCAGAAAAATACAACTTATTTCACTTCCAACTGCAAGGTTATCTAAAAATAAACCAATTAAAAACTAATGATAGTCCCACTGGTTCTATGGATTGGACAAATGATGGAAATGGGCACAGCACAGTAGTCTGAAATGTGCAGGAGTGAATAAAATATGTTGAAACAGCTCAGACTTTTAAGCAAGTAGAATAAATCCTAAATACAGATTTTCAGATTGCAGTTATAAACCTGGAAGGATGAGTTGAGTTGTTTGTTTGTTTTCCTCTCAGAATAGGACAAGTAGTGCTGCAAGAAAAGCCCAATTGAAGTTGACAGATCAGAGGAGGTGATGGGAAATGGTTTAGAGGAGGTTCCTTTGGCCACAGATTCTCCAGGAATATGTGCAGAACCGGGGAGTTCGCTGCAAAAGATTTTGCCTCAAAAACATGTCTAATTTCATTTTTAAAACCCTTCCAGTGGAGGTGAAACTGTCTTGTATCTGTATATTATTTAACCCCAGGAGGGTTTCATAATGGACATCAAAACAGATGAATTGTGACAGACACTTCCTGAAGTCTGTGGTAGCTCTTCACACTTGGGCATCCAGTGACCATCTCAGGGAGGTTCATGCATTTCTTTTCTGGTGTTTGGGGAGGATACATTTGGTGCCAGTGATCAAACTGGATTCTTACGGAAATTTATTGTACTTAAAAATAACCCCCAGCCTTCCCATTTTAATTTATCAATTGAAGTGTAGAATCCTTTCACATTAGAACATTTGGTGCCCAGCTCAGAACTCACTGGGCAGATGAGATAAACTGTGAGTATCTCATATACTTGTGTAATTAGTTTTCATTTCAGACTGATTTTATGTTGGAATTTTTGCAAATTGGAAGGAATTTCAGGAGTTTTTTCTCAATTCTCTGGCCATGCTTGTTTCTTTCCTTGAAGTGCTCATTGTATTTCCCTCACTGTTTCAGGAATATTATGTTCATGTTGGTATTCCTCTTGTATTTGATATATAGGACAGAACATGCTGAGCTGGAAGGGATCTGTCAGGGTTATTGAGTCCAACTCCTGGCCCTGCACAGACACCCCAACAATCCCACCCTGTCCCTGACAGTGTTGTCCAAACCCTTCTGGAGCTCTGGTAGGTTTGGGGCCGTGCCCACTGCCCTGGGGAGCCTGGTCAGTGCCCACCACCCTCCAGGGAAGAGCCTTTTCCTGAGATCCAACCTAAACCCACCCTGACAAAAACTGTGTAAGTGCCATTTCTCTCTCTCTCTTTCTCTTTTTCTCTTTATGTATCTGTCAGGAATACAAACAGCAAATATTGCCTCCTGGAGAGCAATATGTACTTCTGTAGGCCCTGGACATCTTGTGTTATCTTGAGCAGTTCAAACATAGCACAAAGCCCAAGACCTCAGCAATAATCAGTAAATTAATACTAGAAATTATATAGTGTTTATATCTGCAGTATTTTTATACTTGAAGTGTCTTTGAAATGTTCAAACTCCTCAGGTCCACTCTAACTGAAGAGACTTGGAGATGAGATTTGGTGATGAGATTTTTATTCTGATCCATCACTGCTTAAAGAGTGTGAGTTGGGGATTGAGAAATTGGTTCTTGAATCTTGGAATCCGAGGTAGTAACCAGTTGCCTAAACAAAGGGTTAAATCACAGGAAGCACTGAAGTCTTGCCTAGAGATCTGTCTTCACCAAACAAACCCATTTTTCAGAGAGGTTCACTATTGCTCTGCAGAAAGTGGTCTTTGTTCCCTGCAGGGAATGTCCTGTCCCTTCATCTGTTCTGCCACAGCTTTGGACAGAACTGAGATCTGGGAAGCTGCAGTTTCATTCCAGTGCTAAGGATAAGATGATAGAGGCTAAAGGTTTTAGTAAATATCTGATGTGAGACCTGCTGAATGCCCAAAATGCCCTTGTCCTGTGAGTTCAAAGACTCCTCATTAATCTCCTTGGTAATGCAATTGGGGATAAATGTTGGGTTTTTTTGTGTTTTTGCTGCAGTCAGTGCTGGGATTACTCCCTGGTTATGAGAACTTGAGCGTTTCTATCTACAGGAAAAATGTCAAACACACCTTCATGGGATGCTGCTGGGTTTTGCTCATGCCCACAATGTTGTGCTGGGCAGAGTTGCTCCTCCTGCCCGCTGTGCTGTCACTGTCCCCTCCTTGTGCCAACACTGAGCTGCTGTCTCGTTCTGCTGACTCGGTGCTCGACATCTGCTCTCTGCGGTTCGGGGGTTCCACCCACTGAGCTGCAGAGTTTGGGGAGCACTGGGGCAGATCAGGAGCACTTGACAGCCACAAGGTCTCAGCAGGGAGACTGTGCAATGTAGGCCAGGACTGACATAAAGCCTGTCATGTTGTTACATTTTAATTTGCTTGTGGTGCCTGAACTCCAGGCTTTATTTATTTTTCCTCTTCCTCAGAGAAACTTCAGTTGCTGGAGTGGCAACTGGCAGCAGGCACAGTCCCTCTCCATGCACAGTCAGGGTATGTATGTCTCAATTAAAATGGAATGTAAGCTGCTTTAATTTGAAAGTTAGGCATGTGTGGTGAGGAATAAGGTGTTCCAGCTGTATTCCTTGCTTAAAGCAATGTGGAGGTGTTAATCCCATGGAAAAGTTCCCACCCCACTCACCAAAGGAAAAGAATTAGATACAGTGTCAAAGAAAAATGCAAAATAAGTGATGATTTGTTTGTGCCACTGCTTTTAATTATGCATTGCAGTGGGTTTAAACAGTTAAAATTATCCTCAGAGTTAGTTTCTCTCTCAGAAAGTGCAGAGTGTAAAGGCATTTTCAAAAAAGCTCCTGTATTAAAGGACTCGAGTGGCTCAACAAGCTCCACGTTTGATTTCATGAATTTATTACTTTCAAGAGATTTCTATTTGATCCTCAGTGCCACCTATTTAGTTAAAGATTGCAAAGGAGTTGAGAACCATCGTTTTGAATCTCAGTATAGAAACCATGGGGTGGGTTTATCCCTCCAGTTTCCCCCAGTGTAGAATAACAAACCAAGTGATGACCCTGCCTGGGAAAACCCAGCACTGTGTCCTCTGTGCAACTGGCAGGAGCAGGAGAGCACATTTTGGGTGGCATTTTGTGTTGCTGCTCCCAGTGGGTTTCCTTAAAGACCCAGGCACAGGGAGAAAGTGAAAAGCAATATCAGAAAATGTTACAGTTTTACTAAAGGAGTCCCGATGAATATTCTTTTTTTATTTATCAGGATTTGAAACCAGACCTCTCTGCTTTCATTGCTCCTTAACTGAGGGGTTTGCTGTCATTGATTTTGATGTAGTTCAATTTGTGTAGTGAAATAAGACACTGCATTCCTCATGTGTAAAGCACAGCTCTTTTTTTACATTGAAATTGCTACCTATGAAATCGTAGGATATTATTAATAACAGCTCTGAGAGGGAAAGCTCCTTTCAGAATGTCTTTAATAGAATGATATTTTTTCTTAAGTGAGAAAATAACGTCAGTTTGTATGTGATGTGCTTATTTAATGGGTATTCTGATTTATTTAGCTGCCCTGAGTTCTATATGGATGAACCACTAAAATTATATACACAACTGAATAATTTTGTGAAACACCATTTTGTTACTGCACTTTGGAGATAAAACTATCTTTACATGTATTCTTATTTTTTTACGGTTGATAGGGCATATGATGCCAGACAATGAAGAGAAGCCCAAAATTCTGTGAGATTCAGTTTAAAATACGAAAAAAAATAGTTGTGGATTTATTTTGGCACTCAGATAATTTTACAAGATTACATTTCAGCTTCCCCTCATCCCCTAATGAGAGAGTGAGTTCTGTTGTTCCTGTGCTTTCTAGCTGAGGTGAGTTTTCTAAGTAAAGTCCTATGAAACCTTAATCAGCCCTTTGGATTTGCAAATTCATGGTGCATGCAGTTATGCTGTTGTTCTATAGGAATTCTATAGGAATTGAAAAAAAAAAGAGAAGTATTTGTATAATTAAGAGCTGCTTATATTATTCTTCACATGTGAACTGGTGTTGGTGAAACTCTGGAAAACTATTCCTTTGAAAATACAGGTTATTCTGTAACATTCATGGCAGGGGGAAGCAGGTGCATAAAAATGCACCTTGGAAAAAAGCATAATTCCAGGTGAACATTCCCTGCATTACTGATTTGTAATGCAAACTTCTACAGTTGGCTTGAGGTAGGCTCCTACCTGAGTGCTGCTCTGGCATCCTGCTTATGCTTTTAAAAATTACAGCTTCACTCCCTTCCAAAAGTGCCACACATTTTAGTTTAGAGGATTTTTTAAGTTGCTAAAAATTATTGAAGAAGAAAATAAACATACCTTCAAAATAAAGCAACAGCCTGATATATAATGTGAAGTCTAGACAGGTTTGCAGTAGAATATTTTCCATTTTAACCATGCAGTGATCTGGGCACTGAAAAGCTGCCACTATGATTCAAGGTTGAAGGAGAATTTATGTCTTTTATTAGAATTCTTGATCTTGTGGAAGGGAACTTTACTGCAACTCCAGTGCATATGTCTGTAGGGATTTATGATTTTATTTAATCCTCAAAGAGAAAAGAGGGAGAGAGAATTCATAATTGGCTCCGTACAGATTAGGAATCCTTGTAGTCTGGGCAAAGGGACGCTCCGCTCCTTCATTTTACTTTCATCTCGGAATCTCAAGTGAGTAACTGTTACAGCCATGATTAAAGAATTAAACTTGATGCACTTTCCCAGCTTTCGTGGGCCAAATCACTGTGAAAGGACTGCACTTATGGAGGAGAATCATTGCAGCACCCGAATTTGGTTTCTGCTTCAGCCCTTGAAGGAGATCTTGGCAGGCAGTGCCTGAGAGGAGTTTCTCCTCTCTGTGTTGAGTGTGATGGTCTCAGCCCCTCAGTGCTGCCAGCCTTGCTCTGCTGATGGGGTGCTGGGTGTGAGGCTCTCCTGGGACTCTGTCTCCCTGCCCTGGGTGGCTCTTGGTGGCTTCCAGCAGAGCAGGAGCTCTGGAATATTGTTTGGCCAGCAGGGCAGTGAGTGCTTTGTGTTGGTCACAGTTGTAGAACAGCAGTGAAAAGACATTCTCCACTCCTCCTTCCTGTGTGAATTCAACACTTGTGGCCTGCAGGAAGGCAACCTGCATGTGATTCAACTCTGCTGGTTTTTCACATGGGTTCACAGACTTGGAAATGGTCCTTGCTGGTGCATGTGAACACCAGCGAGCTGACAGTCACTTAAATTATGCTGCACTGAGGTGCTTATTAGAGGTAAATAGCAAAAGTCCTCAGTAGCTATAATTAGCTTCTGCAGTGTAATAAGTAAAGAAGTCCTTTAATATCCAAAGCATGCAATCATTTTATTTTATTCATGCAAATCATGCTTTCTGGAGCCAAATAATTCTGCTTTGATTCATGTGATTCCTTCCTCCATCCATCATGGACACAATTCCGTGCCAGTTACTGCACCGGCTCCCTGCAGAGGGCAGGACTTTAGGCTTTGGTTTGTGTTCCATTCCACATCTCAGCTCACTGTGAATGTCACTGCAGTCTCTCAGCCTGGTGTGTTGAGCCAGTGCCACACTCCTTGCAGCTCCTGCCTTAGTGACACTGGACAAAGGAGTTGAACAAATTGACCCATCTCCCAGTTGCTTTTATGCTTTACCTCTTGCCATTTCTTGGCCTTTGTCCAGTTCTTTCCAGTCACCCCTATCTGAACTGGACCCCTTGTCTGTTCTGTTGCTCCAGGGCTGTTCTTTACCACCATGAAAAGCACACAAGGCATTTTCTCTAAGGCCTAGAAACTACCTCTGCATCCTCATGAGCAATGGTTGCTGTAAGTGGCATATTCTGGGAGGTTTGTTCTGCTCTGAAACACCAGGCATGTTTTGCTCATGATGTGGAGTACACACTTTGGCTCCAGTGTCATACATCTCTCAGTGAGATCCTGTGGTGCTGCCAAACTCGCAGTGTCTGGCAGGGCAATATGTTTGGGACCATCTTGATTGTTAAAAGCACTGCTGTGGGTCTGAAGACATAGTAGTTTCTGTCCTCAAACTCAGCCAGGGCAGTGCCACCTGGGCTTTATAAGGTTGGGGGGGGATATTCCTATTGATGTCTTTGTTATTCCCCATTCATTTAAAGCGTCAATACCCACTGAGCTGTAAAGGATTCACACCATCATTTAGGTTGGAAGGGTCTTCTTGAGTCCATCCAGTCCAATCTCTTGCTCAGGAAGGGGCACCTGGAGAAGGTTGCCCAGGGACAGTGTCCAGTCTGGTTTTGAGTATCTCTACAATGCAGATTCCTCAGTATTTCTCTTAAAGCTGTTCCAGTCTTTGACCACTGACAGAGATTCAAATCTCTGTGCTTTAACCATCCTTGGCTTTGAACTCTGCATGTTCCAGGTTTCCTGCCAGGCTATTTCAGCTCAGACAGCACAAAGGGCTGGGGCTGGGGAAGGGTTTGCTGGTGAACTCTTGGTGGTGCAGAGGATGCAGCAGAGCACACAAAGAACACGAAACTTATGCCTTTTTTATCTTGGAACAGAAGGATGATGATATTTTCTGGATGCTCACAGGAAGTTACTGTAAAACTTGTCACTGGGTGTCAGTGTTACACCACAGGAGCCCGGGGGAGAGTGGATTCCTCTGGCCTCGAATTACAAAGGTCTTAAAAGCCTTAAGCACCGGTGGCAGAGCCTGCAGCATCTGCATGGATGTGGAACCAGTTCTACGTAAAGAACACACTGCCAGGGGTTTGCTTAGTCTGGGGCAGTGCTCTGAGCTCCCTGTGCTTCCTGACATGCCCCTGTTGGAGCCTGGAGTGGTGTTTTTCATGCTGCTGGGACTGGTGAGAGCTGCTCCCTGTTATTTGTGTGCATAAGCGTTCAAAAGAATCCAAATAATCACAACATGGAACGGAAAACCGGAAGGGTTGCTGGAGGAAATTTCACCCATTCCCCTGACCTGAGTGGGTCAATTGTGTCTTAAACTGTCCCTGACTAATGTGCTTTTAAATGGTCATTTTTCTTGGCTGTCTTTTCCCTCTTCTCACAGTTTCTTAATAACAAACCTTGATGTCCTTTTAGGAAATGATGATGACGACCACAACGATGTCCTCGTCCTTGTGGTGCTTTCTGATTTGCTTCCGACTCTTAGGGGATTGTTTTGGGGTTTTGGAGTATGTTTTAAACTTTCTTTTAAGGCAACAATCCAATAAGTGTGTAAACCAGGAGGATATGGAGCTTACTTTTTCCTGAAGGTCTGATATTTGCAGGTCGTCGCCTGCAACTGTGAGCGTTGGACAGGATTGATGAGGCCATTGCTGTGATGGTCAATTAATTGTCCATAACACTTGTTGAAAACCTTCTAGTTAATTAAATGCCATGTTTATTGTTACTATAAATGGACACAAGCTTTTATTTCTCCCCTGTTAATCATCCCACATTTATCAGCACTGGTTGACTCTTGAGATTTCCTAGTTTATTGAGGAAAATTTAAATTATTTTCTCAGAAAAGGGGATTAGCACCAGCATTGTTGTCAGTTTCATTGACAGCTGATGCTTTTTTCACAAGCATATTAAATTGACCTCATTAGTTTTTGCATTCAACATCCTTAAACACAAAAGATTGTATTTCAGTAGAAGCCAATCACGTTAATTACATCTGATCAGTTTGAATATTCAAAAGCCATTGCCTGTTTTATGGACAGCAAAAATAAACACCGTATCTTTTTAATAATTTTAAGTGGGTCACTTTGAGTACTGTATCAGTTTTAAATAAATTATCATATTATTGGGAGTCATGTGCAAAATCTTTTTATTAGTAATGCAACCAACAAAAATACTTTTTGCATTGTTATCCATTTCAACTCTTTTTAAAAAAGGGAACAATAACTTCAAGTTTGACAGTTAATAGTCATACTTATTGCAGATTTTCTGCAGCCATAAAATGTGTTTTTCAGATTTGTTGGCTTTTGAAAATACCAAATAACATTTTGAATTTTATTCAATATGTTTGAAACATATTCAAGGCACAAATAAGTAGAAGTACCAATGTTTTAATATTTATGCTATAAGGAAAAACACAATCCAGGAGACAGAAACTTGAATTTCTGAGAACCTCAGATAGTCTTATCAGCCACCTTTATATTCACACAAATGCAGTGGACAGCAAAGAATAAACTTTCCCAATAATTTTCCAATACTGCTCCTTCTTCTTTGTGGGCAGGTGTCAGAATTCACTGCAAAAAGAGAACTCACTGCATGGATTTGCCTTTCCATTTGTCGTTGAGGGAGAAGAGGTTTATAACTGTAATGTAAGAGATTCTGAAAGATATTTATTTTGAAATTTAAAGGGCTGATAACACAGGAAGGGCCTGATGACTTTGGTGACAAGCAGAAATCACAGGGGTAAGAGCAGATGTCAACATTTTGTGAGTTGTAGGGCAACAGATACAGTTGCAAAATATTTGAGTATCAAAGGTGTTTGTGCTCATATCGCTCATGTATTTACTTAATGACACCTCAAGTGGTGAGACAAGAATTGTTTTCCCTGTAGGAAAGATTAAGGACTTTGTAAGGACAGAAACAAAAAAAGATAAATACATCTGGTATGAGGCTGATGTAAATTGTGGGACACATGGAAGTTTTTCTTTGACTCTTTACCATCTTTTACCATCTTAACTTTTCTCAGTATTTTATGTTACAATTTCCTATTGGCTCTACAGAATCTCAAGAAACAAGCCAGTATTGTTCAGTATTGGCAGTATTAATTTCTTATGTTCTACATAAAGACAAAGATTTTGGTTTTTGTAAATCAGTATTCAATTATGGTAGAGAATTATATAGAAACAGCTGACTGTGACTGTCATATGGGAACAGGTAACTTTACTGTGAATGTTATTTTCTATATAAGAAAAGGATTATTCAGTGATGATTTGTTAATATAGAACAGATCATTGTTATTCACAGAGAGAGGGATATTATGTGCAGAGGAAGAACAGCATTTGCAGTTAGTGATTCTTTCCATGTGCTTTCCTCTGAAATGCTGTTGCAATCCATTATTAATACTGGCAATTTGTGTTATTTTGTGTACTAGTCAGACCTGTGGCCACTGCCCCAAAGGCTTAAAATTAAATGGATGTTAAAACAAACAAAAAACCACAAAAAACTAAATCAAAAAACAACAACAACAAAATCATGTTAATTTGAAAGCTGAGACAAAGACCAAAAATTGCCAGATTAGGCCAAAGCCAAATCTGTTCCTCTGTTGTGTTCAGTTCTTACTCCGTTTCTTGCCTCCCTCTTCACAAAGCAGTTTGTTTGTTGATCTTCTCCCTCCCACTGCCCGTTCCCCAGCCCTGCCCGGTGTTTGCCGTCACTTTGCAGGGTCTCTGACCCGCTGTTGTTCAGGAGGTGTCTGCAGAAAGGGCTGTGTGAACGCCATGAAATAAAAGAGTCAGGCTTGACAGTTCCAGCTTGGAGGTTTTTAAATTGCGTTGGGAGTGTTTACATAACTGCTCAAAGGAGGCTTTTTCCATGTACCTGTTTACACTCTTTGCTTTGGAAATTTTTGAAGCCATCGGCCCTTGGAGAGCCCTTACCCAGCACTTGGGAGCCCTTGATTGATGAGGAGAAAAGCCCTGCTAGTGAATCATGGGCAAAACATTCCATAACAAACCCTTAATGAGGGTCACCACTGCCTTTGCAGGGGCTGGAAGGAAAGGGGTGGGAGAGAGAGACCCTGTTGTGTTGCAGAACTGTTTGAGAGCCACCGTGGTGAGGGGAATGGCTCAGACACTGCCCTTTGTGTGCAAATTTCCCACCAGAGCTAAGCAACTTTATTTTTTTCTCTTTTTTTTTTTTTCGAATTTAATTAAGTGGGTTTGGAGTCCAGTGCTGGCCTAACAAGCACTTCTTCATGAATGAAAGATTTGTCTCTGGCAGGGAGGGAAGGCTCCAAACACTGTCAGCAGCAATTACTGCTAACCGTGGCCACTCAAGAGCTGCCGAGAGCAGGAGGGTGCTGAGCAGCCTGGAGGGAGGGAGCTGCCCATGCTCTTGGCCTGTTTCACAGCAAACTTGGCACCCAGGATTTTAAGCAAAGCCTGGGAAGGGTTTGTCTGAAGGTGCTTTGTGCCATCAGGGAGTTTTCTGGCAGATGTGACACCTTTGGGTATAAAGGTGCAACCTCTGGGATGAGAAGTGATGTTTGTTGGGGTGGGGTGTTATCCCAAAGTGGTGAAGGGAATTCCACTTAATTTTAAAGGGATGCATCCCTGGAGGTTATAGCAACCCTCTGAAGGTTATAGCAACCCCTCTTACGAATCCACTGCTCTTTCTTAATTTGCAGCCCATTTGAATAGAGTTTAATAGGGACCTAATGATTTTTTTCCATACTTTTGCTTCACTTTGCTTTCCTTAGGGATCTATTACTCGTTGTAGGCTTTGTCTTTGGAAAACTGAACTCTGTAGCACTGAGGTGAATTTTTCCTTTCATAAATAGCTAAAACCAAACATCAAACTCACAATTTTTTGTTGTGGAAAACATGTGCAGCAGCAGTAATCTTGCAGCTCCCATGCAGTCTGCTGCCCATGCCCTGAGAACAGCCATGCTGCAACTTTTGCTGCCTTCATTCCAAATAAAACTTGTTATCCAGTTGATAGTCTGTAGGAAAGTAATATATTCTATGGCATAATCAGCATGAAATTGGGATGTGAATTAAAATTTGTGACACCATGGTCAGTGCTCAGAGGCCAACACATGCTCTACTTGCAAGTGCAGTTCGCAGTGTGCACAATCTGTGATTATTTATTTAAACCATTCCACTCTGATTTCATCCACATAAACTAATTTTTGACACATTAAGTCAACACTCATGGCAGGCAGTTTTCCAGTGGCAACTCTTCCTTTTCTGTGCACAATATCCCACTGTGCTGCTCTCACTGATCTCTGCTCTGGCTGAGAAGCAAGAAGTGTTTTAGTTGTTTTTTTTTTTTTTTTCACAGCCATGACACACTGTCCATTTTTTTAAATCACGAATTTCAAATAGTTTAGAAAGCTTTTTATTTTCTTTTCTAGCTTTATGTAAAACCTGTGCTTCCTTCTGTTTGTTGTGTGCCCTGTGCTAATGTTGATGCTGTGCTGGGTAACATCTTGTCTCAGGCTCTGCAGCAGTGAGAGAGCACAGGGCTCTCTGTGGGGTCTGGGCAGGAATCTCCTGTTTCCTTGGTCACCCCCGGGGCATTTCAATGGCACAGGAATGCGAGGTAACAATTGGCTTCTGTTCCTCCTCAAATGCCTGATCTCATCAGTGCACCCACGGAGAGGAAATTCTAGAAGGGCGCAAACTTTTACTTTTTCTTGCTTGTTTTCAATCGCTGGACAAGGGAAAAGTTTTCAGGACATGAAAAGTTTGAGATGTGAAGACTGAAAAGAAGAGGCAGAACTGGGGAAAGCCGATGGAAGCAGGATCATAAATTTGAGTGATTTAATCTGTGCTTGCATAGGATGAGGAAGGAATTGATGTAATCTCTTCTTTGGATGAAGTTTAACTGCAAGTCTGCTTCTTATAGGACCAGGAAAAGATAGGAAGCATTTCTGCTCTGCATTCCTGCTGTCTGTGTGTCCACCTCGTTGCAGAGTAGAAGGACTTTTGTCTTGAATGCCAACACAGTATTTCTGGAGTGGCAGAACACACCCTCCAAATCTCAGATTTTAAGAGTTAGGATTTTCACATGTGGAAGAAAGCAAAGTTAGAGAGCTCCTTGGAATTTTCTAGAGATTTAAGCATTTTAGTATAAACAGAGTAAATCACTAGGAATAGTCATTTCACTGAATAATTTGATTTTTGTAAATAAATTCTTCTTTTAAAATGCTCAGTATTTAGTGAAGTTGAAAATAAAACTCCCACATGTTCCTGATACCTTCAGCAGAGTTTCCAGGATATCATGTGTAAAACAGAATGTTCCCAGTAAAAACAAAGTGTTTATTTTTAAAATTTTATTCACACTGTATTTTTGCTCCCTTTAATAGGTAAAATATTTGAGGTGAGAAAGTGTTGTAGTTAATTTGTTATCACAGTGAGGTTGTGCCTTCTCAAACTGCCTTACAGAGAAAAAAATTTGACCTCTCTTCATCCCAGGCTCAAACTGACTGTGCTTCTATTAACAAGGCTTTATTCCAATAAATATACAAAGGAATGATCCAGTCTAAAACCTTGCCCCTCCTGGTGAGCACATTTCACTGGTGCCATGATTTTAGGTACCTTTTCACCATGAGAAGGACAATGCAGGCACTGTGGAATCCATCTGTGTTCACAGAATAGACTTTCTCTTATATCAAATATGAAGAACTTCATATATTTTCAGTAACACTGACTTGTGCTAATCCTTTTTCTTTTGGTTTACAGCCTGTGCAGGATCAATACAGGACTACTCTGAACGTCCTACAGGTGCTCCAAATTCTTTTTGACAGCTCCTTCAGGAAGACAGATCTAGTCTAGCTGGTAATTAATGCTGGTGATTCCACTCTGATCTTTTCACTCCTATAATGTGCATCTCTGACTGAGAAGGAGATAATAGACAATCATGTAAGGAAATCCTTGATTATGGCTTGATTGAGCTGGTGTGAGCTCTGGAGGGCTGGTGTTGTCATGGTTTCCAAACCATTTAACGGGTGACATTTTTGCATAGACAAGATGTTAGATAACCATCCAAAAAACTGTAATTTGGATTATGGCTAATCCCTCTTTGAATGTCAGATCAGGGTCTTTTTCATAGAAATTCAGTAACCAGTTCTCATATTAGAAGCTGTAGAAACCATATTGTCTTCCACAAGATTTGCAAAACAGAGGATTTGTCTGGGAAGAAAAAATTCTGCTGTTCAACATAAGAAATAGATTTGCAGTTTTTAGCAATGTGTTGGTAAACAATTCCAAATCTTCTCAGCTTTTAGTCATCATATCAATAATGAATTCGAATTAAAAAAATCCTATTGCTCTGGGATTGGTAAAAGTGTGTTGAAAATTCACAATCTCAGTATCTCAACCCAGGCTGAACTTTCAAGAAAACACCATTTAAAACAGGTGGGAAGGGACCTCTGAAGGTTACCTGGTCCAACCCAGAAGTCTTTTTCTCTGAATTCTAAGAAACTTAAACCAAAACACTGGGGCATTTTCAGTGTCCAGCTTTTGGCTATTGGTAAGCACAGACATCAGGTTTTTTTTTTCAGTGGAAAGAGTTTTTTTTCCAACACTAATTTTATTAAAGCCAGCAGAGGGAGCACAATAAAAACGTAATTGAACTTGCAGATATTTCTGCTTGTCTGTAGTCTAATTTAAAAGAGTTCTTCAGATATATCAGTGTTGCAAGTCCATTTTAGTGCTAAGTGAAGTGTGTGGTGAGGTGGGGGAGAATAAATACAGGAATTAGAAAGGCAGGGACAAGGCTAATTTTCAAATCAAGAAATAGCATTCCTCATTTTCTGTAGCTGCCATTGATAATACACAAATAAACAACAATATTTTGTGCTGGAATACTAGATAATCTAATGCAGCTACTCTAGTAATTCATTAACCTGTAGAATCCCTGTTAAATCATGACAGAAATGCAATTTTTACTGACTTAAAAGTATACCTTACTCATTTTGTCTTTTGATGTGGCTCTCAGTAGATTCAAGGAAGATCAGAGAGGTAGAATGTACATCCTTTGTGAGGAGGAGATCTTTTGGTTAGACATGCACATGCAGCATGGAGGAAACTTTAAGTCTGACTGTTGCTTGAGGTTTGCAGACACAGTTTTAGCCACATTCTACTGCATCTATTCCTTTGGTTTCAATTCTTTTCTCAAACCAGCAGTCACTGACCAACTTTTTGTTTTGCATTTGTGGGACTCATTAACTGGTGCTACTGTAACACACAGGGATAGCAGGAACGAGAAAATAATTCCTAAAGCAATGGGATTGGTCCTCATGGCTTTCAGTGCTTTATACTGAAAGGTTCTTTCATGTTTCCTTGTGCAGTGCCCACCCCTGATGCCAGTGATGTGGCTCACAGAGCTGTTAATAGTTACCCTGCTGTTGGTGCCATCCAGCAGTGGAGCATCCAGCTCTCAGTGACTGGCAGCACTGCCAGTCCTGCAGAGAGTCAGAAGAGTTTACAAGTGGTTATACCTCCTGCTCTTCAGATGTTGTTAAATTTGATGTATCCATTGGAGGCAGCACCACAAGTGTCACTGTCAGCTGAGCAGTGGGAGAACAGCTACACGTGATGCTGTGGGTACATCATTTAAACTGGGTGTGATTCCTTAGGCTTCCCTGGTAAAGTCAGTGTTGTGGAGCTTGAAAGGTGTTCCATTACTTAGATTTTTTTTCTCCATTACTCAGATTTTTCTCTTTTCAACTAAATCAAAAATTCACTCCAGTTAACTGGAGATCTGCAGCTTGTGTTGACCAAATCACAGCAGTGGGTTGGCTGAGCAGTTTGAAATTCAGCATCACTGCTGCTTCCTCCTGGAACGGGCCCACTGCCATTCTCCAAGTGCACTGTAAAACCTTCAGTCGTGATTAATGGTCAATGTGTTGATTGCTTTAATCCAGCATGTCACTTATCTGCCTCTGTAGCACCTTCTTTCTACTGTCAAGCTTGTTGGGATCTGTGTGCCTGGGATGGAGCCTGAGGCATTTGGCTTTTTAGCTGTGAAGACAGGATTTGCAAATTAAATGGAAGAATGCTAATCACTTAATGTCCTTGTTTGTTCCTTTTTAAACTTTGTGGACTAGGCAGTTAATCAATTATTTGAAATGATGAATCCTGCAAGGCTCACATATGAACACAGCACCCTAACAAAAGTCAGTGGGCAATCTTGTAACAAGTTTGTGAAGTGGGTGATTATTTCATTTCTTACACGGTCTTGGCAAATATAACACACTGGCAGTCTGTGTGCTGATGGTTATTTCAATTTACTCAAGAGTCATAAGTAATATATTTGTGTTTTTGTCTAACTGCAGGATGTACATTTGAAATTTTGGGCCACACCTGAAATTGCTTGGAATTATCTCAGTAGTTCTCTGATTTATCTAAACTACATATAAATGGGTGACACTTACAGGTTCTGGGAAAAGAGTCAGAATAGTCCAAAGAAATCAGTCCTGTGTGAACTCCTGAAGATTATCCAGTTTACCTGGGTGAAAGCAGAGCTGCTGAGAGGATTATTCAGTCCCTGTGTCCACAATCAGGCAGGGAAGCAACTGCTACAGCCCAGAGAGATCCAGTGGTTGGAAAAACTGACCAGCTCAGAAGAACACATTGGAGTTTTTCTTTCCAGCTGCTCAGTGGGATAGTTCATGGTGGACTTTGCCCCACTCTCTCCAAACCAGGCGCTGTTTTCAGCCACCAGGTACCTCTGCAAGGTTGTTGCAACACCATGTCCTTCCATCTCCAGTGAGAGTGTGGCACTAGACTGAAAATTATTGTTATCTGAAGGCATTACAGACACTGTAAGAAGAATGTGATACTATGTGCTTGTTCTACAGTCCACAGTTCACTCTTTTTTGTACAAGACTGTCTTGGACAAAGACACCAAATTCATATTACTGTCCCTTTGCTGAAAGAATTACCAAGAAATAAGACAACACCACAAGTCTCACAGTTAAATACATATTCCCTTATCAGGTCTCTTCCTAAGAAAACCAGCAGTGATTCCACCCAAGCTGGTGCGCCAGGGATTGAGGGGGACAGAGTGGCAGATGTGGGCTGCTCTGAGTCCTGTCAGCAAGGAATGATTAATGAACACCAGCTTCAGCTGAGCCTAACCTTTGGAGAGCCGAGCAGGACATCTGCAGAACTGTCAGAGCTTGACAAGGACAGAGCTGAACAACCAATTATTCCACCATCACTAAGGTGGGCTGTCAGTTTAATCCCAGACATTCACTTAGGCAAGGACAGGGAAATTTCTCCTTTACATAGCAGCACTCTGTTGTGACCTTAACTATTTCCATGCTGCTGAGGGGCAGCACCACACCCAGGAGCTCCTGCACACCCAGCAGGGCTGCAGCAGTCAGGGACCTCGTGTTAACAGCCCTGGTGCAGAATTAGAGGAGCTCTCTGCTCAACTGTAACACGTGGGAATTCTTAGGGCTTTAGGAAATGCTGAATATTCTGCACACACCCCAGGACTGGTCAAAGTTTTGTTGTGACTAGAAAGGCTGGTAATTGCTCACACATTCTGAGTTGGCCACAGTGAGCTGTGTTTGTCCCCCACAAGAAGGCTGAGTGTTGTCCCACGATGTTTGGAACAGCTGCTCCAGAGACCTGCGGTGTTTATAAAGACCAGTGGGAGCCTCTCAAGTTGGCTGAGTGGGAGCCAGAGCCAAACCAGGCTGGGAGGGACCTTCAGAGCAGGTGTAGCTCCAGACATGCACCTTCACAGAAGGCACATGGGTCCTCCAGCTTCTGTTTTACTCTAAAAGAATCTGTTGAATTTTGTCACACACTTCAGGAGGCTGTCACAGACACTTTCTGCTACCAGGAAAAACCCAAGTGGGTGGGGAAAAATGCAGCCTGGGTGCAACTCTGGAGGAAGCCACAGCATAGCCTTGTCTTGTTGATTTTTCTGTTTTTCTAAGTTCTTCATATGCTCAATGGACACAAAAAATTGTAACTGCTACTGTACCTTCTCTCTCTAGATTCTCATCTTTAATTAGGACATTTGTAATCACTTTTATCTGGGAATTGCACTATTGTCCCAAAATGAGGACATAAAAAGATCTGAACATTTTGAAGTAGAATTTTACAGTGGAATGGAATAAATCTTACTCTCTTATGGTTCATTTTCTTTGTAAGTTTGAGAAGTTTTTATTGAAAAAACCAGAGATGATAAATTCTGTCTGTTTTACACGTGTCTAGATATATTTTCAAGTATATTTCTGTTATGCAGAAGTTTTGCTAATGAACTCCCAGTCGAGGTTCAGGCATTACAGCAGAATTCTGGATAGCAGAGAGCTTATCTGAATGAAGATAAAGTACTTTTTCATGGAATTATATTTGCAGATTGCCTCCAGTACATGCCAGCTGTAAAGAGACAGCATACCTATTGTGGTATTAAAACAGCAGAAATATAAAAACATAATTTAATATAAAATAGCAGTTTTGAAATAGCAGAAAATATTTGGATTTCTGATCAAGGCTGCCCCAAAAGTTGAAAAAATCTACCCAAAAAGCCTGCTGAAATAATAATACAGAGTTATTACTTTAATCATGCAAATGTTTCTTTACAGGGTAGGTTTTATCACTGTCTGTGTTCTCATTTGCTGCATCCCTGTTGCTTTTTGGGAAGCTCAGGAAGGAGTCACACCACCTGAAAGGATAGAACCAGATGTACACACCCCAAGATCTTGCACAAATTCCCAGCAAAGCATCTGCATTGCACAGAAATGTTCTTTGAGACTCAGAGATATGCAGAATTTGTTCCCCAGTTTCCAGTTGTGTCATTGCTCTTGCAGAGGTGGCTTTCAGTGTGGTGTGTCAGGGAGGCTGCAAGGGGAACAGGCTTGAATATTGATTATTTGATGCTGAATTGCAACCCAGAAATGTTGAAACAGCATGTATGCAGAGCAGAGCTCTCACAGCCGAGGTTAAGGCCAAAGTGATTGCTCTTCCTGCTTAGGAATGGATTAAATCTGAAATTCCAACATTAACTTCCTTTGCCCTGCAGGACTCGTCTTGCAGAGTGAATCTCTTGGTTATCTTCTGTGTTAGTTCAGGTTTTAAAGGGTTTTGTTTGTTTGGGTTCTCTTCATTTATCTTCCTTCTGCACTTCCCATCTGGGTTTGCAGAGCACAAAATATTTGTCATGGTCCAGACTGGGCCTTTATTGCAATAGAGAAACAGGGAAAAAAATAGCAGAAAATAGCAAGTAAAATTTTTGTTTCAATTACGTTTCTAAAATTAGTTTTAAATTGATAACAATTGTGAAACATTATTCATTTTAGCCAAAATTATTTGTCTGAGGACATGAGTGACAGACTTGTGGTGTTTTGGTGGAGACTCCCCGTCTTTTTGTGATTTTGGCATTAAAGGACATGATGTACAGCTCAAAAACTCCACTGCCAGTGAGAACAGTGGACAAACTTCTTATTAATTACAACTGGGGAAAGTTGACTTAAACATTCCTAAATGAATAAAGAAAGTCAAGTCTATTGATCTCTTCCACAAGTTGCTTGCTGGCCTTCTCCTTTTTGACAGAAGATGATTAATATAGAGGCTGATTCCTCCAGTCTCATTAATAAATATTCACTGAGACATCCTGCAGAGAGATCAGATCCCCATTCTGGAGGCATCAGGTAGCTTTGAAATGTGAGCCTGAACCACGGGGAAAGTCCTGCCAGGAGAAGGCAAACAAGTTAAACTAAAAAAAATTATTTTTTCTTAAATCTAAACCATTAAACCAGAGAAGGGAAAATTTCCTCTGCCACAAATTTGAGAAGGCCATGGCAGAGGAGGTTGCCTTGGAAGGAATAAAACTGTGGTTATCTAAATAAAGGTAATATAAAATTATGTGTATTAATGAACTGAGCTACTTCCAGGAGGTCCCCAGTCCAGAAAAGATCATTCCCTGGGTGGTTTCTGCATATCTTGGTTCTTGCACCGAGGTAATGCTGGAGTTTAGAAAACTGCAGTCACAACTTTTAGTTTGGATTTTTCCTGGTTTATGATTTCTGTTAAATTCTTGGAATGATTTTTCAGTACAAATTATCAAAGGAGTGTTCCATGTTCCACACACCAGACCTGTCTGTGGATGGGCAACCTCCTTTCCAAGGGCAGATTGGCAGATGTGACTCCAACCTGCTGTTTTCCAGAAGAGAACAGGCAGGAAATTCTAAGTAAACTTTGCTTTGTCAGGGAGATCAGAACATTTGGGAGCCAGGAGGTGCCTTCCACTTTAACTGCAATCATTTCTCCTGTTGGTCATTTTTATTGATTGTGTGGTTGCCACGTGGACTTGTGCATTTGCTGTTCATTAAACTGCATTATTCCTTAACAATATAGATGAAGTATCCATAAATGAAGCAAAATAATTAATTACTGAACACGACACCATTTAGCCCTAAATTTTCATAGAAGGATTAGCTAAGTGTTTAATGCATCACTGAATGTTTTAACAGAGCATCATAACTCTTCTTTTTGCCATAAATTGTAACCTGGCATTGTAGCAGAATTCCCACCAATAATAATAATAAAAAAGTGCAGGTGCTGTCAATGGTAATTTAAATAAGAAAAGACACAATAAGTGGTTCTCCTTTCACTAGTAATAGAAATTAATTAGCTTTGAGCTGCTTTGGAGGTTTTACATTTTTTGCTGTGGACTGTTATGTTTTATAATTGTATGGAAAGTAGTTTTGATTTGATCACATTATCTGGGGTGAGGGTTCTGCAGGAAGGCAGAGGCACAAAAGTCAAATGTCAGCCTGCCTGGGTAGAAAAACTGCAGAGGATGAAGAGTGTAAATTAAGATCTTCCAAATAAGTCTGAAGTCTTGGCAAGGGTTGTGCTACAAGTCTGAAATGTGCTGCTAAATATGAGTCCCCTTCAAGCCAGGAGCTGTTGAATGCTCTAAACTAAAGTGTGGTTGCTTAGAGTGTTCCCTGCAAGCAAATCTGCCCCCAAAGGCACATGCAGATGTGCTCCTGAAAATTGGTCTCTATTCCACATAAGTTTCATTAAAATAAAGGTGTAATGGAATGGTGTGCATCTGTACAAGGTTTCTGTTAGAAATATGGGAGCCTTTATGGTCCCTCATCTGTGATTCAGCTAATTAATTTAGCCAGATAAATACTTTTGAGCTCTTGAGTTGTATTTTCTGAGAGGTCTTCATGAGATTTTTTCAGTGTTCTTGGATTTTGCCCCTCCTTCCCTGTAAAAGTGTTCTGAATATTTTTGTCCTAATATTAGTGAGTCAAGAGCTCAGGGAAGGCAGAGACAGACCCTTGCTGGGGGAGCACAGCAATAGGATGAGGGACAATGGATGTGAGCTGGAACAGGGGGAATTCCACTCAGATACAGATCATTTACAGTTTTTTTTCCCCTAACCCTGTGGGTAAATTTTCATCCTTGGAGGTGTTTATAAGGCTTGACTAGACAGATCCCTGAGCAAGCTGATCTGCTCAGACCTGCTTGGAGCTGAGGTTGGGTCTAGATGACCTCCAGAGGTCACTTCCATTCCAAAGTAACTCAATTTACAGCTCTGTGATTTGATGAAGGCACAGAGATGTGGTCTGGTGTGTGACACACGTGGGCACAAGTGACTCTGGAGGTGAAGTGCAAAGTTCTTCACTGTGCTGTGTCCAAAAGACCTGCTCGAGAGAGTTGCAGGGATTTAGGGGGATCAGATGCACGTGGGATCATCAAACCAGATTGGAGGGTGATTTAAAAAGGCCACAAAAGTTAAAGAAGTCAGAAAGATTAATAGAAGTCACTGCAATCCTGAGGAGGCATCCAAGAGGTATCCAAAAAAACCCCGGAGAGGCAGTTTCCATCCTTCCCTCCATGAGCCACAACAGAGAGTGCAGAAGCTGCTCTGGGGTTTGTGGTGGTTGTTGGACACTGTGGGAGGAACAGATGATGACTGAGAGGACCCTTTGGAATTCTGGGGATCCAGTGCAGACCATAATCATATTCTTGCAGATCACAGGTGGACCAGTAGGAATAGAAACCCTCCTTTATTTTCCACAGAGGATGAAGCAGCTCCTGAAAGTGAACCACCAAATGCCAACTAATTTAAAAGAAGGAAAGCACTTGCAATAATTCAGTGAAAAATAAGTGGGCAGCAATCTAGAAAAAATTAATTAATTTTATGTGCTCAACATATTTGCAGTGGTATTTAATTACTCTTATGAAAGCTTGGAAAATCTGAAGGCAAGTACACTTAAATTCACAGTAAGTGAACACTTTTATTTATGTTGAAAAGGGTTGTCCTGGTCTTGATTGTGCAGTAGAAGGAAGGTGACAAAAACAAGGGAGCTGCCTCCTTCCATCACAGCAAAGACTTCATTTTCTCACAGCCTGAGTTGCAAACTTCTTGATTTTTGTGTCAGACTAAATTTCATTCCACTTGATTTAGATCATGACTACTGAAAAATTTTGAATAGAGTGATGTGAGGGAAAAGTGGTATTGCAAGCTTGGGCTATGGGGCCAAGACAATTAATAAGAGGCCTTTTCAGCCTGGGTGAATGAAAAAATCAAATCTGGCAGTAAATATCAAGGTCCTTTGGTCTTTTTTTAGTAATTTATTAACACATAATAGAATTTATTCTCACAACTAGAATAAATGCACTTGGGAACTAAAATGTCTTTTGCACTATAGCTTTGCCAAGCACAGAACTCGGAATTAATCACTGGGATACAGAGATCACTCCTTTTCTGCAGGTTAAGCCTAAGAAGAGACAAAAGGAAATATTTGTTGGTTGACCTCTGGCCCCAGTACAAAATATAGGGAGAATAGTGATGAATCTCCAAAGTCTGCTGGCAAAGTAAAGTGCTTGGTATTCTATGAAAAACCCACCATGTATTCCCTAAATAGTTCATTTTGTTTTCTAAAGTTCTGAAAAACTCACTTTATTGAAATGCGTGTTGTTGCATCGATTTTTCTAAAATACACCTTGTTATCTTTTCTTTGGTAATTGGTGACTGCTAATGACTTTGGCAATTTAACGTGTTCTTGCAGACACTTTTCCCATTCCCCCAGATAACTGAAGTCAAGAGAGAGGGCCTGTCTGTCAATCTCTGATGCCTGTCAACCTGCTTGATTGACAGCTTTTTGTCCCACAATAGAGACCATTTCTGCAGCCCCCATTCTGTTATTTTCTTCTTTCTTAATACTTGTGGGGGATGGTGTTTGCTTTATAATCTGTGTTTAAAATCCAACTTGGAATGAGGCCAGTTCCTAAGAAATTATCACAAAGTCTTCTTAGCTTTACATCAAGAAGACTCTGGAGAGTTTCATAAGCTGTGATTCCACCTTTCAAAATTACCTTTGCTCAAAACCTAAGCTTCATTGTTCCTCCAGAATCCCCTTTAAAATCCAACAAAGAGGCTGTGAGGTCTGCCTAATATGTTTTGATATAGGAAAAGTAATTTATTTTTGCTTTACTTTATTTGGGAAGTTCTTCCTCCTGGAATAACTGGCATAGAAAATTTTGTGTGTGAGGAATGTAGGCAAAATGTGAGAGCCTGGGAGCAGGGAAGGGGAGGGATATTTGCATTATGAGGAAAAACTCTGAAACTGTAAACAAAGAAAACCTCTAAAAGGAAAGATGCCATTATTCACCCCCAAATTGCGCATTAGAAGCCTTCTAATCACCTTGGCATTAATTCACTTAATTGTGAATTAGGGTTGTGCATTGAGTTGTACTTAAAATTAAAGACTTTTTTGATGGAAGAAGAAAATCTGAGAACTAGCTTATCTATTCAAAAAGCCTCTTAGATTTCATGAAAGAAATCACATTTTATTAAAAAGCTATTTATTTATTTTATTTTAATTTTAAAAACAAGAAACAATTCAATGTGAGTATAAAATCAGTTGCTGCTGCCGTGATTTGTGGAATTCAGTAAAACTTCTCTGTCAGTTAAGTGGCTGTAGAATCAACAATATCAGTGCCATTCCACTTGCTGTGATTTGGACAGTACAAAAGGAAATTAGGGCTGAAGGATTGTCACACTGGGGCCTGAGGTACCTGAAAGGAAATAAACTTACAGGGAAATAACCCCATAATGCCCAGGTTATTCTGATTAATCACAGTATCAAAGGCACCTGTTGGCAGGGGCTGAGCAAGTGCCAAGGTGTGTTTGGTGATTGGTAATTTATTTCCCATTCCCTGGTGGGAGGCTGTGGAGTCTGACACAGACAGAAAAAAGAGGTGGGTGCTGAACTTTAATGCTTTTTATTGGGAAAGGGTTGTTTGGTGTGTTAATGGTCCTTTTTTCAACCCAGAGGGGTATATTTAATAAAACTGAGATACTGCTCCTCTGGTAACTCTGTGTTCATAACAATTGAGTAGGAATGTAAAGAATGAACAATAGCTAAATTCAGGGGTGTTGTTTCCTCTACTGACAAATAGAATAAACTAATCACTTCCCAGGTGGGGTCCAATAAGCTGGCAGGGAAAATGAAATCAGTTGAAATAGTGTGAATGTGGGGTTGTGTGTATGAATATCCTGTTCTGTTACACAACATGAAGCTTGAGATCTTGAATCTGTGTAAGTTGCTGAGCACCCTCATTTCTCTAAGTGTGCAGAACACTCAGTAGTTCAAAAGAAATAGCCCTGTAGATTCTCAGTGGAACTGCTCAGGAGATGCCTCTGCTGCAGCATGTGCTGACCTGCTACCTTTGGGCCCCCTGAGCTGATGGGAGAGAGGGGCCCACAGTGTAAGAAAAGAAGAGATGACAGATGCAGCTGACACGCTGGGGGGTATTTACTTGGGAAGGGCTGGGGGGAGAAGCAAATGTGGGACAATGTATAATTCTTGGACTCTTTCCTGAGGTCCTTATTGCACAAATGACTATATAATATATTCTGTGCATCAAGAAGAGGATAATACCCAGCCTAATAGGAAGTGTGTGAGTGGTAGACCCTGTGCATCCTCGTTGTGTTAGGATGTTGCTAACCTTTTTTTTCCAAAGAGTTACAAAGACTAGTTCAGGATAAAAATGAACTTATTCCTCACAGTGCTTTCTGCACAAAGTGGCCACAAACCTCTACATCAGGGAATACAGACAGCATGTAGGAAAGACAGTTCTGTGGAATAGGACAAACCACACCTCCACTGCCATTTCCTTTTCAGGGGAATTCTTCCCTGTCCCTGCTGAACCATCCATTCAACTTGCTGCATGTGTGGTTAAGGGAACGCTGTAATTTTCTGAGCTCCAGAATAGGGGGCAGTAAGGTCACAGCGTTGCTTGTGCACTTTCTGTTACTGCTGGAGTGATGGAGTGTCAGAGTGATGCAGGGTGTTTGCTCCTGACTCAGGACTCAGCTCTCACCCTGGGACAAGCTGATGCTGCCAGAAGCTCCGGCTGTTGCAAGAGGCTTGGTGGTGAGCAAAGTGTGGAAATTGTGATCACCCACGTTAGAGAAGACCATTCTGAAACGTGTGGGTGGCAGTTCTGAAATGTCTTATAAACCACGTTATGCATTTAAAACAGATCCCACTGCACAAAGAATGGCAAGAATCCAGTTCATGCTTTCCCACTGGAACACAGAGGAGGAGCTTATAGACATCTAAAGAAATACCCATCCTGTGGATTTCTTGCAGTGATGGGAACCAGGAGACAAAGTCTGGTTTGTGCTATCAGTGTTACCAGCCTTGATCTGTGGAGATCACCTCTTGATCCTTCTAGAGAGAGCTACAGAATGTGCTTTCTGCACTTGTGGAGTTGTCCTACACTCTCCTAAACTGAACAGGTAGAACAGTTTTGGAGGCCAAATTCTCATCTGTCCCAACTGTCCTTTGGCCTGGCATGTCTATGGTCTCTAAATTATGTTTGAGTCATCACATCACTGGTACTACCAGCCCTCCATTTGCAGATGTTTTCTTTCCCTACAGCAATATCACTTGTGTTATGCCCTACTGAATTTTATGTGCAATTTCACTCATTCCCCAACCTCCCCTTTTTCTTAATGATTGCAATAAAGGTACTAGTTGCTTTTCAGATTTATTTATTATGTGCCTGTATTCCAAGATGCAGCAAGTGGGAACTCTTGTTTACTCCCTATGCAGTTTGGGGGGGGGGGGGGGTTGTGCAACTTCATAACATCTTTTTTCTTCTGAACTAAGCAGACCCAGGTTCTAATTATGTGTTGCAGTTAATTCCTGCTGGCCTGGTACCATTTTTGTGACCTATCTTTGAATTCTTTCTCTTCCTGCTGTGTTGTTTCTGAGATAAAGCAAACAAAAATGAAAGCAGTATGCTGGGCAAGGCATATTACTGATTTAAACAATGGCATTATTATTAGCACTGTTTCTGTCTAAATAAGCAGTTTTGCTTTTCTGACTGTTCTACACTTCAGCAGAAGAGTTTGTAGAGTTTTCCTACAACGTTGCCAAAGCTGTTGCTGTCAGTTGAGGACTCTGAAAGGAAGCTGTGAAAAGGTGAATGTGTAATGTTAAAAAGATACAGACATGGGTGCTAAGTAGCAGATGTACAAGGAAAGGATCTAATTACAGGCTTCTGTCAAAAGAGTTCATGAAGCAAAGATCCAGAGAAGCTGGGAGGAAGAAGAGTGAAAAATAGCAAGGAAGTAGAGACACCCAGTGAGAAAGTGTGTCTGTACCCAGAATGGATTGGCAGTGGCTGGAGCTGCAGGATCTCCTGTTGGATGCAACAGCTCTTTGCTGTGAATAGGAAAAGTCTACAATTTCTGCACCTCACATCACGCTCCTTTCCTCACTCTCTCCTCCCTCTAATGTTTTTGAGTGTGCAGATGTTTCCTAGTTAGCTATTATTTAAGTGAGCAGCTTCTTGCTAACATGTTAATTAAAACTTGCTGTCCAGAATCTCTGGGTACAATTTGCAGTGTAATCTGTAGCCTCTAGTGCATCATTGTATCTCTATTAAAAGGATTTCTGTGTAATGATGCTGGGATTTAATTAGTTTCTTTGCCGGTGTTGTAAAACATAGTGATAAATGAGCTAACAGGTCCATGGATCATTATTCTACTAGAGATGAGCTTATTAGCTGATTATGAATCATTAACAAAGTCTACATGGGATTTGCTTATCTAATTCAACACAATTTTGAACATTCAATACTCTACATTCATTTCTTTCAACTAACAACATTGTATTTAGATTGTAATCTTTGTATGTTTTATTCGGGGAATTTTTTTCTTTAGCGTTGAATTCTAATTATATTGCAAGTGCTGTGGGAAGACCTGGTGTCCATCTGGGATGAATACAGAACTGCATTGTAGGGTTTTACCCAACTGCAGAGTTTTTCATTTGGTTCTGAGTATGTGTTTAATAATCCTCTGGCATTGCTGGAAAGACAAAACTCAGACTCTGGTCAACTCATATTTCTTAAATAACAGACTAACTAAAGAAAAATGAAACACACTGGTCCAGCTAGAGCTGATCACATGGAAGGGGGAACGTCCACACCATTGTGAATTTTCAGTTTGGAGATGGGGGTAAGATGTGCATCATCAGTGCAGTTGTCAGAAATAAGACATGTTTGTAACACAAAAGTGCCCTTTGTGGGCAATAATCACCAGGGAGATTTTCTGAGAAGAAAGCATTCAGAAATTTGGGGCTGTGACTTTATCTTTAAATAAATCACACAATTTCAGAACTTGCCACTTCTCATGGAGTATCTGCAGTTGTTTAAAGTGCATTCACCCCTTCACCTCCCTGGTGCTCACGTATTTAGCCAAGTCAGTGTTGGCTGGATCAGCTTGAGGCTGGTTTTTTGCTGTGCCATAACATTAATTTGTAAGCAGAAGGTACTTAATCTACTTCTTTCATTACTAGAAAATAACTTGCTTGGGTGTGTAGAAGGTGTATCCAACAGGTATGTCTGTGATTCTTGTGCATTCTGATATATCTGTAGAATATTGTCTGTTCTGTGCTGTTCTTACCCTGCTTTTGATCCACAGCTGGAGAGAAAGGAATAGTGTGAAATGGACATTTAGTCTCCTCTGCTCAAGGTCCCCTTGGCTTGAGTGCTCTGTAAGGATAGTTGGGTTCTCTTTTGCTGGATGTGCTTTTACTCTGCTCTCCCAAATGCAGCTGTCATTGAAAATGCCCTCTGTAAAATCTGCTTTAGTTGTTTCTGTGCAGGGACTGTTGATAATTCTTCAAGAGGAACTCTGGCAATAATGTAAGAAGATGCTGATGCTGATGGCAGAGTTGCTGCTATCACACACAGGTCTATAAATACAGAGTTAAAAAATCAGGATGTTCCTCAAAAATTGGCAGCTGAAAATGGATACAATTTTCTTGCAATTCTACCAGGATTCTTCTCTTCTGAATATCCTATTTACAGAGCCATTAGTTCTAATACTTTCCAATCTTTTGTTTATCATGTCAGAGGTAAATATTACTTGGTTTGTCCCAGTGGGAGCAAAGAGCAAACTGGTTTTGTTTCTAAGTTATTTTCTTTCACTGAGACAACCTGTTATTTCTTCCTTTGAAAAAGATTTGTAAAATGACAGATGAATTTCCAGCAGGAGTAATATTTCTTAATAGTTGGGGAAATAAGTTTGTAGTGCAGAGATGCAGCCATGAAGAAAAGAGTAGAAACAGAAAGGTGTGGTTAAAAATATAAGAGGACA
This sequence comes from Pithys albifrons albifrons, assembly GCF_047495875.1. Taxonomy (NCBI): domain Eukaryota; kingdom Metazoa; phylum Chordata; class Aves; order Passeriformes; family Thamnophilidae; genus Pithys; species Pithys albifrons. The sequence goes on from NC_092481.1 coordinate 4,505,157, forward strand.
GTAACACAAAGAGGTGTTTAATAGAAATTTTTAATATCCTTTGTGGAACAACTGGGAAAGTTGAATGTGTAAACATATACCCTTTACCTTAGATTCTGTTTACATAAGCATTGTAGTTTTTCAGTTGCAGAGTACCAGTAATCCTGATTTACAGTATTAGTAGCTGCACTCACATCTTTACATAATTGCTACTTGATATCATGCAATAATTTATTCATGTTAAACTATGTATTCAATATTTAAATAGAGATAATTTTATAAAAGAACTAAACCTGGTTTGAGATTTTAATGAACAATAACGTGTTCATAATGTCAATATAAAAATATCAAATTGTATTCTTTTCTAATTAGGATAAAATACTTGCTCTCAACATTTTTTTTTTAAATGGCAATGCAAATTTTTGTTTTAAACAAAATACTTGAATCATAAGAATCATAATGAATAACATTTTTCCTATCAGTCTCTGCACAGCTCTGGAAATAGTGTGACTTTATTTTGTAGAGCATTTTCCAATCTCATAAACAGTAGAATATGGACACTTAAATGAATTGAAACAAAGCAGGTTAATTATTCAGGGACCTCAGACTAAAGTTAAGTCACAAATAATGCATCATGTGCTCTCATTATGAACTGAATGTCTCCAGACTACTGTGAATATTGCCCCTCACTCCTACCCAGAATTTTCTGTATAAGTAGAGGTTTGTTCTCCTTTTCAGTGCCTGTCTTGCTATTTCCAAAGCCAGAATCGTGTTTTAGATACACATTATATCTTGACAGGGATAAATCTGTGCTTCTGCTCTGCTAAGTCAGAGTACTGATTTCTGGGTATTGTAAGGGTCACATAAAATGTGGTTATGTGACATAATTCTTAGCAGATCATTATTTGTACCTCTATAAATATATATAATAGACAGTAGCAGAGAATACTAACTTTTAGCGCAACATTTACAAAGCTTTATCTTCTCAAGGTGATGCCCTTTAATAGAGGACAGTGCATGGTTCTTAGTTCAGCACTTCTGTCAAGTCTGAGGCAATCATTTGATTTCACTTTTATACATATGCTTAGGTGTTCAGAAAATTACTGTATGTAGAAGAGAAGTCCTGAATACCATAAGGCGAGGTCAACAACAAGGAGGGGGATTTCCAAAGTTTTATTGTTGGTATTTCCTATGAACTGACTTTATTCTGACTTTGCCTTACTTTCAGCAGCAACATGCACAGATATGAGTGTTATTACAGGTTTGATTTCCATTTTAAAGGGTCTTGTGCTTGCTTGAAGTTGTTCATTTGCTGCAGATTAAACAGTAGTGCTAAATGTTTGCATTTTTGTCTCTTGCAAGAGGACAAGGCTAAGCTTTTCTTTGCTTGATTGGTTGGGGTTTACTTTATCATCATCTTTGAGTGGGCTGAGTAGAAGAAAAACCCAAGTATAATTTATTTTGCCTGATGTTTTGGAAATTTTCTGGGTAATCCAATTTTTGTCTATCTGATCATACAGAAGAAGGTGTTTTTACCATACCAGAAACCAGCAGAGCAGGTCTCAGAGAGCAAGGGGACAAATTTAAACCAAACCATTGCTAGTTCTAAATAATCTTATTAAATGACATACAAAAGAACATGGTAGACTATTCCTTTGTCCCTCTACATGAAAGTTTATCATGGCTTTTAAAGCTCTGTTGCAAACCAAAAGATATCATAGACTTGGGACATTTCACACACATATATAAGAAAACAAGGTTTGTAACAGAGTCCAGCTGACAATCTCAGAGCTTTTCATGTTTTTTTCATCCTATTTTTACATAACAATGAAGTGTTAGAATCTGAAACACAGTACTGTCCTTACCTTAAACTGGAACAACTCACTGCAACAGAAATAAGCAGCAACTCTGTTCCAGACAGCCTTTTGTTTAACTATAATGTGGTTTCCCCAGGAATCGTGGAATCCTTCACATGGGTTTTAATTAACTCTAACAGGTATTTAATGGAGATTTAATAAGACAGTTATTGTATGTTAATTAAATGTCAACTGATTGCTAAGAGGATTTTGCAATTATTGAAGTTTGCTAATTATCTGATAGATAAATCAATTTTTCCATGAGAAAAACTCACATCTGTGTAAGCACTAAATATGCTGGTAGGTGATGAATATTGTCATAATGAAATGAGAGGTGTGCTGTGTTGAATGAGCCTCTTGCATCTGCCCAACACAGGCAAGAAGAAAACAGTTTGCTCCTCCTGACAGTGTTTTCTGTTGCTGAATGAAACCCCCTGTTGGTGCAGAACATTCAGGGGTGTCAGAGCTTTGCCTGGGGCATCTTTATGGACAGGGCCAGGAAAGTATCTCCTATCTCTGCACCATCCCACCTGGGTTTAAAACAAAGAGGTGTCCTGTAGGAACTAAAGAAACTCTCGGGATTCAGAGAATCCTTTCAGAACAAAGACTACATTGTGGTGTAGGTGGTTGTCCTTTGTGTGTCGAGCATGAGCACTGTGGAACAGGAGTTTTGTTTTTAGAAACACTTTTGGCATCCAGCAGGCACTCAGCCCCTTGCAAATGCATCAGTACATTCTGGGTATTGTCGATTATTAATCAGTACTCAGTGTACTAATGAGGAAAGTAACTGTAATCAGCTCTGATTTATGCAAATTAAATACAACCCTCAGACTCTTGGTCAGTTGCCAGGACAGTCTGCAGGTGGTGAAAGCAAGGATGACCCTTTTTTGTTTGTTTTGTTTTGTGGTTTTGTTTTTTTTTTTAAGAAAAGGGAAAAAAACCCAAACTATTTCTCTAGAAAATTACTGCTAATAAAATTATTTCTAGGTTTTTGAGAGCCACCAAGATGATCAGAGGGCTGGGGGACCGGGGGACCTCTCCTGTGAGGACAGGCTGAGAGAGCTGGGGGTGTTCAGCCTGGAGAAGAGAAGGCTCAGGGAGATCTCCTTGCAGCCTGCCAGTATTTAAACAGGGCTTGTAAAAAGGAGGGAGAGCAATTTTCACACAGATAGTGGCAGGGCAATGGGGAATGCTTTGAAAGTGAAAAATGAGAGGTTTAGATTAGATATTATGAAGAAATCCTTCCCTGTGGGGGTGGTGGGGCCCTGGCACAGGTTGCCCAGAGAAGCTGTGGCTGCTCCATGCCTGGAAGTGCCCAAGGCCACATTGGACAGGGCTTGGAGCAACCTGGGCTGGTGGAAGGTGTCCCTGCTCATGGCAGGGGGTGGAATGAGATGATCTTTGGAATCTCTTCCAACCCAAGTCATTCTCTGTGTCTCTGGTTCTGTGAGCTGCCCCATCTGACAGTCTGGCCTAAGTCCTAATTCATTAAATAAAATACACCTGCTATGGTGCTTGTGCAGGTGGGGGTTCACTCAGCCCACCTGAGAGATACAAACAGTTCCCTTGGAAGGAAAGGTTTAGATTTCAAAGTGGAACATTTAATATTGCTGTGTAACTAAGCCTGTGTGGGACAGGAACACAGAAATGGGACTGAGAAGTGCCCACCAGAAAGGGGATTTCTCCACTAATTACATCAAACTTAGCAGGGTATTTAAAGATTTTGTTGGACTTGGAGCAACAGCTAAAGCAGGTTTTTATCTCAGGTGCTTAACACACCTTTAGGTAAAGGGTGTGCTTTGCTCATCCTTAAGAATGGCTCAGTTTGACATAATTTACTCATTAAAATGCAAAGTAGCAAAATTACTTCAGAATGCAACAAAAAGATGAAAGCAGGCTCTCAGAGTACCAAATTGCTTCATTTCCTCTAAATCCTGTATTCCTCAAAATTAGAGAGAAATTGAAAATAAATCCTTCTCAGAAAACAGCAGACTCATCCTGCAGTGGAAAAGAATGATCCTGATGAAAGGAACTACTACTCCCAGCCAATGCCAGATGAAATAACACCCATGACCTCTGATGTCAAAGGGAAAGGGGCTTTTCTTGTACAGGAATATTTCTGGAGCTCAGCTTGGGTGACAGGCACGCTGTACGCTGCTCTGGTCAGGATTAGGAGTTTATCCCTGCTTGTCTCAGGCCAGGAATTGAACACAGATACCCCGGGCCCTTTGTCAGGGAGGCTTTTTATGTCTTTATATTCTCTGGTCCCACTTCTCTCCAAAAGCCATTGTGCTGTTCCCTTGCAGGAGACAGTAGCTTAGAGATGCACATTGACCAAGGAAACCCATCAATAGTGACACGGTGCTGTCAATGGCTAATCAATAAACGCTTCCTGCTGACTTCTGTGCATCCTGCATGTTCAGTAAATTAATCTGATCCTTCTGGAGATAATTTGGCCCCAGTCCTACATCATTTATCTTGGGTTTATGGCTTGACCAGAGAGAGATTTTAAACTTACACAGTGTTTCAACCAATTGAATCCTTCTAATATACATTTAGTAACCACAGAAAATGATAAAACTTTCTTAAGAAATTAAGTTTCAGCAGTTTACTACTTGAAAAATTATTTAGCAGCTTCCAATAGAGAATTAAGAAAAATAGTTTCTTTATTTTGCAGATCCATGTGTGTGAATCTTTGCAGTCTTCCTTGAGGAAAGTGATGTTTGTCCTAAAGCTTGAGCAAAAAGGACCATTTGTGGAAAGCTTCCATTTAGCAGTAAGGGTTGACATGCTTTTTTCTCTTGCTTATTTTGATTTCCAGTGTTTACAATTCATACATTTGAATTAAAGGCTCTAGATAAAACATTTAAATAACTAAGATATCTAAGTCTAACCTACAAACTCTTAGCAATTGACTCCTTGAGATGCATTTTAGTCCTACAAACATGTCTGTCCTAAAGAACTTATTTTGCTATCCCAGACTTGTCAATCACTGTAGTTGTTGTTTTAATGCAAGTCTTCATTGGAAGTTGGAATTTCCTTCATTCTAAGTAAACTCAGTGGTCCAATTATTTTCATTAGGCATTTCAGAGCTGAAAATTAACATCCTCCTATCCCTCTCACCTTTGGTTCCAAAGTGCAATTTGTTCTTACTGGTGTTAAATGAGGCTTTGCTTTTCCTCATCTGCTGGAGTAGAGGATCACTGGCACTACCTCCCATCTGAGCTGTGCTATTTTTTTCCAAATAAGAGCATGAAAGAAGGTGACAACTGACTTGGGTCACTGAAGCTCAGCTTCCCCCATCTCCCTCCAGGCTCCCTCCCTTCTCCCAGTGCTCTGAGTTGCAGAGTGATGATCAGGGCAGAGAACTCTCTTACACCATCCAAGTCTGCAGCTGTGCTGGAAATGAAAATATCAGTGCTGCAGCCTGAAACAGGGATGCATCTCCATTTCCTGTGGTGCTTCCTATGGAATAGGCTCCAAGCCCCTTTCATCCCACAGCACCTTCCCTTGTGCAGGGTAAGAGGATTTATGTCTGCAAATGTCTCTGGCTGCCAACTCCCTTTCTAATAGGACAGGACTAGTGAGTATTCACATTACAGAGAGGGAAACAAGGTGTCCTGTTGGGATTTTTTTCCTGGAACTATGTCAGTTTGCACACTTGCACCTTTCTCTCTGGGAAAACCCCTCATTGCATTTATGTGCCGCAGAAAACATTGGACAGGTTTTTCCTGAGGCCTTGACAGTAACTCTCCAGAGGCTACAGATGTCTCCCCTGCAGTCACAGAAATGATTACAGAGCAGTGTAGATGTACCTGATATAACTTTAAGCTGTCTAGCTCAGGTACCAGTCATGGTTTGGTTTCTGTAGCATAAAGCTGAGTCTGGATTGATTTTCCTTGATGGGATTTCAGTGGAGGTTAAATGGCTTAATTCAAGCTATGCAACAGATCCCTTCAGGTACATGAGCCTTATTGTCACACATTAAAGGAATAATATTTAGGGAGGGGTGGAAGAAGTCCCTGTGATGTGAACTGCTGAAAGGCCTAAGCATCACTTAAGTATCTGAGCTCCAGTGAGACTGGAGTGATCTTTTAAATCAGTGTTGCTCCCTAAGTGGACAGATCTACAGTGTCTGATCATAATTAATTTAGTGCTTTTCAACAGCAGCTCTTTACTGTATTTAATTTGTCTTACTCTACTTTCCTCTTTAATTGGAAATGTTTCTTAGTGTAATGTAGTAGCAATTCCCCCTTGTCCAGAACAGAGCGCTGCCCACGGGCTGTTGGTTAAGGATATGCCATTATGGTGTTCTCACTTACTTGGGGCATTAGTAGAGTTCTTTACATCATTTGAAGTGGTGCTGGATTTAAAAGATATTCCAGACCTTTTAGCTGGATGATGAAAATATTTGTAGCCCTGGTTAAGAGAAAAGTTAATCTTTTGCTTTGGACTAATTAATGCCTGTGAGTATTTAGAAAACAGTTGTCCTCTTTGGTGTCTTACAAAGTGCTTTCCTTAAGTCCTTTGCAATTCCTGCGCTCCTGTTGAAATTCCAGATTTCCTTATTTCTCAGGTAGTGTAGAAACCAGTGAGACTTGAGCAACCTTAATCTCACAGATATTTTTCTCTTGCCAGTTTTTAATAGTGAATTTCTTTACTTTCTGGACTATCTTGTTTTGGTTTTTCCTGGGCTGCTACCTGAAAGAAAACTTATCATGATTTTTTATTTTTCTTAAGGTTTATGAAGTGAATGTTTTAATTCACATGTTAGTTTTAACTCTTGCTCTTTTAAAATGTTTAAGCCTGTCCCCTTTTAAGGGAGAGTTTACATACACAGGGGTGCCTGCAAACACACACATTTATCCAGAAACTCCTGCTGCTCTTCTTGCAGTCCCTCTGTGGAGAATTTGTATCCTGTTAGCATGTTATCCAAATTGCAAGGAATGATGTAGGGAAAATAACTGCATTAGTCTAAGATGCCTGTAAATGTACCAGTAATTTTGCTAGGAAATACAACAGTGGGCACCTGATGCACAGCTTTGCTGTCAGCTCTGTCTCCTCTGTTGCTGTTTGCTCCACTCTCATCTCTATTGTTCAGCATTCAGGCTTTGTGCACAGAACAGCTAAATCAGGAACTTTGGGCTAAAGTGAGGGATGAATTCCAACCTTTCTGTCCGAGCCAGCCCCTAGTGGTTGGTGAACTGACTCTTTGATTCTGCTGTATCATAGCTCTCTTTTCTCTTGACTGGGCTATTGTCACGCTGCTGTTGACCTCTAAACCTGCTCCCCCCACCCCCAGCTCAAACTCTGGATTGGGCTTCCCAGGGAATAAACTATGGGCAAAGTTGAACCACCAGCCAGAATGAGGGGAAATGGTTCGTGCTGCCATAGTAACGTGACCTCGTACTGTCTGCCCGGAACAAAGATGGTTTTCTTGTCATTTTTTCTGCCCCCATGAGTGTTTAAGTCCCCCTGCTGTTTCTCCACTTGGGAAGGGGGCGAAGGCTGTACACCACACAGTGAAAACAAGAGCCTTCTCTTCCCTGCTTAAAGTAAGGCAGCACTCCAGGAAACTGGGGAATCAGGTGACCAGGACAAAACCAAACCAAAACAAAAAAGACCAAAGCAGGGGTGAAGGCCTTTTGGTCAGTAATCTGAGTTTGGAGTCTGAATTTCACCTCAAATCCTACATATTGCAATTTTAAACTCAGTTAAGTTTAATTTTGAAAGTGATGCATTCGACGCATTTAAAAAGAAAAAAAATTTCCTTACTCCACATTAAAAATGTTTTGCTCTGAGCTGCTTGCTGTTGTCAAGGACTGAGATGCTGCACCTCTGAAATGTCAAACCAGCAAGTGACAGTTGCCAATTGCTTGAAACTGTTGGTAAAGGAACAGGCAGTGAGGTAAAAAAGGGTTGTTATAACAGAGTAGAAGGCTCTGGCACAGCAACTATTACAGAGATTTAGAGACCCCATCTAAAAAGGACCTGGTACAAGTGGGAATGAAGCAGTGAGTGACACCAACACTAGACAGGGGGTTTTGTGTGAGAAATGACAGGGCAAGCCAGGAAAAGGCATTGGCAGAAACAAGATGGAGCAGCAGAGAGAGTCTGGAAAAACTGGTGTGCTCCTGTCCCTGAGCAACCTGTGGGGTGTTGGGCAAGTTGTTACTTACCATGGACAAAATTAAGAGAGAGTTGCAGAACTTCTCACATCAGGGCTTCTCAAGAAGCCCTCAAGTTAATAAATATTAGACGGTGGAGGAAAATTTGGGAAAAGAATCACCACAGAATAAGCCTGTTCTTCAGCTCTTCTTCTTGCCCAGTGCTGGGGACAGACTGGTTGGGCTTCTTCCTAAAGACCTTCTCTACAGAGCTTGGGCTGCTGCAGATTTACTTTAACAACTACAATTTAGTAAACACTGAAAACCAAAGTTAAAGAGCTGCAATTTAATAGGCACAACACAGCTCTGATACCTTTCATAACGTCTGCAATGTGGTGCCAAGTCATCAGTGTCTCTGGAAGCGTTGCCCTGATTTGGATGCAGGTCAGTCAGGTAGAGTCTGGTAATGCCTCTTCAGCAAATGGCAATGGCTCAAATCCGTTGGTATTCCTTAATTTGCAGATGTCTTTACATGAGGGGAAGGGTCAAGGGAGGAGGGCTAAGCTACACACTTTGTATTGATGATTATTAAATACTACTCTGTCACCAAATTGAGGCCTTTTCAGCAATGCAGGAGAAGTTTACAAGTGGTCTCCAGCAGCTTTCCCTTTAAATCTCTGAAGATAAACCTTTAAAAATCCTAATTTAACAATTAAACAGACACCAAAGTAAAAAAGGTGCTGGACAGGGAATGACAATTTGGCGTGAATATGCAAAATCAGAGGCAGGTTTTGATTCAAGTGCCTGTTTCCTTTGGTTGAATCCCCCATCCCTTCCCAGCCATATGTTCCTTCCCTGTTCGGGGCTCCTCTGCCTTCAGCCAGACAGTGAGAGCAGAAATTTTGACATCTCTGTATGCAGAGCTGTCTTGCAGAGCAAGGAATTAGTGACTAAAGAGATGCCAGCAGTTCACTGCTTTAGTGCGTGCTGGTCCCCGTGGTCAGGACATAAATTCATTAGAATTCCATGAAAACAGCAGTAACAGAATATGTGGGGGTTAATTGGTTCTGTGGACTTTAACAGTTTTTCACATAAAGAAATGGTGTGCAAAATTATCAGGCTCATTGTCTTTTCCCCTGTTACTTCTGCTCATAATGACTGACTTTTCTTATTAAATTCTTATTAAAATAGGGTTTTTTCATTTAATTATTATTTCTTAGAATCAACATAGAATCATTAAGGCTGGAAAAGCCCTCTAAGATCATTGAGTCCAGCCACTGTCTTCACCACTAACCTTTGTCTCCAAGAACACTTCCAGGGATGATGATTCCACCATTTCTCTGGGCACGCTGTGCCAATGCCTGACCATCCTTTCAGTGGAGAAACTTTTCCTGATATCCAATCTAAACCTTCCTTGGCACAAATAGGCAAGAATAAGTAAATAAATAGTCAAGAAACTTTCATCTACTGAGTGAGGGAAGAAAGATGGGAGTGGCAAAGATAAATGAAAACATCATCTGTAGGATACTGTACAGTTGATGGCTTCGAATATTTGTGTCACCTGGAAAAGTCATTGCTGCTGTTCAGTCACAGTTTACAGAAGGAAGAAGGAGTAGGGAATTACTAACCTGCCTGAATTTGCAGCAGTTCATCTCAGAGCCAGGAGAGGCTGTACTGTGACCACATCACCCCTCAGGAGGTTTCTCCCTGGCCAGGCACATCTCTCAGTTAGAATTAGAAGGCAGTAAGAGCTGAAATGTCAGAAACTCCCTGCTCTCCCCATCCCCACAAAAACCCAGGGCTGTCTCTGTGATTGGAAGCCCTTTTTTCTCTTCCCCTCCACAGTTCTATTTCTCTGTTCCTGTGTACACCCTGAGTTTCTGCCCCTACCATTAAGATCTCCTTGGTATCTGCAAGACTCCTCTGTTTCACCTTGTGTTTCCCTGCAGAGTTCATACTCTTGCCAATACAATGACTCAGTAGAACATGTAAGAAAAAAATGCTAAGAAATGAAGGGAATAACTTCAAAATGTAATTTTGAAGATTCTTCTGCTTTTCTCTAGAACAGGAGTTGGATTCTTTTTCTTCCTTTGAGCATTACCCTCACCCATCACTTCTTGGGCTCAGCCCCTTTTGCAGCACGTTGTGTGTTCCCCGCAGCCCTTTACCCATCCCACACTCCCCACACAGTGTGTAGTAGGCCATTAGTGGTCAGTTGGGTGGAAAAGAGTAAGGAGATATGACTAATTTGCACCAAGACTTTTTTGGGGGAGTAAAGAAAGGTAACTCTTTCAAGGACCCTCCCAATGTCCAAGCCCATTTTCTGTCTCTGTCTCAGCTTTTGTTCTATCACATTGTCACTTCCCATCCTTCCTTGAAGGGTGTGATAAGATGGAGTATTGCATCCTTCTCCATCCTACAGCAATGGAAAGTCTCCTCTGGGGTTCTCAGAAAAGCAGCTTCAAATTATCCTCTCATTAGTGATGATACATCCCTTTTGCACACTGTGCCATTCCATGTACTGGCTGAGCATTGAGCATTAGGAGATAACTGCCTTCACAACATATGTCATTACTCATTAAGGGACCCTTCCTGGATTATGGCCGAGGTTTAATGTCTTGTTAAAGATGTTTAACACTTACAGTTTTGTTTTTAATTTAGGAAGCAGCATGATCAAAGTGTGCCCTGAGAATTTCTCTCAGATTTTGTGAAATTTGCAGGTTGGCCTGCTCAGAGGAGGTGATCCTTAAATTGAATTGCAGCCCTCCAAGGCGTGTTTGGATGTCAAGCACTGCCATGATCTGACATGTTAATGGCTTTGAGAAAACAATGTGTTTCAGAGGTAATTGCTGAAGCAGTGAGTTCCCAGCAATATTTTACTTAAAAGAAATGTGCTGTTTCTCCACTATGGAGACTGGAACAATGACACAGAACAACTGAGTGATACAAATCTCTGCTTGCCTTTTAATGGCCATTAAATTCTTCTAATAGACTGGAGCAGGACCTCTATCCCATCCATTGTTAGGAGCTGAAGATAGCATTAGAATCAGATATTAGCTTGTTATTGTAACTGGACTGCAGAATCTATTTTATTAAAAGAAAAAGTATTTTCAAACTCATAGCATAAACCTGAAATGACCTTCCTAAATTAAAAACTCACCATTTGGCTCTTCCACTGAGGGTCATCTTCAGATTCACCAGATAAACTGAACCAGGGCAATTATTCATAACAATCCTTTTGCTACACGTTCAATGCTTGTCTTTTAATTAATGTGCAAAAGAGAGATGGGCAGCAGGAGCCATTTTTTCCAGGCAGCTGAGTGGGATGGTGAGCATGGAAAAGAGGGCAGGTGTAAGAGAACAATCTAGTGAAGATGAGCACATGGTGGTAGAAGATTGAATCCTCTAGACTTGACCATTTCAATCACTGAAAAATGGATTTTATAAGTTGGGAATCAGTCTTTGGAAAGTGCTTTTTTTAAAGAACTAAATCATTGTAGATTACTGAGCTGAGAGCCAGTGTTGTGCACCTGAATGTACATGAAGTCCCAACAACAAAGATGAGAGATTATTTACAAGACCAGGACAAAGGGAAATGGCTTCAAACTGAAAGAGTAGTTTTAGATATAGAAAGAAATTTTTCCCTATGAGGGTGGGCAGGCCCTGGCACAGGTTGCCCAGACAAGCTGTGGCTGCCCCATCCCTGAAAGTGTCCAAGGCCTGGTTGGACAGGGCTTGGAGCAACCTGGGCTGGTGGAAGGTGTCCCTGCCCATGGTGCAGATAAATATTATTTTGGTTGTTTGTTTGTTTTGAAGTCTGTATTTATTCAAGTTCATTCCAAACAGTCATTGATCTGTAATCTGGATGCAAAGTGAAGGTGGTAGAGTTAATGCTTCATTTATCAAGACTTCCTTTTGATAATATGTGTTGGTATACATGTATATGCATTAAAAAATTGGAGAATTTGGATCCTTCTACCTTGATTTAATACCATTAGGCATTAATGATTTCCTAGCAGAGGGACAGCTGCCAAAAGCACGTTGCTAAGTGTCAGAATTACAGTGTTTGTGAATGTGATTGGAAGTGCTCTGCACAGAGTCTGATACCTGAGAGAAGGCAATAGAAACAAATTCCAGAAGTGCCCTTAAGGAATAATTTCAAGGTCAGTCATTAAAAAGTGGGATGGATTGTTCTAAAAATAGAGAACAAAAGTGAAGATCATTGCTGGTCTTTTAATGATATGTGCTGTAAGGTTTCAGTCTAATTTCAGTGTTGCACTTAGAAATTCATCTATCTCTACAGAAAGCATTCTTTGGGAAGTAATCAATGAGAGCATGTGTGTGGCATCAGAAAAGAGGCTCACTGGGCTAAGCATAAAGCTTCCTAGACTTTGCAGGACGAAGATTCCTGCCAGGGAAAAGATGCCAGGACAGAAAGCGATTGCTCCTTTTCTAGGGATAACGGGGCCCCATCATTGTCACCTAAAAGCCCAAGGCTGCCGCCTTTTCCCTGGGCGCAAAGCTCGACGGCGCGGGCCACGTGCAGGTCCGGGCAAGTGCCATTTTTCAGCCCAGAATTCCGGACGGACGAAGATTGCGGCCAGGAAAAAAGGGCCAGGACAGAAAGCGATTGCTCCTTTTCTAGGGTCAATAGGGCCCCATCATTGGCACCTGAGAGCCAAAGGCTGCCGCCTTTTCCCTGGGCGCAAAGCTCGACGGCGCGGGCCACGTGCAGGTCCGGGCAAGTGCCATTTTTCGGCCCAGAATTCCGGACGGACGAAGATTGCGGCCAGGAAAAAAGGGCCAGGACAGAAAGCGATTGCTCCTTTTCTAGGGTCAATAGGGCCCCATCATTGGCACCTGAGAGCCAAAGGCTGCCGCCTTTTCCCTGGGCGCAAAGCTCGACGGCGCGGGCCACGTGCAGGTCCGGCAAAGTGCCATTTTTCAGCCCAAAATTCCGGACGGACGAAGATTGCGGCCAGGAAAAAAGGGCCAGGACAGAAAGCGATTGCTCCTTTTCTAGGGTCAATGGGGCCCCATCATTGGCACCTGAGAGCCAAAGGCTGCCGCCTTTTCCCTGGGCGCAAAGCTCGACGGCGCGGGCCACGTGCAGGTCCGGGAAAGTGCCATTTTTCAGCCCAGAATTCTGGACGGACGAAGATTGCGGCCAGGAAAAAAGGGCCAGGACAGAAAGCGATTGCTCCTTTTCTAGGGTCAATAGGGCCCCATCACTGGCATCTGAGAGCCAAAGGCTGCCGCCTTTTCCCTGGGCGCAAAGCTCGACGGCGCGGGCCACGTGCAGGTCCGGGCAAGTGCCATTTTTCAGCCCAGAATTCCGGACGGACGAAGATTGCGGCCAGGAAAAAAGGGCCAGGACAGAAAGCGATTGCTCCTTTTCTAGGGTCAATAGGGCCCCATCATTGGCACCTGAGAGCCAAAGGCTGCCGCCTTTTCCCTGGGCGCAAAGCTCGACGGCGCGGGCCACGTGCAGGTCCGGGCAAGTGCCATTTTTCAGCCCAGAATTCCGGACGGACGAAGATTGCGGCCAGGAAAAAAGGGCCAGGACAGAAAGCGATTGCTCCTTTTCTAGGGTCAATAGGGCCCCATCATTGGCACCTGAGAGCCAAAGGCTGCCGCCTTTTCCCTGGGCGCAAAGCTCGACGGCGCGGGCCACGTGCAGGTCCGGGCAAGTGCCATTTTTCAGCCCAGAATTCCGGACGGACGAAGATTGCGGCCAGGAAAAAAGGGCCAGGACAGAAAGCGATTGCTCCTTTTCTAGGGTCAATAGGGCCCCATCATTGGCACCTGAGAGCCAAAGGCTGCCGCCTTTTCCCTGGGCGCAAAGCTCGACGGCGCGGGCCACGTGCAGGTCCGGGAAAGTGCCATTTTTCAGCCCAGAATTCCGGACGGACGAATATTCCGGCCAGGAAAAAAGGGCCAGGACAGAAAGCGATTGCTCCTTTTCTAGGGTCAATAGGGCCCCATCATTGGCACCTGAGAGCCAAAGGCTGCCGCCTTTTCCCTGGGCGCAAAGCTCGACGGCGCGGGCCACGTGCAGGTCCGGGCAAGTGCCATTTTTCAGCCCAGAATTCCGGACGGACGAAGATTGCGGCCAGGAAAAAAGGGCCAGGACAGAAAGCGATTGCTCCTTTTCTAGGGTCAATAGGGCCCCATCATTGGCACCTGAGAGCCAAAGGCTGCCGCCTTTTCCCTGGGCGCAAAGCTCGACGGCGCGGGCCACGTGCAGGTCCGGGCAAGTGCCATTTTTCAGCCCAGAATTCCGGACGGACGAAGATTGCGGCCAGGAAAAAAGGGCCAGGACAGAAAGCGATTGCTCCTTTTCTAGGGTCAATAGGGCCCCATCATTGGCACCTGAGAGCCAAAGGCTGCCGCCTTTTCCCTGGGCGCAAAGCTCGACGGCGCGGGCCACGTGCAGGTCCGGGCAAGTGCCATTTTTCAGCCCAGAATTCCGGACGGACGAAGATTGCGGCCAGGAAAAAAGGGCCAGGACAGAAAGCGATTGCTCCTTTTCTAGGGTCAATAGGGCCCCATCATTGGCACCTGAGAGCCAAAGGCTGCCGCCTTTTCCCTGGGCGCAAAGCTCGACGGCGCGGGCCACGTGCAGGTTCGGGCAAGTGCCATTTTTCAGCCCAGAATTCCGGACGGACGAAGATTGCGGCCAGGAAAAAAGGGCCAGGACAGAAAGCGATTGCTCCTTTTCTAGGGTCAATAGGGCCCCATCATTGGCACCTGAGAGCCAAAGGCTGCCGCCTTTTCCCTGGGCGCAAAGCTCGACGGCGCGGGCCACGTGCAGGTCCGGGCAAGTGCCATTTTTCAGCCCAGAATTCCGGACGGACGAAGATTGCGGCCAGGAAAAAAGGGCCAGGACAGAAAGCGATTGCTCCTTTTCTAGGGTCAATAGGGCCCCATCATTGGCACCTGAGAGCCAAAGGCTGCCGCCTTTTCCCTGGGCGCAAAGCTCGACGGCGCGGGCCACGTGCAGGTCCGGGCAAGTGCCATTTTTCAGCCCAGAATTCCGGACGGACGAAGATTGCGGCCAGGAAAAAAGGGCCAGGACAGAAAGCGATTGCTCCTTTTCTAGGGTCAATAGGGCCCCATCATTGGCACCTGAGAGCCAAAGGCTGCCGCCTTTTCCCTGGGCGCAAAGCTCGACGGCGCGGGCCACGTGCAGGTCCGGGCAAGTGCCATTTTTCAGCCCAGAATTCCGGACGGACGAAGATTGCGGCCAGGAAAAAAGGGCCAGGACAGAAAGCGATTGCTCCTTTTCTAGGGTCAATAGGGCCCCATCATTGGCACCTGAGAGCCAAAGGCTGCCGCCTTTTCCCTGGGCGCAAAGCTCGACAGTGCTTACCAAGTGCAGGTCCGGGAAAGTGCCATTTTTCAGCCCAGAATTCCAGATGGACGAAGATTCCTGCAGGGGAAAAGTTGCCAGGACAGAATGTGATTGTTCCTTTTCTAGGGTTAATGGGGCCCGTATCATTGGCGCTGAGATCCCAAGTCTGCCATCTTTTCCCTCGGGGAAGAGCTGGATGGTGCGTGCCACGTGCGGGTCCTTCGGGGACCCCTGATGCCCGAGCTGTCGCCTCTCAGTAACCCCCCTTGGGAACCCCCTGTGCCCGAAATATTGTCCCTCGGCAACCCCTTTGGGGACCCCCGACACAGAAAATGTCGTCCCTTGGGCACCCCCTAGTGCCCAAAATGTCGTCCCTCGGCAGCTCCCCCGTCGGGTCTCCCTAGGTGTCCAAAATGTCGATTGTCTCGGGAATCCCACTTGGGCACGCGCGGTGTCCGAAATGTCGTCCCTCGGGAACACCCCTTGGGGACCCCCGGCGCCCAAGGAGCCGCCCCTCGGCCAGGCCCCCCTTAGGGATCCCCGGCGACCGAGGCACCACCCCTCGGTCAGCCCTCCTTGGGGACCCCGGCGCCCGAGGAGCAGCCCCTCGGCAAGCCCCCCTTGGGGAGACCCAGCGCCCGAGGCACCGCCCCTTTGCCAGCCCCCCCTTGGGGACCCCGGGCGCCCAAGGCGCCGCCCATCGGGCAGCCCCCTCTTGGGGACCCCTGGTTCCCGAGGTGTCGTCCCTCGGCAACGCCTCTTGGGGACCCCCGGTGCCCGAAGTGTCGTCCATCGGAAACCCCCCTTGGGGACCCCCGGTGCCCGGAATGTCGTCCGTCGGACAACCCCCTTGGGGACCACTGGTGCCCGAAGTGTCGTCCGTCGGAAACCCCCCCTGGGGACCCCCGGTGCTGGAAATGTCGTCCATCGGACAACCCCCTTGGGGACCCCCGGTGCCCAAAATGTCGTCCGTCGGGAACCCCCCTTGGGGATCCCCGGTTCCTGAAATGTCATCCCTCAGCAACCCCCCTTGGGAACCCCCAGTGCCCGAAATGTCGTCCCTCGGTAACCCCCCTTCGGGACCCCCGACGCAGAAAATGTCGTCCCTTGGGCCTCCCGCAGTGCCCAAAATGTCATCCCTCGGCAACTCCCCCATCGGGACCCCCTAGGTGCCCAAAATGTCGATTCTCTCGAGAACACCCCTTAGGGACCCCCGGCGCCTGAGGCGCCGACCCTCGGCAAGACCCTCCTTGGGGATGCCCGGCGCCTGAGGCGCCACCCCTTGGCCAGGCCCCCTTGGGGACCCCCGGCGCCCGAGGAGCCGCCCCTCGCCCAGCCCCCGTTTCTTGACCCCCAAGCGCCCGAGGCGCCGCCCCTCGCCCAACTCACACTTGGGGACCCCCGGCTCCCGAGACGACGCCCCTCGGCGAGACCCCCTTGGGGACACCCGGCGCCCGAGGTATCGCCCTTCGGCAACCCCACCTTTTCCCTGGACGCAAAGCTCGACAGTGCCTCCCACGTGCAGGTCCGGGAAAGTACCATTTTTCAGCCCAGAATTCCAGATGGACGAACATTCCTGCAAGGCAAAAGGTGCCAGGACAGAAAGCAATTGTTCCTTTTCTAGGGTTAATGCGGCCCCATCATTGGCACCTGAGAGTCCAAGGCTACCACCTTTTCCCTGGGCGCAAAGCTCGACGGCGCGGGCCACGTGCAGGTCCGGGAAAAGTGCCATTTTTCAGCCCAGAATTCCGGACGGACGAAGATTGCGGCCAGGAAAAAAGTGCCAGGACAGAAAGCGATTGCTCCTTTTCTAGGGTCAATAGGACCCTATCATTGGCACCTGAGAGCCAAAGGCTGCTGCCTTTTCCCTGGGCGCAAAGCTCGACAGCGCGTGCCACGTGCAGGTCTGGGAAAGTGCCATTTTTCAGCCCAGAATTCCAGACGGATGAAGATTCCTGCCTGCGAAAAGGTGCCAGAACAGAAAGCAATTGTTCCTTTTCTAGGGTCAATAGGGCCCCATCATTGGCACCTGAGAGCCAAAGGCTGCCGCCTTTTCCCTGGGCGCAAAGCTCGACGGCGCGTGCCACGTGCAGGTCTGGGGAAGTGCCATCATTCAGCCTAGAATTCCAGATGGACGAAGATTCCTGGCAGTTAAAAGGTGTCAGGACAGAAAGCGATTGCTCCTTTTCTAGGGTTAATGGGGCCCCATCACTGGCACCTAAAAGCCCAAGGCTGCCGCCTTTTCCCAGGGCGCAAAGCTCGACGGCGCGGGCCACGTGCAGATCCGGGAAAGTGCCATTTTTCAGCCCTAAATTCCACACAGACCAAGATTCCTGCAAGGAAAAAGGTGCCAGGACGGAAAGTGAGTGTTCTGTTTCTAGGGTTAATGGGGCCTTATCATTGGCAACTGAGCCAAAGGCTGCCTCCTTTTCCCTGGGTGTAAAGCCCGACGGTGCGTGCCACGTGCAGGTCCGGGAAAGTGCCATTTTTCAGCCCAGAATTCCAGATGGACGAAGATTCCTACCAGGGAAAAGGTGCCAGGACGGAAAGTGAGTGTTCTGTTTCTCGGGTGAATGTGGCCCCATCATTGGCACCTGAGAGCCAAAGGCTGCCGCCTTTTCCCTGGGCGCAAAGCTCGACGGCGCGGGCCACGTGCAGGTCCGGGAAAGTGCCATTTTTCAGCCCAGAATTCCAGATGGACGAAGATTGCGGCCAGGAAAAAAGGGCCAGGACAGAAAGCGATTGCTCCTTTTCTAGGGTCAATAGGGCCCCATCATTGGCACCTGAGAGCCAAAGGCTGACGCCTTTTCCCTGGGCGCAAAGCTCGACGGCGCGGGCCACGTGCAGGTCCGGGAAAGTGCCATTTTTCAGCCCAGAATTCTGGACGGACGAAGATTGCGGCCAGGAATAAAGGGCCAGGACAGAAAGCGATTGCTCCTTTTCTAGGGTCAATAGGGCCCCATCATTGGCACCTGAGAGCCAAAGGCTGACACCTTTTCCCTGGGCGCAAAGGTCGACGGCGCGGGCCACGTGCAGGTCTGGGGAAGTGCCATCATTCAGCCTAGAATTCCAGATGGACGAAGATTCCTGCCAGTTAAAAGTGCCAGGACAGAAAGACATTGTTCGTTTTCTAGGGTTAATGGGGCCCCATCACTGGCACCTGAAAGCCCAAGGCTGCCGCCTTTTCCCAGGGCGCAAAGCTTGACGGCGCGGGCCACGTGCAGATCTGGGAAAGTGCCATTTTTCAGCCCTAAATTCCACACAGACCAAGATTCCTGCAAGGAAAAAGGTGCCAGGACGGAAAGTGAGTGTTCTGTTTCTAGGGTTAATGGGGCCCTATCATTGGCAACTGAGCCAAAGGCTGCCGCCTTTTCCCTGGGCGCAAAGCTCGACGGCGCGGGCCACGTGCAGGTCCAGGAAAGTGCCATTTTTCAGCCCAGAATTCCAGATGGACGAAGATTCCTGCCAGGAAAAGAGTGCCAGGACAGAAAGCGATTGCTCCTTTTCTAGGGTCAATAGGGCCCCATCATTGGCACCTGAGAGCCAAAGGCTGCCGCCTTTTCCCTGGGCGCAAATCTCGACGGTGCGGGCCACGTGCAGGTCCGGGAAAGTGCCATTTTTTACCCGAGAATTCCACACAGACGAAGATTCCTGCCAGGGAAAATGTGCCAGGAAAGGAAGTGAGGGTTCCATTTCTAGGGTTAATGGGGCCCCATCATTGGCACCTGAGAGGGCAAGGCTATCACCTTTGCAAGAGAAGAGGGAGATCTGGAAGTCAGTTTTATAAGTGTGAGCTGGTAACAGTATGTAAAGGGGAACACTGAAGAAGTGATGGACTCTGAGCAACTCCTCTGTGCACGTTACTTTTTAAAAGCATCTTTTTTCTGTTGCTCTCTGTGAATAACACACCAGCAAAGTGGTGCTACTGCTACAGTTTGGCTGCTTAAGTACCATTTCTATCCTGACCTGCAATCTGACAAGCACAGCATGACTAAGGGCAGTGAGCCACATTCTTGCCTTCTCTTGGACTAAGTTTCTTTATTATCTCTTTTCTTTGATCTGCCTGAGCATAAGGAAAGAACAGAGAAGAGATCTCTTATTCTGTAACAATATGGAAACACGTGAGCTAAAACACACGTAGTGCTAAAGACCAGAAGAGCTTCTCATTGGTTTGAAGCTCAGCTCAGCTGTGATTAATAATCCATTGAGCCAAAATCTTCGATCTGTCTGGAAAGACACTTGTTGCACAAAGAAGGTGCTCCTGAGACATGGACTGTCAATAGCAGCTGTGATGGGATATGAAGGGAGGACCAGTTCATGAAGGTTTTTGCTTTTTACTAATAGGGTAAGGTGATTTTAACTGCATCAAACCCAGTTAAAAAATTTTTTTTAGTATTTTTTTCCCACCATTTTGCTTGTGAAAATATGCTGGATCACCTGGTTATGTATCTGTGACTCAGTTTCATGAAGAACTTTGTGTATGTGCTGGTGCTTTTTGTGGGATAGGTAAACTTTGTAAAGTTCCCTTAATTCTCTAAGAGCTCTGGGTTCACTTCAAAAACTTGTCCTCGTTCCTCTGGCTTTAGGAACTCAAAACTGTAACAACTTGCAGGAGAATCTGAACCATCTGAAGATTTTTATTTTTATTTTTTGATCATGTTGGGGATGAACACTTGAAAAAGGGTTAAACAGCAGCCAGAACAATTCATTGCAAAATCTTCAAAGCAAATCATATTTCTTAATTATATCAAATTAAGGTTATTAAAAGTTAAGTTCTGAACTGAGAGCATTTTCCAGTGAAAGGTGCTGCAACATCATTATTTCTCCCCAAAATGCATTTGCTGTACATTTCTCAAAGCCATCAGGCTTGATTGAAAGCTAATGAAAAAGCTGTCCTGCATCAGTTTATTCCTTGTATCCATTAAGAATAATTACGGCTGAACAATTTTTGATGCCTGTAACCTTCGCAAGTGTTGCTAATGGCATTATAAATTGCTCCTTGTCCAATGACTACAGTCTGATGCTTAATTCAAAAGCGCTCTGTCAACAGGGCTGATTTGTGTGGTTAATGAGTGCGTTTAAAACAACAGCCTCGGCTCATGCATCCTAATGCTGATAAAAGGATGTGGTTCAATAAAGAGGCTTGTCCGCAATAATTAGCAGCAACAAATGCTCTGGACTAGACCGATCGCAGCGTTAATGACTCTGCTTTCAGCCCCTTGCAGGGAAAAAAGTCTCCAGTTCTAACTTTTCCGGCCTTAGATTTAACTTTGAAGGAGTGGTCCTCTGCAAGGCAGTGGTGCAGGTAACTAACCATAAATCTTTAATGCACACCGTGCTGGGGGAGTCACTGAGCAGTCCAAGGTCTCTCCTCTATTTTCTTTCAGAGTTTAATGCAGAAAAAGAAAATTGGAAGTTGATCAGAGATGAGATATAAAGATCTGTTACCACCTCTCCTAGGAGATAAGCCATCACTTAGAATTTCTTGGACTAGGAAGTGGTCACATTCCAGAATAGTGTAACAACTGAAACTCTGCATATTCAGGGACTTTGCTGTAAATCAGTGTGAGCAAAATAAAACAAATCAGTGACCTGCAATAAGTGGTACCTGAAACTCCCCGAGGAGATGCTTACAGGAAGGAATTTACTTACTGAGGAAAAGTTTAAATCCAAAACTGACATGAAAAATCAGGCCATGTGAATAATCAACTCAGAGTACCATTGGGTATGGTCCAGCATTAGCAACTATGTAAATAACCCTTCCTTTCTAAACCCTGTTTCCCCCTCATCACTCAGTTGTGCAGCAAACTTTGAAACAACTTTTAGACCCAGCCTCAGCTGTGGCAGTTTTCTCTAGAACTTACAAATTTCTAATAAACTCTAAAGTGCTATGAGTGTTTTGGAATAGTAGATTTGTTATGCGAAAATGCAGACAGCCTGCCAGGTAAGAGGACTCTGACATTCCCAGCTACTCCTTTTCCACTGTGACACTCAGTTCACTACAAACTTCTGACCCTTTTCAGAAGCCACGTGCTTTCAAAGAAGATTAATTTTCTTCCTTTTAAAACAAGTTGTTACGACCAACTTTCATTCTGTAATTTGGTTTCAGTGGGTATTTACTGTGATTTTCGTGATACTTTTGACTGGGAGCAATTACCAGATATTTTGGTCATTGCTGCTTTATTTTGACATTGCCCATGGTCAGACAAGCTCCCACAGGCCATTTGAAGGTCTCCCCTTGGGACCTGTAGGGAGTACCAGGTAGGAGAGGTGTGGCTGAATTTGACCAAAGAATGATTTATTCATTGTTCATGTCAGGCTCGTGGACTTCTTTCAATACTGTAAGAAAAAGAGCCACATTCTTCTAAAAACATGACTGAAGATGCTGCAGGGAAGGCCTGGAAGATCTTGCTATAGAAAAGGGTTGAGAAAAGCTGGACATAGCACTGTAGGATACCAAGTGGTCCTGGGTGCTGGCCAAGGTGCCAAATGCTCCAGCTCATCTTCCCTGGAGCTGGGACACAGCATCGTGCAATCAATGATGGTTCAAAGCACCTTCCTTGGCACAGTTTATTTCTCCTAGCAAATAAAATGTCACCTAACTAAAGAGAAGTTGTAAAATAATATTTTTATGCCTATAAAGTCAGTTTGACATGGTTAGCTGAGCATCCCAGGTAGTAACCCATTCATTTTGTCCTCTCTTCTCCAAGTTAGCACTTTGGAGTGGCATTCTGTGGCTAATACTGTACAAATTGCTGGAATGGGCAGTTAAACGTTGAGGTCAGAGGTTAAATGAACATGGTTGTTTATGAGGACACAGCCCGAATCCATTTGCATTTTAATATTCTTTCTGTGAGACAAAAAACCATTTTGAGGACAGCTTGTTTGGAAATCCCATTAACAGGTTATTTATGGGACTCATGTCTGCCTGACCCTTAGCCTTGTTTTGTTAAACATGAACTAGACATGAATCAGATGGGCTCTGGGCTGCTGCTATTGTTTTCTGTAGCATTAAATGTCATTGAATTCAATTATTCTGAATCTGACACTTTCTAAGTTATTACCCTCATAATGCCAAATTTTCCTTTTTCCTTTGTCAACCTTATTATTTCTATCTGCTTTAAAAAGCAGAGACACTCCAAAAAGGCCATTTCCTCTCTTATCACTGATCTAGGTGAGGATGGAGAGCTGGGCTACACAGCTCTTAAATAAATCATTGGGAAAACAGTTTGAAGAAATTAGAAGATTCCAGCTACTCCATGGTGCATTTTAAGGAATACCGAAGTTTAAAAATCTGTCAGGGTAGTAAAATTAGCTATGAAAAGGTCAGCTAATAAATGTTTGGAAAGGGATGACTTTTAACCCTTTTTGGCAGGAGTATAAAATGATGAGTGATAAATCAGACTAAGATGATCATGTTGCTATCAATCAAAACATGAAAAATTCTCCATGATTCCAAATAACAAGTTTTACAAAGCAAGTTTAGGTTTTATGCCTTTTAGCACAAATCTTTGATTGAAAGGAGACAGTGGACTGGATGAGAGACTGTGGCAGAAATTAATGAAAACCCACTGAGGCTTCTGGTGTGAGAGCTGTGCAGTTGAGAGCAGCCTTATCCTTGCTAAAGGGCATGGGAAATCCCAGGAACCAGGATGTCCTACCTCACAAAATCCTCTCTTACTGATCCAACATCTTTGTGTGCTGGAAGAAGCTCTATGGGGCTACATTTTGGAGTTGTGCTGAAAATAGTGTTGATAATTCTCTTCCTTTCTCTTTCCTTCACTCTTTTCCCTGCCTTTCTTTTCTAAGTTTAAAATAGATTTCCAGTATGCATTGTCCATCAATGGAATTCTTCTTTAGTGGTTAATTTATCCCTAATAGAAACTAGTGGTGGTTTTTTGTTTTTTTTTTTCCTGAAGAAAAAGGAACAATACCTCTTTAGAACAAGTTTGTGTCATGATTTTTCTACTAATTCATACTATACACTCCCCTTTTAAAATGTTAAATTACCTCATTGTATTTCTGAATATCATGTATACTTGGGCCTGAAATTTAGCTTGCTGTATAGTTGTCAAAATGCCCACAATTTGCTCTGTGAAATGTTCTGATTGCATGTGTAATTCAAAGCCATCCTAATCTCTGTGCAAACCAGTGCAGATGCTCAGGGGCAAAGTTTATTTATGCTGATTGTGCCTTGAGCTGAGCTGAGCTGAGAATACACCTGAACGTTGGGAAAGATGCAGGATGCATTTTCAAACTCCTAAATGCTGAAGAAAAGGAAAGCTGTTCCACTGCATGGAAAGTTTCAAGAATGGCTCAGTTTTTCTTATATATGTTTTGTTGGAAACTGCCTCAGTGTTGCCTCTGAAGTGAATATATTCATCTACCAGGAATTGTGTTGCAAATCTGACTCCTGGTTATAACTCTTGGTTTGTCCCACTTTTACTAAAGTCTGTGATTTCAACAACAAAGATGAATGACTTTGGGAAAACCCCTTCTTTGAAAGTAGCCCCATCCTGAAGCATTAATATTGTTCATCTTTTCTAAGAAGTTCTTTCACTTAAGGTATTTTAGGTATTTACTGAGGCCCTGCACGTTTTTTGCAAAGAACGTGCAAACTGGGGAAAGTTCCTGCATAACTGCATTTCTTGGTTAGTTATATATTATTTTAATGATCTGAATTCTGCCATTGTAGGCAAAAGTTACTGTTCTCTTTTTAACATCAATCATGGTTACTTTGGAAGTGAAAAAAACACATCACAGTGACTGATTTACTCAAAGGATTTAGGCTTTATTTCTGTCTGGATCATACCTATGAGCAGATAATGATTTGCTCAAAATCATACCTACGTAACACTGTCCCTTGAAAATAGTTTTCTAATATTTTTTATCAGCCTTGAGAATGAAACATCCAAGTTTGACCTGTAAAGTTTATCTGTGACTGAAATTGTTATCTAACATAAAATTATTATTGCATTTCACTAAATAAGCCCAAAATACTTCCCAGCAAGAGTTTCTTGCTCATGGAACTTTTATGTTTCCACATAATGCCAAATGTCTCTGTGTGGATTGCAATTTGTTTTTCATTAATAAGCCATCCACAAAAACCTCCATTCTTCCAATAGTCATGAAAATTTATCATTAGTAAGAAGGAAAGGGACAGCTTTTAGAATCACAGAAAAAAAAACTGCTTGTGGGAGCAGATCTGCTGCAGTTGTAGTTCTGTTCTGGTGAGAACTTGTTCTGCACCTGTTACTCAAAGAACAACCTAAGAAACCATTTTAAAAGGTTTTGGCAGCTTTGCTGCTCGTGTTCTTCTTTTTCATTCTCTGATTTTTGCACCTTTTAGGCAGTGCATGAAAATCAAGCCAAAAAGGAGAAATACACTGTTTGCAAATGAAGTATTTAAGCCTCTGAGTTTCCAAGCATTCTTTTAGATCATCTGGGCTCTTAGTAGAGTATGGCTCTGATGTATTAATATCAGTGCTTTTCCTGATGTTCAGAGATCAAAAATGACTACAAATACATGCATTGACTCTAAATAATAATAATAATAATAATAATAATAATAATAATAATAATAATAATAATAATAATAATAATAATAATAATAATAATAATAATAACAAAACAACAACAACAACAATAATAATAATAATAATAATAATAATAATAATAATAATAATAATAATAATAATAATAATAATAATAATAATATCCCCGCGTTGAAAGAGTTTGGATATGTTGGCATGAAAGAAGTGTTTTATTTTACTTCATTAGGTCTGCTTAAGATATTTTTATTAGCTTTTGAGTTTGGTTCATTTGACTTAACAAATTAGGAGTTTGGTCAACCATCTGAACAGAAGCTGGGATGCAACCAGCCCCCTTTTTTCCCCCAGAGTGAGTTTTTTCATTACTTGCTGGAAATTTTACATTTCTTCCTCAAGCTCCTGAAAGTTCACAGAAAATTATTCCCAGTTTTCTCAGCTTCAGTCATATGCTGGGAGCTTCTGGTTAAATACATGTACTTAATATCAGTAAATAATTTCTGACATTTCATTTTTACTCCTGAATAAAAGGGTTTATCATGTTGGTGAAAATAAGTAATCACATTCTATTTAACAGTGGAAAAGAATTGTACATATCACCCTGCAGGAGCTGAGGAATCTATTTTCATTACAGCAAACATTGATTTTGCATTAAAAAGTCTCATTATTTGAGATAATGACTGTTGGGTTTCTTAGTTATTCTTCTGGTTCCTAAATCATTAAAACCATAACAGTGAAAGAGCAAATAGGACTGCAAAAGACCCCAAACTGTATTGAAATCTACTACCACTCTGTCTTTAATTAAGATTGCAATCATCTTTAAGGCTATCAAAAAATTATCTTATTTATTTTTCAGCTCATTTGAATAACACCTGTATTTTTGCCTGTAGAAGCATCACACCTGTATTTTTCCTGGAGAAGCATCTCTGCACCCAAAGGTATTGATTTTTGGATTAACAGTAGTAGAATTAATATGTGGACTTCTGGGGGCCTCATTCATCAGCACATTCCTGCAGGTTCCCAGCAGTGTCTGCGCTGGATTAGGGAAGCTCACCCTGAGTGTCTCACAGCTGGGAAATGCAACACAGATCTCTGGAGCACAGATGTGTAAAAATCTGCATTTCATGTGCCCTCTCCCTCAAAGAATTCTGATGATGGACTTGGCAAGGAGGGGATCTCTTTGCTTGGCTTTTTGCAGGCAGAATGTGCTACTTTGAATAATTCCAAGGTGGATTTTTTTCTAATGGGCCTGAAGGGAAGTCAGTCCCCTTGTGCTGTCCCCTTCCCCCTCCCTGCTCCTCAGGCTGGGGCTGTGTGGGCATTAATGTATTCTGTGTAATGTCAGGGGCTCTCTGAATGCACCTTCCCACCACCAGCACGATGAATTATTGACGGCAGGGATATTCCCTGGTGGATACTTTTCCAAGGTTATACTCTCTGATATTAGATATTTATTCGGCATAAGGTAGGGATAAGAACCTCATTGCCACATTATGTCTGACACAATCAAGTTTTGGGGAATTTCAACAACATTAGGAGATTTGTATAATATATTCTTTTAGAGGCAGAGGCACAGCTTTAAACAAAGCGTAATCCCTGCTGCATATCATTTCCACCCTAATGCAAGGAAAGGAAGCGAGACCATAATGCTGTCTGCATCATTTCCCCTTTGTGCTCAGTTGCAAGGACTATTCACCTAATATTCATAATCCATATATTCATTAAACAGAACAGAATGATGAAAAAACGAAACAGAAAAAAGGTAAGAAAATAATGAATTGGTTCCCATGAAAGTGGCATCAAATTGAGTCATTACCTCTCGATATATGATAAAGTATTTGGAAATAATTAAATGGTTGATATCCACTACCTTTCCCAGTGCTTGAACAGTGCAGTTTCAGTGGGTTTGATGCTAACATCATTCATAATTTCTTTGAATCAAATGTTGTTTGTATTTCTACTCTCTGTACCAAAAGCATTTGGTGAACACCTCGCTCAGTGTCTCCCAGGATCTCCTCTCAGCCCCTTTGTGAGCTGCAGCCTCCAGGGTTTGTGTCCTGCACTGGACCTTTAGACAATAGGGGGGAAAATAAATCTTCTGTGACAAGTTTACTTAAAGGGATACTATCACATTAAATAAGCACATAAATACACCCACAAGTAATACTATTCCTTTGGAAATTTCCGAAAAAGTGTTTTATTCTTTGGACCATTAATTAACACCATTAATGAATCATCTGTTTCCAATGAGGAAACTGTGAGAACCACATAATTTTTCACACTTCAGACCATTTTTTACACAGTGCTTTCCAAAAGCTGGGAAAACAAGTCAGTTATTTTACCATTTATTTTTAGTCAACATTCAGGATCTGGATATTGTGTCCTCCCCCAGTGGGGGAGTGGGATGCAAATATTGTGAGGGAGTGTCTGGGTTTAAAATAGACAGTTCTAGTTCTAGTGAATTGTTTATGGATATAGGGACAACCTCCCCATATTTGCTAATGAGGAGTGTTGTTAGAGAACAAAAACAAACTCAAACATTTTTATGGGATTAACTTACTCTTTTCCAGGAGAGTTTCTCTTCAAATATGAGGGCCTCAAATCTCTATTTCTTCATCACCGTTTTATTTTATGCAACTTTATAAATTCACTTAATGTAATTATCTTTGGTGAATAATTTGGCAGATTTTAGTGGGATAATAGAACTAGAGTGGTTTTATAGCCCTGCTAAGATCTTATTAAATCAGGCTGTTTATAAGCAATTCCTGTTATCTGTTTATGAAATTCTCTAGTAAGGAAGAGACCAAGATCTGAAGAAAACAGCATAGAATGTGCTGAGAAAACATGATGGTAGGAAAAAAAAGCTGCATAATTTGTTGAATGACTATTTAAATTTCCTAGTAAAGGAGGTTTTGGTAACATTTCTACACCCAGACACGCAGTCCCCTGTTGGCAACACAGGCTTGGATTTCATGCCTATTTTTCAATCAGCACTTGGATCCCAGGGAAATCCTGTGGAGTAGGAAAAGGAGCTGTGACAGAGGATCTGCCAAACCTTTGTGCTGCCAAGGCAATCCGTGTGTAGTGGCTGTGCCCATCCCTGTGTGCTGCAGCTCTGGGGCTGCTGTGGGGATTTCTCGTTGCTGTGACTGCACTTTCAGCTTCTCTGTGAATCTGCCTCTGACACTGAGGGTTTTGTTTGGGGTCAGGGCTCTCTGTGGTTTTGTTTTGTAGTACCGTTTTGTTTGGTGGAAAGCAACCCTCAGCACGAGAGAAAGGGCTGAGGAGCTAATTGGATGTTAATGAACAGAGGAGGATAAACGGTCTGTATTTGAAACCCACTTTCTGTGGTGATTCAGGGGTGTTTATCTGTAGGCTTTGCCTGGGGTATGTTCTGGGGTATCATAAAGTTGTTACCTAATATTTGAATTAACATACACATTGCCCACTTGCAATTTGGGTTCTGCTGTGTTGGACATTTAAAGGTGTATGAGTTTGACTCCCTTCATCAGAAGAACATACATCTTAAAATATCTGGCAGAACAATTTGTAACACCAAAAAAAAAAAAAAAAAAGGTGATGCCGAGTCCTTCATGTAGCTCTGCAGAAGCTCTTTGGGAAGTTTTGTCAGGTTTTTTTGTCATTATTATTTCTATTGCTCTTTGGTTCAGGTGGCATCAGTGCTTTAAACTTTGTTGAGGATTTGTAGAGACATTTCTTGGCTCTGAGGATTTTCTGTGACATATAAAACTTTTTGGTATGACATCCAACAGATTTTCTAGAAAGGTGTGGAGATGTTGCAAACCTCAGTATTGGGCACCCCACCCAATCTCTCCCATCATACCTACAAGACATCCATCACCTCCTTTCTGCTTTCCATCCTCAGAACTCCTGCTAGGAGACACTGAATAGGGTTAACATGCAAGTAAGAGCCTCATTCAGCCACAAATCTTTTTTTTTCCTAATTTACGGAATTTTCTATTCTTCCAATGTCTGGGGAAATCCCTGTTTGTCAACTGCATGTTCATCACCGTGCAGTTTTTCAGCACAAGACCCAATAACTGCTTACAATGCAACTTATAAATGCTATTAAAAATTCCCACAAAAGATTCTTTATTAAATATGTGTTTCCCCAACTCACTCTTCAGACAGTGAAAACTCCCTTGTGCTTGAAGTGTTATTTGTTTAAGATATGCCACCAACCAGGCAGCTATTTTACTCTTGTTCTCCTTGCACTAATCACAAATTTTATGATTTTAGCAAAGGTCTCTGAGCTCTGAAGGAAGGAGGCAAACATACTGTGCTGCTGCCATAAGGCTCATCCTCACAGCAAAATTCCTTGTCAAGCAGAACTCATTCACACTGTAATTGAGTTGCAGCTGGGAGAAGAGTTTGCTTCTTAAACTTGAGCATCCATAGTTAGCAGGGATAAATAGTTTAAACAGCCTGGCAGAGCAGCAGTAAAACTATTCATGTAGTGGTTGACTTTCTCATTTCAGCAAGTAATGATTATGAAGCCTTTCTGAGGGGCACCTGAGCTCTAATATTTATTAATTTCATGTCTGTGCACCCCAGTGCAGTGTCCCAGGTCTTGTTGGACTAAAAGCACTTCATTGCCTTTCCACCAGTGCACTGATGATCAGCAATGAGAACATTCCCTGTGCTTACCCCAACACCTTCACCTGAACATCTCTGAACAGTTTTCAGGCCCAGGAAACTCTTCATTTCCAAGCAAACACCAAAAAAAGTAAACAAATTGCCCCAAGAACTACCCAAACTATTCCATACTTTACAGCCCCAGGAAACACCTGGCCAGTCCAGCCCAAGGGGCCAGTGCCAGCTGCTGAGTGCAGTTGTGTTCCACAGCTGAGAGCAAGTGGGAAATTAATAAATCACTTCTTGAGCCCTCAAGAATCAGCAGCTGATAGTATTTTTCTGGGCCTAGGGAGGAGAAGCTGTTTAGTTGAAGAGGAAACTTGGGACAGGAGAAGGGGTGGCTGCTTTCCCTCCAACTGCTTGGCTGTGGGAGCACCTTCTCTTCACTCCTGTCTTTTCTCTTTTGTCTGGAACTGTTTCCCTCCCTGCTGCAGTTTGGCTCACAGACTCACCAGAAGAATTCAGAGTTTGGATTGCTACAAAGCCTTTTTTTTTTTGAGGGTGGAGGGATATGGAGGAGGAACTATATAAAATAATATGGATTTATTGTGTCTTTATTTCTTTTCCTGCAGTTTGTAACTGATCTCTTGTTTCTGGAGAGCATCATGTTTGTGCTACATGTAGTTTGGAGGAATTAGGCTGAGCTCTAATTTACACTTGTTTAACTACAGATGCATCCCCACTGCTATTTGTTTATCTCACATTTATTACACTCTTCCAAATTCAAGTTAAGCACTCAGGGGCTTTTTCTAGTAACACTAATGGAGGAGAATAGATGCATTATATGTGAATAATGTATTATGATGATACAATTTGGGTCTCTTAGCTCTAACCAGGACCAGTCCTGCTTTACATTATTTATAATTTACACACACCTTCCTGAACATTTTTATGTAAATATTTAATATAGAAAGTGAGTTAACTCTTTCGTTTGGGAGGTTTCCAGTAGAAAACAGGAGACAATGTAAGAGGCCTTACAAACTCCTCAACCCAGAGCAGGCAAAAGGCCAGTCGTGTTTATTTTCAGAATTTCAGAGAGAAACATGACAAATTACAGAGGAAAAAAATGTATGCTGGCTTAGCACCAAATCCTTTCCCCCTTCTCCTTCCCAACTGCTCTTATTAAATTGAATGAATGTTGACTGCAGACAGTGTGTTTGCAGACGCTTGGCTGGCAGCATTTGCAGCACAGTGGTTTTGTTCTTTACTGTTTTCTGACACGTTTTGTCTTTTGGTGTTTTGCTCATTTTGTACTAACATTTCCATTTGAGAAAGGCAGCAGGGGTGCCCTCCAGACAAATCAACAAACTCCCTCCTTTGCATTAGGCCAACAAAAACAATTAGTCATTTCTGCATAATTTTGCTTGTTTCTGTTTTCTTTTCTCTGACCCCAAGAATATACAGAATGACAATAATATGTCACCAACACATGGTGAGATTATCAGTCTTTTAAGTGGTTATTCATGGACTCTTA
Organism: Pithys albifrons albifrons; assembly: GCF_047495875.1. Taxonomy (NCBI): domain Eukaryota; kingdom Metazoa; phylum Chordata; class Aves; order Passeriformes; family Thamnophilidae; genus Pithys; species Pithys albifrons. The sequence goes on from NC_092481.1 coordinate 4,536,131, forward strand.
TTCTCCCCATTTTCAGGAGCTGAACTTGCTGTCCATGCTGGAAGAGGAGTTGAAATTTTCCCATGTAGAGTCACCCCAGCAGGAGTTGCTGCCTGCCCACTTTCCTTTGTCTTGCCCTTGCTTTTTTGAAATATTGTCATATATTTAACTCATAAATCATTGCTACTTTGGAGCTCAAAGGAGAAATCAAATTAGAAGCAGAGTTTTGCAGCAGACCTTCACCAGCACAAGTTTTCCTTGATTCAGTCCCATATGTGCCCCACTCCCCTTCCCTTCCCCACACAAAACTCTGAACTTTGAGCACATAAGGATATAGCAGGAATAAAAGCAATCCCTGGCACTCCTCAGTATCTTTCTCTGGGGAAAAAAAAATTAAGAGGCAACCTATTCCAGTAGATTTAAGGCAAGTATTTTATTTATGTAAATCTGATTACTTTTGTTTGAGCATAGCAAGAGCATTTTCAGCTGTATGCAAAGGGACATTTGAGAAAGGGTATTTTAAACTCTGAGCTGTCTCTTTCGTAGTGCACTCTGGGTTTTAGTATGAGATGTTGAATCTTCTGAGCTGCTGCTTTGATTGTGTGTGGGGATGAAAAAAAAGACATTTACCTAAAAAAGAAAAAAAAATTAAAAAGGAAGATTAGCTTCAGGTCTTCTAAAAAATATCATCCTATAATTTGAGTCCATGTACCTACAAATTCCCAGCAGGCTCTGAGCCAAAGAAATACACAGATGAAATAAACATACAAAAAGACAGCTGCATTTTGAAATGTAAGAATTGAGTTATATACCTTTTTGACAGCTTCCTGAATCACAGCCCATACCCAAGATGAGTAAATAGGTATCTGGCCCTTTAACTGGGTTCCATTACATATAATTAAAGACTCCCAGAATTAAATGGCCTACATGGAAAGTGGCTTTCAGTGGGCTAAATGCCTGAAGCAATCTCCTTGCCTGAGCACAGAAGTGACACTGGCTTGTGGATCAATATCATCTCTGTTATTAATATCAAAAGCGCATTACTTTGTTTTTGCCTGGCTGGGCTCCAAGCCTTGGGCCCAGCTCACATCCAGCCATTTGCCTGGACCATAATTTACTTTCGTGAGTTTTTAAGGTATTGTTTTGTCAGGGCCAATCACCATGAAGTTATAAATGATGCTGAGGACTTGCACTCTGTGGTAGTGGCGTATGCGGTGAAATTAATTTTTAAAAGTTTCATGTCAATTATTCCTGTCCTTGAGTTATGCAAGGGGACAAAAGAGCAGAGATTTAAAGACATGAGCGATATCAAACAGATGAGGTAACGACAAACAGAAACAGCAGCTTGGGACCAAATAGACATTACACTATCTTTAATTGATGCATTGAATTAAACAATGCTAAAGTTAAATAAATATTGACCACTTAGCAAAAGAACCATTGATTTTTATGATGTACAACATTTGCATCATATACTGCTCTGGTCTACAGATTTAGGCTGCAAGACTGTCAGCTCTGGCATGGATATCCCACAGGACAGCTCGTGCTGCTGCCCAGCCCCTGGCTGGAATTACTGAGGTAAATGATAGCAATAGCCCCTGCTTTTGGTTTCTAAGGATTGTTTCTTTTTGAAGGATTCAGTTCTCCCAGATCTTTCTCCTGTGTCAGGGAGCACAGAGAATTCTTTGGGTGGGGGCTGATGGCCCAGCTCGGGGCATTGGCCACGTCCATCCCTCAAGCCTCTGCCTCGTCCTTTCGTGGGCAGTGACAGACGCGCGGCTTCAATCGGTGACAGAAGCATTTCCTGTGTTGCAGGGGACACTCAGAGATGGCACCTGTGTCCCTCCAGCATAAATCACCCTGGGCTGGAAACTGGAAGGCACTGGCACTGCTGGGCATCCTCGGAAGGGGTGACCTTTGCAAGCACTGCCTGGAGCTGTTCTGCTGAAGCTGACATGTTAATGCTCACTCTATTAATATTGATTTAATTAGTTAAACGTGCTATATCTTAATGACATGATATCTACCTACTCTGGAAACAAATTTGGACAACAAAATAATTTGTTTACAAGGAAAGAATTTACATCTGTGTGTCTGTTACAGCTGCAGAGCAAAACTGTGTTTTTTTAATTTGTAGTTCTTTCACATGAAATTGTGAAACTTATACAAAATGCTGATCACTGGCATTTAGTTTCTCACAGAAAGGGAAAGTGTGAGGTCTCTTCCTGGCAATGCAAGGATTTCTTTAAGGCCAAATCTATATGCTCAGTAATGCCAGTGTTGGTTACGTAGAGCTTCCTGTGTCTGCAAGCACTGCCAAAACACCAGTTAATAGGTTATTGTTTCAATTAGTCCGTGATTACTGCTGCTAATCTGTAATTCCTCATTGTTGTGGCTCCTTTTGACTTTGCTCCAATTATTAAGAAGCATTTGGATTTTATTACAATTGACAGGAACTCCAGCCTTCTCCATAGATAAAACACTGCCTGTTGCAAAAGAAATTCAGAAGTAATGTAAAGAGCTTTTTGAGGTTTGGGGGTTTTTTTGGTTGGTTGGTTTTCTGTGGTTTGCTTTTTTTTTGGTTTGTTTTTCTTTGGAATTTTAAAATTACATCATAAACACAAAGTAAAATTCCATTAAGCTGGAAAATTATGAGGCTCGAGGGGGAGACACTGAATTTCTTACAGAGATAAATCAAAACATCTTCAGTTTTCAGTTATAAACACAAGTCTAGCTTGGTCAAATGAAAAACTGAACTAACACAAGATAAAGGAATCACTGATGACAGCAGGATAGGCAGGTTGGTGAGGTATCTCTGTACTCCACTGCACACCTCTTAGCAGGGAGAGCATTGCACTGGTGTGACCTTGGACATCTCAGTGTTTGGTTCTGAAGAGCATATGGCAGTGCTGCTGCTTGTCAGAGCCTCAGTTGTTAACAAGCTGCAAACTGTATGGAGAGCAACTGGAAGGATGTGGATGTGAACAAAACATTTTATGTCCACTCTCATGGCTTAGTTTGCAAATGGGACTAACCTTCTAAAGCAATAGAAAATGGAAAAAATATTTTCCAAGCAGGTATTTGCCCATTTTCCATGTCCAGTGTTTACACTGACTCAATTTCAGTGTCGTGGTCTTTCTTTAACACAGTGTTGTCAGCTTTAATTACTGTTGAATTGAAACTCTCCAGGTCTCTGTCCAAATTTGTTGGAGGGTCAGGGTGAATTTGCCTCACAGTGGGGAAGGGACTGACCTGCAGCAGAGTTAAAAGCTGGGACTGGAAGAGCTTGGCTTTTGGTGTGTGCACCTCTGAATGGGGCAAGATGTGCTGAAATGGGTTGTTTGCATCAGGCAGGAGGTGCAAATGAACAGTTTTACCTTCCCCTGATGCCATTGCAGAGACTTTGTTAATCTGCACATGCCGGGGGGTGTCTTACTAATGTGTGAGAACCCAAAGAGAGGAGTGAGGAGGATGGGGAGAGGTTCATCTTGTGCTGCCTGGTGACAGGGCAAGAGAGAGGCATGTTCTGTCTTTAGAGTGAGTGTTGGAGCTCCCTGCATGGTTCACAGCCTTGCTAGAAGGAGCATGACCTGCTCCACATTTTAACAGTAGGACAGAGAACAATAAACAGAGCCTGTTTCCCTCCACCCTTCCCAGCATGCAGAGGCCCCCAGTCACAAACATGGCAATTTGAAAACATGTAAAATTCATAAATGAGGCAGCAGCTGTGTACAGCTCCAGCAAAATGCTAAATTGCTGCATCACTGTGGACTCTAAATGACAATAAACCTTCCACCTCTCATAAATTAAGCAGACTTTCAAAAAAATCTTATCTGCAACTGCAACTTTTTATGGATGTTTGGTAACTTTAATCATTTTGCAAAACGCAATTCATGGTCATAAATTCTCTACCAAGTACATATTTAGGGAGAGCTAAAGCTCTGCAGTGAGTTGATAGGTAAGTTTTAATATGACAGTGCCAAAAAGTCTATTAGATTTATCCTGAGGCAGTGGCTGCCCAGTAATTACAAGAAGGCAGACTTAACAGAGGTTTTGAGTACCAGGAAAGTGACTTACAGGGTGTTTCATAAGTTCAGGAGATGAACTTGGAAATACTCCTTACCTGAATTTAAGAAGTGATCTTTGAACCCACTTACTTTTAAAACCTTAGTTCGGTGAATGGCAAACCTGTTGGGATAGCTGTGACCTTCCCACGTAAGCTCTGGGAGCAAATATCCTGTAACCATTCAAGAGAAGTAACAGAATCCTCCCTTCTAGTTTTTGTTTTTAAGATAACAATGATATTCCAGTGTCCATGTGGTGGTCATTTGTCACCATGCAATGGTATAGGGGTTTTTCTCCCCTAGCATTGGTCATTCAGGGATCTCAGAACACTTCACAAATTCATCTTTGACTGCTGATAGTTAAAAGATTCCTGTTACCTGGTGGCTTGTTTGGGGCATGCAGTACTTTGCCTAATAGTGTAGCAAAATGAGGAATGAAATCTGGGTGTTCTATCTCTCTTCCTTTGTGCAAACCATTGGCCAATTGTTTTTACATCAAACAGGGAGTGTGTCCAACCTATTGCACAGTGGGAAACAGAATAAGGATCAGGAAGTACAAAACCTGATACTTGGAGTGTTATTCCTCTGTGAAGTTGTTCTTTAGCTGTGGACTAATTTGGAACAGAAGATATTGATGGAAATGTATGAACAAGAATGAAAGGATGCTTTGGAAGCTGTTTGCAGGTGTTGTGACAATAATGCTTTCTGTTCTGTGCAGGTCTCAGCATTTGGAGTCTCACTGTGGAAAGAATGTGAGGGAGAAACAATCCCAAAGCTTCCTGGCATGAGCTGCTGTGAAAACCTTGGCAGAAGTTCTTTGCTTTGAAATTGCCCAAGAGATAAACTTTGTTAAATCACATTTAACCTCTTTTGGACACTGGGCAGCCATACCTGTGTTATAGCAGGTGTTTAACTTCTTATTAAAGCAAATAGGCTGCAGTGTGAGAGCAGAGAAAAGCCTTTCCTGAAATTAAGGGAGAATTTCTGACCTTTTAGGTTGGCCTGAAGTCCTCATGTGCAGGACCAGGACATGAACACAGGGCTGTTAAAAGCCAAGAACTGGAGAAGTGTTGCTGAACTGCGCTGGGCCACTCATGGCAAATCAATTAGAGATGGCATTTGTGATTAATGCCTGTGTTGGAAACCTGATTGTTCTTACTACTGCTCCTCCTCTGCAACAGACATTATTTGTTTCAGTACTTGAAATGGGGTTTTTTTTCGGTGTTCTGTTTCTTTGGGGTTTTTTTAGAAAAGCCCAGTATTCAATGACTTCACAGGGTGGTCCATGTTTCCTTCCTCTAACTACTAAGTCTGTCTTGTATACTTTAGTAAATAAATTTAACATGAACTGAAAGGCATCAGACTGTTCATTTAATGAGATAAAGCTCGAGTAGTCAATATTACAGATGAGAAACGCAAATGAACTACCAATACTATTGGAATATTGGCTTTTCACATTTATAAAATTCTACTTTCTGTATTTCATATTTTTTAAAAAATATTAGCTCATTGTGGTTTTTTTTTCAAAGCACTTAAGACTGTTTTCATATTGCATTTCCATAGTAGGGGGTTAATAGCACCACTGAATCCAGTATTGCATCTGCACCCAGGGAGGGGAGTCTCTTACTGAAGATACAGGCAGAGGGAGATGCACAGATCTTGTTCCAGCATCACTTCTATATTTAGACTCGGAGGTTTTTGTGTAGTGTTCTCACTGTGGGTATGGATCATGTTAATATCAAGTTACATGTGCATATGGGTAGGACAGCATATGCTCAACACTGGCTTTGTGTTCAGCTCCAGGGGCAAAGCTCATCTCTTGAACATTTACAGAAGAGGAAACCACAGTTCCTTAAAGTTACCTGGGGGAGATGATGTTTGCAGTTACATACAGGATCATTTGGCTCAGGAGCAATTCTAACTTCATGTGACAATTTGAGGAGACATTTCCAATGCTGTGGAAGAGAAATCACTTTCCTGGATAAAAAAACATAGAAAAAAATGTATAAATGCATATCAGCATGAATCAAATGAAATGAATGCTTCCAACGTTTTTCAAAGCTTGCTCCTATGAATCAACCACTTCTGAAGTTGTAGTTTATCAAGTAAGAATATTGTTGTTATAGATTAGCAAAGTGTCTGGTGGCCATTCTCGTGCCTTATTACTCCATGCACTGGGGTAGCATTTTTAGGTTCAAGTTAACCTTGGTGAAATATATCATGGTTCACTAATGTTTCCTCAAATTTCTGATAAAAGGCCTTGCCCCCAACAACATATGAATATTTAAATTACTGTTAATTATTTATGGAATATTTTTATTAACACTGACTTGCAGCATGGTCAAGTAGCAGCTAAAGCTCATTATGCCCCAAGGCTGAACGTGCATCTCCAACACTGGAGGGAGGGAATGTCCATGTTTTCATCCTGTGTTGATTTCTATGAGTGAATATGGAAGAAGGTCACTGAAATGAGGCGCTCGTTGGCAGAAATATTTTAGAAAGGGTTTCTAATATCTGGGTGTAAGTTACATGCAAAGTTCCTGTTCCTAATAGAAACATTTCAAGTGTAACACCCCAGCACGTGGTTGGGGACAATTAAAAAAAAGATTTAAAATCTGTCTCTCACCAGTGAAGTCCCAAGTGATGGCTCTTACAAGCCTCTCCCCTGACTCTTCAAAAGCCTCAAGTTTTTCATTAAGCTTAACCTAATTTCTCCTCTTTTCATTTTATCTTTTTGTGCAAGCTGTGAAAAACCATTTCTTCCTCCTTGATAATCAGGTATGTTCTATATTTGCAATTTTGTTTGTGTGTGAGCTCTTTAACACCTTCCTGATCAAGCTGAGAGTGCTATTCAATGATTTTCCTTTTTTCTTTTTTTTCTTTTCCTTTTTTTTTTTTCCAGTTGTCCTTTCAGCTGCTTCTTGTTTTCCTGTTGATCCTCTTTGGATTCCCATGAGGTTGTTGGCAGTTCTGCAGTGAATTTACCTTCTCTCCAGGTATTTCTGTAGGCTGCACATGGCTAAGGCAGCACAGTATTCCCTGTGAGCTAACGGGAAATCCCCACATGGCTGGATTGAAATCTCTCTGGTCTGTAACACAAGGTGATGCCTCTGCATATGATGACAAGATTTCATTAGCCTTTTTTGTAGCTGTATCTTCTTGCAAACCCATATCTAATCTTCAGTTTGCTGTCTCTGCTAGTTCTCTTTCAGCACTGCAGCTTCTTTGGATCTCACTGAGAGTCTATTGTGGATTATTTTCCCTGGAGGTATTAGTGTGTATTTTGCCATACATGAAGATAATAAATGGGAGAAGAGGAGATGAAAAGAAAAAACATTACTTGAGAGCAGAAATAGAAAGAGATGCGAAGAAAAGACTGACAGGGAGATAAGCGAAGAAAAATCAAGGAAGAAGAATATGGAAAAATTAAAAAGGAGTTAAATAATCAGAATAAATTAATTAATCAAAGTGCAGATCATGTGGACTAGAATAGCAAAGCAGCAATGCAGATTGCTAAAAGGAGACAGGTATAAGGATAATGAAGGATAAGTTGAAATGTAATATATATTATCAAAATAATGCATTGACTTGTTAGACCTGACTTTTAACCAGGCTGTCATACTCTGGGCAGTATGAAGCTTGTCACAAGGGGTTATGAGAAACATCAAATTTTTACCCTAACAAAAGCAGTTATTCTTACTGTGATCATGGTTTTGTTTGCAATTCAGACCTCCCTGATTTTCACAGTGACTCATGATTTTTATCCCTGTATCACAGACAGGAAAATGTGATTTAGAAAGGATAAGTGAACTGGCAAAGGTTATAGAAGTCATTGCAAAGAAACATACATTTTTATGTCCTGGGATCAATCCACTGCCCCAAAATTTCTGCAATGCTGTGCTTAGAGGGAAGGAATTCTTGTCCATTCTCACACTTTTTCTCCATGTTGTGGAAACTCTTTTATCATGGACATTAATTGTGATTTGTTGACCTCTTCTTCCACCACCTTGCCTCAGCTATTTGATCATAGATTGCCCATATCATCCAGTCAAAGTAGTCATTTCCTAAATTAAAGACAGTCACTAGAAGTGTTTGATTTGCTGCTCTTCTCCAGGTGTAACCCTGTGAGATCTCGGCGTCCTGCAGAGATGGGGGGTCAGAGACCATCACTTGGAAACTCCTGGTGAGGGGGAGAAAACCTGGAGCAAGCTCTGAAAAGACTGTCAGGGAGGGGAATGACACTGTCAGCAGCTGAAGGAGGCTGGGGGGAGTGCAGGGAGGACTCAGTTCAGGAGCTCAGTTGCTCTCAAGGAGCTGATGTACCAGCTCTGGCTGCTCGTGGCACTCGTGCTATCGCCAGGGGCTCCATAGGATTTGCATAGTGCGAATGGGAACTCCTGGGGGAGAGTGACAGAGACCATTAAGTGAAAACAAATAATAAATAAGCTCCTTACAGCCCCCACAGGTACATAAATATGGCTGTTGGTGGGGCACACAGCCGAAGATGGATGGCTCTGTGTGTGCAGGGGAGGGATCCATAAAGACAGGGAGGCTCCGAGCTCGTCTCTGTGCCCAGGACGGCGCGTTCCCTCCCTGCTAAGGAGGGTCAAGTGACTGTCACAGGCTGTGCACCGAGGACATGGAACCCGTGTCACACTTGCCAGCTCTTCTGACTTGAAAAGGTCACTTCCCCTGACACAGGTGGCAATGTCACAAGTTATGTACATGAGGGCCTGGCAAGCCCAGCAGGATCCCACCCTGCCAAGCTGCCCATCCTCATGGGGCAGGAGGGAAGGGGTCTGGAATCACTCAGGCATATGCCTGTAGGGGACCTGCATCATTTTAATTCATTAGATGATTGTTAGGGACCCACTCAGCAACATTACATTGCAGAGGAAGGGCAGGATGGTGAGAGATTTCATGACTGTGGGTGTAGTGACTCTGTTACTTATTCCACATGATGGGCTGCTGTGGTTCAAATCAGACTAAAGCTTAGGAAATTCCTTAACTGTGACCTTTCCTGTGACTCAGATCACAAAGATTTTCTGTCAGTTTGCTCTGGGCTAGATTTGAAATTATGTCTTAGAAGTGAAAGACGCAGTGAATGAATCGAGTAGATTAAGCTTAATTCTTGGCTCCAGACTTGTAGTACTCTGTTTTCTACAGGAGATCAAAAATAAATGTAAAAGGCTGATTTGACACATCCCATGAAATGGTTAAGTATTCCTTTAATTATAAACATTATAAAACATCACCCAGTTCCAGCCTCTTATGTTGCTCAGCAGGTCATCTTGTACCTCCCAGGAATTCAAGCCAATGAAAATCATCTCTGTATCCAAATGATGTAAGTTTTCTGTTATCTTTATTGTTTACCTACATTAATATCCAAAACACAGTATTCAAAGAGAAGGTGGATGTTTTGTTACTTTCCAAAAAGAAAGGATAAAATTATTCTTACTGTCCCTTAAAAAATGTTTAATTTGGGTGGGAAAGAGAGAGAAATATGCAATGTCAGAGAAAGTTTAAAAGATATTAAGCTTACTGGTTGCAAACCCCAAGTGTGACCCCAGTATAAATGGATATTAGCATGCAACTTTTCAGTGTGCAGCATTATGACATGATACCTCTTGGGGATCTATTTCTATCATGTGTCTATTCCAAGTAAATGTGAATGAGTCATTCATATAAGTTTAAAAAGTAGCTTCATGCTGTCTTCTACAGCCTTTAGTAGGTATTAATCTCTATTTTTTAATATAATTGAACCTGCAACAAAGATTGCAATGGAATGAGAAAAATAAATCACAGAAACCCTCTAGTGCAGAGGTGGAGAGAAGTGCTGCCATTGCAAGCACTGGTGCTTTGCACCTGGGGTACTTCAGCTGGAATTGAGAGTGTTCATGGCTCTGACAGTTTGTCAGAACTCTTGTCTCTTGGGATGTCATGGCAGGATCAGACTTGATAGTCACTTCTGACGATACTCAAACAGTAACAGCTAAAACTGTCAGTAACTTCTCTAGCTCTGGGTTTAATTTTTTTCCCTCGTGCTCCTTATTTCAGCCTGCAAAGGGTGGGGTTTTGGGGACTGCAAGAGATTTATTACTAACGTCATATTACATCCTGAAAGTTGCTCCCCCTTTTTTCTGACTCTGCTTTCTCATTTGGAAGTTTGTTTTGGAAATGCAGATGTGCACCCCTCAGCTCATCAGCTGAGTGGAGATATGAATAGAGTATCTGAACTGCCAAGCCAAGACACCTCTGACACTCATTTAACAACAGGTAAGAATGTTCCCATCCCTTAAAACATGCAAGGCCATGTCGGATGGGTTGGATGAGATCAATATGGGGCTCTGAGCAACCTGATCAAATTCAAGAGGACCCTACTCATTGCAGAGGGATGAACAAGACAAACTTTAAGGATCCCTTCCAACCCACTCTATTCCATGATTTTATGAATCAGAACAACCTAACAAAAGGAAACGTTTCCAGCAAATTAGGAATCTGCAATGATCACCTGAAAACCATGGTTGACAATGTCTGAACGTGAGCAGTGTGTGCCCAGGAGGCCAAGAGGGCCAATGGCACCTGGCTTGTATCAGAAATAGTGTGGCAGCAGGACTAGGACAGTGATTGTCCCTCTGTGCTGGGCTCTGCTGAGGCCCTTTGAGTGCTGGGGGCAGTTCAGGGCCCCTCCCAGCAGGAGGGACACTGGGGGACTGGAGTGTGTGCAGGGAAGGGAACGGAGCTGGGAAGGGGCTGGAGCAGCAGGAGGGGCTGAGGGAGCTGGGGAGGCTCAGCCTGGAGAAAAGGAGGATTGGGGGGACCTTCTCATTCTCTGCAATTCCTGCCAGGAGCAGTGAGCCAGGGGAAGTCGGGCTCTGCTCCAGGGAACAGGGACAAGAGCAGAGGCTGGGCCAGGGCAGGGGCAGGTGGGACATCAGGAGGAATTTCTCCATGGAATGGTGGTCAGGCATTGGAAGGGGCTGCCCAGGGAGGTTTGGAGTGCCCACCCCTGGAGGTGTCCAAGGAAGGACTGGCCGTGGCACTCAGTGCTCTGGGCTGGGGGACAAGGTGGGCATTGGCCACAGGGTGGGCTCAGTGGCCTTGGAGCTCTTTTCCAACCTTAATGATTCTATGATTTGTTTCATATTTCTCATTCTTTATGAAGGCTTGAAATGTTGAGGCCATTTAAAGAGTTGAGGCAAGCTGTGAATGAAAGTTCATTTGAGCAGAGGACACCCTGCAAATAGGAAGTGTTAAGTACAGTTGCCTGCAATGCTTAATTGCCCCTGCAATTTTTTTGGTCTGTCTTCTCATTTTTCCTAGGTTGGCATTTTTGTGGATGAATACCACTGAGAGTTAAGGACTTGCTGTGACTCTCACTCTTACTTACAGGAGTTTTGCCTGCAGCAGTCACATAGTTGAAAAATATAGATCCATGTGACTGCTAAGAGACCACTGAGAAGCCAAGTAAGTAGGACTCATGGCCATTTTGCAATTCCACCTCATTAGACATGTTTTGGGGCTTATGATTGTGCTGTGAGGATAAATAAGTATAAATATTATATTTGCCTCCAGGTTATCTTTAAAAATGTATTTCTCTGTCTCCCTTCCGCTCTTTCTTTCCTTCCTTCTTTTTTTTTCCCCCTCCAATTTTCAGTGTAGTCTGTCAACTCCTGGTAGGTGAGTTATCAACTCTGTGGTCTCACAGTGTGGTGGCCCAGCATAAGGTATTACATTGTAAAGGGTTGCCTTGTGGTGCCAATTACCCAGGGCTCTAGAAAGCAAAATGTGCAGTGGTGTGATTAAGCCCATGTGCAAATAGAAACTCACATGACCCAAAAACTACTATTAGAAAAAGTGTTGCAAAAAAGTGTTTGGCTTGTCCTCGCTGCCACATTTTAAAAATATAAAGAAATGTCAATAGCTGGTTTTTTTTATCATTTGAGCTACTCTTGTGAGTTATTGTTGACATAGAGAGGAGCAAGAGGGTATGGAAAAACTTGGGTAAATACATTGCCCAGGTGTTGATCTTCCTTAAACACACCAAGTGCAAATTCTTTTTGTGGAACACACTGTTGCAGTTCCCTACCTGCTGCAGAGCTGTGCATCTCCTGAGGAGTCCATGAAATGGTACCAATTCACACCAAATGGGGCCCATCCCTCTGGCCCCTCTTACCTCAGTTCAAAATTTTTTTTGCAAAAATGAATGGAAATATTGTTGCCTTTTGACCTTCAGGTTTTAGGAGGAGGTTCAGTGTTTGGGGCTCGTCTATCTCTAGAATGTGGGTGAGGATTACCACGAGGTGGCAGCGTGCAAGCCCCAAGTGTCTGTTCGTTCTGCCACTTTCCTTGCACTTTGTTATCAGACTGGACAACAGTTGGACTGTCATCCTTGTAGGTCCTGCCCAGCTGGAACTATTTATTTATATTTTCCAGTAAATCTTGATGTTAAAAGGTCATACATAGGTGCTGAATGATACCTGGTTTTACAAAGGGTGCTTTGTACTGTTATGCACTGATAGTCAATATATGCTCAAGTCAACATATGAAACAAGTTTCATGGTCAGGAGTAGGACCAGAATCCTTTACTTAAGGATCAGAAACGGGGTTTAGAAACAGTTCTGTTTCTTCCTGTATGGGCTCTTCACATTCAGAAGTGCAAAAAGCACAGTGCAAAGAAACTGCTGTCTCAAATGGAAATATTTGAGGGACATGGGACATTCTCCTGTCCATGTGTGTGCACACACAGGGAGGAAACAGCAGAAAGAAACTCTGCTGGTGTTTGTTTCCAAAACATTTTCACTGGGACCATTGAAAGAGCCCTCCTGAATATTTGAAAACATTGTTTGCATCTCCAGTGAGGGCTAACCAGGGACTAAATGATGGCCAGCTCTGCCAATAAAATGTGCTTTTTGTTTTCCTTTCTTCCTAAGTGTATGTTCTTTTGAATAGTTGTACAGTGACAGTAGGAAAAATTGCATCCAAAGCATTAGCTCAATCTACATATAACACAGTCACAGTGTGAATTCATAAATACTCCCCAAGGTTAGTCAAAACACAGTATGCTGGGAAGAAATCATTATTGCTGCAAAACTTGTACAAAGCAATTCTTTCTGGCAGGAATTCTGAGTCTGCATGCTCAATAAGTAAGTGAAGCTCTAACAGTGAGCAGAGCTGAAAAGAATTCTGTAGCTCTTCATGGACAAATACTATCCAGAAGGCTTCACATGTCTCTTTTTTCAGTAGCATACCAAGTCTCTGTGCATAATGTCCACAGAAAAGACACTGGATATAACCCCTGGCAAGGAATAAGTTCCTTTCAGTAGCAGAGCTCTTTAGCTGGGAGCCATGAACAGATGAGGCTCATGCTTGGTGCTGTGGGAGGGGTGTAATCACATTCCCTCTCTGGTCACATCAGGCATTGGTCTTCTAATCACAGAAAGCTTCCTCACAATTTCAGCAATGCTTTTGACTTGGTGAGGGACCCTCAAGGTAAGTAAAACTGAGATGCAGCTTGTGGCATTTCTGCAGTGTGTTTTCACTTGTGGTATAGACTGTAATGTCCTTTGGTTGTTTGGGCTGGGTTTTTTTTGCTGTTTGTTTCTGTTCCAAGGTTTCATTTCAGGTTTTAAACCCTCTCAGAAAATTAGAGTCTTTTTAGGTCCTCACAGTGAAACATCAAACTGTTTGGATAATGGAAGTGACAATGTTTGGGGGAGTTTTGTGGCACTGCACTGCAATATATTTGCATTTATCATCTCATATTATTTCAAATGATTGTCTTTAGGAAGTCAGAGAATCTGCCCTAGGAAGTTACCTGACTGAGTACCTGTGTTGTTTGTAAATCCTGCCAGAAGAGCCCATTTGGCTGTTTGTGTGTGTGGGCTCATGAATTTATCCTGTTGAAGTCAAACAGTCTGATTGAAGCATCTGAGTGTAGCCTTATTTGTGAAAAGCTTCTCCATACCAATTACTGTATTTAACAGAACTGAGCAAAATTCTGCTCAGCTTCATATGTTTTTCTTCAGACCTATACATCATTTTCAAGTAGTTTCTTCCCCTACAATCAAGGCCCCCTCAGCACTTTTCCATTGTACCCTTCTCCTCCTTGGTCCCAAAATTCTTCTTGAAGAAGTTGTTTCTGAGATGATTGTTGAATAAGGTAAGCAATTTTTTTCAGATTATTTCCACATAACATGCCAGGAGGAATACAGTGCATTTGTTATTTCCTTAAAAAAAGTAATCAATGACCTGAAACATTCCCTCTAGACCCATAATATTTATTTCAATGTTCTGTCAATAAATATAACAAGGTTAGTTTTCTATCAGATTAGTTGGAAGAATCATTTGAGGGAACTTCTATTTGGTAAGCTCAGTTGCAAAAAGCAATCAATAAGAAAAAAAATCCCTTACTGTTACTGAAAGAAACATGGGAGGTCTGAGGAGCTGCACCAGAACAAGTATTTATGTCTCTGCTTCAGAATTCCTTTGCTGACACCTGAAGGCCACTTTGCCTTTCTGCTTTCTTGCTTCTAAATGCCAAATGAAAACCCACAGGAAGTCTGAGTGACATCAGAGGTACTGGAGTAGCATTTCTAGTGCTGCAGTTCTGGTCCTTGTTTACAGGAAATCCCTGATGGCTCCTGTTGTGTATCAACCAAAGCATCACCCCGTGCATCTCAGCCTCTCACACTCCTGCATTGGCACTTCTCAGCTCCAAGACAGTTTTCTAAAAGTAATGCAAAACTCATACTGTGGTTTCCTCATTTATTTGTAATATTGAAGAAGAGAGCCAGGCTTGCCTGTCCTGCTGCAATAACCCTTCCTTGGCTTCCCCAGCTCCTGCTGAGGGGGTCAGAGGAGCAATCGCAGCCCTGTCGCTGCATGTCCTGCTCTGCTGCCAGAATGACACTCAAGAGTCCTCTCATGAGTCCTGTGCACCTCTATTATCCATTTGGCCCAGAAATGGTGAGATTTGTCACCAGGATGGGAGAGAGGAAAAAACCCACCAAACAACAGAATGAAAACAAACAGAAAATATTTTAAGACTGAGAAACAAAACTGTGAGGATTCTACACCCAGTCATGTTGTAACACTCTCTAATCCTACATCCCATCATATTATTAAGTGCATTTTCATCTCAAAATAGTTGAAGGTACAGAAAAAGATCCATCTCACATAATGACATGCAATTATTATCAATGATTTCCTTTTATTCTGCAATATTTATTGGAAATTATTGTGACAGGTGTAACTACACTCTCTCTGTTTCAACCTGTCTGTATTGTTTTCCAATCCATCTTTTGACAGGAACCTGCTTTCTGTACAGTTTGTTTTCACAGCACTGAGCAATATGAGGAAGGTACCTGGATTCTTGCAGGTGCAAGTGGCATTAAAGCCACATAAATGTGGGAGGATGGGGAAAACCACCAAAAAATCCATAGAAATTATTAAATACTTTGTCAGCCACGCTGAGACTGACTTGCTGCACACAATGGTAATGACTAAAAGAAAACCATTCCTGCAACAGAATAATGATGCCCTGTGAAACAAAAATCCCCCAAATCAAATGACTAGCCCGAAGTTTAACACTTCATTAACTAGTGCCACAACTCTGAAGTC
Source organism: Pithys albifrons albifrons (assembly GCF_047495875.1). Classification (NCBI taxonomy): domain Eukaryota; kingdom Metazoa; phylum Chordata; class Aves; order Passeriformes; family Thamnophilidae; genus Pithys; species Pithys albifrons. The sequence continues at coordinate 4,551,796 of NC_092481.1, forward strand.
TCTTGACTTGGCATCAGTGCATGTCTCTGTATTTCACCCCTTTTTTCTGTCATGCCAGCTGCTTGTTTTAAGCTGGTTTCTTGAATACAACCACAAAAACCACAAACAAAAAAAAGTGGGATGCTGCAGAGTGAAAGCAAATACAAAATAGTTGTGCTGGTACTGAAGTGGTCACCAGGCTGCTAATCTGTGTGCAACAGAGAGCCCTCTAAATTCAGTTGGTATCTGCTTTCTGCATTTAAGGAGAATGGATGAGCCCTAATTGCCTTGAAGCTTTGCACAACCATTGTGTTATTTGTAGGTGCTTGCAATTCCTGTGGAACTGCACAGGCTGTGAGTGTGTGTGGTGTGCAAGAGAGGATAAACTGTGCTCTGCATATTAACCAGTGATGCCACAGCAAATTAGATTTGAGTTGGAAGAGCCCTTGCCAGATCATCTGAGAGCAGCTCCAATCAATTTATTCTTTCAGACTTTGTTTTTTTAATCTTCCGAAGGAAATCTTTATAAGGAAAAAAAGCCACAACAAAAATAGTTTTGTTACCACAGTCAAAATCACTTGAGAGTGATTTCTTGGAGGTTGGTGTTGTACATCAGGCACGAGGGGAACACAGAGTGCCCTTCCTTCCACAGCCAGATCCACACCATCCCACTCTTGTGGGAGCAGTTGGCCCAAATTGCTTTTGTAATGTATTCTGGAGCAGCAAGGACAGAGGGGCAAGAGCAGCCCAAAGGGGCAGGGATCAATATAGAGCCTGAATGCAAAATAAATTCCTGTGCTTATATATGGTCACTGAAGGGGAGCTGGAATAAAAAAAGACAAGGGAGGGGTAGAGCTAGTAAATTAAAAAATAATAAAGGTGAAAACTGGGCTTGATAATATGAGTTTTCTCTTCAGAATATAGTCAAAGCTTTAGGGCCAATCCTCTTAATTAACACTAATGGAGAGACTTGGGTATTTTTTGCTAGTCATTTGTTGGATGCAAAACATATTTTATTGCTTAAAATACCAGACAACTTCATAACTACACAAATTATGAGTAGCTTTTGAGTTTGGGGTTTTTTGTGGGTTTTTTGTTGTTGTTGTTGTTGTTGTTGTTGTTGTTGTTTTTGAGATTGCCACTAGGATTTGGAAAGAAGAAAGAGGAAGAGAAGGAGGAGAGATACTAAGCCAGAATACATACATAATTTTGGTCATTGCAGAACTTGGCATATACAGCCAAGATAGTGGTAGGCAAGTTACCTGTTCTGGCCTGATCTGAGAGTTGAATTGTTTTTCCCATCACTGGTGATAACTCTCTGAAATGTTTCCTTTTAGCTGACCTAAGGATATGGTTCACAGGGGAGAAAAAAGGAGAAACAATTTTCATACTGTCATGATCTTGTGGCCTGCAGAGAACTGAGAGGTCACAGCCCACACAGTCTGACCCAACTAGACAATTCAGGGAGAAAGAGAAATCACAGCAGGGAAAAACATCATGTAACTCTCCATTTTAGGTTAACCTTAATGTTTGACAGTGACCTCCAAATAAATAATGTCATGGTGAATATTTGACATTGCTCTTCATTAGTCTTCCACAGGCAATTAAAAGTTTGAAATTAAATAATTAAGCCTTTTTTATTAGTGGGGAGTTGTATTTTCTATGTGTGCACAATCAGTCACACATTCAGGAGGGGAATGAAAATAGAGCTTAAACCCAAAACTTTCTTGAAAGCACAGACTGGCCTTTCAGAAGTGTTTTCCAGCACATTAGAGATTGCACTCAGGATTCTTCCAGGCTGCTTGTGGGCCAAGTCAGAGGATCTTCCTTTGTGCTTTCAAGTGCAGTGTGAATGATAAGCTTTGAATATTCTGCTGGTGTGTTAATTAAATTGTAACTTTGGGTTAACTGAATAGTTAAACTTGTAATTTTTGTAGGAGCTGGTATTCCAACTCCTGCAGATTTATTTAGCAGAAATGTATGAACTCTCTATTTGCCAGTGCCATTAAAGATAATGGGAAACAAATCTATGCAGATGTCCTGTGCTACAGGGGAAAAGTGATTTCCCACTCTAACAAAAGGTAAAAGCCCATTCATTGAAGTACAGCTAGAAATTATTTCTAATTGGTATGAAACAATCCTTAAATCTGTATACTGCTTTTCATATTTTGGGCCTGAATTACAGTTAATAGTTTCCATAAAAGAGCCAACAAAGAGAAGTACTAAAATTCAGAATCCTTGAACATTAAATGCAGTCTAGATTTCTAATCACAGCATCATTTCTAATGGTTTTACTGTCAAAAAATAAGACAACCAAAAAAGTTGTTTGTACCAGCACAAGATTACAAAGATTTTGCTAAATATCCCTCACATTCCTCAGTGGATGCTCTCCAGGTTTGTATGTCAAATGTGGATGTGATTTCAGTATATGACTATGTGGATAGAAATAAAAAACCTTATAGAAATAAGATTGTTATAGACTCGATACTAAGGGAATCAAACTTAGAGAAGAGGGGAAGGATCAGGCTGTGTTAGTTGAAGAAGTCCCACTGGTGAATCCTCTTCCTTGTGAAAAGTGCCAGGTTCACCCTTTCTCTCAGTCCTTGCAAACCTGGCTGGAATTGCTGTAAGGAATGTCAAAGTGACAAAAAGAAAAGCAGAGTGTAAAAGATGCTAATCAGCCTTTGTTCTTTTCAGACATCACATGCAGGACCCAAAGTGAAGATTTTGTATGGAGAGAGATAGATTTTAATTAAGCATCTTAATAGAGAAATCCTTCTTGTTTTTTTCAGAATAAATTAAGGAAGTAACTTTGATGCAATATCATTTTCATCTAATCAGTAACATTCTGAAATTACCATGTTGTTTTCCATTAGAAATACCATCATCCAACAAATCAGATAAAATTATTTAACACAGCTATATTGCAACCTCAGCTAACATCAGCCTGGGCATGTGTATACACAGAGCAGCAGATGGAGAATGAATTGACAAATGTTTATAGGGAGAAAAGGGCAGCCAGTATCAACAATTTTATATACTCCTTCGGATAAGATGCCCATATCCCATCTCCATTCACTAATAATCAAATAAAGGCTTATCAGGGCTTTGCCCTCTGAATATAGTGAATTCTGATTACTGACACCAATAAAAGGCAAATGGCTTTAGCTTTTTACTTTGATGCACAAATTGTTAATATCTCCATAAAAAATTTTGACTTTATATTTGGTCTGAATTCTGAGGGTTTTGTTTGCTATAAACCAGTATGTTGCCAGAGATGTTCCCATTAGCTTTTATACCAGAGTGTTTGCTGTTTTTTAAACATACAAAACAAAGTGCATGAGGATAAATCAGCTTGCAAAGCTGGGAAAACAGTTACAAGTCTGGAATAGCGATGGGGTTGCTGCTGCAAAACCGCCTTCAGTAAATGTGTGTGGTGGTTATGACAGTTTTACACAACTATGTAGTCCACAAAACTATAGTTTCTGTGGATAAATATGCAACACTCATGTTCCTGGCAGGCCACAGTTAGCCTTGTGTGTCCAAGTACTTTCAATTGCTATTAATATTTATTTTCTACTGCAGTAGTGCCTCGAGGTGAGGTCAAGTGGGTGCCCTGTTTGCCCGGAGTGAGAGCCTGATAAAGTGAGCAGGAGTGGGAAGCTGAACCACCTGGTGATGAGTGAGTGACTCAAGAGTGCAGAGAACGGTTCTGTGAGCTGGAAACAAAACACTGCTCACCCAGGTGGGACCTCTCCTGACCCACAGTCCACACTTCTCTTTCTGAGGGAAGTTTTCCCAAGAAAACATTCCCAACTGAGGCATAGGGAGTGTTATCTCTTGATCATATAATCCAGTCACATGAAGGTCTGACTTAGCAAAGAGCAAGGAAGGCAGCACCAATCACCTGTCCCGTTTTTCACCTGCCATAGAAGCTGAATTAAGTGTTCGAGTCGCACAAATAGGAATTACAAGGATCATGCAACTGTTCCTCTCAGAAGAGACTTTCAGGATCACTTGTGATATTGGTTTCTTTGGTTTGTCTAGAGTTCTACCAGTTCAAGCAACAGGAAAATCTAAGACTGGCAGTATTTTTCGACAAGACTTGAAGTCCTTCATAATGGGTTCCATCAAAAAAAAGAGTTGCTTTTATTGCCATCATGGCTGTAATCCAATTTCATGTGGTGTCCTTACACACACTATAATTTCTTATGTTCAGCTGCCAGCAATAACCTTTTGTGGCAGCAGTGAGAAAAAAAGACCCCCAAATATGTACTTATCTAACATATATTTGTAGACCTTAAATCCTGCCTAAGCACATACAGCTCTGTTTCTCTTGATCTCTGGTGCAGTGGAGGATTGTGCCTTTCACTTGTAGGTAGAGCAGAAGAGCTGACAGGGCTTGTGCAAGTAGGAGTTGGAGGAAATTCACGGTGCAGCCTCAGTTCTGCAAGGACTTGGCATCCTCTGCAGTCCTACACGCGCAGAAGAACTTAAAATATTTTGTGTTTTTGTCACTCAGTTTCCCTTCTTTGATTCTGAACACAAATAACAGCTTAACATAATGAGAAGTCATAGGAAAAAGAAAACCCTTAAAAAGATGGCACATGTCAGGAACAGATGAGAATTGTAGGACCTGCGAGTCTCAAACACCCAGCAGTGAGTGTTTCACTCCCTGCTGCCTCTCCTACTGTCACAGACCAATTTATATTTTGCGCCTCAACAGGAGATGCTCCAGTGCTGGCAGAAACTTTTAATGATCCTCAGCCTCACATGCTGCTCTGGAAACAAGCTCTGTAGAATACAGAAGGTCTTGCAATATATTATTCCTATAAATAAAAATGTATTTCACACCAGGAATTCATATTCAGATGCTCTTCCACATTTTAGCATTGTGGGTTTTTTCCTTGTCTGGAGATGCATTTATCCCTTGTTCATGTCCTTTTGGCTTTTTCAGATATCTCTTTGTCTTGTGAGCTCTGGTAAGCTGTAGTGTTGCCAGTGGGATTTTAGATAACTGATCAGTGTGAAGATTCTCCCTGGTTTCCTTCTACTTAGGAAGTTGTATCTAGTCCTTTCCAACCCATAATAAATATATTATCTGAGCAGGAAGATGGAACTGTTGTGATGAGAAAGCTCCAGGTAGCAAGTTATGGCTGAGAGCAGGGTAGAGCCATCCCCACAAACCTTCCCCAACCTGATAAATCACAGTACCCAGGAATCCCTGACTACAGCAGATCCTTTTGGAGCTGAACTAGAGTGCCCCCACTCTGCTTTGGAGTTCCAAGGTAAAATTCATGGAGAAGACAGTATATTACTCTAAAGAGATCATATATTAGTTGCACATGTATTTGCATCAGTTAAATTATAAAATTATATTAATGATCAAATCTCCTTTGGATATAGGTTGATAACTAGCTTGGTTTGTGAGGAACCTGCCCCTTGACCAGCAGCAACCTGGCATTAAAAATCGGTCCACCCTTTTTTCTGGAATATCTGTGCTCAACAACCTTGAAATCATGGAAAAACGGGCTTATTCAGATTGGAAGAGACCTCTGGATGCATTTAGTTCAACCTCCCACTCAAGGCACGACCAACTCTGAAGTTTGACCAGATTGCTTAGGGTGAGCAGGGGATGCAGGGAGCAAAACTGATCCATGGCTGTGATGGAAAAGCCAGACTTGGAGTTGGGAGAAGATGAGCATGGATGAAGCTTTTTAGCCCAAGGTAGACAGTGCTCAGTATGGATAACAATCTCCCAGTCTTTCTCATGATATGTCAGTGGAATTAGCCACCTAAGTTGCCAAGTTTTATGTAACTTCTAACTAAGATCAGCTACAGAGAGACTCAACAGAGCTGAGCCTTAGTTCATGTTATGCCTTGGCTGATGTCATCCAGGTACCCTGCACAGTCCTGTCCTGCTAAGGCTTTGCTGAATTTTTGAAGCTCATGCACCATCCTGAGTCTCTGCCTTCCTCACCTGCAAGTTTAGTTTATTTTTATCCCCTCTACCTTGGCTCCAGTTCTCCCTAGAGCTGTTTGGGGGTTTTATGCTTCCTTTTTATGAATGCTGTGCTCAAGCAGTATATGGCCAGCAGGCACACAGCTTTTGCAGATCATAATATTCTTTATTTTCTGGATGTAGTTCATTTAGAGGCACTTCAAGAAAATGTTTTCCTGCAGGTTGTTTGTGAAGGAGGATTGCTTTGGGTAGTTTCTTTTTATTCAGTTTATCTTGACTCTTACATGAAGTGCAAGTGGTCATTGCTAATACAGGGAAATGGTCAAAAGGAGAAATTAAAGCTGCTTGCATAGGCTTTTTACAATGTGTTTCTGCTCTGAAAAATAATTATGTGAGTCTGACCTGGCCTCACTTAGCTCTTTTTCTCCATGAGACTCAGGGCTGCTGACATTAGAGGAGTGGTTACTGTTGCAGGGAGGGACTTTCTGGCTACTCTCAGAGAGACTGAAACACATTTGAGATTTTATACATCATCAGAATGTTTTTCCCCTGTAAATCCTAATTGCAGGAATACCTCCAGCACTCCAGTGCCTTCAGGACAGGGTTGACAGCACTGCCCGAGTGTGACTGAGATTCTGATAAGCAAATGAAATTACATGAATATATAAGTTTACCAAAAACAGAGCTAAGAGAGTTTTGCTGAGGTGACAGGTGGAACAAAACTTTGGTGGATGTGGATTGAGAATACTTTGGCACCTGTTACAGGTAAGAATGCCATGTCAGTTCTTGGTGTCTGGATGCATGGTGCACATACATACACCTCTGGATTGTTTTCTGACCCCGTGAAGAATCCTACATTTGGGCACATTTCTTATTTATTTTTTAACATTTTGGCATGAATTTGAATGTGCAGATCTTGGCTTAGGAAGATCAGATTTGTCGTTGCAAAAATCAGAGGTTATTAGAAGAACTTCCTTTTCTACTTAAAAATTACCACCAGATACACCAGAATGGCTGACTCAGAAATGTTAATTAGTGTTTTGATTTTTACTTGAAAGCTGATAATCTTTACCTCTGTGAAGGAAGACACCACTTCAGACCCAGCCCACTTCCAATCTGCTCTCTGTTTCCAGCACTGACACTCGTTTGTCCGTGTGAGACGAACTGGGTGGTGCTGAATTCACAGCAGAAAGATGCAGACTCGGTGATTGTCAGAATATTGTGTGTATTCCACTTTGCATGGGCTTCTCCTCCTTTTCAGCCTCCTTCACTTCCCTAAAGAGATTAAAACATAAGAGTTTAGAAGCACCGTGATACCAGCCTGTAATATATATTCCTCTTTTCAGTGAATCAGAAATACGTGATCGAACCCCAAGACTTTATTCAAAAATAAAGTGCAGCTAAGGGGATTTTATTGCCTAAGGAATAGTAATAATAAATAAGATCAGTGCTTAGATTGTACACAGTTGCTTTTTACCTGAAGTGACAAAAAGAACTTAGTAAATGGGTAGTACTAGAGTATGGTGTGTCAGGCAGTACACTGCAGGATTTATTAATGCTAATATCTGTTAAGGAAATATGGTGTTAGTCCTTCCCTACATATAGATTCAAATCTTTCCATTGATATATTGCTTTAGAAATAAACCTGAATTTACTTCTGTGGCACAGCATGCCTTAAAATTTAAACAAAAGTCAACGTGATAAAAAAATTGATCACTTCAGTGAACACATTTCTTTGCTTTAATCTGAAATGTGCATTCCAGAAGAGCATGGCTTGTGAATTGGAGATCCATGAAAGGAACAGACCTGCTAAAAGAATAACGTTTTGATGAAACAAGCTTATTTGCTTAACAGCTTTCCACTGCAATTAACACACGCGGCAAATGTGTCTATTTAATGTGACAGTCTGCTCAAATAACCCTCTTTCAAGAGTGGGATTATATAATCTGGAAACAGCAGAGTTACACTGAGATTAAAATTATTGAATGTCTTGTTTATCGAAAATGCCAGCAGTGCTGTCTCCTCCTCTGCTCTGTACTTCATGCTGACTTGTAAATGATCTGCTTGTGCTCTGGTGTCCTTAAATTAATGAACTGTCTGGGAGCACCATTCAGCACAGGATTGCTGTTTGGATCAAAAGAAAGGGAAACTGAAAGAAACCCTGGGGAAGATAATCTGTGCAGCAGCAGCTCGGGAAGTATTTGACCTTATCAGGCTTCTTGGGGTGGCAGTTGCATTGGTCCTACAAGACTGAAACTAAGAGCAAGGCATGAAAAAATAAAGTGACAAGATGTATAGTGAGGGATCAGCTGGTGCCTTGGCCTTGGCTGATCAGTGGCCAGCCCATGGCCAGTGGGCCACTTTCTCCTGAGAGACACACTGGGAACCTTCTCAGCAGAGTATTGGCTTGGGCTGGGGACAGGGACACAGTGTGACCCACTGCACAAAGTGCCACACATTTTTCAGTCCTGTTCTCCCCACAGCTCAGAAATGCCTGAATTACCACCCTGTGCTGCCTCCTGCCCAGGGGGTGCCAGGTCACCTCTAAGGCAGTAATGTTGTCTCCTCTACATGCTAAGCTTGCAGACTCTTCAGGCAGCAGCACCCGAATTTCCCTCAGGTGCAGTGAACATTTCAGGTGATGATTGACCGCTCTCCCTGATATTTGTATGATTATTAGTCTCTTCTCTGTGTGCTATTCAGCGGACAGCACTGCTCATAAAAAGCAGATAGGAGCAAGTTGGGCTGCTGCCCCTGGTGAGTAGGAGAGAGGATGAGCTGATTGATGACCCTTGGCTGTTTTCTGATGTTGCAGTTGTTTTTTATGATGTCATTAGGAGGCTATAGTCACATTAAGGAATCCCTCATGACATCATAAAGGACTTGATATTTCACTAATGTTATTTCAGCAGAGTGGAGCTCTGGCATTTTATAGTCTTTGCTTTCCCCATAGAATTAGGAGTTGTCTAACTACAACCTGAAAGAAATGCAAAAATAGTCAAATGCCGACTTCAAAAGTTATGGCTGAAGAATGCTAATATATTTGGCTCTTCCACAGCACACAGCACCTTTAGGTGGAGTACATGATGTGTTTATAAAAGATGCCATCAGTGAATCACATCCTCACTCACAGGAAGAATCACACATGCCTTCCTTCCACTTCTTTTTGGTGCACAGAAACAAAGAATTATGTTTTCTGAGCCCTTTTTGGAACAGCACAGGAGACAAGTGTGCTGTAGGACTGTGACACCATTTAGTGTGAGAGGACAGAGTTGTGTAATGTTGTGGTCAGGAAAAGAGTGACAGTGGAGCCCAAAGTTATCCTTTCCTAACCTAAGAAGGGAATGCTAAACCCTGCACTGGGAAGAGACACTCATTTGATGTGCCTGGCAGAGGTGGAGAAAGCAGTGTGAGTGCTGTGCCAGCTGTGCCACAAAGGGGTGTGTGGGCACAGAGCTTGGCCAGTCCCTTACTGACCCCTCCACGTGTGAGAGCTCAGCATCCTCATTGCAGCAACAAACATTCCTCCAGATGAAACTACTATTACTTAAGGGTAGGAACTGCCTGCCAAGGGAGAAATCAAATTACAGTTTGCTTTATTGCAGTAGGAAGGGATCCCTCTACATGTCTTCATGCTGGTCCCTCCTGCCTTCCTTTCCAAATGGACTCAATAGTATAGAAATATTCTGCAAGCTACCTTAACATTTTCTTTTTTTCCTAGAGGAATCACACCTCTGGTTTTATATCCATTTTCTCTGTTCTCTGAGAGTTCCCAAAGCAAAGGAACTTATTCGGAATCTATATTTCTATGAATTTTGTGTTCTTCTCTTTGGTTGCTCCCAATTTGTGGCAAACCCAGCAGTAATATTTATTGCATTGTTTTAAGATTTTTCATTCCTTCTTATCTGTGACTTTGGAATGCTGCTGGAAAGCCAGTGAAGTAGCAGAGCACCTGAAGCATTGCTGAATGGCAATGGGGATTGGACCTTTACCTCTCACAGATGCTTTCAAAAATCCTTGCTGTTGTCTGCAAAATCCCACTTGAAACTGTTTTAGAAGCTGTTGAATTTTTTACCCATAATGACAGGCAGAAAACTCCAGATTCTAAAAGACTGCCATATGGATGTTAATCTGAAATGAACATTGTTTTATTTCACATATAGAACTATACAAAATAAAAAACTCCCTCTGAGACCCCAGCTGGATTTTCTAGGAGATCCTTTTTGGCCAGAATTCATAATAAAAAATGAATAAATTAGGATGGTTTCCTTTTTTTCCACAGAGATGCTACTGCAAGTACAAGTATTATAACACCTCAAAATTATTTTACAACCCTCAAAACAGGTATTTGGACTGTTTCATATGAGACAAAATGCCAAATTTTCTTCAGGCAGCTCTGCCTGCACCTCTGCATTGTGTCCTTAGATATGAAGAGGAGAGGAGAGGCAGAAGGAAAGCACGCCTTGCATCATACCAGCAGCTCAAGGTACCCGAAATCTTCACGAGGAGACTGTCCTTCCTCAGTCCTTGTGGTCCTGAGCTATCTCTCTCTGCCTCTCTGGAAGTGCCCTACTCATCCCACTGATGTTGAGCCTGTGGCCCCTTGACAATCATAACGCCCAAAGCGGCAGAGTTTTATTATTGTCTTGGGTACAGAATTGTGTGTCCAAGAGCCTCCCACCTCCTTTGTTCAGCCTGCCAGTTGATGGAACAGCAGCTGACTAACAATCCCACATTCCAGAGCCTGTCCCTTGCTCTTCCCTGCATTTAAACAAAGCTCAGGAATTGCAGCAGGAGTGAGATGGCCCCGGGGATCAGCAAACACTTGGCAGTGGGAGCAGGTGGTGTTCTCTTTGGTCAGTGACAAGCTCTGCCTCCAAGAAGGCTCTGTGTGTCGTGGGCATTGCTGCTCTGTGCTCAGCTGAGCCAGTCTCAGCTCTGGGATTTCACAGGCAGCTGGCACTGGTCCTGCAGGTATCTTGGGACTTCAGACAGCAAGGGACAAAACTCCCTGAGGAACAAACAATTTTATTTTTGTGTACCAACAGTCTCATGCACAGTGAGGATGAATACAAAGGAGAGTCCTCAAAGGAAGTTCTGGCACTTGACATTTCTCGGGGTCATTGTGGCTTTGTGATCCTTTTTTAAAATTTATAAATCACTGGTTAAATGTCTGTTTGCCAGGCTGCACCACCCTGGACATGCCTGGAGATGTCCCAAGGGAGGAGGTGGGAAAGGGGGAGAGTTGCCTGAAGCCTGGGATAGTTATCTGTTTGCTTTGAACAGAGCAACTGATCTACCTCTGGGGTTTTGCCTTCACACAAGTTCATCCAGTTCACCTACTTACTCTGCTCGTTATTAATAGAATCGTTAGCAGGTTCACTCCACAGCTTGTAGGGAAGGTGTGCTCATGGGTGGCACCTGAAGACAGAAAGTATCTGATTATATCTAATATGTATTTGGCTCATCTTCCCAGGTGTGCTGTTCTACAGATCATAAACCAGACAACTTCACAGAGGGAGGTACAGGCACACCCTCGCTGTGGGCTCCGGCTCTATTCCAGCAGCAGCTCCCAAGGGGGGTACCTGTGCTGCTGAGGAGTTAGGACTGTGTCTGCATGTACAAGGGAACACAGACATGGGTGCTGTGACCTGCACCACTGTCACAGGTGGCCAGACTTGCCACTGGACCTTCAGAGGCGCCTGAGTTCTCAGGCACTGACACTGAGCTGCTCCAGTGCCTACGGACACATCTTTCCCCTGGTCCGTCCTCCTCATCCCTGACTTGTATCCATTTATAAATAAGCTCATCATGGCACGACTTGCTTTCCACGGGTGTAATGCAGCAAGCTGTGTCTGCAGCATGGGCAGTACCTGCTTGGGGACAATGAGGTGTGACCTGCATGTTGGAGCAGATTATCATGTGACAGAACTCAGGTCTGATGTGTGCATGTGGGGAATGGATCACACAGCCTGTTCCTGATGAGAGGCTGCTCTGGGTCTTGGCATGAACCAGGAGGAGGAGGCCTGTTATGGACCTGAGGCTGAGCTCTCTGCTCTGTGATATGTTCTGTGGCATTTGTGGTCTTCCTCTGGCTGAGAGGCTGAGCACTCCTACTGAGAGGTCAGGTGCAAGATTTCAGCTGGAGGCAGTTGAAGAACAGATGGAAAACAGAGGAAAGGAGGTCTCCCAAAACAATCACACTTCCCCACATCTCTCAGTGTTGTGTGCAACAGTATATGGACTTCTTCAGCTGGATGCTGCTTACAACTGGCTACACTACATCTGAATATGTAAGGTGAGCAGTCAACTGGGACTGAGTGCTCCATCCTGCCCTCACATGCAGATAGTGATCTTGATTCTGTTGCTCAGCCATGGATGCCTTTGAACTCAGACCCAGCAGAGAGGGCTGAATCTTTTCCATCTGATTCATATCCAGAGCTCCTGCTATTTACTCAAGCCTCTCGGGTGGAGACATTGGGTTGGAGAGCTTGTGGGAACAACTCCCTTCAAGTTCTAGCTGCAATTTGAAAGCTGTGGTGTAGGAAGAAAAACAGGGTAACCAGCCTGTCTTCAAAGTAAGCCTTTCTTCTCCCCAGAGCAAGTGTAGCTCTGACCCCATTTAACATCAGCTCTCTCACAGGGAATGAGAGGTTGGTACATGCAGTGTTTCAGGCTCAGAGAAGAATTCTCTGCCTGAGTGGAACAGGTACATGTGTTTAATAAGCACTTTCTTCAGTATAATTACAGTAAGGGTGGCAAGTAATTTTTTTTTCTTTTGCATCTGAACTGCAGAATTTTCATGGCAGTTGTCACTGCAATGCCAGCTTTAGCAGGAATATGTGCTGTGTGCATTGAGTGACTACTCAGCAAGTTAATGCTTCCACATCCACCTCAGAGTGAGCTGGAGACCTCTGGCCAGAGCAGCACTGCTTTAGCTTGTCAAGATGGGTTCATTAGAATTTTCATCACAAATTCAGTGCATGAAATAAGTTTGGCTTCCAGCCTGGTGACTTGTCTTAGTCACCTATGCTTTTAGCCTGTGTTCAGGATGAGCAAGAACGTCTTACTCAGTGGTAATCATGTGATCTTGGACTCTTAAAGCTCACCTTTATTCATGGCAAACCAACACCTAATTAGTTGATAGTATTAGATGCACTGGATATTTATGTGTTATCAGTTATTAATGTATGTTGCTGATATGTGATTCTATTTGATTTGAACAAAGCACCTGTCACACTCTAGATGAAACAGGCATTGCTTTGCTTAACTGCTGGGCAGATGGTAGCCTGATAGTCACTCACCTGCCCCTAGAAAGTGTTGTGCTGGTGGACCAGTTTCTTGGGCAATGTCTCTTTGTGCCAGCTGTTGGGATATGGTTCTCACACATCCCTGGACATGAGTTTACAAAGTGTTGTGGGAGCTTTTCAGGCTAACTGTATGGTTTGGTTTTGAGGACTATGGAATGTCCATGATTAGGGAAAAAAGAAGGGAATACACACAGATTAACACACCTCTTGCATGGTCGGAAAAAACCCTTGGAATAGATGCAGCAGAGTGGCTGTTTGCTAAATGTTCCCAGGCAATTGATTCAGTGGAGCTGTGCCTCAGGGCTGCAGAGCACTCTGTACACTGTTGTTCAGGAGTTCATCTTGCACAAAGCAAGTCCCTTTTCCATGGAATTTTTAATGTACCCGAATGCATAATAGGAATAGGAGCGTTCTGTAAAGGGCATGAGCTCGACCAGATAAACTTTACAATAAAACAGATATTAAAAAACTTATTTATAGTGTCATGCTCTCCTATTTATGCAACCCTGACATATTTATCTTTTATTTAGAAATTATTAGTCCCAAATTGGGCTCAGATGCTTCATCTCCTGTTCGAATTATGAGCAAGAAAATACAGTGGAGCAACGATACCCCTGGAGTGATGGCTTTACATCTTTAATCTAATTAATTTATGAGCATTTCCAGGGAGTCCCTACTACAGCTCCTGAATGCCTGGAAATCCTGCTAGTGTGAGTCTCACATTTTCAGCCCTATAGTGATCAACACCTAGAAAATATATATTAATGTCTTAGTGCTTATTATGTCAATACAATCAAATTAATTTCTCCTGAATTGTTTGTTGGTTATCCTTATCTTGTTCTTGTGAGATGCTTGATGATGGCAGGGTAAGAGGTCCCTGTTTGTGGCTTCCCCTGTTGTGTGTGAGGCCTCACCTTTGCTTTGTTCTCTCTAACAGCAGCAACCAACACACCAATGTGCTTTCCTTAAACCTTTTTTCTCAAGGGCTGAGGTTCTTTTGAGCTGGTTTTAATGAGCTTCCAGGAAGCAGCGGTAGAAGTGGCATCACATCAGGGTCATCCAAACCCAGCCTGTTCCAGATCTGAATCACTCTCCCCTTTCCCCCTTTGGCAGGTGCGAAAGAAACGGAAAACTCCTGAATTAGCATTTGCCGTTTGTCAGAGCGGCGCTGCCTGACAGAACCTCCCTCGTGCTGGCTCTGCCTCCCGCCCCCTTCATTAATTTGGCTGTGCTGAGCAAGCGGCTCGCCGAGCGGACCGCGCTCCCCGCCTGCTTTGATGTGTCTCCTGGGAGGGGGCGGCCGGGCTGGAGCAGCTCATCACAGAGACCTGCTAGTGCTTATTTTCGTGCTGCCTTGGGCAGAGCCCTTCTCTGTCCTCTACTCGATTTTAACAGCGACTACATTGTCGTGACACAACGGAGTGACCGCTGTGAGCTGGGGGGACCCACGTGGCTGCACCAAAACCCAGCTCTTGCCGTTTGCTCTCTGTCTCACTCTTCTTCTTCTTTGTTTGTTTGTTTGTTGGGTTATTTTTTTAATATTGCCATATTGGTTATGGTGGGTTGAGCCTGGCCCATTAAAGCCACTCCGTCTCTGAGCTGAGTAAGGGAGCGAAAATGTAACGAGGAGCTTGTGGGTCGGGGTAAGAACAGGGAGAGATCGCTCAGCAATTCCCGACACAGGGAAAACAGACGCAGCTTGGGCAATTGGGTTTCATTTCTTACCAATCAAATCAGAGTAGGATAATGAGAAATGAAACCAAAACTTAATGCCTCACCATGGGCTTGGTCATGTATTGGTCAGGTGTGTCTCTTCTGAAATGAATGCTTCGTTTGCTCAAAGAATACTGAGCATTAATGGGATTTAGTTCTTTCCCTGCCTGTTTAATTTGCAGGAAGCTGCAAAAAAGCCTTGAGGTACAGTCTTGAGTTGTTTTTTGTTTTCAAGGTTGTTGTTGTTCTTTTGTTTGGTGTTTTTTTGTTTGGTGTTTTGGTTTTTTTTGTTTTGGTTTGGGTTTTTGTTTTGGGGTTTTTGGGTTTTGTTTGTTTGTTTTGTTTTGTTTTGTTTTGTTTGGGAGGGGGTTGTGTTTTGTTTGGGTTTTTTTTGTAAGTTGCCCCAGAAAGCACCTTTGTAAAAGCTCATTCCTGGACTCCATTGAGGCAAAAGCTCCCAGGGAAAGATTTGACTACTCAATTACTGTTCCCACTTTCTGCCATCAGACTAGTTCTTTGTGTGGGTTATTGATACTTGGGCTGCAAACATGCCATACTGTAGTTCAATACTATCTTCCAGCCCCAGCATTGATGTTGTCCAGTTTTCATTTTAAAATGAAAGAGAATTCAGGATATTCTGTGATTATGTGAATGTATCACTGCCACATCAAATATAACATGCCACACAGCTACTACTTGGACAGTAGGCAAGGGAAAGAAAGAGCAATAAAGTGCCTGGTACAGATTGCTTGAGTCATGAATATTCATCATCTAAACGAGAAACCTGGAGTTTCATACCAGCTCCACCCACCACACTGAAGTAACTGTTACAGCCTTTGCCAATAAAATGCCAAATGAAATGGATAAATGATGAAGCAATGTAGATTGTGTGAAGCAACTGTTTTCAACCCTGAATTTAATGGACAGAAACAAGATGTTTCCTGCAGCAAGACACAGTTCTAGGTCTTGTGATCAAATGTCTTTTGCAAACACTGAGTGTGGAGAGTGTGCAAGGTTTGGACTGTGATTGGCACTGCCTGCCCATCCCTGTCCTCACCAGCACCCTGTGGGCACTCCAGCACAGGCTCATCCTGGGGCTGCATTGCTTGACATGACTGCAGGAATCCACTCCTGCCAACTCTGCTTGCTTTCTATGTCAAATCTCTTGTATTAAAACACCTAAAAATCCTTCACTGCTGGTTTTAATTGCAAGTGTGTAAGCTGCTTCTCTCCATGTAATTACCAAAATGAATGGAGAAAGAAGAGATGAGAGAGTGTAAATGCTCTTCACACAGAAATGCAATTACATCTGCAGGCACCTTTCCAACTACTCCGTATGTTATGTAAAGTTTGGTGTATGTACATATGAATTAATGAGAGTATTTATGTTTTCCCTTCTTACTTTCACAATGGATTAATTTCAGACATATTTTATAAGGTATTTGTGATTGTTGGTAGACAGATCAGTATCTCCTCCAGGTACCATCATATCTGCCTCCCCTGCTTGTTCCTGCTGGGAAAGTCAGAGGAAATGAATCCTGGAAGGCTCTCATGCATTCCTGTTAGGCAGCTACTGCAGCAGTGACCTGGTCTGAATACCAGAGTGAATTTACTGTAGAATTAGCTTTGAAAAAGAAATTATTTGTTTTGAAATTTATAATAAAAAATGAAAAGTTAAGTAAATACTGTTGGGGAAAAAGCCACATATACATGTAAAAGAAAAAAAGGTTTTCTTAGATGTGTTTGGCTTATATTTGCACAAGTTTTACAATCCTTTTTTGAACAGGAATTTTTACAGGAAAAAAGGCTTTATTCCATGTTTTTAAAGAAACAACAACAGTCCTTTTACTGAGTTGGTTCAAATATCCTTACACAGGCAATGCTGAAATAAATTCAAGATACAGTTAAACTTTGAAGACCATAAACCACAGACATTTGTATCACTCAAGATAGAAAGTAAAATCTGACATCAGTCAGTAACAAATTTCTTTTTGCCATGCCACCCTTAGAGGAGGTTCTTAAATAGAAAAGATATTTGATTGTGCACAGAGGGAACATTCCAGTGCTATTGTACTTATTAAAATATTCCAGACCTTAGTAACATTCTTTTTGAAGAGTGGAATATTTGAAGAATATTCCATTTGAGTGGAAATCAAATGAAAACTGACTTCATTTAAAAATACACTATAAGATGCATGATAATATATCAAAACTGAGAAAAATGTACTTAAGAAAATCCAGGAGGTCACTACCATAATGCAAGTAAGATTTTTCAATCCAATGTGCTGGTTTTGCTGCCTCTGCTCTCCATGCTAGAAATCTTTGTTTCTCATTTTCCACCAAATTTTTGGTTCATGTCAAGACTCCTCAGGAGTACCAAGAGGAAGTTTTTATGCAAGACAGTGGTTTCTGAGATTTATATGACAAGCCTGGGTAAAATTCAAATTACTCTGATTTAATCCATTTGGAGCTGCTGCACTAAATCACTGTAGCTGTTGCTGACATCCCAGCCCACAGAAACCTGGAAGCCGATGATATAAGTTTATCTGTGTATCTACAGGTGAAAACTCAGGCAGCCTTGAATTGCAGGGAGAGGTGTTTGCCTCTGCTCTGAATACATTTGGGGAATGAGCAGGGGCTGCTTCTCTGAGCGCTCTGTGAGAAGTCTCGCTGTGCTTTTCCTCTTGAAATAAATTGTCCTCAAGGTCATGGTATCTTTCAGAATATACAGCAGCAACTTTTCTTTCTTTTTTCTTTTTTCTTTTTTCCCCCACTGACACAGGCCACAATCTTATTTATTCAAAAAAATACAGATCAGGCAGCCAAAAATAGTCAGAAGTTACCTCTTTCTGCTGTAAGCATCCACTTGACAAGCCTGCACTTGGCCTCAGCCTCCTGGCATGGAGCTTCCTGGGGACCAGGGATTGCTGCAATCACCCTGTCTGTGGTCCCTCCTGTTTGAGAAAACCCCTGAATTTCTAGGCCAGGACTTGGCTTGCTGGTACAAGGAAAGAGAAAATGAGGGAGCTGTAGAAACCCTTTTGACATGGCTTTGAGAAAATGAGCAGCAGCATCAACCATTTGCCATTCTTAAGCCAAATTCACATCTGCTTTTACTTTATAAGTAAACTTTGAGGTCTCAGCCATACCCCTTTAAGCTGATTGAATGTGTTGCAGAACAACTGCAAGTCAACAGTTTCTAGAATTGCAAGTAAGGGTATGAATTTTGAGAAACAGCTCACAGAAGCTTCTTGCCCTGTGGGCAAAAAGACAACTGTGGATTCCGAGTTGTCAGGCTGGCACCTGATGCACCCTTCAGCATCCATTACAGGGACTTAAAAATTTATATAAAGAAGCAACAAAGAAAAGCTGTGTTTCATTCAGATCAGCTGCCAAGTGATGCTTTTTTGTCCCCATGGGGTTTAGCTCCCATTTCTCTCTGGGTTACCCTTCAAGGTTATGCTCTATGGATACTGTGAATGGGAAGTGGAAGTTTCTGTGGGATCTCTCTAAGTCAGGATCTTGACTTGCAGCATTTACCTGCCACACAGTATTATGTGCAGAAAGCCTCTGGCTGGAAGAAATATGGTGAAATGTTAAGATTTGGTTCCATTCTTGAGTAGATTCTTTCTGGCAGCTGCACTGAAGTGCAGCTACTGAGCTTCCTACAGAGTGCCCGAATGGCAGCCCTTCCTTCCAGCACAGAGGAGAGCACTGCACAGACAGACACATTAAACATATTTTTCTCTTTAAATCCATTTTCATGATTTTATTTTTGGATGAACCAATAAATAAAGGACTCTATTATGATAAACAGAGTACTTGCAGCAGCTATAATGCACACATTAAAGTTGGAGCTGGAGGTTTGAAATGCTTCCATATTTCATCATGGAGCTTTAGTCAGTTCTGTCATCACTGTTCTGAGCCAGATAATGTCTGGGAAGGAATACAGGAGAGCTTCCCTGTCCTGTTTTGGGATAGAGGAGAGAGGGGTGCCAAGTTTGAGCAGGTGGAGGGAAGCTGTTGCTGTTAAGAACATTCCTGAGCCTGAGTGCATGTGAGGTGAGGGCAGCCCAGGCGTGGTGCTCTGAGAGGCTCTGGACACAGTTGCAGTGCATATGTAGTGGCCATTACATCATGGGGAGGGCAGCTGGGGAATGAAACTGGTGTTTGGACTGGGAGTGTTTCCAAAACAATACCAAGCTCTTTTTCCTTGTCCTCTCGGTTATACCACCTGTGTGCCTGGGAAAGGCAAAGCCTGTGGAAAGACTCCAGTAAATTGTAGGTGTGGAGTGAAATGCCTGGAGAGTAGAGAGGATAGGCAGTGCCAACCCTAGCCACCACCTTATTAAATTTAAGATGAAAGGCCTCAACCCCCTTCTTCAGACAGCCCCAGATTAAAATTTTTGGAGTCCTGCAAGCTGCTCTGCTTTGCTCAGGAAAGTTAATAACATGTTCAAATACCTGCCTTATGGTGGAGGGACCCCTGACAAAAGTAGGTGGTTGGAAAGAGATGCCAGATCAGGAGTGAATCAATTCCAGGATGGTGTAACTTCTTCTAGTTGTGAGTGTCTTTCACGATCTCTCTTGCATGCCCTGCAGAATTGGCAAGTGAAGGAAAGAGCCAACCTCCAACTTTTCTTTGTGTCAGTGAATATCCAGCTCAAATGTGCACAAATTTTTCTTTCTTCCCTGTATTGGATTTCTCAACTGCTATTCCAAAGCCTCATCTCTTTCTCAAGGGTCTCCACTGTGCTGCTCCCCTAAAAATTCCCATGTTATCACACTACTGTATGATTCTGTTGTACTTCCCAACAGGGATGAGCTCTGCTGAAGCAGGTCCACAGTCAGAACAGACAGATCTTTTTCAAGGGAGACAAATTCTTGATATACCTGGGAGTAGTAAGAAGATGAATCTTGTTTTCTTTCTCCTCCCTGCCCCTTTGCAGCTGCCCACCCCAAAGAAGAGCCCGGGGAAGAGCAGTCTCCTGCTGAGCAGTCGACTTTGCAGAAAGCCTGTGTAAGCTCATTGTAGGGCTCTGAGGTAATGGCTTGATTTTACCAGATAAAATAATCTCCTCTCTGGCACAGATTTGAGGTGATCCACCTCCCTGAGAAGGCAGGGCCCAAAGATGGGAGATGTATTTCTACCTGAAAGCTGCTGCAAGGGGCCTGAGCAGAGCCTGCTCCCTCAGCAGCACAGACACGAGGTGTCTGTCAGATCATCCCATCCCCACAGCAGATGCTGCCCTCCAAATGTTACCTGTCCTGGAACAAACTTGGAGGGGGTTAAAAAACATCTGTGATTTTTCACCCAGGGAGTATTAGAAGACCCTCTGCCATGTGCCAGTTCTGTGAGCTGTTAAAAAAGTGTTATTTTCTAGAAGAATAAAAATATCTGAGCTCTTACATAGTGAAATGGAAGACTGTGTCATGGCCATGCTCCCATTTCTGTGTTCAGTTCTCCTACTCTGGCTTTATAAGTGCAAGAAAAACTCTTACTGAAAATCTCTCTACTGCCCTTGTTTCAAGATTTTATTTAGAAAATAACTTTAATTAAAAGTGGAAAAAACTAGATAGGAGAAATCTGGTGCCTTCTCTACCTGCTGTGCCCCCAAACCTGAGATCATTCTCATTCGTGTGTCTGGTTGGGTATTTCTGCTCCCCATGAGCAAAATGCATTTTCTCTTTTGCTCTGTCTGACAAGGTATTTGCATCTCGTGCTAAACAAGTGAAACAAAGCCCTCTTTGAAGTGCAGAAAGCCATTTATTTCAAAGGGGAAGCACGGAGTGTGGCATGTTGGCAGGGCACTTGGCTTGAATTTATCTCGAAATGCTGAGATGTCTTCTGCGTGTTTTTATAATGACATCATTAGCACCTCTAAAGACTATTTCACTTTCTTCCAGGGAGAAATTCAGAGCTGGAGAGGGGTTTCTGATTGAATGGAAGACAGTCAGGACAGTTTTCTCGACCCAGTCGACCAGCCCCTGGGAGGACAGAGCTGCCTACTCGTCTGCTTCACCCACAACCACCACGTGCTTTACCCACAGGCTATTTCTTATACATACATAAGGGAAACTCCCTTAAAACAGTCACTTCCTTAACCTTCGTTGGGCCCTATGCAGGCTCATCTTTGATGCCAGCACATCCCTGCCAGCTGGCAGTGCCTGGCTGTTGCTGAGCAGAGAGTTCTCTTCATGTGAATCGCTGCTGCCTTTCCATTTCCTCCTCCTCCCTCCCCCCGAGTCCGTCTCCTCCACCTGCTGCATCTTGTTCTAATCTGGTTTGTGAGCACTTTGGGGCAGGGACTGTCTAATTTATAGCGTGTCTGCGTGCCCCCTAGCACCAGGTAAAAGCTATTAATTCACATCACCCTATCCTTAAAGAAAGCTTTATGGGATCAATAGAGCTGTGCTATAAATAACACAGCTACAGTGTAGTAACTTCATAGTGTGCATCACCTCAGAATAACCCCACAACCTATTACAGAAAGAGAGTAATTTCCTCACAGTTACGGCTGTAACCAGACCTGGGGTTTAGTTCTCCATTGAAGTATTTGTTGGGCCTCAGAAAAAGGCAGACCAGGCTGGGCATGGTGCTGGTAAAACTGATTTGAACTTGAAGAATTCCAGACATGCTAGAAGTGTGAAGGAAACTTTCTCCTCAAATCACTGTGAGGCTGCGTCACAACTTATTTTAAAGCTTTCTGAATTTCTCCTTTGAAGCTGTGACTCACATCTAACATTTCACTAACATCTTTCAGATTAAAATTGATTAGCAATGTTTACTCAAATGTTTCACTTGAGGGTTTTTGTTTTTTTTTTTTGCAAATGGGCTGGGAGCTTCCACCGTGACTTGGTCACAAACAGCAGCAGCAGTGATGACTTGAGGAAGGTTCTTACCATGTGACCACCAAGAGCATTGCCATGGCAGATCTTTGGTTTTGGGCTCCTTGACATATTAACTGATACTCGGCTATCAGCTCATCTTGGGTTGTTTTTTCATCCTGCCAAGGGCTGTCTTGGTGTGACATTATGTATGTATGGCCAAACTTCGTGAACGAAGATTTGGGAAGGGCTGTCCCCACGTGGGTGTGCCCTTCCAGTCTGCGCAGTGGATTTTAGGTGAGGCTCAGCGTGCGCAGAACTGGCCCCACCGTGTAAGTCCTGAGGTTCATCTGCCATGGCCAAGTGAGCTTGGACGGTGCCAGTGAAGTCCTCAGGACTAGAACCTACAGCACCCAGCATTTGCCAGGAGGTCTCCCATCCAAGTACTAGTCCGGGGCTGACCCTGCTGAGCTTCTGAGATCTGATGGGATTGGATGTCAGGGAGGCATTGAACTGCCCGGTGTGACATTATATCCATGTTATTAAGCACGTATATCCCGAGACAGTATCACAAAATGACATTCTCTGAGCACTGAATTCTGAGACAGACCAGACAAATATGTGCAAACACAAGGCTGTAGGGCTTTCAGTGGTGATATTAGAACCCAGACCCTGGGCAATGTGCTCCCAGACACATTTCACACCTAAAACCAGGACAGAACAGTGCATGCAATTACACAAATTGCTATAAAGCCAGGAGGTGCTGGGGAACTATCTTTGCATGAAGCTGCCTTAAAACACAAGAAGATGTCCTTTGCTTTGCCTCCCTGGAGAAATAAGTCCCATAAAGCTTTGACATCATCTGTCTGAGCTTTTCAGCTCTGCTTGTGGCCCTTTGGGAATTTGTGATTTCTGGGTCTGCTCCCCTGCAACAGAATGTAGAGCCCAGAGTGGGGTCTGAGAAGTCCATGCATCTTTGTGCACAACGGACTTTCTTCTGGGTGATTTTCATGCTAGAAAAATCTCTTCCCATTCTGTCTTGCTTAACTGTAACCTCATCACAATGAGGAAGTAGGAGCACATGCTTGGTTTGATGTTCCTACAAGCACAATCTGATTAACTGCCTTGGAGAAACCAGTTAGGATCTATTTTCCTGCTGTGACTTCCTTCTTCCAGGGCTTCACAAGCTCCTGGCACAGCTTTGACATCCAGCCTGAAGAGCTGGGGATGCTTTTGAGAGTGGCAAAACCAACGGCAGAGCCCTCGAGCTTGCCCTTCCTTCTGATGCTCTGCAGCCAAATTAAAAGGGAAAGAAGGCAAGGGGAGTTCCTTTATGTCCTGACTTTAGAGATCACGAGACTGATTTTGCTTCTTCACTGTTTCCAGTGACTGTTGATTTGGAAGGTGTAGTGTAAACGAAAAGAGTCTTTAAATATCAAGGGGACATTCATCCTGTGAGCATTTCTGCACCCGAGACAAGCAGTTCCTGTGTGTGAAACAGTCTCTGCTGCCTGGGATGTGTTACACATCAGCTGCAGCTGATGCCTGGATGGAGCTATGCATACCAGCTGCACGTGGAATTCATCTTTAATAGTGTATTTATGATTCAAACTGGGTCTTTCTGTCTCTTTTCTTTTTTTTTTTCCTTTTCTTTTTTTTTCCCAGGCTATTTTTAAATTGCTCAAATGGCAGGGCATTCATTATTTCCACTAGATGACTACATTGTTTTGTTCCCTAGTAGATGTTTGAAAAAGGAGTGTAGTGGTTTGCTGTCTACTGAAAGTGGCTAATTAAGAATTGTATTTCTCAAATTAGTATTTGGAGCAGTTTCCCTGGACTACCATGTGAAGAAAATTACTTTAGTTGTTTTCCTAAAAGGTGATGAAGCTGTAACATAATGCAAACTTTCCCTGTAGTTTCCTGTAGGTGAAGGCTGTTGGTAGATAAGCTTTGATTTGTGTTCTAGTTCATCTGTTCTTCAAGAGTGCCTTTTTGAAAATATGTATACACACATACATGTATATATACATGTATATGTCAAGATTAGAGTGATGCAAATGAAGTTTTCTGCATTTGGCTATACTTCTCTTTTTGTTTGTGTATCCCAAGTGCAACTGGCTTGTGAATTAATTCTTTATTTTTTTTCAAAGGTGAACACACTCTATACGAGCTGAAGAGTGTACATTCCACTTAGTATTATGAAAATATGCTGTGAGCAAACTTTTGTACAGAAGAAAATCTTGGTGTGCTGGTGACTGAATAATGACTAATGTGTTGACAAAATCATTGTTATTGGGTAAAATCACTCAGTGAAGGACTACCGTGTTTAAAAACAACCTTAAAAACAGAATAGGTACATCATAGTTTGACTTGCATTCTAAATATGCTTCTGGCTGCTTTTCTGCTCACACTTTGTGAGAAGAAAATCACTGTGACCTGTTCTCTGAAGTGTCCACACTGTTTTTGAAAGCATAAACTAAGACCCATTATTACAGAGAAATTCAATAAGTTTTTTACAGCAAGTTTTCACTTCATTCCACACTTTATTAGTTATGATGCAAACCCCTTTCTCTGTACTTTTCAGACACTCTGAGTGAGAGCCTTCTCTTGAAAGCAAATCATTTCCTCCATCAAATGAAGGGAGAGTCCTGTGGGGAACTTTGCAAGATGAGCAGGACTCATTCCCTGCTGTGCCCTTCTCTTTTTTTTGAAAACCAAACCATGTTTCTTCCAACAAAATCACAACATTTATGCTCCCAATTCTGCTTACCCCCTGGCCTGGGCTTTGTAAATGTAAGTGCAGATTATGAATGCATGTGCAGTGTCTGATATTTCTAGGAAGAATACTTTATAACTGAAATCTCTCTTCTCCTGGGGATGAAAGCAAAACAAATTTAAGGATTAAATCACACCGAGGTATAATCCCCAAGGGAAACTTACTTTAGTTATTATGATTATATTACGATGTACGCCTCAGTACAGCAAAAGCTGCGTGAATACCATTTCAGTGGGGAATAATTTTTAGTCTTACAGCCCATAGTACATTATAATGCATTTCTGGGAGCTTGATGAATCATAACTGCAATCCTCAGACTTCTTGGCTTTCTTCAGTTATTTTGATACTCTTAGCCTGCCCTCTAAAAGAGAAAGGAAAAGAGCATAAGACTCCTAAAAGAAAAGCTTGAAACAATTCAGTTAGGCAGGTTTTAATCATGCATTAATTACACAGCCCTATATATGCTTCATGGTACACTATGTTTATGCATTCTATGGAAAAGTAACAGGATGAACCATTTCAGAGAGTCTGGGGGTGCTTTTGTACTGGTGTAAGACCTGAGGAATCACACCAGGTTGGCTTCTGTGCTTGTGCTGGGGAGGTCACCAGGGCAAGGTGGGAGGTGTGGGACATGAGGTCCTCCTGCACGCAGGGGCTGCATTAAAATGCACAGCAGATCAACCCCCAGAGCCCTCTGTGGAGCCAGTCTGGGGGTACAGGACTGAACTGATTTGCATCCCACTGTGCCCAGTGAAGGAACTCTGCAACTCAGCTATTGGGCAACAGAAGTTCTGGGATTTCAAACTACTTTCTTTTTTTTTTTTTTTTTAAGATGCAGCTGAAGCTGATGTTTGAATGAGTATGCAATAAAAGAGACACAGAAGGATGTGGTCACAATTTTGCAAATGCCAAAAGTCCCAGGTAAAGTAACTGGAGAGCCACTGCTGTCTGGTGGTGTTCAACAGCACCACAGAGCAGTTGGATGTACTTCCATGTCCATAGCAAAGGAACTTCACTAGAACACTGTTGTTTGGCTGGGTATTGGTGTTTCCTGTCTACATGGCCAGGCCCTTATCCTGCCACACATACCATCGTGTTTCACTGTGTATGTGTCCCAAACAACACAGTGTTTATAGATACTTAACTAAAGAACAGCCTAAATGACTTGACCAAGGTCACATAAAGAGTCTCTCCAAGCAAGAACACCAGCCCAGGTCTCCAAAACCCCGGCCTGGTGCCCTTACCATGAGATCATCCTTCCTGTGAAGACTGAAAATCCATATTGGTTGCATCGTTGCACTGTATACAGCTGCCTCCAGAATACTGTGCCCCTTACAGAGCACTTCATTACCAAGAAGATATTGATTGACACATTGGAGGGAGTTCAGAGAAGAGCAACAAAAATAATTAGAGAGTGGAGAGATTGACTGGAAAGATTGATTTATGAGGGAAGATTAAGTGAGATAAATATGTATAGCTTGATTCACCTGCAGCATGGTGCACAAGTCTGCAAATATTTAAAGGGTGTAAACAATCAGGAGGAAGAACTACCAATACTGGTCCCGTCTATTTGTAATTTGGTGATGTCACATGCTGTTGTTGCACAGAGCTCTCAGACTGCAAAGCCTTCCTCTGAACATCCTCAAGGGAAAAAGGGCTCTTGGAGCCATGGGATCAGTGTAACAGGACTGCAGGATGCTCCTCCAGGCCATGCCAGGCACTGGGGAGTGGGCAGAGGTGTCACTTTACAGGGTTGTGGACTCTGCCCGTGCTGTGCAGGAGTTTGGAGTGTCTTTCCTCATCTGGGAACAGCAGGATCTTGTGTCAGACTCATACCACGTGTGTGACACAGTGTAGAGGAGACAGAAGAATTGTGGTTAATATCACTTGTATCAGTTAATGTCAGTTGCCATGGCAATGGTGGTACTTGATTATTATGGAATAGCAGAGCAAGCGGCCAGGTAAAGATTGTGGAAGTTCTTAGTAAATCTGGATTGGTTCACCCCACTTTTGATCAACCATAGAATGAGTTGGAAACAAGCTAGTTCAAATAAATACCAAAATAACATTTGAAATTTTATTTTTTTCAAGGAGAAAGTGGATTTCATAACAATAATAAACCCTCCCTGACCATTTAGCTATGAGAGTTTCAGGTGACATTCAGTGCCTGCCATCAAATAGTCATGATCCCAAGCTTACTGGGTGTCATTTCTTATCCAGAACAATTTCCACATGTCATTCTATAACAGGCAGGTCTTGTCCTTGTAACAGGACAGGGCTGATCTTCCCATGTCCTGGGGCCACCCACACCCAGTTGCGCTCATTGGTGTTGGTGCCCAGATAGATTGGGGTGGGGAGGGGGGAGGATGTGGTGTGAGGTGTGGGTTTGTCCAGCAGTGTATCATGCAAAGACAGGCTGTGCAGATCTGGGAGTCTGTGCCTGGGAATCAGACACATCTACAGCAGAATCACATCGCTCTGTGCAGCTCTGGGACAGCAAGATGCTAATGAACAGTTGCATGTACAGAACTTTTCGGTTGAGCTTCCCTGCCCTCCTTTTCTTCCTGTGCATGTAAAAGAAAAGCCACAGCTTGTTCTCCCATTACAACCACTGGCTTGTGCATTCCCCTTTTCTTTTCTTTTCTTTGCAGGCTCTGTTTGTAGTTATACAGTCAGGTCTCCACAGAGTAATTTACTGGCAGAATCTCTCCCAGAATCCAGCTTGAAACCAAGCTGTAAAAACAGCTGAGAGTGTAAATAATTCATGCAGACAATATGACTTTTTTATGTAAATTCGGTGCATTAACCCTCTATTATAATGATGGACGACAGATATGGGCGACGTTGCCTTGGTAAGAGCTAATGGATGGCCGCCATAAATTCACTGCACATTTTATTGTGTTGCTGGAAATTGTGCCTTCAGGCAATGCTGTTTACTTTTATGTAAAACTCAGGGTTCCCTAAATATTACAAATATTTTACATCCGACTCCTCAGCATTTGGGCACAGCACACAAATCAAGCTTTCTTCATCTGAGTTGTAATTAAAGGTTTGGGTTTTTTCAGGGACAATTATCTAAAACTATAAAGAGAAATATTTTTTCCCCTTTAGATGTTCAGTCATTGATGTATTAACAAAACCTTTGAAGAAAGATATTAAATAACTGCAACATATAACTTTGCATTAAGCTATATGCTGTATGCATACATAACAAATTTTGAAATAGTTTCTTGTTACTGGTTTTTATTTTTACCATTTCTTGTGCTTAGTTACACATTAAAGGGGTTTTTTCCCCCCCCCACATATGCTTCTCTCTATAATTCATATCTGTTTTATCAGTGTAATTCTCTGAACACTGTCCTTGAGGAATTCTATCTCAGTAAACATGGAGACCTCAGTTAATTTCAGGGAGTTTCAAATAAAGAATTCTTGGTTACTTTTTGGTTCCTCATGTTACTGTTTTGCACACACATTTAAGTAAATTGGGATGACCCAGGTGATTTTTCTCACACAAAATGGTTTCAGCAAAACAGAAGCACTGAAGTATAATGTATTTTCTATACATTTTTAATACATAATTATTATTACAAGTATACAATTAATTCACCTTAATGAAACCATCAATTTAGTCTCATAGTACATTGTGTGTTTGGAAAAAGAAAACAAGGACAGAGCACCCATGAGTAGAAAAGGATCCTGCTGCTCCTGAGAGTGTGACCAGGATCTCATCTGTAACAAAGGGAGGCAATGCCAGGAGCAACCCTGTGTCCATCTCTTGGCACGTTGGCCAAACACCAGTTGGCAAGAGGACCCTGGTGACTAGAACAGTTTCTGTGGAAACACCTGTGTGGGAGTTTATTGGAATCTCTACTGGAATTTTCAAGGGAACTCTCATAGATTCGCTGTGGTAAAGGCATGTTCTCTCAGTCTTCTCTTAGTAGAATGCGCCGGTTTTGGAAGTTCTGTTTTGAGATCTGTATGAAAAAAATGCTGCACAAAGTTGACTATGAGTGACTTCAGCTGAGCTGGCTGCACAGAAATACATTTCAGCTTCCAAAAGTCCCCAGCCCCTGAGGACTAAACAGAAGGAACACTGTAAGAGAGGTAAAAAGCACTGAGTAGACAAGGGATGCAACAGCTCTGAGTGGAGGGAAAAGGGCTAATGAAATGAATTACAGGTAGTATTAAGTATAGACTGGCAGTTTAATTACACATAAACCTATTTAATAATTGGGCTTATTTTGTACCCTGGCTATGCAAGCTCCTTTCAACTGTTATTAGGGATGTCACAAGATAAAAGTACAAAAGCTATAACCAAGGGCATTTGCTTATTTTTGGTCTTCAATATTGACCGAGATTCCTAAATTTAGACTTTCAGATTTTGCACCTTATTCTTCTGACGTGCTTTACTGCCCTGAAGCCACTTTGCAAAATTCATAGCAGCTTTCACATGCTCTGATGCTTCTTGGGACCAATTCAATCTTGAACAATAGATGTGTGTGCAGTAGAGCCAGGAAATGTTACACAGGAGATCATAGGCTTATTCCCCAGCAATATTTTGATTTGTAAAGTATTCCACTACACAAAACACACACAGGAGACAGCATTAAAAAGCATTAGAGACCATAGCCAGAAAGACAGAAAGGTGGCTTTAAATACAGGTAAACAGCAAGGCCTGGGATATGGACAGCACATACCAAATAGTCAGTGGAAATGTTATAGAAAGTTTTTTACGTATTTTACATTATTAAGACATTTAACAATTCTCCCATGGGACCCTGTTTTTTTCCTATTATTTAAAATAAAAGCATTTTCTGTAATTCACTCGTCCAGAGAAGGCCAGTTTTCCAGTCTTGTTCCTTATCCAGTTTCCATGCAGACCAGACACAGACAGGGAGCACTGACAGGAATTCTAGGGCAGGTTTGATCTGTTTGCAGCAGGTATTGTCTATAATCCAGGACATATCATTGTCCAGTGTGATCCTGCTCCCTCTTCCTTATGTAGAGCAGAGTATTCCCAGATCCAAAGGTCAGTACCACACTCTGTTAATGCCATGCAGACCATAAGGCATCATTCTGTCCATGTATGCAGTTTAAAGGTCAAATGTTCTGAACTCTTGAATATTAATGTATGGCTGTCACTCTGTCTCCAACAGTTTCCTTCAATGGAATTCATTCCAAGCTTTACAAGAGTTTGGTGGCACTGGGGAAACAGCCCTTTCCTCCTTGTGCTGTGTAACTGTGTATCAGAGGGGATAAAAGGAAAGGGAGATGAATTTTGACATGGAATCAGGGCTTGAAAGCAGTTGGGCTGCCCTGTAGGATTATTAAGGGAATATTTCTCTTCCTAGAGGTGAACACATCCTTGTGTCAATCCAAATACAATCTGGAATTACAGATTGCTACAAATGGGAATCCATAAAGAGCCTTCCTTCATTTCTTCCAGAATAGTAATGTTCTTATATTCTTTATAGAATCATAGAATGTTTTGAGTTGGAAGAGGCCTTTGAAGATCATCTAGTCAAATTTTGCTGCCATGGGCAGGGACATCTTTCACTAGACACTGGAAGAGATTTCCCAGAAAAGTTGTGGATGCCCCATCCCTGCAAGTGTTCAAGCCCAGCTTGCAAACAACCTGTTTCAGTGAGAGGTTGGAACCAAGGGATGGAACTGGATGGTCTTTAAGGTCCTTACCCATCCAACCCATTCTGGGGTTCTATGAACAGGATGCCTTATGTACACTGTGGAAGAGGTTTCACTTTGGTTAATTTAAGGGTCATGAAAAGAATGATGCCCAGATTGGCCCACCCATCTCTCATCTCCAAACAGAGCATTGTCAATAGAAAGGGTTTTTTAACCCCCTTCTTCTGTTTAATACATTTAAGTACTGCACTCTACGTATGAAGAATAGTGATGTTACCAGAAAGCATTCAAAAACATATGTTTTAATGAAATGTGTTGACAACTGCTGAAGTAAAGTTTTTGTTAAGTCTCAAGAGTTTAGCCATGACAAGCAGTATTAATGAATTGAATTAATTAAAAAGCATTTCAAGATGAAACAGGGCCTGTTCTATGTAAAATGCTCTATACATTAGACAAGCATTATGGAAATCACTGCTTTGTACTACACTGTAATGCAGCCATTTATAAAAGCTTCTCAAGATCCATGGATAGCAGTAATTTGGGTTTAGCGTGTCTTTGAAATTCATTGAATGCAGCATGTGCTATTTAAAAGCATGAAATCTGGATGGTTCCACTGCTATCAGCGCTCGTTTGGCTCGGAGAGGGAAGCGGGAGCTCAGCGTTACTGGAATGAGCGAGTGGGCCCGGGAAGAGGGTGGGATGATGAGGGGGACTGGGGGAGCACTGGCACAGTCTGGTGCTGAGCTCTTTGGGAACCAGCTGTCTGACCATAGCTCATGGTCCTCAGCTGCTCTGGAATGGGAGGGGTTCTACTAAAAGAGTCATTTCTCATCTCCTGCTGTTCCGCTGCCATAAACTCCTCTCCTTCATGGGCCAGGCTTGTTCTTGGCCATGTCTGCTTCTTTTTAGGTTGTTGTTTTGTCCTCTCTAGTAGCAATACCATCATCTGTGACCACTGGCATTACAAAATACCTGTATTGCACATCATGAATCACTGCAGTGAGCAGAACAGCCTTCTGAGTGTGTGTGATGCTGCTTGTGTGCGCACCTGGCCATGGCCCTGAGAAACCAAGTGAGAGCCAGGGTAGTGCAGTCCCAGAGCAGCACCAGAGGAATGGGTGGCAGCCTGAAGCAAAGGGCAGTTCTGCCTCATGGGGCCAGAATCAATCACAAAATGAGATTCTTGGCAGGGAGCTTATCTCAGTGGGAAATGTCTATCTGTTTGCACACAGAAAGAGTTCTTACTTAGTTTGAGTTAGGATTGTAACTTGCATTTGGATGAGTAGTGTAACAGCCCCCACACATAACACATTAAAATAATCTCTCTTTAAAATATTATTGTGTCTAACACATTCATGATAAAAAGATGAAGGGTGAAAGATGAGAAACTGTGAAAAACAATATGATTTCATATATGCATACTGAAGTTGCTTTCATTTTACATGTTTTAAGATTTGGGTTGTAGCAGATTATTTCTGATGGATGCACCTGTATCTATCTGTTTTGTAATTCATCTGGATCTTGATAAAGGAAATTACATCCTTCAAGAAGAACTAGCCAAAAGGCTGTTGGTAGACTAGAACTGTTGCAATGTATTAATACTCACCATTCAATCAAGAATATTGCTGCTCAGTAGAGAAGAAAAAAATTCCTAAATACAAAACAAAGGTTGGGTTCCTTAAGCAATGTAGACAGATATTTAAAGGATGGTAAAATTTTCTACTTAGCTACTACATATGCTTCTAAAAATTTGCTTGAGACATTGCTTGGATTATCAGTAAATCTCACAGGCAGCCTCATTGGTTAACACAGGGGATAATTCATCTGGCCCTTAGTGTGTTAGCAAAAGAGCTTCCAAAATTGCATCCCCAAATGCTTTGGGAGATTCATCCCATAAAGAGGTATGAATCTGCTCTGTAGAAAAAATGAGAGAGCTTGTTCTACTACTTCACTATAACATGAGCAATGTGTTTGCACTTGTCACAGGGAACATTTGCATTTAGTATCTGCATGTAGAGAACTTCTAAGCTTGCTTATACCTGCCAAACAGGCCCAGGTAGCATTTGTGCCTGACCAAAAGGAGTCTCTCCCCACTGGCTGGGTGCTGTGCTGCCTGGAGAGCAGGAGCTGCCAAAATGTGGTCTCACATTTTCCCTTCAGTCTCTACTTGCCAACCAGACTCCAGGAAAGACCAAAAAGGCTTTTCTATGCAATCCTTCTGTTTTTTAAGGGCTGAAGCAGTCTGGCTTTCTGTCTGGAGTGCCTGGCACACTCCCTGTCAGGCAGGGTGACCAGAGGAGACCATGAGTAGCAGCACAGGTGGGGTGATGGGAGTAAAGGTTTAGGATGCTGGGCAAGAGCTGATTGCTGCTGACTGATGGTTTACACTGAAGTGTCCTGTGCTGTGGTGGTGAAGATCCGTGTTTGGAAGAGCCACACAGGGTAAAACACTGTCCATGGGACCTATGGCTCAACTGAGCCTGGGCTCCCAGAAGACAAATGTTTTAACCAGCTACTTGCATAGCCAAATGGTCATCTCAAGGGTTGCTCAACCAGACGATCCTAGAAATTACTTGAAGGTATAAAGCTCAAGCCAAATGCTGACTGTTTCCATTACCAGTATTATTTGTTAATTTTTAAATGATCAGTCTGCATACAGGTGTGTGTTGCTTCATTGCTGCTTTTTCACTTAGCAAACAGTTTGTTTCACATGTGATTCAGCTCAAATCTGTGCTGTTGGACCATCATGTTTAAATTAAAATATTCAACTGCTTCCTAATCAAATTTTGGTAGTATTTTAAAACCCAAATTGTGACTTGCTCTGTGCACAGGTGGGAAGGTAAATAGAGTAGGAAAGGAAGATACTTGTGAGATAAACAGCACTAAAAAGGGCAAACAAACATGGTGATAATGGAATAAGAAATATCTCTTCTACCATTTGATTATAGAGAACAATAAACATCTTAACCCAGACAAGATCAGCTGTGATCAGAAAGAAGGGAAGAAAATTGGTGTTCAACTCTCTTCTTACTGCCAGAACCTCAGGATGGAATTGCAGCAACCCTGAGACACTCAGTCAGACATGGTGGCCTGTATTGTCATTTACATTTTTAAGAGTAGTAGGAGTCTTGTTACTGAGAAATTATTTTCCCTGACTCTTGGGAAGATGGCTGGCTTTGAAACAGTTTCTAAAGCACATGTTGGAGAACAGTCTCATAATGCACTTTTTTTTCCCAGTTACAGCTGAGAATACCATCTGTAGTACTTAAATGAACATGAGTATTAATCAGTTCAAATGATGTAACTTACCCAGACTACACAACTACTATTTGAATTATGTTTTGCAAGTAGTGATACAGTTGGACTTCCTCCTGAAATCCTGGCTGGAACCTTTATCTAATCCCAAGTGGAATAATTTTGTGTTCTCAGTTCAGCATGCAGTAGAATGGTAATCAGAACTGTGATACCATCACTGAACTGCTTATAAGACACTGGAATTTAACGAGTATTAAATAAAAGCAAAATAAATCCTCGTAATCTTCTCCAAGGAGAAATTGCTCTATATAATGAGGCAGAAGGTAACACTTCAAAACCCAGGGCACCACCCAGCCTTGCATGTTTGAGAGAGGGCAAGTGGGTTCTCAAGACAGACACAGCCTCTCTCATACACATGCAATGTACTCGTGAGAAGAGGGAAGGCCAAGCCCTTGCTGAAATACTGGCAGGGAGGGTCTGCTCAGGGGCTTTTCTGATCTTTAACCTCACGATGCTACTGTTTGTTTCTTCAAAGAAGCAAATAAGCAGCCTTGTTGCACAAACTTGAAGGTAAATCACAGTAGAGTTACCAGTTCTAAACCATTTACAACCTCACACTAATACAACAAAAGTCTAGTCAACAGTCCTCAAAAGAGGGTGAAGATATTCATCAAATCTGATGAGGCTCCTATTAATTAGTGTTGTTAAGTGGTAGTTACACTTTTGTTACTATTACCATTTTGAGATTTAACTAACAAACCTAATGGGGCTACTTCTGCAAGATGTTAATTAGATATGGCAATTCCACTTACCCATACGGCCTCGGCACACAACCATCACACATCAATATTTAATTTAATTACTGATGTTGTGGTGCAAGTCACATCTGATTTAAGAGATAAATATGCTTAATTAATAATGAGATAAAACACATACAGGATGTCACCTTTTGTCATTTGAGCTTTATTAGTTATAGTAAAAAAAGACCCACACAAACATTGGAGAGGCCATGATGTGGTGCTTTGTGTCTCTGCATGATCTTTGTCCTTCAAGTTACCTGAGCTCACACTGCTTTGTAAATATGACAAAGAAAAGGAGGGTGAAAGTGTCCAGACACCAGTCTCTGTAAAGACACACTTGTGTCTTCAGTAATTCATCATTTAGTTCATTTTTTTGGCATAATTAAAAGAGTGAACATTCATCTTGGATTATATGGAGAACCTATAGAAATTGATTTTATCAGGTTTGAGTGCAGCATTCTCATTTGTGTTGGTGTGTCCTCGTACAGGTGTGGCAGAATTCACTCTGCAGCAGCACCCTTTGAAGTCAGCCCTCTTCCCATTGGCACTGGACATCCTCTGTTCAGAGCTTCCTACAAGAGGATGTTGAGAACAGTGTGTGTGATTGTTGGACAACAAGGTAGAGTTCTGGAAAGGTATATCCTGAAAGATTGCTCTCCACTCTGTAAAGCCCAGGGGGAAGAAAGGGCAGACAGCCAGGCCTTGAGGCTGCTTATGATAACTGGCCATGTTAAAGCAGCTCCCAGGGGGGATGGTTCCCTATTTCATAAGGGGCTCTGTAACCTGGACTGTCAGTCTTAGCCCCAAAGACTTACAGTTAAATTCAAAACAAATCAATAAATAGGTACCACACAACCAGTGCACCAGATCTGTTGAAATAAAAAAAAAACTACTTCTGTTCATTTTTTATGGAAGATCAAAGCCCTAGAGGGTCCCCCTGTGTCTGCAGTGTCCTCTGTAAGCCTGTGTTTCCAGGGGTTCACAAGCTAGCACTAGAAGTTTGTGTGGGTTGAAACTTGCTATGCAAGATCTTTGCCTGGGGGCCATTTGGTTTGATGTGTTTGACAAAATTTTAAGAGCTCCTAAGTTAACTGTGCCAAACAAATAGTTTCCTAGAGGCTGAGAAGGTTTCTGAAACTTCCTTCAGGGAAAATTCCCAATTGGCAGAAAACCTATGAAAGCAAAAGCAACTCACAACATTGAAAGCTACTGAAACACACATTACTCTCAGAGACATCTGGGGTCCTTTTTCTATAATGCACATAACTATTCTACAGTTAATATTGAGAATAACTAGTGCAGTGGGAACCTGTTGGGGCATCAGGGGTGATTAGTGAAGCACATCATCTCTGTGTGGTCTGAGAGCTCCTCTCAGAAACAAAGAGCCAACCAACAAATCAAGGCTGGGAGAGCCTTCAGCTGTCCAAGCCTGCCTTAAAACCCACTCATCCCAGAGAAAACACATGGGAGAACGAGAGGAGAAGACTAATGCACAAACCATCAGTGTGTTACTGATAATAGGCAGAGAGAATTGCAAGTGCCAGTGCTTGCAAACAAGGGAGACTCTTCTTCAAGGATTATGAAATAGGACTGGTGTATTTTTCAGCTCCATGTCCCAGTATTGTAGGTGGGCATCATGGCTGGCACTGTGATCTATCGGTATGATGGATACACTGCAGAGTTTCCAAAGGGTGTGACTGAGGTGTGGAATTCAGCCACGCTGAGA
Source organism: Pithys albifrons albifrons (assembly GCF_047495875.1). Classification (NCBI taxonomy): domain Eukaryota; kingdom Metazoa; phylum Chordata; class Aves; order Passeriformes; family Thamnophilidae; genus Pithys; species Pithys albifrons. Next base: position 4,587,788 of record NC_092481.1, read on the forward strand.
TCACACCTTCTGTCAGCTGCCAGAAGTGGGAGAGGCATCCTGGGACCTGTTCCCTTTAATTAGACTCCTTGGTCTTGACAAGTAAATGCATCCAGAATCAGAGAATGGGGAATGAAGGAATTTGTGGAACCCTGAGCTCCACCAGCCAGGCTGAACACTGAGAAATGGTGTGTTAGGAATGCTTTCCTCATGAGACCAGCAGCCTGGATGAGTAGCCAAGAAACATATGGGAGATGAGAACTAATCCTCTCAGAGAAGAACCTGTCATTTTCCCTCAGGAGAGAAATAGTGCTACAGCTGGAAGGGCGGGTAAGAGCAGCACTGCCTCCAGCTCTGTCTGAGCATACTGCAAACCCACAGCTTGCATGGGAACACTAAGGCCAAACATGCCCTTGATGTGCAGGGTGGTGTGTGCTCACCTGAAGAGAGAGTGGAGGAGTAACATCATCACTCAGGGACTGACTTTCAGAGAACAAGCAACCCAGGTTATCCCAGCACCATGGGTATGCCCTGGGCAGTCAGGCTGTGGTAGTTGTACCAGGATCTGCAGTTAAAATGGAAGTGTAGCATAAAATTTAGCTCTTGTAATAGAATTACACAGGTTGAGGCTTTATCCTACTGTGTGCTTAGCAGTTATACTGATATGTGAGGCACTGGAGTCCTGCTCCACCTTCCTTACAGGGCTGCTTTGGTAAACATTCATTTCATCCAGCTTTATATTGTCATGGGGAAGTATTTTAGGTTCTCCTGTGGTTTGTGTGGACTGTGTGTATACCTGTGAGCCGAGCAGATTAGAAAACTGGCTGCTCCTTCACGGAGCCAAAAGCATGCAGGAAGTTCATAATATTCTTTGTCTCTCTTTTCCTCTTCTTCCTTCCAAATTCATGCCTGTCCTCTCTAGGGAACAGCTGAATGCTCTCTGGCCCAGACTGATGATTCCAGTGAGCACAATTAATGCCTGTAGCACCTACATGTGTGAAACCCCCTGGTCACTCTTTCTGCAGACCCCTCCCTTGGCTGTCCCTTATGGCACAGCAGCAGCCACTTAGCACAGGCAGTTGAAGTCCTTCTCACCTGCCCATCCTGCCTGACTCTCCCAGGCTGGCTGGTGCCTGTGGGAGATGAACTCAATCCTCCAGCTCTCCTTGCCATTCACATGCTTCCTAGAGTCTTGCTTTTGTATTGAAGTGCCTGAATCTGGTCTCAGGACTCAGAAAGGCAGCATGTCACTGGTGGTTACTAGTAGCAATTACTGCAAATTAAGATATACACCCAGATGACATCCAGCAAAATAGGCTGAAGCAGATTAAAGATTAAAACATTCATTTGACAAGGAAATAATAGCCACCCTGTCCTTTCAGTACATAACTGTTTCTGGCTGCTGCATTTTGGAGTACCTGCTCAATATTCTCCCTGTTCTGGTCATTTATACTTGAGCAGATTTTTGAGAAGCCATAACTTATTTAGACCCCCTTTTCTGTGAATGAGTAGTTTAAATTGTTTCTTCCAATGTTTGTTATTTTGCACTTGTCTATACTGGTAAGTAATGGAGTTGTGTTGCAGAAGACTCACAGCTGGATATGACAGTCAGAACCAGATGTTCACACCCTAGGCCAGACACAGCTGTTTCTGTGTAGCTGGCAAGGGACGTCGAACAAGTAAATGCAGAGACAGAAAGCTTGAAAAAAATCTAAGGTAATCATGCTGAATATGCCTGGAGTTTTAGGCCATCTGGAAGATTGCCAGAAGGCTATTTATTTTGATGTCTACACCTGCTGAATGGGAATGCTTTGTGTGAACTGAAAGCTTGAATACTGTCTCCCTTTTTCAGCACTCCACTCCCTCTAGGCAGAGTTGCTTGATAAATTGTGCTCCATAACTTAGATTTGATTAAAAGAAATAACACAAAACCAAACCAAAACCAAACCCCACAAACAAACAAACAAACAAAACCCCAAACAAAACCAAACCTAAAACTTATTTCCTGGCCATTGATGAGAGTATCAGGAAAACAGAGCAGCACTGGAGAACAGAAAGGGAACACAGTGTTACAGCCTTTCCCTTGGAGAGCTGAATTCTGTAGGCAGTATAATCTCCTAGACGTGTTTTAAGCCATTGGAATGATTTTCTTTGTCCCATTTATAGTAAATTGGGAGAGAAATTCCCACAAGCTTTTCCCCCTACTGCTGTGTGCACACTTGCCTGTCTGTTCTGAGTGTAACAGATTGATCCCACCATGCCCCATCTGGTTGCAATCCTCTCCTCACCTGCCTTGCTGTCAGCGTGAAACCTCCTGGGCCTTCCATTTTACAAAAAGTTTTGGTGTTGACAGTGGTGGTAACATCCTCCTACAGTGATGAACATTTGATTAGGATAATTTCTCAGAGTCAAGGCAGGATATTTGGACAAACAAGACCAAAAAGACCAGAGATAGAAGCACCACAATTTTACACTAGTGATGACTGTGCCCACTTCTGTCAGTTCCATTCCTGGTTTTCAGATGGGCAGCAAACAAGCATTTCCTTTTTTCCTTCTGCACATTCTTCAAATGTTGTTACTGACCTGTACCAGTTTTGGTGGGGTTAGAGTTAATTTTCTTTCCAGTAGCTGGTGCTGCCTTTTGCAATGAGATGAAAATAGTGCTGATAACACACTGATGTTTTAGTTATTGCCAAACATTGCTTACACAGCAGCAAGGCCCTTTCTGCCTCTCAGGCCGGTCCTCCCAGGAGGCTGGGGGTGGGGGAGAAGCTGGCAGGGGGCACAGGTGACCCCAGCTGACCAAAGAGATATTCCACAGCCTGTGATGTTATGCTCAAGGGGGGGGGGGGGGGGCATTCAGAGCAATGGTGTTTGTGTTTCCAAGCCTCTGCCAGGTGTGGCAGAGCCCTGTTGTCCTGGGGATCACAAATATCTGCCTCACCCATGGGAAATCAGGACTGACTTCCTTGTTTTGTTTTGCTTGCATGCACAGCTTTTGCTTTGCCTCTTCATTCCAATGTATGAGTTTTCACACTTTTACTCTTCTGATTGTCTTCCCTACCCCACTGTGGGATGTGAGTGAGGGGCTGTGTGGTGCTGAGCCACCTGCCAAGGCTGAAGCACAGCTTGTCCCAAAGTCAATGAGCAATTCACTGGGCTGTCTGTAGATGTACCACAGTTCTCCCTCAGTCTCCCCTCTGCTGGAGGACACAGTGGACTTCCTAAAATCCTTATAGAATAACTGTTTCTTAACCTGATCTGGATAACTCCTATCACAGAATATTCTGAGTTGGAAGGGACCCACACTGTGCTATGCTCTGATGCTTTGCCAGAGGAAGAAGTCACAGTTTTACTTTGATTATTTGTTTGGTTTCTATTAGCAGAGAGGTGAACTACAGAGAGTACTCGAGCTGATACCTTTGAAGGACATGATATTTTAAAACAAATAAAAGATCTACTGTGTGTTATAAGCAATAATCAATAATTAAAAGCCTTGTTAAAACATTGCTGAAGAGTACTTCAGAAGAAAAGTAGTTATACTGCATTTCATGCTTAATTCAATGTCAATTAGCTGATTGTTAACTTCCCTCCAGCTAAATCTTGTTCAGCACAGAGGAGAGAAATCAAAAGCATTCTGGCTTTAACAAGCCTAGTGTTTCAATCATTCATCTCTGCCCGCAGGCTCAAAATCAGTGTCAACAGACGTTTCATTGCAATTTTATCAGCCATTTCTGCATGTCACTGTTTTCTTGGCTGCCCTGATTGTCCCTGAAAACCATCTGTGGGAATCAGAATTCATCTTGAGCAGAAAGCCAAACAGAGCGCATTTCCTCTTACCTGACTCATGGTGGGCTCCCCTTCACCGAGGGGACACGAGTGCTGCTCCAACTTCTCTCGGAGCTCTCCTGTGCCCCGCACGGACTCTGGGGTCGGGGCAGCGCTTCAGCACCGCGGACAGCGCCAGGAGCCGCTCTGCCCTGCCCTGCCCTGCCCTGAGCCCTGCCCTGAGCCCTGAGCCCTGCCCTGAGCCCTGCCCTGAGCCCTTCCCCGCTGTGAAGCCGTTCCCCTTCTCAGCCTTCCTCCTCCTCCTCCTCCTCAGCCCTCCTCTGCCTCGGGCACCAGCCCAGCAACCGACTTCACATGCACCAGAGCAGCTTTAAGTGTGTCAATGTCCCTCAAAACATGAAGGGATTGAGGGGCTCTCAGGAGCAAAATTTTTCTATGTGTGCTTGAATTGTCTCTAGAAAACTGTGTCAAAAAGGAACAGGTCACCACCTAAACTTTTATAAAGGCATCGCAGACATTCCCATTTGCTTCACAATGACATCACTAATTGTGAGATCGACTTCTGTGTAAAGTGTCAAGAACAAGAGCTGGGCTGAGGTCTGAATTCAGGTGTTAGTGGTGCTTCCGTCTTGTCCTGTAGAACTTGAATTGATAACAGGCTGCTTTCTACCTGAACCCAGGGTGTCTGATTGCTGCACTCACACTGTAAGAAATGTAGTATGGCACATTGCACTCAGAAATGGCACAGGAGTGGTACTTCATACTTCTTGCTATTCCAGACCTGGTCCATGGTGTTTCAGCTTCAGCTCACACTTTTGAAAGAACTGACACACTTTTGGGGGCTGTGGCTTTCTGCCTACTTGCTTCAGGAAGAGGGTGCACCATCACAGTGCCTGGTGAGAGGAGTGGACTCATTGTCATCACCCTTAACACACAAATTGGTTCTTCAGCCATTCTCCTCATTCACCTTGGACAAATGGCTTTGTTAAATGATGTGATCTAAATGTCCTCACTGAGATGAAGAGAAACTTGGCATCTGTCCAGGCAGCATTCGGTCGCTTTTATTCCTGAGGTAAATGGAAGACAAGCCAACAAAACTGAGGTTATTTCTCCAGCCCAGAGATATTTGCAAACACTGACACACTCCCCACGGATCAGACAGAAGTTATGGAAGTTCATTGATTTTAATAATGATCAGGAGGCCCACTCTGTTGCTCTGGTTTGTGTTGTGTTGTTGCAGAGGCATCTACAGACAGGCAAATAAAGAACAGGTTGAGACAAGCCCACTTGTGTCTGAGGAGCTGAATCCTACAGCTGATCTTCCAAGAGTTTCAAGCATATTTGTCTTAATGGCTAAGACTGAGTTTCTGATCCTGTTTTCCCAATTTTGCTACAGGTGTTATGCCTACTTTTGTGACACTTCTGTTTCAACAGAAGTGTTTTTTCCTCTTCATGAAACAATGATATTCATTAGGTCATTTTACAAACTTTCCTTCCCTGCAGTGGTGTGCACTTGATCCTGTGAGCACATGAACCTTCTTTTAGTTTTTCTCATATTTGTTTTCCAGTGCAGCATCTCAGTTAAAACTGTGACTGTGTGTTCTTTGTCAGGAGCTGCTTCTGGTGTTAACAGAATTGTGAAGAAACAAGGAGAGTGGGAAATGGATGCTGGGGCCACCAAGTGCCACCAGAAACACCAGCAATACCAGTGGAAGTTACATGAGTTTGATTGTCAGCGTTCCATTTCTCCTTGATTCTGTCTCAGAAACAACTAAAATCAAGGCTTTTTTTCCAAGAATTTATGCCAAGAAAAAGCTGGAAGTGCAACAGTGCAATAAAAATGAACACCAAATTACTCCAAAATTCAAAAAGTTTTTTCCTCAGGAAAATCCCAGTCTTGCTATCCCCAGTGCAACCAGCAGTTTGCTCTGAACTTGCTGCTGTGTGGCTCTCTCTGTGGGCACACATCTGTGCCTTTGTGCAGAGATATCAAAATGAGTGTTTGTTTTTCTAGTATAAACTTTTAAAAGAAAGAACCAGTCCCTTGTGGAGAGCTATTCCTGTGGCACTGACAAGAGCCATCCTCTCTTTTCAGGTTCTAAGAAGTGGTGCTCTTAGTGCAGGAAGGCAAACCTTGTCTCCCAGGACCTTTTCCTCTCAGGGCTGCAGAAACAACAGCCAACTTCTTTTTAGCCTAAATTAACTGAAGATAAAGAAAAAGAAACACTCTGGAAAAAATTCTGATGGAAACAAAAAGGGGAAAGAAAAAATCTTCATTTGAAAAAACCCAAAACTTTTTAGAATAAAAAAAATTCTCTTATTCAGATTTTTCAATTCCGGAGACTTTTAGGCTACAAAAAAAGTGTCTTTTCCCATTAAGAAAATTGCCTTCACTTTTCTGCAATGAAGAGAGTTCTGTTTCTAATGATGGGAGAAGTTGAGTGTAGCTGCTGAGTAGCTGGAGTGAGGATCCAACTATGAATGCGTCACCAGCTAAATGTGATTTGAGATGCAGTTTGCTTTTCTATATCTCAGATCTCAGGGCTAAACCACAAACTGTACATGACACAACTAAATTAATATTTAAAAATAATTACTTGCTGCCTGAAGGTAAACAGAAAAAGGGTAAATAATTGATAGCACTGGGACTGCCACACTGTAACTCTGCTGAGCGTTTATGATGTGCTGTGAAGGTTCAAAGGGATTGCTCGTCTGCTGCCTCTGAAGGAGGGTTTTTGCTAATCATTCCAGGGCTTGTTTTGTCAGCCAGCAATGTTTTCAGAGTTTGAAGCACCAGAATAGAATGCCAGCTTAATTTAGGTGAATCTCCAGTTTAATTTACTAACTTTCATTCCAAGATTTGCATTGTAAATGATAAGGTGATTTTCATACATATATATATATATATAATTTTTTTTTAATCCCATCAACATCTAAAGGGAAATTTCATGTGGTCTGCTGCCAAGAATGCAGAGTAACTTGCGTTCAAGGAGTTCTTACATAACATGCCACCCTGTGACAATACCTGTCTGCAGAACCTGGTGATGCCTGGATAGTTGGTAGCTCTTCACTTTTCAGTTTTAAATATCCCTCCTCTTACAGCCCCACATGAGAATAACCAATGTTCAAAGTGACAGATGGCCATAAATAAAGGTCAGGGATTTCAAACTGATTTATTTTCCCCCTCAGACAGAAAACTTCTTCCACTGGTTATTATTATATATGCTGCCTCCATACAGGACTTCACAGTTTTCTGGTGTCAAAGCAAAGGATAAGCAAATACACAGGAAATATATGTGGGGAGTCAGTGGCTGCAGTGGAGTTAAATTCCCTCTGTCGGGAAGGGATTGTTAGGTAAAAGTTCCAAAAGAGAACAAAACTCTCTGTCAGCAATGCCAGCTGGGCTGAGTGAGTCAACAACTCCCAAAGGGTTATTTGCAGGAGATATCTTAGTGCTGGGGATGGATGTGGGTTCTTGTCTTTTGTACCCACTCAGACCTTCAGCAGTGGCAACTCCTCTAATGCTTTGTACTGCCTCACACTTTACTTTCATAGCTTGAAAATGCAATCTATCCTTTCATTACAAAAAGTAAATAAAATCCCATAGTAAGGTGTCCAAGCATGAGGGTCATTTGAAGGCACACAGTAATTCTTCCACTGAACACTAGTAAGGCTTTCAGTGAAATCTGGGAGCCTTTTTCCAGCTGATAGTCATCTGGAAGGGAACAGTAAGAATGACTAAGTAGAAAACATGACACCATGTGCAATCTCTGTCACTGAAGATTGGCAACATGTCAAAAGAATATTGTCTATTGTTTAAGAGTGCCTCAGTCCTGTCTTTCTTCCAGCCCTGGCAGTCCAGGTCTAAATAATTGAGGCACAAAGAAGTTGACTCTCGAGCAGAACATACAGGTCTGTGTGTGTTGGGTCCAAGTTCAATGTTTATAGCAGGAAAGTGAGGTTGCCAGTTTTCATATTTTAAAAATGCTATGGCAGCATTTGGATAGTCCTGTATGTCCTCACTCCTCAGGTCCTCACTTACCTGAGAATCCCCACTCTCATTGATAAAAATAAAACTATTTCTAGTTCTCGTGGTTTCAGAGGAAGGCCTAAAATTAGTGTGGCTGTCTACAGAAGGTGACACACCACTGATATGCTTTCATTCCATCACTGCTGGGACAGGGAACTCCTGCTTTTCCATGCTTGGGGTTCCCAATGCAAGGAAAGGCAAAACAAACAAACACAAAATAATAAAATAAATTCTACTCTGAACTCCATTCCAGCATTCAGGTCACCACCCTTCTCCTTTCTTCCCCACACCCAAGACCACACACTTGCACTTGCACCTCCAGGCACACACGTCTGCCTGCCAACGCAGGAGCTCCAATCTCACTGCAGTTCTTGTTATCTTTCAAAGAAAAATGTCCTAAAAGAAACCCCAGGAGCTCTGTGGGGCAGCCCCACCCCCTGCATGGAGCATGGCCACACTGCCTGCTCGCAGGCTGGGGAGGGAAGGGCTTTCTTCTCCTTGGGAAAGGGGCCAATGGCTTTTATTGGAAGCAGCAGCTGAAGGCAAGTTGTTGCTGTTAAAGCCTTTGCTGCTCCAAGGGAGTGGGAGGCTTTGAGACAGACTGGGGCAACTCTGGCCAGTACAGGGATCACTGGGGAATTTCAATTTTCTTTTCTCTGAAGTTATTTTATGTTAGCTGGAGGAGTGTTTCATGAGACACAGGCCTTTGTTGTATTACCAGCTTGAGGAAGAGGAAAATGGGGATTTTTTCTTAAATGCTGATGTCTTCACTCCATTTTATTTTAGTTTAAAAATTTCTGGGAGTATCTACTCAGCTGAACACTGCATTGGTTTACCTTTAACGAGGCATAAATTGGTATTTCTACAAACAGTGAATAGTGTTGCTAAAGTGAATTTTGTTTGACTAGGAGATTTCTGCCAGAGTAGCAGTTTGGTATATTGTGAAGATAGACCTCTAGAAAAGATAGTAGTGAAAATAACTACTGAGAACTGATTGAATCAGAAACTATCACATTAAAGAGAACTTGCCTTGAAAACATTCTGGAGATGTGTGCCAACCATCCCAGGGAAGCTTCCCAGAGAATGCAGCAACACATGCAATAAAGAGATTTTGCTGGTGAAATCCCCACTTGTGAATTGCTCATGGGTATAAGAAAAATGGATCTGAGGTCTTGCCACCTGAGTTCCCTTCCTCTCCCTGAGTAGGTTATCAGCATGAAAACAGGAAATGAATTGGACACCATTAATAAAACATGAAGCCTTCGTGTTCAAGTTCTGTGCTCTGTTGTTCAAGTGTAGAAGACACTGTGTGAGAAGGAAACAGAGGAGTCACATCCACAAGTTCATTTACTCTTTTTAACTACACTGCAAACTTGGGCTTAGACTTGGAACTAAAGCATTCTTTTCTTCCCCTGAATTTATTGAAAAGCTTTTAAGCTCTCATATAGAAATCCTGAGGGACTGTTACTGAGTAGTCTTTTAGGACATAAAACATTTTCTTAATAGATTTCTTCAATAATTAGGTATTGCCAATACTGCTTTTTTACTCAGAAATGTCTTTCACTGTGAGGGAACATTTTAGACCTGGTTTTCCTGCATTTGCTGTTGGAGCTGTTTGCATGGCACAGATTTTTGTCACTGTGATACATGTCCTTTTTATTGCCAGTCACTTATGTTTGTGATTTTAGCAACATCCCAAGATATGTACCTTGCTCTCTTTTGGGGGCTCATTTTGCTAGAGGAGAATGAATGATTCAACCATCTCATAAAAATGTTGTTTTTCATCAAAGAACAAATTATCAGCCTCAAAGAATAGAGGCCCATATGATGTAGACTGAAAGACACCCCCCACCCACTGCCACCACCACCACCTTTTCTGTCTGTACTTTAAAACCATCTCATGAAAGCTGATGGTCCCAGCAGCAATCCAAGGATGAGAGTTTGCAGACTTGTTAGGAAAAAGCCATGGGAACAAAAGCAGAAGACCCGGTTCAGCCAGACAAAGAGACCTTCTGCAGCTGTAATAAAGGCTTGGTTTGCTCTATGGGGGAGTTTAATTGCAAAATATTTAGCATAGGTGAATCATAAGGAGCCTAACTATAGGAAGAGGTTAACCACAGTTGTAGGAAAGATTCATCTGAGGCTACAACAAACAAGTTTTTGGTGGGAAGGAACCAGAAGACTCTCCTCAGCTGTGGACAGACCCACTCCCGAAACTCAAAGGTCAAGTTGTAAGTCCAAAGCAGGAATTCTCCTCCTGACCTCTGACAGTTCTTTTAGGAAGTAGCCAAGGACAAGGTCAGGTGGAAAGATAAGATGTTGATTGCCAGTGGGGATTTTTATCAGGCTGCTGTGGCTGGAACCATCAGTTCATCTCCCAGGGGAGCCAGTGCTTCACAGTAAACCTTCCACAGGTGACCTGGAGATTACCAGAACCTCCATGTTTCTGAACAAACTGTTATATTCTCACTGGTAAATAAATATGGAAGCACTGCTTCCTGGATCCTCTCAGGAACAAGATGCTCTAGTCTCAGAGATTTTAGGCCAGGGCCAAATTCCCTCAGTTATTTCTGTGTAGTCTACAAAGTAACCTGTTTGCCAGACGTGCCTCTTGCTTAATTCCTGAAGTGCAGAACACCTCAAACTGGGGGAGAAACCTGGACAGTGAGAAAAATCCACAATCAGTAAACTTACAAATTCACAGTTATAGTGCAACTAAACATTCAATTAAATGTTTTTCTCACCTGCCATCTAAAAGTTTGATGATAAGAAATTGGATTTGACTCATTACAATACAAAGGGGCAGTTTGGTAAATGTACATTCTCAGCCAAAATCATTAGTCCACTAACAGAGTAGAATTAATTTTCATTGAGATTTTTCTTCCCATTTGGTTTACTTGTTTTTATTGTCTGGCTCCATCCATAACAAGTTCTAATTATCAACTGTTTGAAGTTATTCAGTCTCATGAGAGATAGGCCAGACAATTCATTGGAAAACATTCGAAGTATTAGTGAGGTTACTCTTAATTGCACAGAAGGTTCTATATTAACATTTCTATTTCAACATATTTTTTGTTACTTGGGGTTCAGGTCATACAATTTGTTTTTCTACTTTATTTCATCCATCTTACCCAGGAACTACCTTCTTTTTGAAGTCTGAGGTTATTGGAAGTAGGAATTATAAACATCTGTGATCAGTGAAGAATAATGAAGCTGAAGGTGGGCTGTTTGGGATCAGCTGAGTGGAAGTGAGTGAACAGGATCAATTGAGTGGAAGTCTAACTGGATATGTTCGTGAAGGGGTGCCTGGATATGATTGAGGGAATGTGAGACAGAGCATGATTTATGGTGAGTAATCAGTACTGGAGCTGGAACAGGAGTCACTTAACTGAGATTAAAATACAACAGCACCTGGTGCTTGCTGCAAATACATTTTTTCCTGGAAAAAGACTGTCACCCATCTAGAATGCTTTCTAAATTGCACATCTCTGTTCTTTTTTAAATATTAGTATGCTAAATATCCAAAATGTTCTTGCTGAAATTGATGCCTTCATTACACTACCAGAGCTTACTCATTTTCCTGGTAGGGGCACTGAGTACCCAGGGCTGTTCAGAAGCCACCAGCAGAGAGTAACAGGGAGGGCTGGGGTGGACACTGGGTCCTGCCAGAGCCTCTGAGCCAGGCTCTTTGCTGCAAATCCTTCATGGAAACTTCCCTGCTAAAACTGTGTCTGACTTCCATGTAAGTATTTCCTGTGACTAAGTTTTTAGCTCTCTCCCTGTAGGAGTCTCTTATGCCAGTCATTTTTATAGCTTTTTTTTTTCCCTTGCATTTAGCCTAAACTTTCCCTTCCCTAGCTCCAGGTCAGTGCTTCTCATCCTGGTGTCTCCTGCCCCTCCCTCTCCTCATCCTGCTGCGCATTCACCTTAACTCTAAGGTAATTAGGGACTGGTCCTGTCCCCTGAGTCTTTGTTTCTCCAGACCGTGGCTTCAATTCTACCCTCCTGCAGCAAACGCCACTGAGATCTCCAGGTTTGGTCCTTTTGGGGCTGCACTTGCTGTTGGATCTGGTTCTCAGCACAAAGTTCTTTGATATTTTAATGTTGTAATGGCAGGAGACCCTGGTTAAGCAAAACCAGAACCGGCCTTCCCTCCCTCCCTCGGGGGTTTCAGGTTATTAACAGGGCTTTGCTCAGCTGAGCCACAGGGTTCCGTCAGGTCTCTGCCCACATTCCTGTCTTGCAGCTTCACAATTCTCATACTATTTTAAAAAGCAGGAACGAGGCAGCCCATGGGATCCCAGAAGATCCTCAGCCTGTCAGGGCCACTGATCTTTTGAAGTCAGGGGCTCACAAAATCCTGCTGTCCATCTCTGCCTTCCAAGAGGAACATGTCTGTGAACTAGACCCTCTGTGGAGTCACTTTGCACCCCACTAGTGGTGTGGCACTGTCACTCTGAGCCTGGACCCTGCCTGCCAGCCCCCCTGCTCTGTCCCTTGGGGACTTCTTTGCTTAGAAGTACCTGCTTTAAGCTCATTATGCCACATTATATCAACTGTTTTATTGCACTAAGAATGAATTCCATCATTTGCAAAGTCAATGTCTCAAGTGAAGAAGTCTTTCGGACTTGCTTGGCTCAACTTACTTTTAGTAAGCCTCTCTTCCACAGTAGTTGTTAGACCTTATTCCCAGGTGTTTCACAGTGTTTACTCCACTGTGTCATGTGAAACTGATACCAGGGGAAGTGATTTGCAATCTCTTGCTTCTCTCTTTGCAGGTCGTCCTCACAAGCAGCAAAGGTGCTTTATGTGCTCATTGCAAACCCTCTAAAATTTGTGCTGGAGTGTTCCCTGTGCTGGGAATCCTGCCAGAGCTTCATCCCCATCCTGTGCCCTTCTTCTTGGTATATGCACTGCTCAAGTCACATCAGACCTGTGACACTTCTCAGCCCTGTAGCAGGGACAGGAATTGGCATTAGAGCCAGGAAAAGAGCTTGGTGCTTCAGAATCAGGTCTTGGTTTGGGATCTCTTCCTTTGAAGGCCTCTGGCAGTTTGCAAGCCCTCCCCTGAGTTTATAATCCTCTTTCAAGGTGCTGTAATAAACCTCCTTTTCAGCTGGCTCAGCTTGTAGTCTGTGGTGGGTCTCTTGCACTGTGCACAGGTGTGCCCTGAGACCTGGACTGAGCATCACCTGGCTCGCCTGGCACCCCTGGCAGAGGGGCTGCTGGCCTGGGATGGGTGGATCTGGCAGCAGTGTCTGAAGGACTGAGAGCTTCATGTCCCAGATGCCACCCGCCCTGTGCCCTGCTCTGCTGGAGGGCCTTTGTGCCCAGTAAGCAGACTGGGTGGTGAGGCTCAGGAGTGCATGGACTGGGTGCAGTCCAAGACTTCCACATCTGCAGCTGCAGCACAACCAAGAGAAGAAATCTAGGAGGCTGTATTTTCCCAGCTCCACTTACAGCCTGGCCTCAGATGCCATTCTGGGGCTGGAGCCATGGGGTAGCAGTCTGCCAGCACCAAGGAGAAGGTTGGGATCTGCTTTTTCTGTGTGCCTCAGGGTCAGTCCCCCACAGGCAAGTACATTCAGATCCTACTTTGTGGCACCTGGGCCCAGTACCAGGCTGTGCTGAGGATGGTCTGTGCTGGGTGGCTCTTCTGACAGGGGTGCCAGGGGCTCAGCAGGACCCCCAATCCCTGGACAGAGTCTGTGGAGTGGAGCAGTGATCAGAGCTGCTTAAAAATGTCTCCTCAGAGAGCTTCTACCTCCTGCAACAAAAAAGGTACCCAACCACAGGAGAAGAAGTCACTGCTTGTGTCTCGGTTTACCATATCTAGGACAGTGGCCTGCCAGGTAGTTACTTGGGCATAATTTCAGGCATGAACTTGAGATATCTGGAACTGAAGGTCAGACTTCAGCATCTTGCAGACAATCCCAGTGGCAGAAAGTATCTGAGGAATCCCACAGACTCACACCCAATTTTCAAGGCCAGCATTTCTCCCAGCACACACAGCCCTGCCCAGGAGGCTGGCAGGGCTACATTATCAGGAGTTTGGATCTGGACATGAGGAGGCAGGTGCTGGGGAAAACAGGCAGGCACATGAGCACTCAAAGGCAAGAGCAAGCGTTTCAGGTCTGCACACTCAGCACACTGCACCCCATCCAAGCTGGGCTGGGGATGTGGAAGAAAGGAAACAGGGAACACCAAGGATGTGTTGCAGGGTTTGTGCCAGGCTGAGCATAAGGCAACACCAGTGTCTGCTGGGAGACAGGCACATGAGAGATGGGGAAAGAACTTCTAACAGTGAGATTCAAGGATCAAGAGGAAAAACATAAGGAAAACCCAAAGCATATTGGGCTGAAGTTCCTGAGGGCTGTGATAAGAGACTCTCTGCCCCCTCAGTGGCAGCCAAGGGAGCAGCAGCCCACCCCAGACAGGGTGTCCCTGTGGGTGCCAGGCTGCAGTCAGTGCCTGGAGAGCTGGACTGGGGCTGGTGCCCTGTGGGGCCTCTGCTTGTGTGTGAGTGTTTCTCTTCCAGATGGAGCCTCAGCAAGGAGAAAGTTGGTAGAATTTAAGTGGAGGACCCAAGGGCTGACCTGTACTGGGAAGGGGCTTGGACCATGGCTGAGAAATGTCAGGTGCACAGCAGGGAAGGTGGTTCCTGTGCTGGGAGCTGCTGCCAGAACAAATCTCTTAATAGTCTTTGAGTCTCAGCAAGGCCTTAAAATCAATCAGAGGATTAACTAAGCAAAGCTGGTTTTGTGATACGTGATCCAGCTTTGTGCAATTGGATCTAACATCACTCAGGATCTGCCGGGTGATGGGGCTCTCTCCTGTGCCACCCACAGATGTGGATCCATTGAGGAATGCCAGCAGCTGGCAGGGAGCAGGGGAGCTCTGGCCAGAGCAGCTGGAGGAGTGGGGTCCCACCACCGTGCTCAGGAGCAGGGATGCCAGAGCACAGCAGGGCTTGTGCCAGCCTGTCACTTCCCTCCCAACAGTGTCTCCTCTTAACTCAGCATTTCTCCCTGCAGAAGCTCTCTGAGGGCAACATGAACCACTTACCTTTTCGCAGGAGCTTTGTATGACTTCTGTGACACTTTTTTCCCATTGTGCTGTCCCTTTTCTCCCTGTCCTCAGGGCTGACCCTTCCCCTGCCACATGCACTGGTGACCCTCATCCACAGAGGACCGTTTTCAAGTTGCCAACAGGGAGGGAAATGACAAGTCTCCCTTAAACACACACTCTGGCTCCTGGCAGATCAATTCTTTAATTCCTTTGATGACAACAGCAGTGATCCACCCAGCTGGCACCTGGCAGCGTCTGTTCCCAGCCAGGTGTAGGAGTGTTTGTGCAGCTTCTGACAAAGCAGTTCACTTTCTCTCAAGCTGAAAGTTCCTGCTGGTGGCAACACATGCATGAGAGTTTGGCCAGGTCCTGCTGACAGGGCCTGAATCCTCCAAACACACCATGGCTGCACAGCACTGCCTGATCTGGATGTCACCACTGTACTTGCTAAGCTGTCATAACGTCAAAGTGATGTGAGGACTCACAAAATATCCCCTCCAGAACCCAGCAGTCTAGGCTTTCTGGCAAAATGTTTGTCTGCCCTTTTTCTTCCAGATATTTGTGCAGTCTGTGGACAGGTTGGTTTGGTCTTGGTGCGACATAACACGAAGTGATCGCTGGCTGTGGGGTTATCCCACTGCTGTAACCGTGTGACTGCAGAGCTCACAGCTCCAGCCTGGCAGCCACTGCCAGCTCATCTATGCAAATCTGCTGAGAGAAAATGAGGTCTATAAATAATGGACACCTTGGGCCAGCATGTCGGGACGAGGTAATCCATTGCCTTGCCTGAAATGTATCCGGCTATATTTCATGCTTCCATGTGAAAGTTTCGGGGAATGAAAAGTACTCAGAACAAACACAATCTGTACTTGCCTTCTGACCTGAAAAAAAAGAGTGGAGGTGAAATGTTCCTCAGCTGAAACTGGAAATGGTGTGCCAGGAAGGCAGCCCTTGGACTCTGTGCTGAGAGGTGCTGTGAGAAACAAACACTTCTGCTGCTTCTGCCTGTCCACCTCCCTGCTGGGTTGTTCAGAAGAAGCTTATTGACAATGTCTGCCCAGCACAGGGCTCATTTAGATCGTAACAAAACCCAAACTGTTCCTCAGTAAACTGTTTCTCAGTTTTGCTGCCTCTAAATCTTTCCAAATGGAATGTATTTGCCCCACAACAACAGTCTTGACTCTTGGGAGGCAATTCTCTCCTGACTGCTGCTTTGGGTGGCCAAGTAGTCTTGGGAACACAGGACACAGAAATCCAATTAAATTATTCAATTCTTTTGCTGTTCTAGTTGACGAAGAATTTATATACCTGGGAATACTCAGAAATGTGAATTGAGGCTGATCTGGGGTATAGAACAGCATCCACAGGAGGCCCAGCTCCATAGACTGTGATTCCTCAGCGTGGGAAGATGTGACTGTGGCACAAAATGTGAGCAGGCTCTGGAATCATGAATAGCATGAAGAAGTCACCTGGAGGCGACTTGTTCACTGGCCCTGGTTTTCCAAAGAAGAAGGAGACTCCTTGTACAGTGTGCCATTTATCTGCAGAAATGTTTGCTGCAGAATGTTGTGCATGTTGAAGGTTTACATAAATTAAAAAACCAAACAACTGGACAAAGTTATGAAAGGGGCATAAAAAGCTGGTGGCTATTGAATAATAAATCCCACTTCTGTCAGGGGAGATCTCTCTCTGCAAGCTGTAAGGCCCTGGGACAGTGTTCTGGTGAGGCATCGGTGTGAGCTTTGTGCTGTCCTGACAGTCCCCCCTGCACCTCTGCAGCTGGACAGGGTATCTTTGCTCTGACCTCCTACAGGCATTTGATGTTATGTTCCTGTGCCTCCTCCATGATTTCCATCCCCATCACCTTTTTCTAAGACTCACAGATTTGGTGTTACAATTAAGTTCTGCACTGAATACATTTTTGCTCTGAAAAGCATCCAGACAATTCTTTCTGAAAGCACCTTCTGGCTACCCAGAGAGCATTCTGAAAAGGATGGGCCTTTAGATAGGCTGGCAAGTCATATGAATAGTAAATACATGGTTCTGAGAATTGAAGTTTCCCTGAGAAGCTTGAATCTCTATTTCTGTGGTGACTTAGTTATCAAATAGATGATTTACATCTTATTAGGTATTTCCATCTGTTGATAGAAAAGTGCTCTATTGCATAATGTTCCTTTTGCTTCTGCTTCAGTTCCCACCATTACCAGAAATGCTTTTGAGCCCCCAGACCAGCCTGTTTAAATAATCAGCTTAGAGTAAGTGGCACTTTGGGGTGCTCAGTGTGGTGGGTGAGCCTTGGTGGGTGCCTTGGCATTGCCTGCAGATGTTTGACCTTGCAGGCACCAGAGGAAAAGGACAGTGCCTGCAAACCCAGGTGTGCTCCCACCTTGCTGTCCCCATGTTCCACTTGTCCATCTGCACATGGGCTGCTCTGCTTCTGGAGGGTGAACTGGAAAACAGCAGTGCCAATAGGAATCATTTGTGGATGGATATTTGCATTGCTAGAGAACACTGAGAACTTTAATTACTCACAAGTACCCCAGGACACCCTGCTTTGAGCAGTCACTGGGAATAGATTATCCTTACAAGTGTGACAAAGAACCTGGAAACTGTATTCACAGGCAAGTAAAACAGGGAATATTTTAATGAGTAAAACGAGGGGAGAGTGTTGACATGAGTGAAGAGAGGAGGGAAATACTGGGCTCAATGCCTGATTCCTAATCCCTAAACTGTCTTACTGTAGTATTGTGAAAGCAAGAAGGAATAAACCTAATACCACAGCTTCTTGCCATCAAGAAACTATGTATTAATACAGTACTGCTAAGGTAATTAACCAAATCAGGCTTAGTCCAGTGCTGAAAGGGATTTCTTCCCCCAGGGATAAGCAGATGTCTCAATCTAATTATACAAGTTATTTAATCAGAACCAGAGGTCGGGTATCTAACGAAAATACTACCTAGTGTGTGGGAGAGCAGTTGCAGCTCTGAAGCGGTGCAAGCAGAGGGGATCTACAAGCTTCCACACCAGTGCAGTTTTTAATGTTCTGCCTTGTTACTATACATAACTTTAAGATCTCAGGATAGGAATTTGAAAGAAAAAAATTACTCATGAAAAGAACACATTCTAGCAAAAGTCTGTTTCACTGCCTGGTATGGAGAGGAAATTCTTCTATAAATGTCATTGGTGCTCCACCCACAGTGCTGACACAGGAACAAACAGCTGTTCTGTCTGAGGCAGCTGATGGCTCTGTGTGACCGTTTGGTGAGCTTTGCTCACCCAGATCAGAACTGTGATGGGTGCCCAAACCTGCCCATAGCCCGATGGAGCTGACACTGGGGGTGCAGGTGTGAACAGGGCAGGCTGGCAGGAAGGTGCTCACTGTGTTCTCAGGGAAGAGGCAGAGCCCTGAAACGATGATTCTTGGGATACACAGGTGTCTGAAGAGCAAGTGGAGCATCATTCCCACTGGGAAGGCTGTGTTGCTGTCACCAGCACCAATGTGTGGTGTTACTCACAGTCACAGGCTGGGACACATCCAAGCTGCTGACTAAGACAGGTGGAAAGCAAGTCTTCTGTGTTGCTGCTAAGAATTTTGTTGATCATGTCATAAGAAATACTGACCCAATATAAGTGGGATTGGGAAGAAGAGTGTTCAGAACAGTAGTCAGAGTGAAGAGATGACACATCATTGCACCATGACTGGAGAGAAAGACCAGATCCTGAGGGCCTGTTGACTGCAGTGGGAGTTTGATGTCCCACAGTGCAGCTAAACAAAATACAAGAAATACAAGTTGTGGCACAGATCAGAGGTCAGATGAGACAGTCCTGTAACCAGTCTGAGAAGTTCTGGGCCCTTGCCAGTGAGCTACTTGCAACACACAGCAACAAAGAGAAATTTGACTTTGAACTCTGCTGTTCTACATCCAGAAGACCAGTTGCATTTTCATATGCTGTATAAATAATGCTACTTCTTTTATCACCTTGTACCTATTCCACACCAAATACCCAAGCAATCTGCCTGTGAATAAAAAAACCAGCTGCTTGTGCAGAGTGTGGGGAATTATGGCCTCAGAACCCATGCAAAGATATGTCTGTAGCGTTGTACCAGGTGATGGCATTTAACTTGTTTCTAAAACAAAGCAGAATCCACTCCTGCCTTGTCAACTGTGCAGACATAGACAACTTGCATTCAGTCCTCTGACTTCTTTGAAACACAAATCATTTATGAAAAGGAGACTGAAGAACAGTTCTTTTCTGAGATTTTCCCACTTGCCAGCCTTCTGAAGCTGTGATTTGGTCTCTGCTTGTGAGGATTTCTCTTCTAGTAGACAAACTGTAGGAGCAATATCTATCATTTCAGATGTGATGATCTCTCTATGAAAATTCAATTAAGGAAAGTCTGCTCAGCTTGGAAGGTGAATGGCTCAGGGTTTGTCTTTGCATGGAGTAGCAGAATGAAAGTTTGAGATGAGACAGGGGAGCAAGGTTTTGATAGTAACTACAGAGCATGGCCACTGGGTCCATTGTCACTGGGACCAGCAGAAATCATTCTCTGCCAACTGTGCGTCTCCCTAAGGCAGGTGCTGATGGGGGAGATGGGCTGTGTTCGGAGACACTGCCCTCCTGGCAGTGGCACCCCGTGTGGCCATGCTCCAGGCTGAAAGCAGACATGGAATTAATGTCTCTTCCCATCCAAGTCTGTGGAGAGCTTTTTACAGGCGTCAGTGGCAACAGGATCAGAGTAGAGTCTTAAGGCTCTTCCCCTGGAGCTTAGAGGAGTTTAATGGAAAAAAGTCTAAGTTGTAATTAATTGGCTTCTGCGTCTCCTGCAGGAAAGAGTTAATGAAGGCAAAGCTTGTCTGGCCAAGGGGCTGGTACGGCTCCAGTAGAGCTGTGACTCACAGATGGAACATCCTGCCAAAGCACTGAACAGGCTCCTCATCTCAGCTCCTCCTGTCCCAACAGCAGTAGCGTGAATTGGTCCAGCTGGTCCATGGCTGGAAAGGTGTGTCCCTTACAGCACCTGCTCTTCCCACTCAGTTCAATGCTCTTTGTTGGCACAAGAAGACATTGGCTGCCAGGTATGACCTTACACATCCAGCTGTTATGGTGTTTCCATGGTGCAGACCCCTCATGAGTGCTCTCTGCAGGACTGAAAGAACAGGTTAATAGAACTATTTAAATTATTAAGGAAATGGCCAAAGGGAGGGCAGAAACCCAGAGGTTGCTGAGAAGCCACACATAAGGAGAAGTTACAGGGTGAGTTGGTCAAAGATGAACCTTAAAACTGACCAGGTTTGATATTTTCATCGTTGAGCTTGGCTCAAAAAGAGATGAAAAAATGAAACTTTTTGGTGGCATCATCATTACCAAACAGCATGTGCTTAGTGAGACACCGCCCCAGGCATGATCCTCAACCCCAGCTGATCACCACTCCCCTTTCTCTGGAGAGAAAAGGATCAGCAGCATCACTTCTCTGCAGCTGAGTTCCAGGTCCCTGTTCCTGGTGTGAGAAGAGCCAGACACGTGGGATAGTCGATGTGCCAGGCATGGGAAGGGAGGAGCAGAGTAGTCTAAAGGCTGGTGCCTGACTCCTGTTCTCCAGAAGCACATAATCACCTGAGAAGTGAATTTCATTAAAAATGGATGTTTTCCTTCCTTCTGAACTCACTCTCTGCCTCAGTTATCACAAAAGGACTGATGACAAGTCACCAAAAGTGCAAGAATTATGACACTGTGAGAGTGCAGGCAGAAGATAGGAAAGACTCTTGGTTTTGATGGTGAACTGAATTATGCCACTTTGAATTCATACTAGCAAAGCAAAAATATATGGATTAACACCAGTATAGCAGATCAAAGCCTGAGGTGGAGAGTTTAAACAGGGCATAATTTGTAGTAACAACAAAATTACAGGGATTCATCCCTTCAACTCCCAAGTTTTGCACCTCTGCCTTACCACAAAGACAATTCTTCTACATCTGTACATTTCTCAAAACATCCCACTTTGGGAAGCCAACCTGGGAAACATGGTCTGGCAATACGGAAAGACCAGTTGTGGAACTGTGCATTGTTAATCAGTGTGGAGTGGGATGAGTAAAGGAACACACATGTCCCACACCAAATATGGTTGGAAAATGTAAAAATGAAACATTCTCTGTGCAATTTCCCTTCCTCAGCAATAGGTCTCTGCAGTTGCTGTGCTGGCTGCAGTCCCTGCTCCCCAGCAGGGACTGTGAGGGGCCAGCACAGGAGAGTTCCTGGGCCTGACCAGCTGTGGGTGTGGTGATTCCTGAATTCCCGTTACTGCACTCCAGGAAAATAACGGCTGCTCCTGCTCCATGTTTGAGCTGATATTAGATTGACAAGATCAAGTGACGCCACAACCATAGGCACCTTTATCTGCCGAATGCATAACCTTTCTTGCTGAACCCCAGCCAAACTCACCCCCAGGTCTTATCTGTTCTAAACTGGATATTTATTCAAGTGGTTGTTTTATGTAAACTTTAAAGATCCTCATTAAATGGAAATCTTAACCTAAAAGCTTCATTGTTAAGGTGGAACTGAGCTGGGAACACACAGAATGAAATTACCGATCGTCTGTGTTATTTTGGGAAGAAACACTCAATGCCTCGGGCAGCTGGCGCAGTCCGGGGCTGAGCCCTCCTGTTTACCCCCCTGACCTCACCCGGGGGATGCGTCTGGGTTTAAGGTGAAGAGTTTTTCTGCAGAGAGAAGAGAGAGTTCCCCGGGCTAAGGAGAGCAGAGCTCCTCGGGGGAGGCGGGCAGGGACTGCCTCAGCCCCCGCCGGCACAGAGAGGAGGGGACACTGGATCCTTCCCGATCCCCGGCAAAGCAGAGGAATCCCTTCTGTGCGCGGCGCCTGCAGCAGCGCCGGAGCTGGATGGCAACACGGGAGCTTCGGGAGAGGATGAGTTTTGTGCGCACGAAACTCCGCAGAACTTGAATGCTGGCATTCACTGAGGGTAAATACCAACGTTTTCTGTGCTTCTGTGTTCTCACTTATATTATAGATGCTAATCAAAGAGTTGGAAGTAAAAGACACACACAGAATTCAGAACGTACAGCGAGCAAAGGCATTTCTCTGAAACTGTATATTAGTTCTTCAGTATTTTCCCTTTCTTACTTTGAATCCAATATATACTTTACCCAACCACCAGAACTGCAAAACTGGGGCTTTACCAGACAAGACTCAAAGCATTTTGTTCCTAAACAAGGAGTAGTTGCAAAGAGAGGGTAAAAATAAAGAAGGTAAAAAATCAGTATCCAAAATTCGCTCTTCTGGATAATCAGCTTTTCAGAGACAGCTTGTTTTCCACAGTGAAGAACAGCTTTTTTTTTTTTCTTAATTCAACCTCTTCAGCAACATTAACATGCTTGTTGCAGATCCATACCGTGTCGTACCTCTTATCTCAAGGACAACACCTCGACAGCAAAATGCCGCATCCATCACATGAGAATATCAGCGACCGTCCAGTCATCTTGGGTACAAATAAACCACAATCCACCAGCTCCATGTCAGTTCAGCTGCTCTCCAAAGCTGCTACGTGCCCCTCCAAACACAAGTGCAGACTTTTTGTTTCACTATGGGGGCTTACTGGACATACTGAATGAACTAATACTGTATTTGTGAGAAAAGGAAAGGAGGGACCCGACGCAGAGACCCTGCGGTCCCACGCACGTGCTCGGAATCACGCAGAGCCACTTGTAGAGATGTTTATGTGTGTGTGTTCATGTCTGTGCACATGCACAAGCCCTGCTGGACGTGGAGGAGGTGGGTTATCCCTGCTTCCTCCTGCGTGTGTTAATCCTGAAGGCTGGAGCGCGTGTTGGTGGATGTGTGTGTACATTTTACTTCCCTTTGTTTTGTTTGCTACTTTTAATCCCCTCGGGCGTATCTCTGAGCTGAAGAACTTTAGAGCTGATATAGCTTTTTAAAGTGGGGATTATGTAAATGCATATTATGGGGCTTTCATAAATAGGGATTATTTGTCGAATACATTTGAGTGCTTCCTTTGGAGCCATTAAGGCCTGTTGTGTAAACAGGAATTTAGGGACTCTCTAATCTAAATTTCATTGATTCAATAAAAGATCACAACAGCATTTTTTGCATTCATTTTGGTCTCGTGAGAACATATTCCTGGACAATTTTCAAATTATTACAGGACTGTATATGACTAAAGCTAATCACAGTGAGCATACCTTGCACATCTGTATTAACTGTTCTCTATTATTCATTCTCTAGTTCTCTTCCTCTCCAGCATTATGATTAAATTCACTGTTGTCCCAGCCACTAACTGGTTAACTGTCACTCACTAAATTAAGAATTCTGCAAGTTTAGACGAGCAAAGCAAAAATAAGATTCTGCCAGAAGGTACAGCCATCCCAAAAGTTGTAAAAATTTATTATCTGTGCTCTAGTCCTAGATGAAGGACATTTAGACGAAATGCTAAAAATTCTGGGAAATGCTGCCTCTCCTCAGGGCAGTTTCACACTTACAGGCAGAGTCTACTCTGAGAAGAATTGACTCTTGGCCTCCTTTCAGCTGACAGGTAATGCTGTGTCTTTCCTTGCTGCAGGAATGGTGCAGACCTCCTGACCCAATGTTTGATCCAGTTGTTTTGGATGGTGCCTGAGACAGGCCTGGACATGAGCAGGGGATGGTTCACTTGGTGTAGGAGACCCAGATGTGAGGCAGGTTTTTGATGACTGGACACGACATGGCCCCGAGTCACAGACCATCCACAAGGAACAACAAACTCCTGTTCCCTGATGGGGGAGCACAGCTCTACATTTCCAGCAGCCCCTACACAGCAGCTCAGACTCCTCCTTATTCCAGTCCTCCCACCGGCCTCAGATCCAGCTGCATTAGGCAGGTTTTGAAGCTGTCACAGTCACACAGAGAATGAATCATATCGAACATTGCCCATGGGGTTGTTTATTCCTTGAAGAGGGAATGGACTGCATGCCAATATCCCTGGTAAGGCATAATGAAGGAACTAGCTTTTGCTAGGAAACCTGGATGCCCTCCTACTGGGATTTGCTGGATGATACAGCTCTGAGAAAGCTCTGCAAAAATAAGAATACATATAATAAAAACAACAACAAAAAGAGGAAAGACACTTTCAATATACTGTAATCCTGGCAGGGTGTTTCAAGCTGCACAACTCCTCAGTCCCAGACCTCAGTGGAGACAGGGACACCAGGAACACAAATGTGCATGTCCAGCTCTTGGAGTTAGTTCTTATATGGGCATCTGAATTCTTCCTGTCCTCTTCACTTATGATCAGCCTCCTCCTTTGCTTTTACCTACTTCATGTTGTTTAATAAGAGAGAGAACTTTGCCATCTGGCTCTCACTTCTGGAGTTGCGAGTTGCTGAGGAAGGTGTTAAATGGGAATTTCTCATCTTCCTCTGCTGTTTGCTGTTCCCAGTCTTTAAATTTTACTTTTATCAAGCAGAATAAGCCCAGAGCACAATCTGTGCAAAATGCCTTGGTGTACAAAGCTCATTTGATCAAGCAGAAATCACAGTACTGTGCAAATGGTTTGTGATGGGGACCTCAGTTATCACACACAATGTTTTCTCCTTCAGTGACTTCTGAAATACATAAAACAGATGAAAGTTTGAAATGCAACCCAGTCTTCAGCCTTTGGAAATGATTCATTCTATTAATGATTTACTGATTTACACATAGCTTATTTTGCATAAAGTTTGAGCTGGGCACATTTATTCATTGTGATTCCCTTAAAATAGATATAAATATCAAAAGCAATTGGCTACCAAAAATTTGAATATTGTAGCACTGCATCATGGACAGTTGACATGAATGACTCTAGGTCAGAAAAAATGTGCAGAAAATGCTTAACCAAGTATGATATTTTACAGCATGTCACTGAATTATCTGAAAGGGGTATATTCATTACAAATGTATGCAGTGTGTGCAAAGGATTCCTCAGGAAAAAAAAAAGAAAGAGAACATTATTCTCCTTATGAAATATGCTCCATGATCCATGGAACCCATCTGTCCTGCAAAGTCCAGCCTCTTTCTAGGGCTGTATACCTGAAAAGAGACACTGGGTTCAGTGAAAGGAACCAATTACACATCATTCCACAGCCAAAAATGCACATGCTCAATCCTAAACCTGTCCCCAAGGACAGTGTAAAGCTGAGCCTGTCAGCAGCAAGGCTTGTGGCTCTTGTAGCTGGTCTTTCTGTGATTCAGCAACACAAGGCCCAGCAGCTCCCCAGGTCCCTGCTGGGGTGCTGAGCCCTGGCCAAAGACCAGCACTGATCCTGTGGCTGAGCCGGTTTGGCCCTTGGCTGCTGAAGGGCAGGAGCTGTTCCTGCCGGGCTGGGTGTTGCCACCCACACACTGCAAGCCTGGAAGGAGGAGACAGACCCTTCCAGCCTCGTGTGATCCCACCCGACCAGCTGCTCCAGGAGCTGGGAGAACCAGGAGAGGGGTCGGTGTGTGCCAAATCGGGGCGACCACAGGGTGGGTGTGGGCAGTGCCTGCACCCTGCAGCTCCAGGGGCTGGATCCACCAGAGCCCATGGCACCCGTGGCTGCACCAGGAGGGCACTGCAGGCACTGTGCTGCACACACACTGCTGTGGGGTGTTGCAGCAGCCTGCTTCGCCCCCCCCCCAAGGCCCAGAAGCCAACACTGGCTCTTCTGTGTGCTGCCTCCATAGCCTCGGCATGTAGGGCTGGAGTCACTCAAGTCCAAACCAGCGCTTTGGTGCACCAAAGGACAAAGTGCCTCCAACACAGGGGGAAGGGATGTGGCACACCTTGTCACAGTGACAAGCCTTTCAGGAGGCTGCAGTTAATGTCCTTAAGAGGGGCGAGCCACCCTGCCCAGGCAGGGAGAGCGCAGGGCATCTGCATGTGGCCATTGACATGTTACACTCGTACACATATTGATCTGGTGGTTCATTGTTCACCCAAGCCCTTGGCAAAGGTCACTGTCTCTGCTCCCATCTTACAAATGGAGCACAGAGACGAAGATTAATTTTTAGAAGTGATTAATGTTCCTTGTGCCCACCCTGATTCACTTTGGGCTTCAAGCCCCAGATGAAGTCTGGAGCTGGCTTAATTAAGGCATCCCTTCCGTCTCTCCCAGCACTGCCAGACACGTCTGTTGCTTGTTGTCATTGTCTTTTCCCACAAACTTCTCCACCCTTCATCCTATGCCAACCCTCAAACCGGCTCGGAGAGCTGCCTCTGAGGCAGCACCCAAGACCCACATTCCCCGCGATGCCCAACACAATCTCAAACCCCCTCGTTCCTTGGCCCTCGGAGCGCTAGGGAAGGGAAACTCCCACCTTCCCAGGGGATTCCAAGTTCACCAAAAACGTAACCAAAAGTTTACCCTGACTGACAATCAGGCCTTTTTAACATCCCCAACTCGTCTTTGGCCACCACAGCGGCTCAGGACCAGCGGAAGGGCCGCACACACCCGCCGTCCCCCCGGGCCGAGGGTCCCGCGGCGGGCACGGACCGTCCGCAGCTCCTCGGCATGAATGAACCGCCTTCCGCCAATCAGCGGCCGCTGCGCCGCGGGGGGGGCCCCTCCGCGCGCCGCCAGCAGCCAATCGCGACGGGGAGCGGCGGCGGGCGGGCCAATGGGCAGCGGCGGCGGGGGCGGGGCCGGCGCAGCGCGCGGCTCTAAAGCGCGGCGCGGGGGTTGCCGCGCACTCGCCATGGCCGCCGCCGCGCAGTACCTGCCGCGCTCCGCCGCGCTCATGCACCCGGACGGCGACCGCCTGCACCAGGGCACCACGTACCGCGAGGTGCAGAAGATGATGCACCACGAGTACCTGCAGGGGCTGGCCCCCGCCGCCGGGCACGCCGTGGGGCTGGCGCATCACCAGTGGCTGCCCAGCGCCGGCACGGACTGGGGCAGCGGCGGGGGCGGCGGCGGCGCGCACCTGCCGCCCGCTGAGCACGCCAAGGGCGGCCCGCCGGGCTCCCGTGAAGAGCTGTCGGCCGCCGCCTTCCACCACCGCCCGCACCTGGTGCCGCAGCCGGCGGCGGGCGGCGCGGCGGGCGGGTGGGCGCAGGGCGGAGCGCATCACCTGCCGCCCATGTCCCCGCCGTCGGGGCAGCCGCTGCTTTACGCGCAGCCCTACGCGAGCCTCAACGGGATGCTGGGCCCGCCGGCCCCCGCGCTGCACCACGGGCTGCGCGACCCGCTGGGCGCCGAGGAGGCGGGAGGGCACGAACTGGCGGCATCGCCGCCGCCGCTGGGGCCGCCCGAGCCGTCGGACGAGGACGCTCCCAGCTCCGACGACCTGGAGCAGTTCGCCAAGCAGTTCAAGCAGCGGCGGATCAAGCTGGGCTTCACGCAGGCCGACGTGGGGCTGGCGCTGGGCACCCTCTACGGGAACGTCTTCTCGCAGACCACCATCTGCCGGTTCGAGGCGCTGCAGCTGAGCTTCAAGAACATGTGCAAGCTGAAGCCGCTGCTCAACAAGTGGCTGGAGGAGACGGACTCCAGCACGGGCAGTCCCACCAACCTGGACAAGATCGCGGCGCAGGGGAGGAAGCGCAAGAAGCGGACATCCATCGAGGTGGGCGTCAAGGGCGCCCTGGAGAACCACTTCCTCAAGTGCCCCAAGCCCTCGGCGCACGAGATCACCTCCCTGGCGGACTCCCTGCAGCTGGAGAAAGAGGTGGTGCGGGTGTGGTTCTGCAACCGGCGGCAGAAGGAGAAGCGGATGACGCCGGCCGGGGTCCCGCACCCCCCGATGGAGGACGTTTACGCACAGGCGGACACGTCGCCGTTGCACCACGCGCTGCCCGGCGCTGTGCAGTGACTGCCCGGCCCCTCCGCGGCCCCGACGGCGGCTCGGCGGGCGCGGGCGGCCCGGGGGACGCGCTTTAATTTATTCTCAGACTGGCCCGGCCGCCCGCGCTCCGCGCCCCGCGCTCTATTTATTCGCCCGCCGGAGCCGCCGCGGCCGCCGCAGCAGTAGCCAAAGGTTTGCGATCTCTAATTTATTCCCCTCCTCGCGCGGCCCGGGGGGCGGTGGAGCCCCCGGCCAGGCCCGGCCCGCCCCGGGGGGACGCTTCGACACCATTTCCCGGCCCGTCTCTATTTATTTCTAACCGTGCGCGGAGCTCGCACCCTCCCGTTGGTGGGTTCGGTCCGGTCCCCCATCTCCCTTGGGTTTCGGTTTTTTTGTTTGTATTCTTTATTGCAAAACCAATGTAGAACTGCGAGGGTACGTTTCTATTTATGTTATAGTAAATATTTTATTACTTACATAAACCATTTACCCAGGAACCGGTCTCGTGTCGTCTTTGCAGGCTGCGCGCCCGGCCAGGAGCGGAGCGCGCCCGTCGGGGCCCCGGGGCCGGCGGCGTTGCCTTCAGGGGGTCCCGCTGAGCCCCCCGTGCCCTCCGCGGAGCCCCGTTCTCGATGTCCCCCGTGTACCCGGTGTCCCGGTTCTCACCAGCGGGGTTTGCCCTCCCCGTAACGCGCTTTGCGGAGCTGCTGCCCTGTCCTGCTCCGCGCATTTTCCGCGGTGTTTTCCTGATCCTGAACGTAATTCCCCGCAGTGTGAGCGGAGAACAGCCCGCACGGAACTTTCCCTCCTGCGTATCGCAGAGGTAATACACGCACACCCGTGTTGCTAAGTAGATTCCGGTCAAGCCACGCTCTCGGGTTGTCTGCTGTCACCAGCTTTCCCTTTCGTCGTTTCCTGCCCGAATGTTTTGTGGTTATACCAAGAAAGGTTGAAAATTGAGTTTTTGCATTCCGAGTTCCTGGAAGAATGATCCTTCATCTCTACTTTAAACCTTCTCTTGCAGCATCAAGGAAAGTCGCATATGGGGATTGTGTTTTGCCTTTGCAGGTTCCTGGATTCCTGCGGTGTTTTTTGTATTGGGAGAACTTTTGAAATATGTGCCCATACAGAGCTCTTGCACTGATGAAATACTTCATCAAAATCTGGTAGTAAAGGACCAAATTCTTTCTTTTTAGTTGGCAGAGAATTTACTAAGTTCTCAAGACATCTGGCACTTGATGGTTTCCACACTTAGTACAAATTATGTGCTGTAAAAACAGCAGCTTTAAAAGGGATTTTCTAGCAAAAGCACTGCATCCTGCATGGCAATTTGTGTGTACTTTTTTAATACATAGAAAAATTTCTAACATCTCATATGTAACTCACTCTTAAAAATTTATACTTAAATTCTTCACTGTGGTTTGATTTTGTTGCATTGTGTGCCTTGGGTGGGGGTGAATATTATTCGTCTAAGCAATGATGCATTTGCCATTGATAATGTTATAACTTAACTGCATTCTCAGTGTCTCTTAAAATGTAGCTATTCTACATTGGCTAAATAAGACTATCAAGTTCTCATTCAAAATTCTAGTAAAGTAATTTTTGAGATTTTAAAATAAAGTCACTTTGAGCAGTTATTTCACCAAGTACTCTGTAAAGAAATGCTTCACTTTGTGGTACAAACAAGCTAGCAGATGCTGTGGGTCAGGTTATTAATAACTTCCCTTGTCACGCAGAGCATAATAAGAAATCTGAGAATTCAGTGTTTAGTTTGTATTTCACAGCTTTCGTTACAGGCTCAGCTTCCACTTTTGTAATGAGACTGGTTTTTGTAGAAGAGCACAGAATTGCAGGACTGTTGTAGAGATCCTGAATTCAGAAAGTTTTGCTGTTTTTACTGAATATTTACTAATTTCCAAATAGCTGAGCAGATGCAGTAGTAGCTTTTTACCTTCCAGTAAAAGGGTAAAGGAGGATGATGATTCAAGGGTTTGAGTCAACGTATGATGATGGCATTTTAATTAATTTCCAACTCTGAAAATTGTCCTTAGCTGTTCTTTTGTGTGTTCCCCACACATTTACCATTGTGTTTAGTGTTTTGTGATGCTGTAACTGCAGCCTTTGGTTAAGAATTTCTGTGTGAC
Source organism: Pithys albifrons albifrons (assembly GCF_047495875.1). Lineage (NCBI taxonomy): Eukaryota > Metazoa > Chordata > Aves > Passeriformes > Thamnophilidae > Pithys > Pithys albifrons. The sequence goes on from NC_092481.1 coordinate 4,617,612, forward strand.
AGAAGGGAAGAAGAAACAAAATCATAAATGAACAACAGAGGGTTTTTTTATTTCCTTGCTTCTTAAAGAAAACAAACTCTTGTTACCATTGAATTATTAATTGTGCTGCTTTTCTATACTAGGAGTCTTTTCAGTAGCCTCTTCATTCTGAACTAACCTGGATGGCAAACAGGATTTATACTCAGAAGGGAAGGGTCAGTTTTCACATTGCGTTCTCCTAATGGATGAGATGTGCTGTGAGTGCTGGGGAGGACGAGCACCCTTGGGTTGTTCGATGTGTCAGGTTCTATAAGGCACTGGCAGCCCCACTGCATTTGCTCTTTCGTGCTGTTGAACAGCAAAAATAAAATACTCTGTATATCTCATTTCTGCAGTGCCGCAGTGCCCAGCTGTTCTAAAAATCGAATGCCCCAAAGGTTTGCCTCTCTTAGAATAACTTGTTAGTTTTCCTGGTCAGGGATTAAATAGCAATTACCCGAGGGAGACTTTCTTTTTTTTAGCTGGTTATTTCTCACTAAGGTAAAAAGTGTGAGCTCATACTGCTACAACAGTACTAAAGCACAGGGAAGGGAGAACTGTGGTGTTGCTGTATTAAAGAAAAGCAGGTGTACAAATACTTAACAATGCTCAAACAAAATGAATAGTCAGTATAGAAAGTGTAGATAAGGGATCGGAGTTGAGTGCATTGTCATTGTGAGAGGGGTTTAGATCTGTGCTGATGGGAAATCCTTGCTCTAACCCAGGAGCAGTGCCTGGCCCCAGCAGATGCTCCTCAGAGCAGCTTTTGCTCTTTCATTCAGGCTATGGTTAGTCCCACAGTGGCACTGGGCTGTGCTCACCGTGCTTGGGGCAGGTGCTCCTCCGGCGTGTCATCCATCACCAGGGGCTGGGGTGACCTGCTTGCATGGCCCACAGTTCAGAGGGGCTGGTGCCTGGCTGCTGACCTGGAGTTCACAGCTCAGGCTGGTGGTGGTGAGCAAGGGGTCTCTGGCCAGTTGGGGCGGTTGGCGCCAGGCAAAAGCATCCCCGGTGTGGGCTCAGCTCTTCTCATGCTCACAGAAGGGCACAAGCTGTGCTGTGCCACCTTTCCTGGGTTAGAGAGCCTGCCTGTGTGCTCCGGGTGTGTGGGAGGGCAGCCACACTTCCCAAATGCTGTCATCTTAAAAATTGGTCACTGGCAGTTTTAGGACGCTGCCATTTTCTGTAAGGCAGACAATATTCAGCAGGGTACCACTTCTTCCCCTTTTATTTTTAAAAAGGTGGATGTTGCTGCTCAGCTTTGCTGTGTGCTTAGGAAAAGATTGTGCTGTTGCAGTATCCAACTTCTTTCCAGATTTCTTGTCTTAGACTATTATTGCTGCCACTTGGAAGAGCGGGGAGTGCTTGCTGTAGAGCAACTGCAGAACTGACTACAGCACAGCAGTTTGCCTGATGAGGCACAGTCACTCGTAATTAGTGATGCCGTGTTCATCTTGCACTTTCCACTGAATCTGGTTTCTTCTGCCTGCTGCCCAGCCAGAGCTGGAGCCTGATCCCATCACAGTGCCACAATGTGACTGTCCCCTAATGAGCTAAAGCAGCAGCTGAAACGCTATAATCTCTTTATGTGAAAATTCGGAGCATCAGTGTTCACACTGTGGAGTCTTGTTCCCAATTCTGCTCTCCCCTGCTTGCTCTGTCTTCCAGAAGGAGAGATTTCAGTACCGTCTGGTTAAGCAAATCTTTTAATTCCATGCTAATGTTGTTTGCATATATTTGACTTTTATGCTAATTCTACCATTGGTTGGTTGGAGCTGGATCAGACCCAGGACAGCTCAGAGTTGTCATCTCACAGGTACTGCAAGCAGGTTTGGGTTCTGCCCCAGGGCAGAAGTCCACAACTCGAAGTGCTCCTCCTTAGCTGCCTTGTATTTTTCTTACAGTTGTTTGAAAGGAGCACATCCTGGCTGGTGACTTGGAGCTGGTCCTTGTGTGCTGAGGATGGGCACGTGGTTCCTGTGGGCTGCTGCTCCCTTTACTCTGGGCACAGATCAGCCCAGACAGGGGCAGGAGAAAGCTGAGGTGGGCTGGGGGATGCTCTGGCTTTTAACTGCTGCTAAATGTCCATAGATGACAGTGTCTGGTCCTGCTGGGCTTTATATTGCTGCTCAGGAAGACCTGGCCCAACACACCTTCCTGAAATGAGAGAAGCTCCAAGGAGCAGGTTTTCTCCAGGCTTACACCAGCTCTGAGTAGCAGCATCCCTGTTTTATATGTATGTGCCTACAGAGGAAAAACACAGGCAAGGAGCTCGTTAAAGTCTCTCATGTGAACCCCCACTGCACATTGCTGAGCTGATTTATGGATGTTCAGCTTCGCTCCCTCTTGTGATTTGTTGTGAGTGTAGGTGTGCATGTGTGCACACACAGCTCTTGCATGGGCAAAGCACTAGAGGTACAGCCAACTGCACTTCCTCAGGTGTTCTGCTGAGTTTTCCAAGGAAGCTCTGCCTGTAGAAGTCCCCCCTGCTTTCCGTTTGAACTAACAAGACCCAGCGACCATGCCGTGTGTGGGGATTACAAGGTTGCAAAGGCAGTGTTAAAGCATATGATGCTGTACACAAGGTCTAATGTGCATGTTGGATCAGGCCTCATGAATATTTCATGTTCCTTGATATCACATTATTTTTGGTGTTGGGCAGATCAAGTGTTATTTCTTGTAAGTCTTGCAAAGGTGTTCTGGTTACATGGGTACCGTGGCTCGTACACTGCTGAGAGTACTTGCTGCAATGAAGAATGCTGTTCATGCCAAACTTTAAAGGCATTTCTTTATTTTACTCTCTCCTACATTTCTTCTGGAGCATTCTGCCTGATTGAGGCATCTGTGGAGCACCACCAGCACCCAGGCTCTGTTTCCTCCTGGAGATTGGCTTCTCTCAGCTCCACAGGGGCAATCTGCTTTCCATCACTGCCAGATTCTCTAGGGCCAAAATGCTCAGCAGTCACCACAGCCACAGAACAGTATTTCCTCCAGAGTGTGTCCAAGCTGGCTCCTCTGTCAGCATGTTTGAGGAAGCTGGATGGCTCATGGAAGCCACTCGGCTCTCTCAGGAGCTGCACCTCAAACAGCTGCATCCTTCAAAGTAAATGAATGAACAAATGCACAGAAATCTTCCTGCAAATGTCACATATATACACAGGAGTGGTCAGGTCCCCTGTGGAAATGCCTGCTCTGCACTCTGGGATCTGTAGAAGGTATGAGACAGCCAGTGGGCAAATAGACATCATCTTATTTCACTGTTGTTTGTTGGGTTTCTTTGGGTTTGTTTTTTTTCTGTGGAAATTTGTCCTTTTTTCATCACCTGGAGCTCGCTGTGTAGTACCTTTCACACAAAAGGCTGTGCGACTTCAAGATTATGCTGAATCATAAATCTGTAGCCAGACAAAACTTTGGAAAATGAATGTACACATTTGCAGGACTGGTTTTAAATAGTCAGACCATTACATCAGATGTCTTTATGTTTTGAGGATTTTTTTTAATATATAATAAGTTTTAAATTGGAGATTATTTTTTAATCATGTTTAAGACTAACCTAGTGACAGACAAAAAAAAAACCCAGACGGGTGAGCAGCAGGGAACTGAAGTGCATGAGGGCATTTATCAGATGTGCTACAATGGAGACTTTCCTCTAAAATCCTACCAGAGCTCCTGAATTTTACTCCCAGGTCCCATATTAATTTTCTTGAGGACTATGAGAATTGTTTTGGGTTTTTTTCCCCGGTGTTTTTACATCTCTTGAAGTGATGTCATAAATCTTTCCTTAAGTTGCAAGGGTTAATTTGCATGGATTGTTGAGGGACCTCAGCAAAAAGAGCTGCAGCAGTGTGAGATGCTGCCTGTGCACACAGTGAGGGATGCAGAGGGATTTCTCTGTCTCGCTGGCGGGAAGAACATTCCTGTGTGCCAGGCTCGGTGGTGCAGGCAGAGCTGTGTGTGCTGCAGGGACCGAGGGCTGCTCCTCTGCTCACCCCTCTTGCTGCTCAGTCTATGGGTGTGTTCCTGGTCTGGGAAAAGTGCTCCTGTCCCTGCTGCCCAGGGGTGTGGAGAGCGGGACAGGCTGCTCTGTGTGTTGAGGATGAGTGCTGTGGGTGATGGTCTGTGGGAGCTGCGGATCTCCATCCTTTGCCGGCAAGCACAGCCGAGCAGGTCTCTGCAGTTCCCACAGACTTGCAGCAGCACGGGCTATTTTTGTGCACATGGCCCCTGGTGTGAATCTGGCAGAGCTGTGTGGAGGAGCACCAACTTGCCAGGGTGGCCGGATATTGTCCCCTGCCCTCAGCCCTGCCAGGTAAGGGTCAGGATACAACGCGGAATTTCTCTTCTTTAGGACGAAGGTCCGTGTCCCTTGTGCCTTAGTGCCCTCAGCAGAGCTGGGATTGCCAGGAGCTCGTGAATACTCAGCGTTCAGGATGGTTTTCATCACATCTTTTCCCATGCCTTGGCATGGGCTCAGGTGTCAGAGCATTTGGGAGCAAAGGGATTAAAACTTGCCAAACCTGACCTCACATGTTGCTTCCCTTGTCATCCCCCCACAGTTCTCCCATCGATGAGTCCAGGCCTGCACTGCAGGTCACAGGATGCAGCAACCATTTGGACACAGGGAGCAGCTTGGACCTGACAGCTGAAAGCTGCCTGTCCCAGAGCACTGAGCAGTTCTCCACCTTCTGCCTGGGGCTCTGCTGGTTCTGCCTTGAGGAGAGCTCTCTCCTCCCCAACCCTGGCTTGGGGGGCAACCTTAGAGGTTGGTCCAGCCTTGAAGGTGTTGGCGACAGGCACAGGTCAGTGTCATTAAGAGGGAGAGAATTGAATCAATACCTGGAATGTTTGATATTCTGCCCAGTGGAACACTTGTTATGTCTTTAATTACTATTTCTAAAAGCACCATGGAATGGAAAGCAAAAGGCAGAAATAAATAGCAAGGTGTGATCAATTGGGCATGAAACCCTTGTTATTGATCACCTTTAACCTCTGCTTAAACTAATGACAGAGCTACCATTTAACTGTCCCCAGGCACAAAGCACATCAATTGTACAAGTGCCACATAAATCATGGTGGGCTGTGGCGCATCGTGAGTGGCCCCTGGGGCCAACCTGCCCCTGGGGAGGGCAGTGTCCCCCCAGGGCTGCAGGGGGGCACTGCCAGGGCCAGGCTGTGCTGCTGGGGCACCCTCGACAGGTGTGCTCAGGTGAGCTGCTGCTCCATGAACTGATGTTTCGCACAAAAAAACTTCAAGGGCAGTGCTGCATCACAGCTCTGAGGGCAGCGCAGGGCTGGAGAAATTACAGTGTTTCCCCTCCATACCTCTTTCCCTATGGAGCTAAAATATTTATGCTATTAAAGATCCCCTTGATGCCTGCTCGTGACCTCTGAGTACCACAGCTGGGACAGACAGTTTGCAGAAAGAAAAGACAGAAACAACAAACCCATCTCAGCAAGTGTTGGAAGCAGCAGAGTTTGGGAAAGGGCTAACATAGGCACAGAGGGGATCACCTCTTCCCATATGCCTTCAGCTGGCTTCCTGACTCATCACCTGTGCTGGAATTGTCCATTCTTCTTGTTATAGGGGTAAAAAAAAATAAAAATCAAGATATGCAATGGGCAGCAGCGTGAAGTCAGCACAGCCTTTGGAGATAACAACAATAATAATCATTAAAATTCAATCTATAAATTATCCCTTGAAACCCCAGTCTGGAGACTTGCCAGTTCTTGACACACATTGATGTTGTGTGATAGTTTCCAGCACAACAACATTTCCAAGGCTGTGCTGGACATACGGCACCCCAGAGCCATCAGCTGTATGTCCCACCATGCCCAGGGGAAGGGCTGTCTGTGCCTGCCTTTTGAGGGGAATGTTTGTTTCTCTTTAAAACAGAATGCCTCTTCTGCAAATTCAGTTCCCCAAAGAATTAGGAGGGGTTCTTTTTCTTGGTGTTCCCTACTCTTCGTTTTGGTGAAAGCAGAGGGCTTTTGAGGCAGCCTTTGAAAAGCTGTTTGTTTCCAGACCTGTTTAGGAGACATTTGCACTGAGCCCTGGGGAGGGAAGCAGGGGGGAAAACCTCAGCATTTTGGAGGAGTCCCACTGAGAAACATGTCTGTCTGTTCGTCCCTCTTGGAGTGCTCTGAGGATCACTCCTGTCTCTGCAGGAACAAGGATAAGGTCCTGTCTCGTCTGCTGTTAAATCGGCTGCATGATGCTGAGCACATCCTCTGCCTGTGCCTGGCATGGCTGTGCACATCCCTGGAGGATTTTCTCAGGAGGCCCTGGATTAATACACACTTTGCCTTTGTGCTGCCATTTGGAGGGTTTCTACTGAAACCTTAAAAATCATTTGGGTGTCCTCATCCATCAGCTATTGGAAACATTATTGATAATACAATCATTCCTCCTCTGGTCACTCTGTTTCACTTTTTTTTCCCTGCTGCACATCCTGTAATTTGTCACTGCTGCTCCCCTGAAATGTTGAGAGATGATTGGATTCTGCCCAGGTGCAGCACAGGAACATCACAGAGGCAGCCCAGGGAGGGGAGTCCTCCTGCCTCCCTCACCACTCACACCCACAGCTGAGGGACAGTCTGACACAGCCCTGGCTCAATGTCTCCTCAAGTTCTGGTCGAGGCTGGGGCTCTGGTCTGTGCTAGGGGCCCCCCACTCTGCAGTGTCACTAGTTTGAGTCTCTGAAGCACCTTGTTCCCTCAGCTCCAGGTATTTTACAGAGACCTGGATGATAGTTCCCCAGCTGGTCTCCTGACCCAGGAATGGGGCTGCTGTGGCAGAAGTGAGAGCCAGCAGAACTCCAGCTGGCATTGCCCTCGTAGCCTCCAGGGATGGTGACTCCACCTCTGCCCTGGGCACCCTGTGCCAGGGCTTGTATTGATACGGGCAGTGCTGCTGCTCCTCTGTGAAGGAATAAGGCATAGGTCCCACTACCTTTAGGGTGGAAGTTGCTTCCACTCTCTAGGGGCTCCTAAGGAATCTCAGAACAGAGGGACAGTGAGTGCTGTCTCTCAGAACCCACACTGGGCACTGCTTCTGCCACAGAGGATTCACCCAGATGCTTGTGGTGGCCACAGGGGACACCAGTGGCTGCTCATCTAGCAGAGGGAGCATCTTGGTGCACAATAAAATCTTCTTCCATGTCAGTCCAGGGGGGCAGAGCTCTCCCACTGACAGCAGCTGCACTGAGAGCTTGGCATGGATTTGCATAGATGAAATGATTTCTCCTGCCATTCATTCAGTCTTTCTGTCTGCCAGCTTCCCTGCTCCTCTCTGGAATCTGGGGTCCACACAGGGAGCATTCAGCTGGCCACAGCTCTCTACTGAGCGTTGCTTTGCACAGATGTCCCCAAGCAATTCCATGAATTGTTGCTCTATAGTCACTAAGTTGTTTGGGAAAACATTTCAGATAACTGTCCTACGCATTGGGGTGACTGAATTAATGGCATTTGAATGGTCAAAAAGATAGTGTGAATTGGAAACAATGCTGTCCCTGTCACAGGCAGCAGGAGAATTCCAGCTGGTATTTTCATTGTTAATGAGCAAGCCCAGGGCGCTGTGTGGCCTCAATACCTTGGAAGGGGCTGGAGAAATGCACAAAACAGCCTGTCACTTCCCCTTCTGGACTTTCCAAATGCCAGGGAAGGAATGCTTTTCAAATTGTCTTTTCAGATTCCCACAAGTGAGACACTGTACCTCATCTGCAGGAAGGGAAGGAAAGGGACAGTGGTGGTGGTAGCCCAGGTGTGTGTTACCAGAGAACCGTGATGTTCACCAAGTTCAGAACTCACCCACCCTTGGGTGCCAAGGTAGCGCCTCTGCCTGAGGATGGACCCAAAGGTGGGAGCAAACAACCAGTGTGGTGGCAGGCACTGCTTCAAGAGGTGCTTGGCAGTCAGGAGAGCTGTGCTGCATTTGGGCTTGGCAGAGCACAGCCATCCCAACCATACATCATCCAGAGGAACGGGCACTTGGGTAACACATTAGAATAATACATCATTAGAGCACTGTTGCTATGGTGATGTATTAGGGCAATACATCATTAGATACCTTCCATTGATGATGTATTACTCCAAACGTGGCTCCTGCCAGCACCAGCACAAGGGCCACAGGGGAAGTCTTGTCTTTTTGCAAAAACTCTACCCTTTCCCTAAGGAAAAAAATCCAAGTGTAATGGCTTCATTGAGGGGACATGGGGCAGGGGCTGGCCCCTCTCTCCTGAGGCCCTTTACTGTCACTTGCTCCATGCTGAGCCTTATGCTGTTTTCTGGGGACCCACTACCTGCATTTTAGTGCATGTGGGCAAAAGAACCTGCCAGTGCCTGCCAGGCAGAGGGACTGGATTGTCCCAGGCCCTGCTGAGCTACAGGGCCTGAGGCATTCATGGATGTCTCCTGCATGGAGAGTGAGCCCCTCTGGCAAGGGGGCTGCTCTGGGTCTGTGCTCCCCATGCCCATCACACTGTGCTCTCAGCAGGGACTGGATCTGTATGGAGCCAAAACACACTCAAAGGAAAATTGTTCTCCCCTGCTGCCCAAGCAGTCAGACATGCTGGTGTCATGTGCTGGTGCCCAGGCTCACGGCAGAGGAGACAGATGGACCCAAAATGGAGCCCAGGGCACGGGTGACTGCTGCTGCTCACCTTCCCATGGGCTGCACTGTGTGCCATCAGCTGGGCTCGGTTCCCTTGGGATCACTTTCCCCATGCTCTTCCCCTCAGCCCTGGGGCCCCCAGCCTGGAATGACACCAAAAACTTGAGCCCAGGAAAGGTTCCAGCCAGCTGGGTCCTCAGCACCCCTGGGGTCTTTGCAGGGCTGCACTTTTTTCAGCTCAGCGGGCTAAATAAATTGCTTCAGAGAGCAGATTGGGAAAGCAGGTTGCTTTCACTGCAAAGTATGCAGTGTGCATCAGATATAATTTGATTTTAATTAGTGGACAAGAAAGTAGCATAGTTAATAAAGTATGCACTGCCTTTTGCAGGGATGCCAGTGCTGAACGCCTGGGAAATGCAACTCAATCAGAAAGACCAGCACAAGGTGTGCCAAGGCTGACTGTGCCTGGGCAGTGGTGTTGTAAACAGAGTGCCAGGAGAGATCCCCAACCCCTGTGATGTCCCATGGTCAGGATCACAACTGAAGTGTAGTTTGTGGAGCTCATGCTGTTATTTGGTGTGGAGACGCCCCAGCAGCCTCAGTCAAAGTTGTGTGGCATCTGCACCCAGGGGTTTTCATCTGGGTGCTAAGGAAGCATTGGCTCCCCTGCCTGCTCTGAGCTCAGGCACTGGGAAAGGTGCAGGTGCCCATTGCTTCTCTCCCTGTCTTTTCTGTGCCTTGGGGGATCTCAGTGCCTGCACTCTTTCCTTCATAGGGGACAGCTGTGACAGGGCTGCTGCTGGATCTTCCCATCCCCAGCTCTGCTTGGGGGGACACAGGTTCACAAGCAGCCTTGGATGCAGCTGCTCACACACACAAGCTTGTGTTTGGGCAGCAGGTCTTCTGGGCTGCGTTCCCAGCAGTGTGGGCTCGTGGTTAGACCACTTAAGAGCCAGGCTGCCCCCACATCACCCTGCAGATGCACACTTCCTTCCCCTGAAATCTCTGTGGGAGCAGAGTCTGCCCACTGAGGGCAGAGGGGCAAGAATAAGAGGTTGGTTGTGCAGACTTGAAGAATGATAAATAATATCCCCTTGAACTGCCTTGCTGCTGGTTCCCAGTCACCATAACAATGTGTGAGACAGTTTAGGAAAGCAAGCCTGTGCCTGCCCTTGATGCCAATGCTTTTAAGGGTTCAGTGTACTGCCCTGCTCCCAGGCACCATCTGCAGTGCTCTAAGCCAGGGCTGCTTTTAGCTTCTCAATCAATTGGATTCAATTAAGTGATAACGTGAGCCTATGGGTACAGCAGTGATTGCTTAGCCCTTAATCAGCACATTCTTCCCAGGTAGGGCAGAAGGGTTTGTGTCCCCCTGGGTGGGAGGTGGGGTGTGATCTGGTGAACCCTCTTCTACTGGGGCTCCCAGGAGAGGGGACGAGCCCGAGGTGGGGCTGGCTGGAGCAGCCACCCCAGGAGGCCAAAGTACTGTTTTTAAAGCACTGTTTTCACACATCTGGGAGCGAGTGTTTCAGGGAGGCTGTGGGCAACTTAGAGAAGCGGAGCTGGCTCTGCCGCTCTCCCCCTGCTCCGCAGCCCTGCACGGGGGCACCTCGGCTCTCTGAGGCCAGACCTGGCTGTGAGGGATTTCAGACATCAATAAACATCACTGTCAAAAAGGACAGGAAAAGGTTGTTTATCAGAAAGCAGGCCAAAAAGTAAGATTGCAGCAGGGGTGACGTGTGCTGTGGCCACGCTGCCAGGGCTGCAGCCCGTGGGGGCTCAGAGGGGTCAGAGCCAGCGCTGCATCCCCACACCACTGATCAGCACAGCTCGGCTCTGCAGCCCCACGCTGTGCCCGGGGCCAGGCTGGTGCCACCAGCCATCACAGCAGCCCGAGATTTCTCTCGCTTCCCCCGGTGCAATTAGGACTCTGTAGGAGTGACAGTCTCCTCGGAGCGAGCCAGGCTGAGGTTTCAAAGCAAGCGCAGCTGTCCTGGAGTGTTCCCACAACTGCTGGGCTCCTGGGCTCGGGGAGCTGTTGTCTCTGCAGAAACCAGGGGCTCTTTGTCTGCTGGGGCTGCAGGAAACTCTGTGTGTGTGTGTGAGCGTGTGTGTGTGCGACGTGGGGGGATTGGGGAACAGCGTTTTACAAAACGAGATCAGCCAAGGTTATTAATTTTCAAGGTAGCACCAAGAGGAATACTGAGTTGCTGTTGAATCATTTTCTGGTGGCTGTAGTAAAGATGTTCATGTGCCACGTTCACTTGTGGCCTCATGTACCTGCTCCACTGCCATGGGTGATGCGCAGGCAGTGCCAGGGCAGTGTGTGGGGCTGGCTGCAGCCTCACTGGTCTCAGCTGGGCTGAAAACGGTGGGTGGGGGAACAAGATGCCCCAGTGCAACAGACCTGGGCTCAGGAACAGTGCAGGGGACAGGCACAGCATGTCTGGTGGTACTCCTGATGCCAAGGCACATAAGGAAGAAGCACATAATGCACCAAGGCCTCAGGGATGCCCTCAGCACATGCCTGGCACAGCTGGGAGGTTTTGCATCCTTCAAACCTGTCCTGACGCTACAGTTCAAGGTACAACCCTAGTGCTCTACCCTCCCTCTCCCATCACCTACCTCTGATTAGAGTCCTCAGAACAAACCTGCTAATGCCTTTCCCAAGCTCTCGCCCCCACAGTTTTGCCATATAAATCACTATAATTAAAGTGTTTGGAAAATGCTTTGGGAGCCCAGACAAGCATCCCCACATGCTACACACCCAGCTCGGCAAGCCTGACTTCCTGCTGCACCCACCCCGCTGCCCCGGGCACTGCATCCCTTCCCTCCCAAAACACCCAGCAGGACAGGACACAGGACCGTTCCCAGGCTGTGCTCCCTCGAGGCTGCCTTCGGCTCAGCACCTGGCCAAGGCAGTGCACTGAGCAGAGAGGGACCAGAGAGATGGGACAGAACCCCTGGCACCCCCTGGCACCACAAGGCAAGGCTGTCTGTGAGGCGAGACAAGGGTGCTGGTACTCCTGGGGAATCACTGCTGTTCATGTCTCTGTCACCAGCTCAGAGAACCAGTGCTCTCTACTGGCTGCTGGCACACGGGTGTAGAGAAACCCAAGGAGAAAGCCCTGTCAAGAGGGCATGAAGGGCACAGCACACTTCACCTGGCACCAGCCCTTCTGCCAATCACAGGGGAATGAGCCCCCAGGCCCGCCCACAGCCCCCTTCTCGCTGATGCAGAGGAAACAGCAGAGGTGAGCCCTGGTGGAGCAGGCACGGCTGGTAGAGCCCGGACAGGAGGGCAGGGCTGCTCGGGGGACTGGCAAAGCCTGCCAGAATGGCCTGGGCACCATGATGTGGTCACAGCTTCACCATCCTGTCGTGCCCTGAACTGAGGAATGAGGAGCCCAAGAGGTTTTTGCCCATCTGTTTAACGTGGAGCAGAACAGTCCTTCAGGAGCTGGTGCAAGCCACCACCTGGGGAAGAAAAGCCATTTTTCAAGCCATGGGCAGCAACATCCATGAAACATTAATTTTTAACAGTGAGCCCCTGGAGTGAAGATCAAAGCAATTACGTGAGGAGACAAAGGCAAAAGCAAAGGGAAGGAGCGGAGCAGCAGGCAAGGAGACAGCAAGAGCTGCCTGTGTAGGAGCATCACGGGCATGCAGTGGCTCTCATGAGCCCCAGGTTGGGGCCAAGCAGGCACAGTGGCCCAAGCAGAGCAGTTCCTCCCACTCTGTTACACTGGCACCAGCTGTGCCCTGTGCCAGGAATATTTGAGTCACCTGGACTTTTCCTGTTTGTTCCCAAGAGCCCCACTGCTCTCCAGGTGCCAGACTGCAGTGAGGGCACCTTCCCACCCAACACCCTGGACACTGCAGCTTGTTGAGGGTGGGGAGCTGAGCACCCAGGGTTCAGCTCCAGAGACAGTGCCAGTTCCCGTCCAGCCCTGTGCTGCCTGGCAGTAGCTCGTGGCTGGGCTGCAGGCAGAACCTTCTGGCATGTGGCTGCAGTCCCAGGAGTGGCAGATGATCACCCCAGCCCCTGCCCACCTGCACCAGGATGGCTGTGCAGGGCACTGCTGCATCCCCTGCACCTTGACACTCTGTCTCTGCTTTCCCAGGCACCCAACAAAACCAAGACCCACACATGAGGATCTGTGACTGTCCTTGAACAGTGGCCATCGGAGGCATTTCTTTCACAGGCTGACAGACTGTGACCATGGGAAGGTCTGTCGTTTGCTGCCACTTTTCCTTTCCCAGCAGGGAGGGTTCGGCAGCCCCACTCTCTGTGCAGGCAGAGCTCAGCCCTGCTCCCAGCTCCTACTCAGCATGTATTTTTCACCTTTTAATGAAAGCAGCTGAACTGTCTGAAGTTGCCTCTCAACTCTTCTCTGGGGCTTGGATTGCCAAGAAATGATTGACGCGTTTAATAGAGGCAGTGGGTGCAGAGGAATTTGGCAGCAGCCCAGGCTCATGATACGCTGCTGTTCCTGCTCAGGTTTTCTGAGCTCCTGCTCTCTCAGAACACGCTGTCCTAAGCGAGGGTGCTGTGCTCTGGCTGGGCAGCTGTGAGCTCAGGAGCCCTGGGAACAGGGCAGGGGCTGAGCCGTGGGGATGGCAGGGGAAAGGCTTGGGACAGGGAGGGATGTGCAGAGGCTGTGCTGCATAATCCTGAGCACAGGTTAGGGAAGTTGAGCCTCTCTCAGTGCCTTTTTGGTTTTTCCACTGCTTTGAGCTGTGAGAGGTTTGTCCCCACACTGGGGGTGAATATGTACAGCAGATACTTGCCTGGTTCTGCACATACACGCTCTGTGTGAACCTGCATGTGAGAGAGGTTTTTTTCTTACATTTCCTGGAGAGAAACCCCCACTGCCATGCATAGACTAGTTTGGGACCAGCCCACACAGCTTGCATTCAGCACACATATCTGTGCATGCGTGCTCCTGAACACACTCACATGCATACATATGTGCTCACACACACCTGCAGGTGTTCACCCTGTCCGTGTGCCACACCTGGGAGCTGGCACAGGCCCTGTGACACCCTCATGGGGATGCAGGTGTCAGTCAGAAGGAACTCATCACTTGGCAGTAACAGTTGCTTCAGCCTCCCCTCCATACAGGAATGTGTCAGCCAACTCCAAGGTTTCGGCCAGTAGTGAAGGTTTTCCTCTCTTCAGCCTTCTGGGAGGTATCAGAGGGTGACCCTTGGCCATTTCCTAAGCTCAGGAGCAGGGTTAGGAACAAAGGAACAAAGCCGCCTGTCAGCGCCTGACCACAGGGTCTGACCTCAGTTTAGTTTTGTCCCATTGAAAGGCACCATGAAGGCAGTGCTAATATTACTAATATCTGTCCCGTGGGTATTTTTAGAGGGACACCCATTCCACATACCCCTAGAGAGTGATTTCCAGAAGCATGCTAGATAATGGGTTTCTTGTGCATTCAGTGTGTACATTGCTCATCCCCTGGAGCTTCCCTTCTCCTGCAGATATAAAGGGCAATTTGTAGAGCTTACAAAGGCTTATGAAAATATCATTGTGAAAGGGTGACATAAGCACCTGAACAGAAAAGAATAGAACATATTTGTCTCGTTAACTGGAGTCTTGTTTCCTCTTCCTTGTGCCTTCTTCCCATAGGAGGGTAACAGTCATTTATTATCATGTGTGGAAAGAAAAGCCTTACTCCTTGGAGGGTGTTCTGGTTTCTGTGGAGCTGCTGAGCCCAGCTCATGTTCTGAGGGCTGGGAGTGAGCGTGCCTGGTGCTTGGAGGCCTGGCACATTCCTTCTAATAACACCAAAAGAGCAGCATTATCCGAAAGCAGCACAGCCTGAGCCCCGTTTGTGTGGCCACAGCCAGTGTGGGCTGGAACACAGCGCGGGCTATTAGCATGTAATGAGCACAACAATTACTCTGTAAGGGGGAGAAAGGGTTAGGGCCAGGCAGAGTTGTAAGAATAAAGGCTTGTTTGGGAGAATTATTCACTGGGTCCCTGCTGTAGGTGGACGGCAGCAGATTAGAAGGAAACATTATCTCTCAGGGCAAGTTCAGAAGGACAAATGAAGCCAAACTGGCACGGGATGAGAGTCTCAATACATTATTCTCTTTGCTCTACAAATCTGTGAGAACAAAGTGCTCAGTGTAAATGCTCACCAGGGCCTTTTCTACCCCTGTAGGACCACAAAAGTTCAGCATGAGACGAGGGGCCACGTGTTGGCTATTAGTCCACTACAAAGACCATTTGAGTTTAGAATTTAGAGTCTCATAAAAACATTATTGTCTGCATCCTGGGACATTTGTTTGTTAGGGCAACATGGACTGAAAAAATGTGCCCCTCTGCACAGCTGTGTGCCCCACCAGCCTTTCCATGGCTGGCCCACCTCAGGGGCTACCTCAGGCCAGCCCCCCCTAGCCTGGCCTCACCCTGAGGATATCCCTGACCCTCAGCCTTAGCACCAGTCCTGTCTTCTCCGAAGGTTAAGAAGGATTGTTGCCCTAAAGAACTTGTGTCCTGATGTGTTTTATTGCAGCAGGAGGTTGCACCTTGCCCAGGGGCCTCTCACCCAACATGGAGTGCAGTGCAGGTGCCCTGAAGCCTCCATTGACATTTCTGGCTCTGCTCTGCTCACATGTGCCTGTAGTTTATGTTCACCAAGTTTGATGCAAGGAAGAAGTTTATGTCCGAGTGAAAATTCCAAGGACCGTAGAGGTCTTGACTTCCTGTGCCCCAGGGGTCACAGTCTGGCTCTCAGGAACACCCGGGCATCATTCCCCTCAGCACTTCTCTGCCATCAGGAAGCCCTGGGCTGGGGTGAACCTCCTTCCTGAGGCTGCTGTGGTTCATCCTCCCCAGGACTGAGATGCCAAAACCCAGCTAGAGCTTCTGGACTTGGCCTTGGCTCTGTGAGTGAAGCACAGTGGATGGCAGCATGCAGAACACAGGATGTGACAGTCCCTCCTGGACTTGCAGCCTGGAATAAACAAAATTGTGGACAAGCATTCACGAGTACATCTATGACACTTCTGGGTTGTAAGCTGCTTGCTGCCTTCCTGGTTTAGAACAGCTTTGACAGAAAGCATCCATATGATTTTGATATAGTTAAGCCCATGGCCAGGCTTTAGAAGATGCCTGGCAATCTGTGGGGCAGTTTTTAGAAGCATTTTGTTTTGCATTTGGTTTGTCTTCCAGCTAACAAGATGATCAGCTCTGGGCTTAGTCAGTAGTGGGAGGAAGGTTTTAAGGACTTTTGCAGCAGGAGACGAGGGACTCAGCAGGGCCACCCTAGGTCTGTGGCTGCCCCAGGATGCTGCCAGGAGCTGCAGGCACAGACAGAGTTCAGAGCAATCTGCATTCCCCTCAGACCTGTTTGTCCTCCCAGCACTCCAAGGCAGCTGGCACGAAGCAGCCACTGCTTCCTCCAAGTGCACAAGGAGCATGTGCTTTTAAAAAGGCTAAAATAAAGGTGGAATATATTATCTATTCACAAAATCATTGTAAATATTAAAAAGCCCATGAGGGGAAATGTCTCTGATGATGTCTTTTCAGGAGTGTGGGAATAAAATCCGTGCAAAGGCACTATTGAGGGGTATGGTCAAAAGGCAAGCGATGCTTTGAACTTGTTCGAAGCCACAGGGTCAGCAGTCTTCCTGGGACTGCAGGGGAAGCAGCTGCCCACCTCTCCTCAGAGTCAGCTAAAAGGTCACTTCAGCAAATCCACAATTTAAATAAAAGAAAGTAAATCCCAGAGAGAGCTATTTGAAAATGAAAGGCATCAAAGGTGAGATAGATGCATGTCTGAGTGGCAGAGAAGCTGGAGAGCTCTGGCTTAGAGAGAGAGTGTCTATGCAGTGCAGGGAGAGGACAGGTACCCCAAGTGCTTCTCAGGGGTGCACCAGCAAGCATCTGCTCCAGCAGGGATGAAAAGGGGACCCCATCCCCTTGTCTGTGGGACACAGAGTAGCCTGGGCACTGGGAGCCCCTCCTGCCCTGCTCCAAAAGTGCACCCAGGGCTGGGGAACCGTCCCTGCTGCCATGGTGGGTACCATGGCCAAAGAGAAAGAGGCATCTCTGAAGAGGCCAGCACCTGGGAGAGAGTCATGGCTTTGGGGGGACTCACCTACTCTGTTCCTGAGCTGTCCCAAAAATTGATAGCAGATCATTAAAAACTCTGAGGAGACACTGATTGGAAAGGCAGGCAAAGCAAGGCAGTCCATGGTGTTATGTAATGCAGCTCTGTTGAAACAGTGCAGGAAAGTTGCCTTGTGCCAATAAATCAGGCAGCGGCCATGGAGGAGCAGATGTGAATCACACCTTGCTTCATATGCCCTGCAGTGTTTTCACTTATTGTTCCAGTTTTAAAGATTAATGGCACTCAGAGATGAGTATTATCTACGCTTCCATTTCATACTCGTTATCAGAAGAGCTTTTTTCAGCATAATTAGCATGGATCAAATTTTCCAAGTGACGTGGCAGACTTGCTGCTGTTCCTTGGCTGCTGAGGATGCCTGGGACGTCCTGCTGCTGCTACTGGGCTTGCTGGACCCTGACTCCCCACAGCACCCTGCAGCCTTTAAACATGGAGGGAAAAGGGGCACCACTGAGATGGCAGCTGCTGCAGTCCAGAAATGGGGATTCCCTGACCTGGGCTGCCAGGAACCCCCCTGTTCTGACATGGAGGGGCTGATGCCCTCTCTGTTCCTAAACAGGAGGGGAGGAGGTTCAGACTGCAGTGGGTAGACCAGGATCAGGTGCTGGTGCTTGTCAGCCCAGGCAGCACCAGCAGCAGCCCTGGAGCCCCAGTGCTGAGGCACAGGCAGATCTCTGCTCGGGGCTGCTTCATGTTATGTGGGCACTGATGCTCAGCAGCAGATCAGGTCATGGAGCATTTGATGCCCGGAGGAGTAACAGAGGTGGGTTTCCTGTAGCAGAAGCCCAGACTGGCTGTGGGGCAGGAAGGCTGAGAGAGGGCGGAGGTGGCATGGGAAGGCTGGAGGAGGTGGTGGCTGGGGAAGGGAAACCTGCTGGCATCTTTCAGGGCTTATCTGGGACTCCCAGTGCGTGCGTGGGGCTCATGCTCCACTGTTTGTGGTGTGCCCCTCTGGGTCTCTGTGTGAGGGGTGCAGTGGCCTGAGCTGGAGGGGCTGTGTCTGCCTGGAGGGTGGCACTGGTGGGGAGCAGGTGGGCTGTGGGTGCTTGTGAGGGGCTGCCACTGGTCTGGAGGAGCTGAGGGAGCACAGTGCTGAGCTCCCTCCTACATCCGATCAATCCATGATCGTTTCTATCATGAAGATAAACTGGCCATTGTTGCCAAAAATAAATGTTAGTGTTCCAAATCCACACTTCAATAGCACCAGCTCATTAGAGATGCATATCATTTGGCTCCAGTCCCACACCTTCCAGCTCGTTATAAATATGCAGTTGCTGCTGGCTCTACCCCAATCATCTCTGCAATCAGAGCTTTTAATTAGGTTAATTAAATTGTATCAAACCTCGCAGGGACGCAGTTCACTGATGCTGATGAGGCAGCCAAAACAGACCTTAACTCTAGCTCTAATGAAGGCCCTGCTGCAGCTAATGACAATGCATAATAAATTAGCGCTTCCCTAGAAAGGTGCATCAGGGCTTGTGCTTCGGTAAATGATGATCTATATGCACTAACTCACTATTGCAGTCTTTAAGTCTGCCAAGCTGGGGACATCCTGGGAATATGTTCTCACTAAATAATGGGTTCCTGCCTGCTCGAAGCACTGCTGCTCACCTGGGTTCTCTCAAGGCGCTAACGGCTTCAGGTACAGAACTGTGAGATAACAAAGCAAATATTTGCCTCTTTCACCTTGCCCAGCACTGGGTCCACTCCTGATGCCTGGCATCTCCCAACGGAGGCAAGAGTAGGTACTTATTTATTTGAAACACTCTGTAATGGAATTTGGGCAGGAACAGTCTGTTTGGAGGGAACTGGGTGGTTGTGTCCAAGTATCTGGCAGCAGGAACAGGAACAGTACCCTGTGCCCAGGCTTCAAGGGCTTGCAGCCCCCATACTGCTCCTGACTGGGTGGGGAAAGGTCCAGGTGGCCAAGGAGCTTGTGGAACAGAGAGGTTTAGGGCAGCCATGCTCAGCAGCAATTAGTCATTCCTGATTTACATCCTGCTCTTTCCACTCCCTGCTGTGAAGCTGCTCAGGCTCGAGTGGAGGAACTCCACTGCGCTTTTCTCCTTGGTGCCCTTGAGCAAGACATCTCAGCTGAACCTGGCTGTAGGGTCCTAGTGACAGCAGGGCCAGGGCAGCCAGTCCTGCACCTGGAGACCACCATCCCATGGGTCACCTTGGAACAGCAGCATCCAGAGGGCTCACGGTGAGTGGAAGAGAACTGGCGGTGCAGCATCTGTGAGCAGTGGGATAGGGGAGGTCAGAGCCTGCTCTGCTGAAAGGAAAGGGCATGGGGGCCTCCAGAGGCTCTGTGGGTCCCTCTGGCTGCCACAGCACATGGGCACTGATGCAGACCCTGCAGTGGCTGTCCTGGGGGGCTGCTGAGCCTCCCCAAGCACATCAGCTTCTGTTGCCGAGCCCCAGGGATGGGGAAAGAGATCCCACTGTGGTCTCCTGTCTGGTTCAGGCTCAGAATTTGAAGCCTACAGGAAACCACCTGAGAAGCCTAAGGGCTGGTGATGGTAAAATATATTGTTGCAGCTGCCTAGAGATAATCCTGCAAATGTTTTAATGTAGTCTGCTATTAACTTTTATGGTCAGTCATTATTAATTGAGTTCTTCAGCTTGAACAAGGAATTACATGAAGTTATTATATGCCACAATATTATTCTGAGGCACCTGAAACCCGAGCTGTGAATCTGTGGGGTATTTTGATATCTGTATGATATCTGTATCTCTCAAGCTGCAAAGGATCTCCTTGCTAGAGAACCTGTTGGTTCAGCCTTTGATGCTATAATTATCACAAACAGAAAATAGCTGTGGGCAGTTTCTCGTGGGCCTCCCCATGAGGGCCCAGCTAGAGGATGGCAGATCCCACCAATGTCTATCTTCAAATACTGCACTGTGGACTAGTGGGCTCAGTTTTTGGTTCAGTCATAAGGTATCAGCTCTTCCCAGAACCTTACAGAAACATTTCAGTGCTTTAGGAGGAGGAAACCAAGCTAAAGGCTTTGGGAGTCAAACCAAGAGCAAGGTCTTTGAGAAGGTGCAGGGTTTTTTTCCCAGGTACAGCTGGGAGCTCTGCAGGGCAGCAGGTGTGAGTCAGCCCTGTCTGCTTAAGGGAGAAATTCAGAGATCAGCACCCACCAAATCCTTCACCATTGCAGGCAGGAGTAGGTGAAACATGCTCATGCATGAGAGCTGGCACCTCCTTCCCATCTGTTGTAGCCACAAGCTGATAAACCACTCCACAGCCCATGGGATCTGTACCAAGGGTTTGGTGGTCAGGGTATAGCAAGAAGCCTGCTCAGTGTGACACCACAGATGTGACAGCGCTCTGGTTTCCCTTTGTTAAGACATTCAGAGTTTCACAGAGAAAAGTAACTCGGAGCAGGCACTGGTTTTGCTCCCCAGATCCCACACAGTGACCACGAGGCTGTGTGTCCTGCTGGGAGCTCAGCAGACAGCACTGCCCCCAGGACGAGCAGCGTGGCCTCGACCAGTGACTCCTCAAAGACTCGCAGCTGCCACTGCATCCCAGACCTCACTCCCTACTGGGAAGAGATGCCTCCCTTCCAGGAACTGAGTCACTTGTGCCCATCCCAGCACTGGGGTGGAGGCTGATAAAGCACCGTCGGCATCAGGCAAACCCTGGGCCTGGCCGGGCTGTTGCCTTCCCATTCCCTCAGATTCTTCCAGTAAAATTCCTCCTCTTTCCCATCCTTCGCAGTAACACTCTACACAGGCAAAATTATTCAAGGACAAGGATCAAATATTTATCCTTTTAAATCTCAGCCTAAAATAGAGCTCTCCCTCTGCAGACAGCACCGGGTGCGGCGGGGACCCCAAGGTGGGCTTTAAAAGGATTAAAATGCCCCAAAACACAGAGGGTGGTCGGGGGGTCCCGAACCTCCCCCTCTGGGTCCCGCCGCGGGGCGTTGGCGCCCCCTGCCGGCTGGGCCCGGCCAGCGCCTCCCGCATTTCCAGCACTTTGCGCTTTTCCACTTTTTTCACGGGAAAAAAAAGGCTCTCCGGGGAGTTGGGTCGTTTGTGTGTTGTTCCCGTGAGACAGGACGAGGCGAAACGCTTTTTTGTTTTACCTCCCCGGTCCCCCTGTGGTTTACAGCCGTTACAGAGCCCACACACTCCGGATCCTGCAGGGATGCTTCCCTGGGAATTTCACCACCAGCTTGGGAAATCTTTGCAATGGCAGGAGTGCCTGAAGCTGCATTCAAGCATGTCAAAATGTCACGTTTCATCGCTGAGAAGCTGGGAAAGCTCCAAGGTGGGAAGGGCCTGAAAAGTGCATCATTTTCTTCTTACCCCTGTGCAGACCATGTGCTTATTGTTGGCAAGGACACCGAAAAAGATAAGAAAAGGAATGTTCACACCACTCCAAGACAATCAGGATGTGTCTGCACTGCAATCAGCACATGGAAAATGCAGGGGACAAACCCCTGTCCCACAATTGGCTGCTGCACTGTCTCTCCCTACACGGAATTTTGCTGTTTTTTTGAACTGAGGCAACTGTGGAGGCACAGCCCAAGCACACAACAGAGTAGTGGGAAAATGAGTGGGACGGGGAAGTACTGGGGGAGCAACTTGAGTGATTCACCTTTAACCTGCTTGAAAAGACAGCTGAAAAAGCTGAACTCTCATGGGTTTCGACAGGTAGTGGTCACCCTCAGAGCTGATGGTGACAGTCCCCAAGCACCTCCCTTGTCCCTGAGCTGTGCCCAACCCACCTCCCCACACTCCAGGTTGTTTATGGTGCATCTTACCGGGACACTCAGACACCTCTCGTGGCTCCCCACTGTAAATACCAAGAGAACAAACTGATTTATTAATCAATTAGTTAGATACAACACATTAGGGCTACCACAGGCCCATAGTAATTTGTTTCAACAAAGTGCTGGGCTGCAGAGAAAAGCAGGCTGGCACCAGCCCTCCTCCCAGGGAGAGGCCTCCTCCTTCCTGAGCAAAGACTGTAACAATTATTCCATGGAATGGCTAACGTTTCCGCTGAAACTTGAATTTGTAAATAGCTGGACCAGTTGTTGTCTCCTTCTTCACCTTTACTTTATGAGTTTTGTCCTGGAAAAAAGAAGAACAAAGTTTTGCTGGCATGCAAAAAATCCCCACTTACCCCCACATAAATCAGAAAGTCCCTGTCTAGGTCTGACCATTAGTGAAAAATGGTCACTTTGCACTGTTTAGCCGGGAATTATAATTTTATCTGCTCTTTTCCCCTTCAGGCTTTCAGGCACAATCTGGTTTGCTCACAAGCACCAGTGAACAGGAGTCTCCCATTGAGACAAGTAGTTTTTGTGGTCATTTGGATTTTTAAGAGCTTCTCCTAACCTACAGAAATGGTTCCCTGACTCTGACTCCTGGAAGTGTTCATTTAGTGCTTGAGAGATGGTAACTGTGTTTTGGAGAAGACTTGTGAGCACAACTTCACAGTTGAGTCTTTGTCCTTGCTGACAAGGTGAGACTGGGACTAGCAGATATAATTCACTGGAATGCTTCATTTCCTTGCTTTTTTCCATACTAGAAGAGGATTACTTATCTTTAGGAATTCTCTGGAAGTGTCACTATAAAACCACAGAATGAAGATACACATACAACATATATATATATATATATATATATATATATATATATATACACACACAGAACAACATATACAATACCAGCCCCAATGACCTTAACAGAACTGACTGGCAGAACCAGAACCACCAAATCCCTCACCAGGAGATCTTTCCGTGTCTGGATTTTCTGTGAGATGACAAACATGGCCTTCTCTCTCTCGATGCGCTGCCTCAGGAGGTCATACTGGTTCTTCCTCTGCTGGGCTAATTTCTGGAGATTAAAAAATAAAAGCTGTTTTAAGACAGAGATGAACAAGACACTGTGGTCTAAATCTGGGTTTCAATGTCAAGCACAAGAGAACATTAAACTGCCTAATGAAAACCACCTTATCCAGAGAGGGGGGAAATAAAAAAGGCCAGACCAGAGACCAATTCCTGAAGTGCTCAGAGACTGCTGAGGCCCCTCTAAATGCAACTTGTTGGGTCACGTTTGCCTAAGGAGAGTAGATGGCTTTCCCAGCACAGAAATGGTATTACTGCAGGTGTGATTTAAGTAATTAAATTAAGGAGAGCAGATCCCAACTTGTTTAAAATATGACTCAGACATTTAGAGGAGAGAACTTGTTAGTCTACGACTCGTCCAACTGCTTTACTGACAAGCCAAACTGAGACAGCTGGCAGGAGGAAAGGGACCACAGGCTGTTTGTTATCTGACATCTGAGTCAGAAAAAACAGGTTACAAACTTACCAGTCGGCAATTTTAAGACAACTCTTTTTACCTTACACACACCAAGTTATACTCAGAGACTGTCCAATAGCTCTGAACTAACTGAACAGTATCTACAGCCTTAAAGCTGAGTGTAGCAACTTCAAGGACAAAAGTGCTGTGACACTAAAGCATCAGAATGAAAGCTGATTGCATAAGCCATTCATGCTGAAGAATCATGAATCAATTCAAATTAAGAAAACCAGAAAGTGAGACTGTAACTTAAATGGCGTTAAGAAGGAAAGGGGGGAGACAAATCTCAAGCCACTCTGGGCTCAGAACCACACTGAAAAAGACTATAAGATCAGAAACCCAGCAACAGAGATATCTGTGTTGGAGTAAACTTCAAATACCTGTTCAGGTGTGGAAGGGGTTTTGGGAAGATATGAGGGGAGACTTAGCAGTGGATGCTGAAAAAAAAAATCATGCTTAACACTGCCTGATCTGTTCTGGACTGTACATCACAACTGGTGATGTGCAACCATGGACTGGGATGCATTGAAAGAGTTCTCCATGTCAGTCCAGATCTGACTGCAGGCTCCAGGCACCTGGTGATTGAGTGACACCCACTACTGCCTAGTGTCACCAATAAAAGTTTTAACAAAACAGAACAATTTTGTTCTCCTCCACAATGGTGCAATGAATTCTCTTTAGTGCTTTTTATGTAAGAGATGTAAAACATGAAGAGCCCTGTAATACTAACAGGGGCAGTACCTTTAGGTGGACAGGATCAGTAGCTCCCTTCAGTGTCTCTCTCTGCAGTGTTGCAACAGTTGGTCGGTTGTACACTCTGTCTACGAGCTCGGGAACAGTGTCCAGGTGAGTGGCAATATCAAACTCCTGGACTGTAAATAAAACAAAAAAATTAAGAATAAACTCCCATGGACCCATCTCCTCAGCAAAACTTCCACACTTGTTGCTACAGCCAGCAACAGGAGCCCCAGCAGAACTGACATCTCAGCTAGTAAGCAAAAATGATTTCCAGAGCACGTGAAAATATAGAAAGCCTCTTTTTATGACAGCCCGCAACAGAACTAGTTCTATGTCAGCCCTATCCAAGCCTCACCTTCGCGCTCGGTGTCCACGAAGAACAGGTGCCGGCCCGGGGCGCTCCCCGCCGCGTCCAGCAGGTGGAGCTCCGCCTTCAGCCGCTCGATTTTCTGCGAAAAGCCCAAAGTTTGGCCAAGTTCGGAGCGAGGAAAATCAAGTCTTCCTCCTCGAGGACATATCTGTCTGTTCCTCGAGGCTGTAAACACCTGAACTCCTCTATCCTTTCTCCATCTTTGAAAATACATCTAGTCTGTATTTACAACTTGTTTTCAGGAGCTTTCCAGGCAGGTCACAGAGATTCCTGCTGTTATCCAGCCAAAATGCACACGTTCACCTGCAGAACTGAGCTCTCTGTATGGCAAAGGGCAATGCTTGGCACAGAAGCACCAGCAAAAGCATGAAGGCAAGTTCAAAGCTGGCTTTCTTTGATTTTTTTAACTGCAGTGATGGTTTGAGTCTGATTTGTGCATCAACATCAGAGCATATAACATTTTCAGAAGATAATTGTATTTCCATGCATTTACTGCCTATCATATTCCAACAACCCACTTGATTATTCTCCTTAACTAAAGACCTTCTCACTTGTACAATTTCCTGACAGAAGGGTGGGGCCAGGTGGGAGTCAGTCACTTCCCTCATGTAACAAGTGACAAGAGAAGAGTAAACAGTCTCAAGTTGTGCCAGGGAAGGTTCAGGCTGGGTATTTTCAGGGAATATTTCTTCCCTGAAAGGGTGGCCAGGCAGTGGAACAGGTTGCCCAGGGAAATAGTAGAATCACCATCCCTAGGAGGGTTAAAAAACCATGTGGTTGTGGCACCTGGGGACACAGATTAGTGGTGACCACAGCAGTGCTGGGTGAATAGTTGGACTGGATGATCTAGAAGGGCTTTTTCATCCTCAGTGATTCCATGATTTCCTCATAAACATGCAAAGCAGGAATACATGTTTAATGTCTGAAATCTACATAAAAATCACTGTGTTTTATAATTATGCCCAGTGTAATTTTTTATAATCATCACATCTTTAGGTTCTGTATCCATAGAACTATCTACCACTTCTGGCATTTCCATTGTCCTTTCCAGTATTGTACAATTCAGATTTCACTAAACAAACACATTACACAGCAGCAATGATAAGAACAACACTGTAAACAAAATTCTGAGGAAACAAGAAAACACCAAAAAAGGGAGTTATTTACCTTGGCTTCTGCCACTCTTTTCATTTCTACGTATTTAATATCCTGTGTCCTCATCAATTTCACCTGCTCTGGGGTCACTTCATCCTTTGGCTGCTTTATCACATGGACTCCATCCTGCAACGAGATGAACAGAGCACTTACCAAGAGCCCATCCCACCTGGAGTGGACTGTGGGGACTGATGATAACAGCAGAACTTCTTTATCCTTTGCCCCTCATTTCATTCAAAGCCTTCCACAGGCATCAAACTACTTTTGCTAATTTACATCCTAATTCATAAATTAAAACAAGATTGGGGGAAAAACATGTTACTTAGAGCAACAGAGCATTATCCTGCTGGAAGGCAACAGGGCTTCTCACCTTCAGCTCTGAACGGATCATTTTGAAGTAGAACTCATCAGGGTTCTTGTCCAGAGCTTTCTTCTGCAGTGCCCTGAGAGCATTCTGCTTCTTGTGGTAGTCACTAGGGAAGAAAAAAAACCCCAACACTCAAGGGTTGTTCAAACAACAATGTGGAGTTCTCTGCGTTCACAGCCCCGGTGAGGGGTCAAGGATTTTCCCAGCGATGCTCCGAGCCTGGAGACAGCGCGGGGCAAACGGGAAAGGCCGCACTCACCGTGCGCGGAGCCGATAGTCCTTCTTCTTCTCCAGCAAGCCCAGCTTCGCTCGGGCAGCGGGCTAGGGACAGACCGGAGAGTGAGGGGGGACAGAAACGCGAGGGGGGACAGGGAGTGTGAAAGGAGACGGGAGGCCTGAGGGGAGACCGGGAGCCTGAGAGGGGACCGGGAGCCTGAGAGGGGACCGGGAGCCTGAGAGGGGACCGGGAGCCTGAGAGGGGACGGGAGCCTGAGAGGGGACGGGAGCCTGAGAGGGGACGGAGGGCCTGAGAGGGGACGGAGGGCCTGAGAGGGGACGGAGGGCCTGAAGGGGACAGAAATGTGAAGGGGAGACCGGGGGCCTGCGGGGGAACAGGAGCGCGGGGAGAGAGAGCGGGAGGCCCGCGCGGGACTCGGCCCGGCCCGGCGCACTGACCTGGGCCCGCTCGCGATGCGGGCGCTGCCGCGCCTTGGCGGCTTTCTTGAAGGCGGCCGACATGGCTCCGGCTCCGGCTCCGGCGGCAGCTCCGAGGGCCCGTCTCGAGCTGTCACTGCCTCTGTCGCTGCCGGTGTCGCTGCCTCTGTCGCTGCCGGTGTCGCTGCCGGGGACACGCGTGGCCGCGCGCGCCGGAACGGGCGGGGCCTGCGCGCGGGAGGGGCGGGGGCGGTGCGCGCGCGGCCCCGCCAGGCGGCGCTGTCTCCATGGCGACGGCGGGAACGCGCGCGCGGCCCCGTGGGGACCACGAGCACGGGCCGGGACGGGGCCGGGACGGGGCGGCACCGGGAGAAGGAGAGGGAGAGGGAGCGATCGCGGTCCCTCCGGAGCCCTCCCGCGGAGCTCCGGTCTCCGCCCGCGGACAGGGGCTCATCCCGGGCCAGGCGGGACCGTCCCGTAACCGCCCCGCCCCATCCCCATCTCCGCAGAGGTGGTGGCGGCGCGGCCCCTCCGACGGGGCGGGCACCGTCTGGGCCGCCCCCAGCCCCGCCCCGGGCCGGGCTCCGCAGTCGGGACTGGGCGGCAGAGGCGAGTCGAGCACAGCCGAGCGCAGCCGAGCACAGCCTACCCATCGCCGGGGCGAGCGCGGCCCCGGGACAGCCACCAGGTGGGTCGGGCCGGGCGAAGGGAGCCGGGATGGGGGGCTCGATCCGTGGCCCCGCAGCCTCGGGAGGGTCGGGGGGTGCCCTGGGGGGATGCAGGGAAGGCGCCGTGTCCCCGGTGCCGTCTGCGGTCGCGGCATCCCCCGGGGCTGCGCTGGCGGTGCCGGGATGTCGCTTTGCTGCATCGCTCCCGCCGATCTCCAAAAGGGAAAAACACAAAGTCTTTAGGCCGTGCCCCCTTTCCCAGGCTGAAGTTGAGAGCTTGAGGTGGGTTTTATGAAGAGCGCTGAGACTTTTCCCCAACCGACAGACCCGGGAGTAACTAAACTATAACCAAATTTTCCAACGTAGCGCGGGGAAATTTTCAACGCGTCCCCGAGTGTTTGGTTTTTCCAGAGAATCCCAGCGTGGCTATGGGAAAAGGCTGCTCAAACCCTTGCTTTGTGTGTGTGTGTGTGTGTGTTAGACAAAGACTCGGAAGTCACAGTTTGGATCTCGCATTGAAAAGCAGCTCAGGATCTTTGCAAATTTTAGGGGTTTTTTGCTCAGCACATTTGTGTTTCAGATCGCGTTTTCTTACAGGTAACGTTTTTAATGTTCTCTTTATCCATTTACACTTCTGAACATGTTACATTAATCACTTTGCGTCTTTCCTGGGAACTCGTGGCGATGTTGGATGCACGTCCCGAGGAGCCTGGGCGAAGCGTGGTGGTGGGAATTTCCATGGATTCAGCACAGATGGGTGGCCCGTGCCGGGGTTATGTATCTTCACAGGGCAGGATTTGATACTAAGGTCTCTGTAGTTAAATCTCAATTTGCTACATTTACTGTTTCCCAGTTTTGAGAACCATAAAAAAAGTGGAAAATCTATTCTAGGAGCAGAGGGAAGGGCAAAGCTCTGGTGGGTGCAGTGTCCTGCTGCCAGCACAGGCCTCTAGGGAAGAGTGGAGAGATTCCTTTTGCATTTCTGCTTCCTCTACCAAGCATTAGAAATCTGTGGCTCTCCTAGCTGCCCAGGTATTGAAAATGCCACATTTCCCTGATTTCCTTCGACAATGTGTGGTTTAACTTCCTGTTAGGCAGGACAGCAGGAAAGGGGAAGTCTGACACTTCTCCTGTCTTATTTTTGTGCCACCCTCTTTCCTTTTCTTAGGATGGAAACCATATGGTTCTCTTGGTTTTCTTGCTGGCCACTTCCTTAGAGACACAGATTTGCCAGCTGTAGTTTCATTCTTACCCAGCTGGGTCTGTAATTTTGTACACTTTTAAGAACAGTGTCATAGCACATGAGACAAAAATATAGGTGATATTGTTAGTTGTGGGCAGTAATTGTAGTGGATGCTCTACAGCAAAAGATATGTTTTGGAATAAGAACTCCTTAAACCTGTGCGTAGGGAGTAGTGGGACACACTGAAGGCAGGGTGGAGCTCAGAAACAGCCAGAATTCCCCAGCAGGAAGCCCTGTGAGCTGTTCCATGGAACAGTGTTTGCTGGTCAATCGATTTCCAAGGGATACGAGCTCAGTGATATTCTTTGCTGGGTTTGAACCCAGCAGCTTCTAAGACCGAGGTGAACCCTTAACTGATGGAGCCAGAACAAACTTCTCTGCAGGCAGGTTACCAAAATTCCCAGTTATACCAACTTTGGAAGCACTGGGTTCTGTTCACAGCCAGGATTTTCTCTGTTGCTTGCCAGGTGAGGTAGGATGGTTTGTGTTCCAAATTATGGCTGAGCTGGTGCTGTTACACAGCTGGTGTTTGAAATGCCAGCAGAAGATGGAACAAATTGATTACTCTCAGTGCTCAGAGTTCCACATCCCTGAAAAAGGACTTCTGTGGTGATTGCAGCACCAATGCACAAGATTTTCTTGGTGGGCCACCAGGACCTTGATTGATGTCTTTGGGATTTTAACTGCCCAAAGCTTGCATGAGGCCATGCTTGAAGAGCCCCGTAGCTTTAGGAGAGAGACAGGAGTTAAAAGTTTTTGCTCTACTTCACCTGTTTTGTGATAAAGAAGGTGTTTAAAGAAAACTGAGGGCTGGCTGGTCTCAATAAAACCCAAACTTCTTAACTGGACAAACAGCTTCATAATTCCTTGTAATTGCTCAAGTAAGAAACTGTTTTCCCTTCAGTATTCAGTTGCCCTGGTTGGCATGGGCTGTTCTCAGAGTGCCCAGGTGCTGGCAGGAAGGTGCTGTTTGCAGTTTTGCCCATGGTGCAAGTGGATACACCTCATTCCTCAGGGGACTTTGGCTGCTTCTGCTGAAATAGGTGTAATTTCTGTGGCCAGACTGGAAAAATTCAGAACTTGGCAGTGTTTTGCCTCTGTGATGTCATGACAATCAATTTCAATGTTTTACTCCTTAAAAAAAGAAAACAAACAAAAACCAAAACAAAAACACCACACCAAAACAAAACAAAACCCCCAAACAAACAAACACCAAGCAAACAAACAAAACCCCCAAGGGGTGGACAGCTTTAACCTTAGATATCAGCTGTATCTAGGAAAGAGAGACCAGCTGTTATGGCAGAGAAGCTTTGCCAGTAGTAGTTAATCTTCAGATTACTACCAAGAGTTTAGGGTCACTTTTAAATTGAGTGTGAGGGCTGGGAGGTTGCAGGCAGAGGGGCCCAGCTGCTCAGGCTGTGCTGGTTTCAGGGGTCCCTTGGCTCTGGCTGCTCTCTGGAAGCTGCATCCATGGGCACTGTCTGCTGGCACTGCCAGTGAGGAGGGGGCACTTCCCACGAAGACTATGCTGTCCACTCAGAAGTGGTGGAAAGGAAAATGCTCCATTCTGTGGAGATGCAGTTGCTGGGAAAAGTCCTTGGTCTTTGTTTCTTCTCTTCCTTCCGTTTTGCTCTGGTTTTGCCAGGTGTAAAATACAATTGTCAGCAGTTTGCAGGGAGGGGGAGTGTCAGTTTTCCTGTCGAAGAAAATATCAAGGGTCTGATTGTGAAAGGGGAAATGGAAGAATGCCTCATGGCTTACACCTTCCTGTATTTCACCCCAGCTGAGTGACCACTTTGTGTCTATTGGTAGTTGCTAAAGGAGAGCAGTTTTAACAAATGATTCTGCCCTTACTCACAGAGGCCCACCAAGAGGACAGTATTGCCCTGGAAGGAATCAGAGAGACATGTCCATCGGGGCTAAAGTAATAGTTAAAGAACAGTTATTTAGAAATGTCTTGACACAGAATCCAAATAGCAATGGAATAAAAATCCTGACATTTATGTTCTTCTTAGTTCAGTCTGACTTTGGCTTGATTTGGCCTGTGGTCATCTGACTGTTAACTCATTTCATTTTTTACTTGCCTCTGAATGTATTACTGCAGTTTGTCCCAGGCTTGCAAGCTGCAGATTCTTTTATGTGAAGTATTTTGAACTTCTCAAATCCAAAGAAAGTATTATTAATTCAGCAGCATGAATAAATATTAACTCTGGACCCTTCTGATTGGTTTTGTTGCCAAAACGAGAGTTTGTTGATGTTTATGCCCAACCTGCCCAGTGCCAGTTCTGTTCAGGAATATAAATTATCTTTCAGCACCAACCTGGTGCTGATGCCAAGGACATGGATCTTGACTGCTTCCTAACTTAGCTTTGAATGTCTGAGCTGTGAGGAATGTGCTGTATCTAACCTGGAGCTGTTGGCAGCCACCAATGTCATTAATCCAGTGAGTGGAGAAGCCAGCGCAGGTGACTGGACAGCTGGAGCTGTTTTCTCTACACACAAGGGGCAAAGGGACCTCTGAATAGCTCAAGGAAATGCTTGGTGTTGTTGGAACAGTCACAGATCTGCTTCCCTAGTGCTTCCTTCAGCACATGTTACACTTGACCCTGCCAGCGCTACACGCCAATAGGAGTCAAGTCATTGTCCCCAGTGGCAGATTAAACTGCTTGGCCATTGTTGAGAGTCCAAGATTTTCCTCTCTCACCCTGCTTGGATGTGCAGCCAAAGTAAACATGAGCTAATAAAAACTGTAGAGATAACACATGGAGGCTAGTTATGGACTAAATGTAGCACAAAGATGTGCAAGTTGTGCTGGCAGCTTTCTGCTTTAGTTTTGAAGCTCAATTACCTGAAAAAGAGGCAGTATGGATCAGGTATCACTTCCTTTCTATTGCAGTAAGAGAACTGTATTTATGTGTATCGTTGGAATAAGAAAGGCATCTGTTAGGCTGCTGAGGATCTAGTGCTTGCCTTGCAAGGTACTTCCTCACCTGAAAGCTGGAAGTGCTGTGGCAGTCCATGAAGCTTCAGAATGCTCTCCTGGATTTCACCGCAGTCCATTTCCTTGTTGACAATAAATGCATTTTCAGTTGAATTTTTCACTTGCTCAGCACATACTGAGATCCATAGCCTGAGACCCATAACACTGAGATCTATAGCCTGCTGGGGGTGAAAGGAGGTGAGATATCTACATGGCTCTTGGGGGTGCCTCAGCTTACGGTAAAGGGAAGAGCAAGACTGGGAGAGGATCAAAAATCTGTCTGTGTTTGGAGCCACTGTGGAGTGGCAGGAGGTGGATTGCCCCTGTACTGCTGTGATGCAGTGCTGTTGGACACTTGTGTTACAGAAGGTGTGCAATAAATAGCTGGAGAAGTCTGTAATTGTTTGGGAATAAAGGTGCTTTAGGTGCCAATACATTGCCAGCACACGTAATCACTCTGTGGCTGGAGAGGGCTGACCCACTGAAGTCCTTCTGCAGTGGCTTTCTTTGCTTTCCTCTTCCTCAGGTCTTTGTCTCTGGAGGGACAGTGTGGTCCTGCACCCCGTCCTTCAGCCCCTTCTGCAGTGGAATGGCCAGTGGTGACCAAAAGGTTAGAGAGGAACTGAGGGCTGAGAGTGAGATATAGCATTAAAGGATTAATGGCTGCTGGGCAGTAACTACCATAAATGATGCAGTCACGTCCAAATCTAGGAACAGTTTTTCCTCTTTCATCCCAAGCCAGTCATGGCTCATTCTGACAGCACACCTGGAAATGAAGTAACTGAATACTCTGCCCACATTGTTCAGATCTGCTGGGGCTTGGGCACAGACGTAGCCTGTGTTTTCCCTGCTCCTGGGCAACCTTTGTTCTCCTGTAGCCAGGAAGTCTCACTGATGAGATGAGACAAGACAGACCTCTTCTGTTCCTTTCTCGAGAAGGACGCTGCTAATCCACCTGTGGTGTGACTTCCCTGAGAAATTCCCTTTCCAGATGTGGAGATCTTGCTGCTATTGAAGTGTGAGACGGAACCACTTCCAGTGCTGCCCGAACATGTTATTTAGGTCAGTTGCAAGGAAGATGGCAACATGAATCATAGAAGGAGTTGGAAGAGAAGGAGAGTCATTAGACAGCACCTTGACATCCCCTGCCAATGTGGGGGTTTTCTTTGCCAGGTTAAAGCACTTATTCATTGTCTTGTGCTCTCAGGAAGCTCCTGGGACTGAGGAGCTGGACTGAGAGGCTGCAAAGGCAGACCTTGCCTTTATCTCTGTGTATCAACACCTGGTTCCTGGTGTATGAGCCAATCTCTCTTTCAGAGAGAGAGGGAGCAAAGTTTCCTCCTTACCCCTCTGGAAAACTTCATATATCAGAATCATGGCTCCGACTGCATTCGTTTGGGGTGAACGAATCTCCAGGAGATGCTTTCATGGAGGCACAATCACTGTGATGGCAATGGAGCACTGGCCAAACCAGCTCAGGGGATGTTCCTGGGCACTGGCACATCATGCCTGGCATGGGGAATACAGGAAACCCAATGCTCTGAGTGCCCTGGGCCAGTGCTGGGCTGAAGGCCTGCCAGTGATGGTGGGAAACCTCTGAAAATGCCCCCCTGGGCAGGGCCCTGCCCCACGCTTTGTTTCTCTTCCCAGAGGAAGCACCCTGAATTTACCCATTGCTCTGTAGAGACCTGTAGGCTAAAACAAATTATTTTTACACATTAGAAAACATTGGGACCAACCTTAACTGATGAAACAATTTGCCAGCTTTTAGCCTCAAGGTCTCTAGTCCCTCAGGGCTTCCCACTGTAATGGCTTGGGTTGGTTTCCCAGAAGATTCTCCTGGATATGTGCTGTTGCCAATACTCTGGCTCATTACTAGCCATTTTATTTTTCCAAGAGCCAGCTCTCCTTAGCTTCGTTCTCACAGTATTGTTTGCTTTCTAGAAGAAGCTTTTGCTGGCTCTCCTCAACTATCGCATGGGAATTGCTTACTAGCTTAGATTTTTTTTTGTTTGTTTTGACCCAAAGCTGCTCTTTGCTCCCCTCTGTAATGCTGCCAACATAATTTCCAGTCTCTTTTAAGCATATGTTTTGCAATAATATCTAAACTCTTGGCTCCAAATAACTGCCTTACAGAGAGAATAGTATCTTCTAACGAAGGAATTGAGAAGCAAATAGTGAGAACAAAAGCAGTATCTTGAGAGTCTGTAAGACTATCCTGACCTTTCCCAAAGGCCTCAGCCTGGCCCTCAGTGTTTAGCAGATGGCAGAAATCAGGGTGGACTTTGATTTGCAGAGGCCTCTGCGTCGCCGCGGCGTTTGCGGGAAATGTGCTCGGCACATTGTGGCCATCTGGGCTTGACTGTACTATTCTGATAATCCCCAGGGAGCCTTCTCAAGCAAAGCTCATCCCTGATGGAAGTCCTCTTTGGCTGACCTTGCAGGAGGCTAGTATTAGCAGCATGGATTTTTGAGGTTTGACAGCAGCATTCCTCATAGGAAAAAAATGGGCTTGGGAAATGCTTTGTCCTGGCTGGGAAGGAAGATGCCACTCACCAGGTGTCCAGCTGGGCACCCAGGTGGTGTTAGACAAGGGGGTGAGGAGGTTAGTGTTAGTGTTTTCTGAACTCCAGGGGGAAGTGCTACAGGGACAAAAAGGCCATCAGAAAACCAACTGGAAAATTGCCTTTGCTTTAGATGGAAGAACCAGATGTAGGGGGGGATGAACCTGGAGCTGAGTGATGAGCTCACAGAGAGAGACAAGAGTCAGTGAGGGGGTCCTGACAAGAGCTGGAATCTTCATGTGGATCTAAATGAAGGTCTGCTTTTCAGAGGAACTGAGCTGGCTTTGCCTGAAATCAAAAGACTGGCTTTGTGCTCAGCATCCCTGGAACTGAGGGACGGAAGTTCAGAAACAAGGCAAGAACAAATCCAAACCCCCTCCCAGGTTCTGTTCTGAGGCTGTAACTGCTCTGCCTCAGATATTCAGCATTTCAGGTGTGGGAGGGTGTACCCCAGCTTGAATGGCCAGTCCCGTGGGCTGTGCTGCCCTTGAGGAGCAGGGTCTGCACTCCCCTTTGCACTGTGCATCTCACAGCCTGTGCTGCAGACCCGTGTTTGCTTCTCATGACCCACTCACGATGGGCTGCTGAACCTGTGGCACCCATTTGTCTTCTGCTCCCTCCTGCCTGTCCCTGGCCACCCCTAATGAAAAGTCTCAGCTCTTTTCTCGGCCTTTTGCACTCTCCAGCTGTGTGCTGGCTGGAGCTCGCTCAATGCTGCTTGTGAATCAAACTCCCAGGGGAATTGGTGTGGTGGTGCCACAGAGGCTCCTCTCCACGTCTGTCTGTCTGTCTGTCTGTCCCTGTGTTGCCCAGGCAGAATGTGCTCTCCTGCCTCTCTTGCCCTGCTGGCTCTGCTGGCCAGCCCTCGTCAGCCACGCTCTTGAGAAATCTTAGTGGAGACTTAGACCTGGCAGATGGAGGCTGTTACCTCATTCCACAAAAATGCTTTGTTATTGAGAAAATGGAAACTGTCTGAGGTTTGGGAGCCGAATAGAGTCATTGGTGTCTGTTTTAACCGCAGTTCGGTGGTGACTGCTCAAAGTTCCCCTCTCTGAGCATTCCCTTTTCCTACACCCATAATCTTCAAGCCATCGGAGAGCTGCAATGACTTAACTCATTAGCTGAGCAAATGCTGAATGCTGTTGCATACTCTGCAGAAACTTTGCTAAAACCTCAGCATCTTCCAGCAAAAGAAAAGTGGCGAGCCAAGAAATAACCCTTTGCAAACTGTTGGCCAGAGAAGTGATTCCTACGAACACTAAGCCAAATTCAACCCTTTTTACA
The DNA here is from genome assembly GCF_047495875.1 of Pithys albifrons albifrons. Classification (NCBI taxonomy): domain Eukaryota; kingdom Metazoa; phylum Chordata; class Aves; order Passeriformes; family Thamnophilidae; genus Pithys; species Pithys albifrons. The sequence goes on from NC_092481.1 coordinate 4,652,738, forward strand.
ATCTCAGCTGTGCCTCTTATTTACTTGGCTTTAAAAAGCTGTATGAAGATTATGCAGGACCTTCTTGGAGAGAAAAGGCATGTTTGGAGATTTATGTCTTGTAATTCTTAAACTCAGGTATCTGAGCTGCAGTTCTGAAAAGAAATTTCGTTTCATCAGATTTTTTAGAAAACAGTTTGCAGTTTTCATTTGTGAGTATAGGAGCAAGTAGGGATGGAAGTGTTTGCAAGCTGGTTTTCATATTGCTGTGAAGAATGACTTGGGTTAGTCCAGAAGAGCATTAACCTAAACACAAGCCTTGTTTTATTTAACAGATATTTGTGTGCATTTGGGAAACTGGCATCTGATACCTCCTGTTGAGAACATTGCATAAGCATTATTCACCAGCACCCTAACAGAGCTGAGAGCAGCAGTGCTGGCTTTTTGGAAATAAAATGGACAGTTTATTTATGTATTTTTAAACTAATTAATCTTGGTGGGCCAAATAAATGTCTTCCAGCTGCTACAGATGGTTTTCACATGACTAAATATTTTGGTGCATAGAAAAACCTAGAATACTGGAACTGCAAGATATTAAGTATTTAATTATGACCCTGGAATGTAAATACGACCTTGATATTTTAAATTTGTTTGCCCAAATTTCAAGTGTTCTCTTAGAAATCCATCAAATAATACTATTCCGATCTTGTTATCTGTAAAGCAGAGTGACTACTCAGCATCTTCTCCAAGTTTATTGAAATATCTGAGTGGCTTTCAGTAACAGGAATTTGCTTGACTGGAGAAATAATCCCAGCTGCTTGAGGCAGAACCCAGGACTGGGGTTTGAGCTGTAACAGACTGGTTCTGTTCTAGGTCTCTGCTTTCAGTGGGATTACAGTGTACACCTAAAACTCCTTTCCAGGTTGTGCTCTGCCTCCTTAGGTCTTTGGGTGGGTTTTTTAATATAAAATGCAAATGTAAAAACAATTAGTAGTTGGTTTTCAGACTGTTTCTTACCAGTTTAGAGCCCATTCTGGCCATGTGTTGTTCCTGTAGCTGTAAAGCAACTGTATTTCTTGAATGATCCAAGCCCACAAGATTTCGCTCACGTGTGTCAGCACTAATTGCTGTTGTGGTCTGTGCAGCTGCAGGTTGTACACAACCAGCGTGTATACTCAGTGCTGCTTGTCAAAAATGCCTTTTTAAGGTTCTTCTAATGAAACAAAACAAATAGAATCATATAAAATATGTATCTGAGAGGCCTAACCTTCAGCATGGCCAAAGACAAAAATTCCCCTCTGAGGTCCATACAGATGGCACCATTCCTGGATATTGCTCAGGATGGGAAGATGACAAAAAAAGAACAGCAACAAAAATCATGGGTCCTGAGCTGTCCCTGAGAGCAAGGACTGCTTTTGTCAGCATGGTGAGCCCAGGTACCAGGCTAAACCTCTGACTTCTGCCAGGCTTTTGACCTCACCTTGCTACCCTGATTTAAGGAAGACATGGCTTTTTCCTTTCTTAAAAACTCACCCAGTTTGAACTGGTGGGTGACTGCTGGTGCTGCCCTGCTCGAGTCCCACCTGCCAGCTCAGCCTGCTCACTGCTAAAGCCCCAGGTTTAAATAGCAGGAGCAGTGACCAAAGGCACAGTGTGGGTCAAGAGATCCAGAGTCTGGATTAGCTGTACTTTGTAACAGCACAGCACTGTGTCTGTCTGTTAGAGAGTTGGAAGGGACCTTAAAGACCATTCTTCCTTCCCTTCCTCCCTTCTCCCCTGCTTGTCCCAGAGCTGGGGTTGTGCAATCTGCACACACAGGTCTGTAACACGCAGTAGGGGCTCACAGGAGGATGAGGATTTGTGCTGCATCTCAGAAGGAGAAGAAAGATGGGACTTGGATCTTGGTTCCATTTTTAGTTCTACAGGCTTTGCCTTGTGCCAGAACCCTCTGAGGTGCAAATCCCAGGAGGGAGATAACGTTACTCCCTGCCCTGCAGGTATTACAAGGGTAAATAGTGTTTTTGGTGGTGACAGCTGTTAGGGGAGCTGAGAAAGCCACAGTCTGATGAGAGGTGCGGGATGTCAGCTCTGTGGAAACTGAACACTCTTGAATTTATAGTCTTGCACTGGATCATCACATACATTACTTTTATTGGGAGTTCAGGGAGCTAAACTGCTTGCCAGGTAAAGAAACTAATCTTTAGTTTGTGTCCTTAAATGTGGATTAGTTATTTTCATCTGCCTCTTTTCTCAGCACATGGACGTTTTCAAATAGAGAAGTCAGCATTGAAATTTGAAGGCATTTCAGTGGCTCCCTCTAACTCAGTGAATATATCAAGAAAACTGCTGTGGTGCCTAAAGAGTGTTCTGGAATACTCAGAGTAGTAGTGGTGCTCACCAAGAGTCATGAATAGCAAAACGTGCACAGCGTGTTGCATGTACCTCAGCCAAGAGAAGTTTTATTTCCAGTATCTCTCAACCCTAGGCAAACACCATATAACTCACAGGGAGATTAAATCTGGCCCCATGTGCATGTTTAGAAGTCCTGGACGTGTTGCTCTTGGAGAGGCTGGAGAGCTGAGTGTGGGAAATCACAAGGGCATGTCAGGTTGGTGAAGATGTTACACCCTGTGCACAGACTGTTGTGCTTCATGCTGTGTGAAACAGCAAATTAACTGTGGAATGATGAAATAGTGTTTTCAGGTCTTTGACAGCTTTGAATTGCAGTTTTAAAAGAAGACCCAGAGCAGAACGTTGAATAAGAATGGAAGAGGGCAATGCAGAGATCTTTAATAACTGGACCCCAAGTAGATCATGCTGTTTTGAGTCACACTGGCCCTTTCCCATGGAAATCCAGAGTTCTGGTGTTCTCCTCGTTTGCACCTGACTTGGTAAGTCAGGCTAATGATATTCATAAACTTTTCACTTTCTTCTAGGAGTTTTGTTTATTCCCTTCTTTTTGTTTCTGTCATCATGACATTGACCAGTAGAAAGGGTTTGGAAATGAAATATATCTACACAAAACTGGAATTGGAATTCTTATGTCTCTTATGAAAATCTAAAGTAATTTGTGTTGCAAGTGTCCGATTTCCAGTCACAAGTAATGACATTTAAACCCCTGTAGGAAATGCAATCCCTGTGCTGATGTCACCCTCAATTTATGATGTGGCTGCTTTTGTTCCTGGGCAAGCACTTGAGTCTTTTGCTAGTGAAGTGATGATTAACTGGTGAGAGTCTGGCTAGTGGCACCTGCTGTGTGTGACCGAGGGGTGCAGGGCTGGGGGAGCCCCCCAGGCAGGAGGCTGCTGGGCTCACGCTGCTCCATCACCTTCAGCAATGCAAGGTAACACAACTGCTCTCACCTTTGGTTTCTGGGGTTTGGCACAAAGAGCTTGTAAATGGAGCGATTTTGTTACGATCAGAGAACAGAGGGAGGGGTTTGGGGGCGTTGGGGGTGTCTCCTTGCAGTGAAGCCCCTGATCCTCAAGCTTTGAGCTGTTTCCATCACTGAGCAAGCAGAGCATCTTCCCTGCATTGCTTCCTATCTGTTGCTTCAGGAGCTCAGACAGCAGCTCCTCACGGTCTTTACCCGAGAATCACCGGGAAAGGAGCCTCTCAGTGAAAATTCCAGCCTTTCAGTTCCTTTTCAACCTGTGAGAGCTGTGTGTCATGTAGGTTTCCTTGGAAATCGCACATTGGAATGAGAGAATGAGTCTGGCTAAAGGAGCCACAGACCTGGATCAAGGGCTCTCTGGTATTGTTACTTCTTTTCTGTTCGTGTGGGGCTTTTTTTCCTGTGAAAGAGCAGTTTTTCCTCTCAGTTTTTAAGCACAGTCAGTCCATGTGTTTACCATGTGTGTCAGCAGCAGCTCTAGTTCCTAGACAGACACGTCCAGTGGGCAGGGGCATGGATAGTGGAAACTCCATGTGTGACTGCATGGTATAGAGGCATTCATACATTTTGTGAGCATTTGTGCCTCTTAAAATAGTTGTTTCCATGTGATCTTTTGGATGTGGCACAGTTTTCCCTTTCATGGGTGCCACCAAAGACTGTCCCTGGGCAGCACAAACAGGAGCACGTGTTTTGTCTTACAAATTACTATTCAGAACTTGCAGGGAGTTACTTTTTAGAGATTTTATGTGAAACATGTGACAATTGCAGCTGATGGCATCTATTATTTAAATTGTGCAGTACTTAAGAGTAATTTGTAAAGGTGCCAGTGTGACTGGTTTGAAGATAACCAGCTCTGTATGGTGAAAGTAAATGACACGTGCTGACCAGATCATGTGGCAGGGAAGTCTTCAGCCACAGAAGGAAACTTGTTCGCTTCAATGCTGGCAAGGCAGCGGCTGGAAGAAGAGATTCCCCTCTCAGCGATCCCATCTGTCCTCGTTCTGCACTTTCCTGACTCGGGGAGGGTTCGGCTTGTGCTGCCCTTGAGGGAGGACTGTCTTGTTTGGGGAGGGTTTCAGCTGGCACACACAGCATCTCCCGGGCAACAAATGATCCCAGTTTTTGTTTCGGAGCACCTTCAAGCCGTTCCCGGGGTGGTAACGTGAGACAATTTGTCTTTGCCAGGATTCAGTCCTTCCCCAGATTTAGAAGCTGCTCACATGCTGCAGGGCTGGCATTGCCTCTGCTTGCAGGGGACACGGGCAGCTGTAAAAAGCACTTTATAGGGAAACTGTCCTTATTCCTTGGGCAAAGAGCCAGCACAGGTGGGGAGGCCCAGGGTTAGCGATCAGACTGTGGGAGAGTGTGCACATGAGTGTCACTGCAGTGTCTCCTGGCACCTTCCTGGCTTTCTCTTCCCTCTGACTTTCTGAGAGCCCCAAAAGGCACAAACTTCCAGGGCACTGATGTGTGTTACCTCTCTCCATCAGCAGATCTGCTTATATGCAAGAAACCAACTGCAAATGCTCATGTTTGAGACGCAAAGAAATCAAATCGGAAGAGGGAATATTTTGACCAAATTTGGTGAAAAAATTCACTTTGCCCTTTAAGTAATAGGCATGCATTAAATAAAGCATGTCTGGGTTATGTGTCTTTTCCTGCTACTGTAAGTCAAAGTTGCTTTGTTTATTGAAAAAAAAACCCAACCCTGAAGTTGAGCAGAGCCTTAATAAGCAAAAGAGCTTTCAGGGCTTGCTGTGGAGACAGGGAATAAGGGACTGGGTTCAGACTGTGCAGTTTGGTTTTCTGCACATGAGTACAAAACATCACAAAACGTGTTTGCTGGGACAGTATCCACTGCTTGAGGCAGCCCCTTTATGGGTAAAACAGAGGTATAATCTCATAAGTACCTTTTATTCAGAACTACAAAAAGCTTTGTAAACACTAACTTAAATTATGTATCACCTCAAATAAGAGTGGCTTCATCCGCAGTTGAAAAAGCAGCTGCCTCTAAGGGAAGGAAAAGTGCAAACTACAGCATAAGGCTTGAGTTGTGAGAGAATTTTAGGGAAATAGAGCAGAATTACATTATTTTACAGTGATATCTGCACTGAGATGCACAGGCCCCAAGAACTGGCAACTAGAGCAGTCAGATTATTTTTTCTGCATATAGGCTGTGATGTCTGTTTGAATTGCAAGATTCTTGTGTGCTGAGCAGATCCAAGATGAAGGTACATTGGCCTCAGTGTGCAGTTAGTCATTTCCTGTCACGCTTTCATGTTTGAATTCTGGTGTACTGGATATGACCTTTATTTCATGGGGCAAAGAGATTTTGAAATACTCTTGCCAGAGTACTGGGTTTGTGCAGTTGGATAAGCAGTGAGGCATTTATATGGCTGTGGGGTTACATGGGAATAAACCAATTCAGTCCAAAATTAAACTTTAAGTGCTAGCTTATAAATGCTCACAACACCCTTATTTGAGGCAGTTGCATGCCTGTTCTTTGCTCCTTTTTAAGAACTCTTGGGAGCAGCCTTTCCCCTGGACTGTGGCTCTTGCTCCTCTGATCCCACTGAAGCTCCTGGGGTCAGTCACACTGGGCTGGGGAGAAGTTTCTGGTGTGTTCCTGCCTTGCTCCTTTTCTCTTGGGCTTCCTCCATCAGTTAATGGTATGTTTGAATGTGACAGGTCCAAACTGCCCAAATGGTTTCAATTCCTGACTTCCTGTTGAGTGCACAGAATTTGCTTACTTTGTACTCATTTTGAATAAGATTAACAGCTGATCTCTTGAGCAAATATTCTGGTTTAATGTCAGCAGAATGACACAGGCTGCCTGCTCTGGGTGTCCCCATACAGCTCTGCTGCTGTTACCTGCACCTCTGAAGGACCAGGATTTTGGTCAGAACCTGAAATGGTTAATTAAGCCTGACAGATGTTTAGTAATGATTTTTTAACTCTGAAATCATTCCCTCCTTTCTTCCTGGGCAGTGTTTTTAATTTTATGGTTGTGTAGTAGGGACTCTTCAGCTTCTTTCTCTGGCCCTGGTAGAATTAATTTTCCCTAGAGAACGTAAGTCCAGAGCAAGGGCTGAGTTGTCTCTTGGGCCTCTGCCTGCACTGCTGGGACCTCAGGAGTCCAGCCTGGCAGTGGCTGGGCCTGGCACAGTGGCAGTTTGGCGTTGCTCACCTCGGCCCAGGTGTGGTGTCTGTCATGGCTGTGCAAACAGGGCAGGGCTTCCTGCAGGCGCCTCCAGGCAGGCTGGGGACTGGCAGCAGGGCAGATTTTCTTGGTTTAAGGGTAAAATCAGACATCTGTGGGACAGGTGTGCTTTTAGCACTTACCCTTTGTCTCTTTGTCAGGAGGAGTCTGTGTGATGTGGTTTTGCTCTTTGGATGGGGCACCTCACAGATTCCTTCTTGAACAATGGGAAACCCTGGTTTTGTCATTCTAAGTCTGGATTAAAATCATGCAACGGTTTAGGTTTTGTGGTTTGTCAGATGCTTTAAGAGATTCTGCTACTCTTCCTCCCAAAGCTGTGGGCATTTTCAGGAAGCTGCTTACTTTGCTGAGCCAGGGTGCTTCTGACAACACTCTCTGTGAAATGCAGGGTGTTTCCTGACAGCTGTGCCAGCCGTTTTGCTCAATCCATTGCAGAGCCTGAAGCAGCCCCTGCCTGCTCTGGGCAGGAGGGTGTCCTGCCCGTGCTTGGGGAAATGCCTGTGGTGCAGCTTGCTCAGCAGAGCTTGGTGCCTGCACACCTGTAAACACAACACCCCAGTGGTGCAGGAGGAGGCTGTGACCTCTACGCTCATCTGATGCATTTACCTCCTGCCTCCCAGGATGACTCTAAGAACCAAATATTCCCTATGTTTTCGACAAATGACGTGCAGCATCCTCTGGTTGTTCTGGTGATGGGAAAGCTGCCATGTGAGTTCAGTGGCTGTGCTTATGATCCCTGCAAAGACTCTGCTTCTCACCACGCCAGAGTCCCCCTTCATACTTGAGATTTCGGAGCTGTCCCGGGAGAGGCTGAGGCTGGAAGGCAGCTTGGAGGCAGAGCTGAGGGCAGGAAGTGACTCAGTGGTGCTTCGAGGGCGGGTGAAGACTTGATGCAACACAGCTCTTGATGGTTGGATGGTTGAGCAGGCTGGGTCTATCTGGGTCACCCTCAAGGAACCCTGGGCAGCTCTGCCCTGCTGCCTCCAGCTCTCCTCTAACAGCAGCGGGGATGCTCTTCCATCTGTGCCAGGTCTGCAGCAGTGCTGGTAGGTTTGGGAGCAGAGCCATAGGGTACAGACAGGCAGCAGCCTGGGAGGTACAGAGAAGCCCCCCCAGCACCCCAGGGAGCCGGCCCCCCACACCCCAAGAGTGCCAGGACATGCAGTGACCCTGCGTGGATCAGCAGAAGTGGTATCAGGAAACGTGGAGTAAAAACACTCCCAGCGTAACAGAGGGGCTGGAGCTGTTCCTCAGAACAAGCAGCTGGTTTCCCTTTTAGGGTCGGCAGCAGGCAGAAACAATTTCATGCAGATTCCAGGACCCATAAAGGTTCTGGAAAGGCAACAGGAACAAAAAGTGTTCTCCTCTGCTGACCTTGGAGCGCTTGGAGGACCGTCTTCCAAAGCTGTGTCGCTGTACAGTTTCATCCTTACATGGGGAATACTCGCCTGCCCCAGCAAGGTTGTGCTTTCTCTTCTGCATGTCTGTTTAGGTGTGAACTGCAACTGCTTGTAGCTGTGCTCAGACAGCCCCGGGGTGGTGAGAATAGGCAGGGACCTGACAGACAGTCAGAAGCAGGTCTATTCCTGTGTCCTGGAAAGATTAAGTGTTTCCCTAGGAATAGCCTCCTGGGTTGCTCTAGGATGACTGTGGAGCAGCTGGTTGCGACCTGACAACAAACAACAAACTGGTGTGAAGTTACACCGGGTTAGGGATTCACCACACATGCAAGACTGCACTGAAGGAGTTTATGGTGGCAGGAACCATCTGCAAAGGCCGGTTAAACTCTTCAGTGATTGCAGAAACCCAGATCATGGACTGTCTGTACTGTCTCCTTTGCATGACAAATCCCCAGTTTACCAGCACTGAAATTAATGTCATGATCTCCTGGGGCTGTTGCTAAGCCTCAGCCATGGGCTGTGGACAATGACACCGGGGTGGTATTGGGTGCATGTTGCTCTCTAATTAGAAAGTGGACTTTGCTGTTCGTCCTTGACAGATTGCTGACCTTTCCCATACGAGGCTATTCTGAGCTCTGCTCCAGACTGATCAGATTTGCATCCTGGAGCACTTTGAGTGTTGTTTGTGAGTGGAGCTCTTGTTCCCAAAGCTGGTTTGTTCATGGGCACAGGAGAGGAACTGAACTTTCTTTGCTCCATGAGCACGGCTATATCTGTCAGAGGAAAGAGTAGGCAGCTGGCAGGCATATATCTGTGTTTATTTTTGCCCTCCGACAGCCAGCGAGACAGCTGAGGAATACCCCCCGTCCAGCTCCACCACCCCTGTGTACAAAGGACCTGCTTTAGCAGACCTTGTCCCCCAGGACCGCAGCCATCTGACAGTGGCCAAACACTCTATTTGCAACTGCAAGCCCATCATTTTAGGGCAGCACCTTGGTTAGCATTTGAAGGCGTTCCTGACATCAGCCCAGCACACAGCTGATGTTTACAGGGTGGTGCAGACTGGGGAGGAGAACACATGCTCGTTAGCACTACAGAACAGCCTATATTGTACCTTCAACATCTGAGCCTCGGTGAAAGGGAGTTTTAATGCATTTAAAACTCCGCCTCTTTCTTCATGAATGGAAGCAATTTCCAGGTTCCTTATTGCAATCACAGTAAGAATTGTGGGCTTTTGTACTGTTATCTTCATTTCTTTTGTCCCACCTTCCTCCTCCCAGTACACTCAGTCTTTTAGTGCCACGTCCTCAGGGACAAAGATGCTGCGTTTGCTTTGGCGCTGCCCAGGGCTTTGACACCCCTGCCCAGCTCTGCATATGAGACCAGAACAAAGGGAGCACACAGCTTATCTAACACAAATAACCCTGAGCAAACTTCCTGGGCCTGTTCCTGTTCTGTGGAAAAGGCAGCGTGAAGTTTGCTCCCGTGTGCAGCCTTGGCCACATCAGGCTTGGCATGCAGCAGAAACTATTCAGAGTGTAGGCTAGGCTGCCCTGCTGCTTTAGGGTCCTCTTCAGTATATCGTTCTCAGAGGGTTTATGTTTTTCACGTCCTCTTCTGACAGTGCCAGGATCAGGGCAGCGATGCTCAGGAAGCTGAGTCCCTGTCACTGGTAAAACCCAGCCTTCTCCATTCAGGTTGTCTTTCCTTCCCTTGTGTTTTCTGATGTGCTCTGAGCCCCTGTGACAGGACTGTGGAGCTAAACCACAGACCACTGAGCAAACATGGAAGCTCCCTGCAGTGGCAGTACCGCAGCTCCCAGGGCAGGAGTGCTCATTAGAGGCTCTTTTATTACAGACACACCTTGGAAAGTTCCCTTCACCAGGGCTGGGAGGAGGAGGAGGAGGGTTGGGAATTCCATTTTGTTGCAGAGAGAAAGGTCCCAAGTGGCTTCAGGGAGCAAAGGCAAGTGGGGTGGCAGAGGAGGCAGCAGTGGGTGAGAAGCATCCAGAAGCTGTTGGGGGGCACAGAAGCTGCGGCCTGGTCAGGGGAGCACCTCGTGGGGTGCCCCAGAGGGAAGGGACACTAGGGGGGCCAGCCCAAGCTGGGAGCAGAGCTGGGGCAGCAGGTCCAGTTCAGCACCCTGGCACCAGTCTGGCTTTGCTGTGCAAACCACACCATGCCTGCCTTGCCTCCAGTAACAGACTGGACATTGCCTTGTTGTGCAGGCAGCACATGGAGCTGCTCTGGGCAGGCTTGGTGGCCTCAGCCCATGCTGCTCACAGGGACCTACCACAGCACTGGTCCCACAGCCACGTGGCCAGCTGGCCACACTGGAGGGCACAGAGTGGGCAGCATCGGGGCAGCAGCTGGGAACAGTGTCTGAAAAGGGACTTTGTTCCCCCTCGGTTGGTCACGTAGCCATGTGGGAACACTGGATTTATTCTCCGGCAGTCCTATCAGGCACATACCAGGATTGACAACAGCTGGGAGCTGTGTGGCTTGACCAAGAATAGCCCTGGGGAGCTCAGGGCTGTGAGTCAGAGCTGTCTGGATCGGCTTCTGCCCTGGAGGCTGCCTCCCAGCCTAGGGCCAGGGAGCCCGTGGAGAGGGGGTGTGGGGACTGGCAGGGAGCTCCCTGCCCCTTAAATGCAGAACTGCAGATGGAGCCATAATTGCTCTTTCTGAAGTGGGTGGGTTCATGAAGAACAGTGCAGTGTGGGGTGCTCTGCAGCTGACGGCTCAGATGTAATTCCATGGGCTTGTCTACACTTGACAGCAGCCTGGGTTAAAGAAGGGTGTGATTTTGCAAGTGGAAAACTCCTTATTTAGGAATAACCAGGTTAAACTAAACAGGAGGATGGTACTCTTGTTCTGGGGTTAGCACTCCAAAGAAAGCACAATAGTTCCACAAACTTGTCTGTGAGGGAGACAAGGGGCAGGGAGAGATGTCTGGTCTCTTGCATGCAAAGCCCCACTACCTCTGCTGCCTATGGAACACGCACCTGCCCTGACAGCTTCTCCCTGGAGAGCGTTTGTAGTTGGAGCAACATGTGCAGGATGGTTTGCTGGGACGAGGCTCCATGGCCAGGCACAGCACAGGGTGCCCAATTCCTGCTTCCCTGCGAAGCAGCTGTTAAACTCTGGAGAAGTTCCAGGGTTTGAGCCTTTGGCAGCTCCTCAGTTGGGAGGAATCCTGCCATGGGCCATGCTGGGGGCTGAGTGTGGGTTTCCAAAGGGCAGCTGGGCAGACAGGTCTCCCTCAGGGTGCCTGGCTCTCTGAAATGGCAGTGTACATGCACCCGCATGGCACATGCCTGGTCCTGGGTTTGGTCCCAAATCAAGACTTTTCATGAAAAAAATTTATGCCTTTTGGTCCTTATTTACACTTTGCTTTCCAGGACAACAGCAGACAGTGAGGAGCTCAGCTCCCTGCTGACGTGTCCAGGTTTTCTGAGTGGTGCTGAGATGCTCCAGCTGTGGAGTACAAACCTGAGGCAAGGTTCATTGCAGGCCCTGATGTCTGCAGCTCTTTGGGAAGTTTGTGCAGCCCCAGAGCAGGAATGTGGGTCTGTGCCCTGTCCTGGTGGTGGTCCTTGCCCTCTGGAAGTGGCAGGGTTGTGCAGGGACATCTCAGGCAGTACAGGCTGATACTGACCCACACCTGCCCTGACCTCAGCAGGTGAAGGAGGCCCTCAGACCAGCACCATGACAGAGTGCTTTGACTGTGACAACTGCAAGGAGTCCCTGTATGGGCGCAAGTACATCCAGATGGACAATGGCCCGTACTGCATTCCCTGCTACGACGCTCACTTCGCCAACACCTGTGACGAGTGCAAAGAGCTGATTGGCCATGACTGCAGGGTGAGTACAGGGCCCCAGCCACACAGGTCGGTCCCCAGGGCTGTCAGTCCCCTGCTCATCCTGCTGTGCTTCCAGGAGCTGTACTACGAGGATCGCCACTACCACGAGCACTGTTTCCGCTGCTTCCGCTGCGACCGCTCCCTGGCTGATGAGCCCTTCACCTGCCAGGGCGAGGAGCTGCTGTGCAACGACTGCTACTGCAGCGAGTTCTCCTCCAAATGCATCGCCTGCGAGAAGACCGTCATGCCAGGTAGGAGCGGGCGAATGGAGCGCTGCAGTTTGTTCCTGGTCCCTCAGTGTCACCTGGGGCTGCAGGTTCAGTGGGACAGCAGCAAGGGAGAGAGCTGGATCTCTCCTGTCCTGCCTCCAGAGGAGCATGGAGAGGGCTGGCCCTTTGCTTGTCCAAAAAGACAGCAGCGTTCAAAGCTGTGATCGCCACAGCAGTCCCATCTGTCTGTTACCCTTTTTCATGGGGAAGTGAGTGGGGGAGGAGATAACAAAGGGTTTCCTGGGCACTTTCTGCTGTGTGCTGACAAGAAGGGAAGGAATGACTGGAAGTACGTGAGCGTCTCTGGAGCTGGCCTGAGGCAAAGGCGTGTACGTCTTTGCTTGGCTATTCTGGCACCATCTTCAGCCGTGGGTTACATCAGTCATTTCTGCCATGGCCTGTGTGCACAAGGTGGTGTTCCCACAGCCCTCCTCTTGCAGCTAAGGGATGAGACTGGGGCTCCCTTTTCAGCTGCTCTTGGTCCTGAACTGCCATGGCAAAGGCAGGCACCTGGCCAGGTGTGCAGGACCACGTTTCATCCTGCCCAGCCCTGCCCTGTGTCCTCTGTGTGTGTGTGTGTGCTGCTCCCTCCTGTCACTGCAGGGCTCTCTTTGCAGGGTCCCGTAAGCTGGAGTACAATGGACAGACCTGGCACGAGCACTGCTTCATATGCAGCAGCTGCCAGCAGCCCATTGGGTCACGGTCCTTCATCCCAGACAAGAAGGATTATTACTGTGTCCCCTGTTACGAGAGCAAGTTCGCTCCTCGTTGCACTCGCTGCAAAAAGGTACGTGTGGCCTGACAGCCCAGAGCCCCCAGGGACAGGGAACTCTCCACTCCTGCCTGAGCCCCACCAGAGGAGGGTTCAGGTGCCAGCACACCAGCTGGGCTGTTTCCCCATGCCCATGTGTCACCAGCGTGTCACCTCTTCCTGCAGACCCTGACCAAGGGAGGAGTGACCTACCGGGATGAGCCGTGGCACAAGGAGTGCTTTGTCTGCACGGGCTGCAAGACCCCCTTGGCTGGGCAGCAATTCACCTCCCAGGATGACAACCCCTACTGCATCAAGTGCTTTGGGAACCTCTATGCCAAGAAGTGCAGTGCCTGCACAAAGCCTATCACAGGTGAGCAGAGCAGCTCTCCAAGGAGCTCTTTGTTGCAGTGCTCCTGGGACCACTTGTGTCCTTTCATCTGCATCTTTCAAAAGGGTGAGCTGTGTCCCATGGGAGGGATTCCCTCTGCCCGCAGTAAAGGCTCCCAAAGTGACCCCTCAAAGCATGACTTCATGTCTCTAGCTTGCCTTTTTTGATACTGGTTGTCATGCTCTGTGGAAAGTTTGCTTCCAGACTGGGAAAAGCAGACACTTCCAACCATAGCTGGAGCAGCATCTGGTTCAGGGGAGGCTGTACCTACCTAAGGCAGGGAAGTAGAGGATCCTCTTCTGCAGAACCCCCTAAGAGACCTCCTTCCTGCCCTCCCCCACTTGGTCTTCCATGTAGTTTCCAGTCCCTTGCTGCTGGGAAGGCAGGAGAAGCCGTGAATCAGCTGGTGACTCAGATGATGATTTTGGCTGAGGGCAGCTCCCAGGCACCCACTTCCCTCTGGTCCTTATCAGTTTGTTGCAGTCCTGGGGAGAAGGGGGTCACAGCCCACCAGCCCAGCTACTTCCAGCACAGGAAGGAAGCTCCTGCAGAGCTTCTGCAGGACTCTGGGCCTGGGCTGGTGGCAGGAGGGTTCTTCCCAGCATTCCAGTAGCTCTGTCCTCCTATGTCTGTTGCAATGGTGCAGCTCCACTCCCTGCTCCTCCCAGCAGGGAGAAAATGATGATTTTGGTCCGAATATCTCAACCCTGTAAAGGCTGCTGTGAAATTATTTTGGTGTTCTTCTTCCCCACCTGGGACAGGGTGTTTGGGTGCCACCACCAGTGCTGTGTGTGAAGATCTGACCCAGAGGTGAACAAGCCAGGGCTCAGTCTGTGCAGCAAGCTCAGCCCAGTCTCCCCAAGGGCTCTGACGCTGCTCTCTTTGTCCCTCCTTCAGGCTTTGGTGGTGGCAAATACGTCTCCTTTGAGGACCGTCACTGGCACCACAACTGCTTCAACTGTGCCCGCTGCAGCACCTCGCTGGTGGGGAAGGGCTTCATCCCCGACAACGACGAGATCCTGTGCCGCGACTGCAGCTCTGACCTATGAGCCTCCGAGGACACCGCGGGGCAGGGGCTTCCTCTGTTCTTCAGGGCCTTTGTGCCACGGCCCCCAGCAGCATTTCAGGGGCAGGGCACAAGGCACAGGAGATGGGGGATTGACCCTGAGCTGCGGTGTGTTCAGGAGGTTCCTGTGTCCCCTCCCTGAAGGCTACAGTATGCTGTGCTATGGCTCTGTGCAGAGTCAAAGCTGAATAAAATTGAAAAAGGAGCTTCAAGACCCCCCCATTATTTACTCTTTCTTTTCTGCTTCCAGCCTGAGCAGGCACGAGCTGAGCCCAGGGCCCCAAGCTGAGTAAAGGGCAGCTTCAGCGCTGGGCTGCTGGATCTGCACGCTGGCAGCATGTATTTGCCCCCTGGCACGGCGCTGACTTCCCTCTTTTCCCCATGTGGTTCCCTCACTCTGTGTAACACAAGGCAGTGGCTGTGGAGCTGTGCAGCTCGGCTGTGCTGGATTAGGGTTGTAACCACCACCACCACCATCACCACCACTGTAGGTGTGGCTGACCTGGACGTGAAGAGTCCTCTGCTCTGATTGGGAGCACTGAGGACACCAGTGTGGCCAGGAGAAGAGGATGTGTCTTGCCAGGTGGGATGCACCCCTGGAATTCTGTAACACCCTTTGCAGGCCAGACCCTTTGCACAGCACCTGCAGGGAGGTACTCTCTCAGCTGTGAATGAGGAACTTAAGTTGCAGGTACAGGGTATTCAACCCACCCCCTTCCCGCCCACCTGTGCCATGACCTCTCATGGCTGCAGTGGCTGAGCTGTAGCTGTTGCCCCGCTGGTGCTCCCCTGAGACACACCTGACAGCCCTGGAGAAGGGTGTGCTGAAGACTGAGAGCACTGAGGACTTTATTCCTGCTCTGTTCCTCTCATGGGGATCCATGGGAGGGGCACTGCTGTGTGGAGCCCAGTGTGGCACTGGGAACACCAGAGGGCCCATTAATTTGGGGAAGGGAGCAGTGCCCCCAAACATAAAATGTTTGCCTATTTTAACTTCAGAAGCAGCTGGCCATCAACTCACACAAAGCCAGGTGTGGTCTTTGGCGAATGGAAAAGAGTTACTCTCTTTCATGCCTCTATTACTGTGGACAGCACAAGTATCTTGCATGTCTTCTAGATCTGAAACTTACACATCATTTCCAGTTTGGAAGTTAATTCCTCCCAACACATAGGCCTTGCTAAAGTCTTTCCAGTTTTGTTGCTTAGTGTTACCAAAGGCCAGTTCTAGGACCATTTTAAGATCATAAAGGTTTTCTTTGGATGACCTGTTTATGTGTTTAATCCTAATTGGGTCTGGAGCTGCCTTCTCAATTCTGTTCACAAAACAAACAGGAAGGTCCTGTTCCATATTGTAGTTCTCCTATGTGCTACAATAATATCCATGTATTATTAAAAAATAATAAATTAATGAAATTGACCTGGCAAAACAGATTCCCTGTTCCAGAAGAGGCCAATATAGTGAAAGAGACATTAAGAGAAGCTGTGTTTGGTGGCTGCTGGGAGGGAGGGTCTGTGGGAGCACAGGGCTCTGGCGGGGAGGGCAGCTGAGGAGGAAGAAGGGTGTCCATGTCCTCCTGCAGCCTGCAGGGCATGGTGGCTCCTCCTGGCCATACTGTGTCCCAAATGAGAAGCAAAACAAAGGTGGCACCTGAGGGAGGGGGGGGCTCTGCAAAGCCCAGGTCCCTATGTTGGCCCTATCTGTGCGAAATAGGATGTCTTGAGCCATCCCAGGTTTCCACGAGGTTCTGAGCCACCCTTGCCCCATGGCTGAGCTGGCCCTGGGCTCCACTAAGGCCCCTCTGCAGTGGGGTGCTCACACCTGCCTTGTCTCTCCATCCTTCTCCTTCTCTCTTGCTGGGGCACTTATGCTGACCCTGCTTTCCTGCTTAGTCAGCCACGTGCTTTTCTGAAAGCCTGTTCCTGTGGGTTTTTTTCCCTTTTGTACTCATTTGTGATGAATATCTGTCATTTTGTACCCAACTACAGGAGGAAGGGGCTAAGCCCCCCCACCCAGGCTTCACTTAGGAACAGAAAATGTTATGCATGTTGAAGTGTTATTAACTTTGTATTCGGATCCTTGTTGAACGCTTGTTTGGAAGCTTTGATGCCAGCAAATGAGAGTTTGTGTGTTTGCTATTCTGAGGAGCTTGGAGCTGTCTCCAGAAGGAATTGTCCTAAACCTCAGCCTCCTCTGTATTTCCTACAGCTTTATACAATAAACTGTTTTAGTGATGTTTGCTCTCCTGTGTCTCTCCAACAGCAGGCACAGGGCAGAGCACTGTGTTGGGCTCTGCTCAGCTTTGTCTCGCCCCCAATCCCATCTTGGGGACATCCAACCTCCACAGGGCTCGTGCCTCCCCTTCCCAAACCACAGCCCAGCACCAGCTGTACCAGTCCCACGGTTCCAGCAGAGGAACAGCAGCTCCCTCCTCCCGCTGTGGGGCTGCAGGGTGTTCTGGGGCTGGACTGCCTGTCTGTCCATGCCTGCTGTCTGTCCAGGCAGGCAGTTCTGCGGGACAGGCCCCAGCAGGACTCTCCAGGCTGAATCCCTGCGGTCCCAGCCCATGTCCTGCCCTGCAGATGAGCCTCCCAAGCCCTGTGGTGGGCACAGCCCGGGGGGAATGTCGCTGTCACCTCCAGCCGGGGTACCCCTGCTCCCTCCTGGCACACGGTGTGCTCCTTACTCAGTGTTTATCAGCAGGGAGCCATTCATTCCCTAACACACAAAACTCTTTTTCCACAGATTCCCTTACATTCATTAACAGCTGCCACGGCTTCCTCTGCCCCCCTCTGGCTGCGCTGCCACCGGTTCTGCTCCAGTGGCAGGACAGGCATAGCCCACGTGGCTCCTGTGTGGGACCCTGGAACTGGCACATTCCTGACTGCTCCAAAGCTCTGGAAGCTGAGGGGAGTTTTTCCAGCAGGTTTTTTGTTGCTGTCGCTGTTCCTGCCCTGTGACAGCCCCACGCACAGCCCCATGCACAGCCCCACGGTTTCTGCCAGCGCCGTTTCCAGGGATTAACCACAGCTGGAATCTGTGCAGAAGGGCCCCTGGGGCTCCTCTTCCAGCCAACCTCAGAGCCTTCCGCTCGTAGCCAAAAAAGGCAATGACCAGCTGCGCACAGCGCTGCAACATCTGGATTTCATCGCGGTCATCAGTGGGTCACGGCTGCGCAGAGCCCTGAGACTGATCTGCGGGAGCGGCAGGGTGACGTCATATGTGACGTCATGTGCTATGATACGGGTGACGTCATGGGTAATGTCATGCACAGACATCTCCCGAGCCCCCGTGAGGGCAAGGCTGGAGACAGGCGTAGAAAATTTATTAAGCACAAGGAGCAGCACTGAGGGTGAAATAATATCATTAATATTAAATAATACAATAAATATAATATTGCATTGCAGAAAAACATGAATATTCATTATTATTAATTAGAATATTATTGTCAATAATAATAATTACTAGAATAGCACGACGAATATTAAAAACTATAATAAATATAGTATTATACATTGTGCATTGCAGAAAATATGAATATTATTATTGATTACAATATTGTTGTCAATAATAATTATTATAATAATTTATTAAGTATTAAATAATACAATAAATATATCGTGCATTGCAGAAAAGTATTACTATTTATTATTATAAATTAGAATATTGTTATTGTCAATAATAATAATAACTAGAATAGCACAATGAATATTAAATACTATAATAAATATAGCATTATAACCTGCACAGCATAAAATATGAATATTTATTATTGATTCAAATATTGCTATTGTTAATAATAATTACCGTAATAATATAATGAATATTAAATAATATAATAAACATATCGATGTACTATACTATACTAAAAATATAAGCTATAATAACATGGTATTATTACATTTAAATATAAATAATTAATACTAACGATAATAACAACAACAAGAACAACAACAACCACCGCAATGGGACCCGGACCTGACCGGAGGCGGAACCTCTTTGCGGGTCGCGCGCGCGCCCGGGCCCTTCCGGCGGGCACAGCGGAGCCGCGTCAGGGCCTTCCGCCGGCGGCGCCGCGATGGAGACGATCCTGGAGCAGCAGCGGCGCTACCATGAGGAGCGGGAGCGGCTCATGGACGTCATGGTGAAGGAGATGCTCACCAAGAAGTCTACGGTGCGCTCGGGGCCGCGGCGGTTGGGAGGGAGGGAGGGCAGGAGGGTGTTCGCCGCCCGGGCCCGCGCTCACCGCCCGCCTGTGCCCGCAGCTCCGCGACCAGATCAACTCGGACCACCGGACACGGGCCATGCAGGACGTGAGTGCGGCGGGAGCGGGGATGGGGATGGGGATGGGGATGGGAGAGGGAATGGGAGCGGGAATGGGACCTGGAGTGAGAGCAGGAATGGGACTGGGAATGGGAGAGGGAATGAGAGCAGGAATGGGAATGGAATAAGGCCGACAATGGAGAGAAAATGGGAGCAGGAATGGGGCCGGGAATGGGAGCAGGAATGGGGATGGGAGCAGGAATGGAATGGGCCCGGGAATGGGGATTGGGAGCGGGAATGGGGCCGGGCCTGTCCCCGTAACGGGCCCTACAGCGCCCGAGGCTTCTCCCTTGTCCCTTGCAGAGGTACATGGAGGTGAGCGGCAACCTGCGGGACCTGTACGACGACAAGGACGGGTGAGTGTGCCCCGGGCCCTCGTGTGCCTGAGCAGGTCCTGCTGTGAGGAGCCTGGGGTTCTCCTGAGTCCCTGTAAATACCTGGGGAGTAATGCAGGAATCAGGATCTGGGAACCAGAGGCAGGGCAGGCCTGGAGTGCACAGGGGATGTGTCCAAAATATAACATTCTTCAGATGTTTCAAGACAGGGATTAAAATATGTAATTGAATTATAAAATGTTTGCAGATGATTACAGCGTTTCCCTGCCTAAGACATGAATGTTGGAAATTGTAGCATGAGTCTTTAAGATGTCCAGGTTTTGGTGTGGCAAGGCCTGTCTTGAACTGAAAGTGTAACAAATACAAGAGGGACAAGTTTTGTTACTCCTGTGGCTCATGTGGGGAGGCCGTGGGTGCCTCAGGGTGGGTCAGGGCTGTTTGCAGCCAGACAGTGCAGCTACAGTTGTATCAGTGTCACATTGTTTTTGCCCTTTCCCTTTTAACCTGTCCCTGGACCCCCAGCCTGCGGAAGGAAGAGCTCAGTGCCATCTCTGGGCCAAACGAGTTTGCAGAGTTTTACAACAGACTGAAGCAAATCAAGGAATTTCATCGGAAGCACCCGAACGAGGTGGGTGGTTACTGCTCCATAGGAACAGGTGGGCTCTTGGGCCTCATCCCCACAGGAAACAGACCTTTTATTTTCCCCAGTTTAGTTGCCTTGACACACAGGCCCTGAGGACACCCAGCTGTCACTTGAGCACAGCTGGTCAGTGTGTGAGTGGGAGCAGTGCAAGACACTCACCGTGTTCCCTCCTTGGGAACATTCTGGGCTGGGGTTGGGTCTCTCCTTTCTCATGCTGGCTGAAGACACACTTTTCCCTTTGTGCAGAAGTGCTTTGGGACCCTTGCTGTTTGCAGTTTCCCTGTTTGCCACTACCTGTGATTTTGTGTTAGTTGCTCTGGGACAGGAGCTGAAGTAAATTCACTTTGTGTGTCTCCCTGTGCAGATCTGTGTTCCCATGTCAGTGGAGTTTGAGGAGCTGCTGAAGGCCAGAGACAACCCAAGTGAAGAAGCTCAGAGTAAGTTTGTAGTTTGCTGGAGCTCTGACATTATCCAGTGTGTTGTTTGATCTGTTTTGCACATTTCAGAGCCCCACCTCACTTCTATGAAACAATCTCTGAAAATTGTTCCTCTTTCATTTAAATCCTTGTGAACTGCAGTCCTTGCGATGTTTTCCAGTGGTGCTGCTGCTCCTGAGAATGTTCTGGTGCTCTTACAGAGCAGAAACTGGGACTGATCAATGAGTGCCCAAGGCATTTTAATGCCTTCCATAAGCATAAATGACTTCACAGCTAATCCTTTTCCAGTTTTAAAGCAGCTGTATAATAAGTAGGGAATATTAAGCTCATAATAAAGCTCTTCATGATCTTTCCTACAGATCTGGTGGAGTTCACAGATGAGGAAGGCTATGGACGGTACCTGGATCTGCATGATTGTTATCTCAAGTACATCAACCTGAAATCATCAGAGGTGAGTGGCTGCTGTGTCTGGGCACCTCCAGTGCTTGGCGAATCCCCAGCCCTGCACAGGCTGGGCCTGCTCTGTTCTGGGAACTGGATGTTAATTTGGCTGGGTATGAACTCTGACTCACATTTTCTTTTCTTAGAAATTGGATTATATCACTTACTTATCCACATTCGACCAACTTTTTGATATTCCTAAGGAGAGAAAAAATGCTGAATATAAGAGGTGAGCCTGCTTGCCTGCCTGCTTCCTTTATGGCACTTGGTGAGAAGGAATTTGCTTCTGGAGTGTTCAGCTGCTGAGATGATGATTATCAGCCGAACTTAACATAAATTGGGTTCCTGAGCTCAGTCGTATGTCTGAGCCCCAGGCAAACATGCAATGCAGCAGAGATGTGGAGAGCCACGTTCTGCTCTGAGAAAGGGCCTTAGTGTACCCTTGTAACTGCTGTGTCCAGAAATTCTGTGGAAAACTGTGCTGACCTCAGTCACCTCCCTCTGCAGCACAGAGGGTGGTGACTGTCCAAAGATGTGCTTAGAGGGTGATAGTGAATTACCTGTGCTTGTGATTCCCCTGCCAGGTACCTTGAAATGCTCCTTGAGTACCTGCAGGACTACACAGATCGAGTGAAACCATTACTGGACCAAAATGAACTTTTTGGGAAAATTCAGACGGAGTTTGAGAAGAAGTGGGAGAATGGCACATTCCCAGGCTGGCCGGTGAGCAGCCTGAGCCTGGGTGGTGCTCTGTGTGTGGGAGGGGGTTCTGTGAGGCATTCCTGGAAAGTCACTGCTGGGGGTGACCCTGACACGGCTGCAACTCTGTGTCTCCAGGGTGCAGGATGATTCCGACTTGAACTTGAAATCCAGTGTAGCTGGTTTGAAACGAACCCTATTTCAGCTTGGCTGATTTTGCATCTTTACTGTTGTTCTTTTGTCAGTTTATTAGTGAGGGGATTTTTCTCTGTGAAATGAACTGTTTTTCCTGAGGTTAAAATGTTCTGTGGGCTGAGGGATGTCATGCAGCTCTTGCATGTGGTTTTCTTGGCAGAAAGAGACCAGCAGTGCCCTCACCCACGCCGGTGCCCACCTGGACCTCTCAGCCTTCTCCTCCTGGGAGGTGCGTTTCCAGTGCTCTGCACTTACTGCCACATTTGGAGCAGGTGGAAGCTCAGACATTTGGTTTCTTTGCATAATTGTAGTGCTTTTGTCCCTGGCTCTGTGCTTTCTGGGTAAAACTTTGACGATGCTGATGATTTAATTTCACCAGTTGGGGGATGTAGCTTGAAATACCTGGTTATATTTGTCACATTCCTCATTTTCCACTGAGGAGGGGTGCACCCTTGACAGTCCTTTCCCAAACTCTTTTCATTGTTTTTTTATTTCTTGAATGAGCTAAAGTGGACTATATCCATCTTGTATGTGTTGAGCAGCTCATCTCTTACAGTGGTTTATTTCACTGAACAGGAATTGGCCTCCTTGGGACTGGACAGGTTAAAATCAGCTTTGCTGGCCCTGGGGCTGAAGTGTGGCGGGTAAGGTACAGTCTTTGTAGAGTTCCTTCCAGCTTTTGAGGTCTTCCTGCCTCACATTCCTTTCTGGGGCACTTATTTGGTCATCTCTGGTGTACTTGAATTACCTCAGTGCTGTTTGAAAGATAAAACCTTTTCTGTGGGTACTGGGATCTGCTGCTCTGACCAGGTCCTGTACTGGAGTCTCTGGTACAGAAAACTTTGGCTTGAGGAATAAAGGCAAAGATAATAGGAATCTCATAATCTCATAAAATCTATGTTTAGAATTTTGTTGCATGAATTAAAGTAGTCTCAGGAAATGTCAAACTATAGTCTGGACTAATACCCTCCCTGCTTCTCTGCAGGACTCTGGAGGAGCGTGCTCAGAGGCTTTTTAGCACTAAAGGCAAATCCTTGGAAGCACTTGATCCTTCCTTGTTTGCTAAGAATCCAAAGACAAAAGGAAGCAAAAGGTGAGTTCTTAGAGGTCATTCTGAGGCTGGTGGTGTTCTCTTGCATGAGGAGTGTTCTATAGTGGCCACTCCTGTGTAGTTGTGACAGATTGATTCTGGAGTATTAGAAGCTTTTCATGTTGGATCAAATAGGGCTGAACCAAATGTAAGATACCATGTGCATTTCATAAAGTTGCTTTATCTGTTTCTAGAGACACTGAAAGAAATAAAGATCTTGCATTCCTGGAAGCTCAGATTTATGAATATGTAGAAGTCCTCGGGGTAAGGATTTTTTTTTGTCTTTGAGCTTTTTATTTCAGAGCTGTTCAAAAACTGACTGGAATGGCATCCACATCTTTACCCAGTACTTTCACAGACAGCACCACATCAGTGTGGTGCACCACATCTATTTTGTACCTGAGTCACAAATAGATGTGTCTTGCTGCTTGCCTTTGGTTTGGGGTATTGTTTTCAGCAGAGTGGCTGCTGCTGCCACCTCAGAAGGGCTAATGGGGGTACAGGGCTTTTGGTTTTTGCAAGGAGGAAATGTCAGGGTACTTAAAAACTGGTGCTGTTTGGCTGAGTAAGGTGGGAGTTCTCTGCTTCATACTTCCATAACCCTCCTCTGTACACTGAGGAAGTTTCTCACTGCGAGAATTTGCCCTGACCTTGTTGCTGTCACAGTGTGTGGACAATCCCTTCTCCTCTCCCTGCAGGAACAGAGACACCTCACCCACGAGAACGTGCAGCGTAAGCAGGCACGGACTGGGGAGGAGAGGGAGGAGGAAGAGGAAGAGCAGATCAGTGAGAGTGAGAGTGAAGATGAAGAAAATGAAATCATTTATAACCCTAAAAATCTGCCTCTTGGTTGGGATGGGAAGGTAAGCGAGGCTGTCAGGCCTGGAGGGGTGTGAGAGGTCACCAACTCCGTGCTGTTCCCCTCTTGGAGCTGCTTTGCCATGTGACTAATCCTCATGTATCCTCTCTTGCAGCCCATCCCTTACTGGTTATACAAACTCCATGGTCTGAACATCAACTACAACTGTGAGATCTGTGGGAACTACACCTACCGAGGGCCCAAGGCGTTCCAGCGGCACTTTGCAGTAAGTGACATCCAGTGCAGGAACAGCCCTGCTGGCTTCAGACAGTCCTTCTAACGAGTCACTGGGGAGTCCCTGGAGTGCCTGAGCAGCACTTCTGACTCGTGGGTCAGGGCTGTGCAGTGAGACCCACAGATTGTGTAGAACACACTGATCTCTTCTGCTGATGCTGTACAGTCCCTGCCTGTTTGAACACCCTGCATGATGGGTGCAGGGTGCCTGTTGACAGCTGCTGTGGTGTCACTGTCCACAGGACAGGAAAAAATACTTCTGTAGGAGCTTTTAGGAGTGGTAGATTTGTACTTGTTCACATGTTAATGTCTTTGTGGTCTTTGGCATTGAGAAGAACATGGCATTCCCTCTCACACTGACCTCTCATCTCTTCCCTCCAGGAATGGCGACACGCTCATGGGATGAGATGCCTGGGCATTCCCAACACAGCACACTTTGCCAATGTCACACAGATTGAGGATGCAGTCTCTTGTAAGTAGTGATGGCAGAACAGGGAACATATGAAAGAATACCACCTTTCTTGAAGGAGTGGCTTTGGATGTTGGTCTCATGTCCCATCCACTTTAAAGCCTTGTTTGCTGCAGTTCTGTGCCTTTCAGTAACCACACAGAGGAATGATAACTTTGTAGCAGATGTTAGAGACATTCCTGAACTGCTGAAGTTTCTGTGTTTTAAAAAAGGAGGGGGAAAAGCTTATATGTGTATTTTACTGGATTAAAAACTATTATCTTGAGGGAAATGGCATCAGATCTTGTTTGACTTTGTGTTTGCAGTGTGGGCAAAGCTGAAACAGCAGAAGGCTTCAGAGCGGTGGCAGCCTGATACAGAGGTGAGCAGTGAGAGGCATTCGGTGTCTCCAGTCCTGTGTCCATGGGAATCCCCCATTCCTGGTGGGGGCAGTGTCCTCGTTACAGTGGTGCCTTTTCCTAAGCTTCTGTCCCAAGCCATGTTTCAACAATGTGCAGGGCAACTGTGGAAAAACAATCTCTAGTACAGCCTGTAATGACTCTGGCTCTGGATGAGCTCTTCTCCCAGGATCTGCTGGCAGATCTGTTGCTTGCCTTCCTGCACAGAGGTTCTGGCAGGGTGCTCCTCATGTTCAGTGGCTGCTGCTGGAGCCAAAATTCGAGGGTTGTGCCCAGTGTCTCTAAACCGTTGGTTCTATTCCAGGAGGAATATGAGGATTCCAGTGGGAACGTGGTCAATAAAAAGACCTACGAAGACCTGAAGCGCCAAGGGCTGCTGTAGCTGTCCCTGGGTAAAGGAACACACATCTGCAGAGTGAGTGGATGTGGCAGCAGCTCTGACTTCTTCAATTTCTGGATTTTGTATGTGCATGAATATAGATTTCAAGGCTACTTTATAGAGTCACTTTCTAGTAAACCCCTTGTGAAAAGCATACTTGTGGCATTGTTTTATATTAAAAACACCTTGAAAAATAAACTCATTTTAATTTAGGAAGTGCCAAGAGATTTGTCTCCTTTTGTATGCTGGAAAAAAAGAGGTTTGATTACAGTGTGTTTAAAATGCTTTTTGTGCAGTTAGAGCTGTCACAAACAACTCCTTCTTTCATTCCCACTCTGATGGAAATGTTTATGGTGAGGGTTGACTCTCTGTGAAGCACATGGACTTGGACACTGTGTGCAGCAGGTAAGGGTCCTGTTCTGGCTGTGAGTGTGTCATCTTCTTTGGGCTCCTTTGTAAGACAAACTCATCTGGCTTTCAGGGCTGCTTTTACCTCATGTCCGTTTCCCTAGGGAGCTTTGGCCACTGTGTTTTCAGGAAACTACCAAGTGAGCTGAGTTCAGGTTGGGTTGTGGGGGACAGTGCGTGGTGGTTCCTGTGGCACTGCTGCTGGCTTGAAGGACCTGGTAGGTTCTTGTGCAGGTCCTTCTGTGGTGCAGGAGGATGGAGATGGGAACAGATGACACATTTAGAGGTGACTGCTGTGACTTCAGGAGCACCCTTGACCCCCAGTGCCCTCTTTGGAGATGCCTGTACACACCCCACAGATTCATGCTGCTTCAGGAACTGCAGGTCCACTGTGCAGAGGCCACTTGTGTGACACATAGCAGTGACCCCTCAGCCCTTCTGGTGCAGCAGTTGCTCGTGTGAATCTCCAGTCTCATAAGCCATTTCTCTGTTGCTGTGCAGGGCCAGTTGTGTCTCTGCTGCTGTGGAGCCACAGGGAACACTTCCCCTGGGTGGTGGCTGGCAGGGGTGGGGCTGGGCTGTGGGGCCAGTGCTGCCGTACCTGCTCTCAGGTGCTGCAGTGCTGACAGTGGCTGCAGGTGCGGGAACACCAGACAGGTGAGTCAGTGC
The DNA here is from genome assembly GCF_047495875.1 of Pithys albifrons albifrons. Lineage (NCBI taxonomy): Eukaryota > Metazoa > Chordata > Aves > Passeriformes > Thamnophilidae > Pithys > Pithys albifrons. Next base: position 4,678,648 of record NC_092481.1, read on the forward strand.
CGTGGGCTCTCCTTCCCCGGGAGGAAGGTTGTTCTGGGATGAGGCTGTGTCAGGTGGGTGTTGGTTCCTTGGCTGCCCTGGAGCTGGGCTGGAGCGGCACTGGTCTCAGAAGGGATGTCCACAGCTAGTCTGGGTGGTGGCTGCTTTGGTTTGGAAGGTGAGAGGCGCAGGCTGGCATTGTCTTCTCTGTCATGCTGAGCGAACAGCTCAGAGGTGGCTGCACAAGCTTTGGCCACTGCAGGTCCTGGGGGAATGGTGACTCTGCCTAAATCATAAAATAGGAAAGGAGTGTTACAGTTTTCCTTGGATAACTTCGCACTGGAGCTTGTTTGGAGTGACATCTCCACGGTTTCCTTAGAGAAACAGGTAAAGATTTGGACTGAAAGTAGAGAGATTCCTACAATGGAGAGCCAGGTCACATCCTTACTTGCAACAGCATCAGCAAACTGTTGTGTGGTGGCTGGTGCCACCATGTCACGCTGCCTCCTGCTCCCGAGCTGCCTGCAGGGCTGTGCTGCCTGCGAGCCCCGGGGAGGGTTGTTGCCACACCAACAGCTCCCAAAGCTCTCCAGGGCTCCTGTTCCCTGGCAGCAGCCTCGGTGAGTTTGGGGAGTCTCTCAAGAGGGAGTGACTGGTCGTGCTGAGGCTGAGCACCAGGAGCCCAGACCTGTACTGGCGTGTCCACCCTGTACCTCGGGGGACAGCTCTGACCGTGCCTCCTCCTGCCAGGTCCAGGTGCAACTGCTGGTGGATGATGATGGCTGGTCACCGATGGCTTGTGTCCCCTGTCCAAGGTAACATGGGCTCTGGTGCAGCACAGAGTGGTGTCTGACCCCCATGCTGGGTTTGTCCCTACCCCAGCTGTGCCAGAGGCCTCCCTGGGGCTCTGGTAGGGTGGGGGGTATCCCTGCACATCTGTTTCAAGGGTGAGCTGCCTGTGCTGCTGGGGGAGGCTCTTTGGGCTGTGGGTAGAGCGGGCAGCAGATGTGGTCTTGGTCATCCCCACTCCATTCCAGGCCTGCTGCTCTGCATCTTGGCTCTGCACCTCTGTCTCCAGGACTCTGTTGCTGCAGCAGGTGAGCTTTGTACCCAAAGGAAATCTGGGAGCCTGTGGGAAGCGGGGAAAATGCAATGTGGTGCAACAGGGACTTTGTGCCTCTCTCCTCCAAGCTGGGTTCTGTAGGACAGAGCTGCACTGAGGATCCTTTCCTCAAGGTTTTGCCTCTGGAAAAGCCTGTTCTTTCCCAGACGGGGTGGCTGGAAGGGGGAAGGAGGGGCTGTTGCAGCCTCTGTCCATAGTGCTGCTGTGGGGACTGCTGGGTCAGACCTGCTTCTTGAGCTGCCCAGTCAGTGGCTGCAAACAGGCTCTGTTTGGGATACCCCATCACTGACTGCCACCCACCTCCCAACCCCAGCGGGACAGATGCTACTTGTGGGTCCCTCTGGACTGTGCCATGGCTCAGGAAGGGACACAAGGCTCCCTGAGTGCATTTTTCCTTGTTGCTTCCTTCACCAAGGGGGAACTCTGTGTCTTTCAGAGCACAACGCAGTTGTCAAAACCACAGCAGCGGCTGTCAAGAATGCCTCAGTGGTGGCCACAGCTGTCAAAACCACTGCAATGGTGGCCACCACCAAGAATCCTGCAGTGGTGGCCACCACCAAGAATGCCGCAGTGGTGGCCACCACCAAGAATGCCAAGAATGCCACAGTGGTGGTCACCACCAAGAATGCTGCAGTGGTGGCCACCACCAAGAATGCCACAGTGGTAGCCACCAAGGATGCTGCAGTGGTGGCCAAGGATGCTGCAGTGGTGGCCACCAAGAATTCCTCAGTAGTGACCACCAAGGATGCTGCAGTGGTGGCCACCACCAAGAATGCTGCAGTAGTGGCCAGAAATGCTGCAGTGGTGGTCACCAAGAATGCTGCAGTGATGGCCACCACCACCAATGCATCAGCAGTGGCCACCACCAAGAATGCTGCACTGGTGGCCACCACTAAGGATGCTGTAGTGGTGGCCAGGAATGCTACAGTGGTGGCCACCACTGCAGCATCCTTGTTAGTTGCCACCAAGAATGCATCAGCGGTGACCACCACCAAGAATGCTGCACTTCTGGCCACCACCAAGGATGCTGTAGTCATGGCAAGGAATGCTGCACTGGTGGCCACCACCAAGAATGCTGCAGTGGTGGCGAGGAATGCTGCACTGGTGGCCACCACCAAGAATGCTGCAGTGGTGGCCAGGAATGCTGCAGTGGTGGCCACCACCAAGGATGCTGCAGTGGTGACCAGGAATGCTGCAGTGATGGCCAGGAATGCTGCACTGGTGGCAACCACCAAGAATGCTGCAGAGGTGGCCACCACTAAGAATGCCTTGGTGGTGGCCACTGCCAGCAATACTTCAGTGGATTCCATCAACACCTCATCAGTGGCCACCAGTAATTCCTCAGTGGCCACCAACACCTCTATGAATGGTACAGAAGAGACAATGGTAAGGAAAGGAATGGAAAGAGGGGCATTCCTGGGCCATTGCAGTCCTATGGACTCGTGAGAGCCAGGAGTGCCATGGGAGCATCCCCTGGGGTGGAAGGAGAGCACTGTGGGCAGGTGCCTCCTCCAGACAGCAGGGCTGTGTCTGGGGACAGCCCCGTGGTGCCGTGCAAGGAGACTGTGCTGCACAGTGACACCCTACTGTGTTCTCCCTCCAGCTCACCTGCCAGAGCTTTCAGTGCTCCGGGGAGAGGTGTTACCAGGATGAAGCCCATGCCAATGGAACAGTCACCTGCCATAATGAGACTTACTGTGAGGTATGGACATTCAGGGGGCTGCAATGGGGAAAGCCCTTTCTGTACCTCAGAAATCCACAGTGCTCTATTTAGTCTGTGTCCATCTCCCATTTTCCTGCTTTCCCTTACAGCCTGTCAGTCATTTCTGCTCCTTTGTATGGGCACCTCTTCACACTCATTTTATCCTTTGACTCTGCCATTGCAGCTTTATCGTTTCTCCAGCACGAACTACACAGCTGGGTGCAGCAGCAGGTGTGGTGTGGGGCTGTGCAGGACCAATGGCAGCGAGAGCAGGCAGCACTGTGCCCTGGAGTGCTGTGCCACCCCGCTCTGCCTGCGGCTCAACGCCAGCGCCTACGGTACCAGCTGGGAGGGACACGGGTGGGCAGAGCCCGTTGCAGAGAGGCTGTGGCTGCAACGCTGTGTCTCTTGCCCTGGGGCGCATGAGGGACAGTTGCCCCATGAGCTCATGGGGAATCTGTCCCTGTGTGGCTGTGGAGGGCCCCGTGTGCTGGGCACAGCCTCACAGGGCTCCTTGTGTGTCTGCAGGTGACCTGGCACCCACCACTGCACCACCCACGACCACCACCACCCACCGACCTCCCCCTGCAAATGTAGGTACCATGTGGGCAGAGGCTGCTGCAGATGGTGGGATGGCTGAGCTCCCACCTGAGCAGGAAACAGGGAAAGGTCCCTCCTGCATCTGCTTTATGGGCTCAGATGATGCCTCTGGAAGGGGAGCAAATCCTGAAGGAGCATTGCAAGTAAAGAGTCTAAGGAGCCCTGTCCATTGGTCCTTATCCCTGTCCACCAGGCCTGCTGCCCAGCCCAACACTTGCAACAGCTCAAAGTTTGACTCAAACGCGTGGCTGAGCCTTCCCACAGCTGCGGGGATGGCACAGGACCCATTGGAGTCTTCAGCCCTTTCCTGAGCCCAGTGAAGGGGCAGGGGCTTATCTTTGCAGAGCCCTGATAAGAGGAAGGAAAAGGAGGCCTGAAACATGTTTGCTCTGCTGATGTTTCAGTAGTTTCCTGCAGCTTCAGATGGGGCACTGATAGTCTTTTATCTCTTGATCTAAAATGCCTGAGACAACACAAATACACAGGGGGTAGATAGAAGCCCTCAGGAGCCAAGTGCTGATTGAAATGCAGTGTTTGCCCTGGGAGTCTGATGGTTGTATAGCACCTCTCATCATCCTCTCTCACAGGGGAAAGTGTGTGCAGCGTTCTCCTGCCACGGGAACGGATGTTTCAAAGGCAGAAAGACCATCTCGAGATGCATCTTGGGGCAGGACTTCTGTGAGGTACAGCCTGGGGCTGCAGAGCAGGAGGGGCCAAGCATCTGCCATTGTGTTCCTGTAATGTGAATACCGAAGTCTTGGTATGACCCCCAGGCTAATGTCTCTCTGCTTCTTCCAGATGAAGAAGATGGGCTTGAATTACATGGCAGGATGTAGCAAAGCCTGCAAGGCTGCCAAACCAGTCTGTACCAGTGGGATGAAGGTTACCTGTTACCAAGAGTGCTGCCAGGCCACCCCAAAAGCCAGCTGTCTGAAACTGGATGGCAAAATTCACATCAATAGCGCTGGGCATGTGACACTGGCCCCACTCTTGAAGGTCGTAGCAGTTGGAGTGGTCTTTCTCCTGAATTACAGGGTCTCTGCTTCCCTCTGGGGGTAGGCAGCAGTCGGGATGCTCCATGGCCTGCCCCTGCAGCACTCACTAGGATCCTGTTGCTCTCTGACTTCAGCCAAGGCCACTATCAAACACTCTCTGTCCTGTCCCTGTCACAGGAACAAAGTGTCTGGGGCTTTCCAGGCTCAGCTCCACTCTGAATCCTGCCCCTTCCCTGGGCAGACAAGTCCTGGTGTCTGTTTGGTGTCTTCTGTTTCAGTAAATTTTAAATACTTGAAATCGAGATTATCCCCTGCCCTGCCCTGCCCAAATCCTTTAGGCCTGAGGACCTGCAAGCTAATTGCAGATCCTAAGAGCTGTGCAGAGTTTGCCTCTGTGCTGCTGGAATTAGGGACCAGGAACGAGAAAGTGTTTGGCCTCCTTAAAACTCAAGAAAATTCTGCCTTGACTGAAGGCACAGGGGCTCCTCTAGTCAACTACCTGCTTGTGGTGCAGCCTCTCTGAATCCCCTCTAACCTCTTAGTTCCAAACTGCTCTGGCAGTGAAATGCCTCTTGCCTGAGGGGGGTAAAATAGTAACTCCATGTTTTGTCTCCATGTCTTATGCAGGAAAATGGGTTGACTCTAAAAGTGTCTCATGTTTTAGATGCTCCTGTTTCACATCTGCAGCTCTCTATTGCTAAAGGCAGAGCCCAGCCATGAGCATTAGCCTGTGATGTGAACACCGCCAGTGCTCCCCCAGCCTGTTCTGGCAGCACACAGAGCTGGTGCAGAGCTGGCTGGGCAGAGTTCCTGCAGCCAAGGAGTTGCCAGTCATGCACATTCACACGCTGCTGTCCCCTGCAACCACCCTCCTCTGCTGCTGCTGGCTCCTTAGAGAAAAGATTGCAGAACATTAAAACCTGTGTATCAGCCCTCTTGTCCCTGCTGGTGTTTTGAGTGTGGCTGAGCATGGTGTGACCTGTGGAAGGGCGAGAGAGCCAGGCTGGGCAGTTTGGGAGCATTGTATGCTCTCCCAGCAGGAAGGCCTTGCACTGCCAGCCCTGGTGGGCACTGCCAGCCCTGACGTGGTGCTGCCACCCGAGCAGCAACGGAAACGGATGTGGAGCTGGATGGAAAATGCCTCACTGTACCACAGCCGGCCCTTCCCACGTTACAGCCCCTGTAGTGGCGCGGCGAAACCACAGGGCGTGTGTTTAGTTTGATCCAGGCTACAGTGACAGCAAACCCGTGGCAAGTGAAAAGAGGCTGAAAACTGGGGTCCTTCTACCCCAAAAACATCCCCCAGCACCGAGTTTCTTGGAAGGTTTGGTGCTTACAGCAGCTGTTTCAGACTGTTCTCTCGTCCATTCTGGGTGGGTGCCGGAAGGGGGAAAGATTCAGCAGAGCTGTCACTCTCAGAGTCCACTCGGATTTTCCCTCTTCTCTGGACCTACATCCCCAGCGCCTGCAAAAGGAGCTGATTTAGGCCAAACTCTGTTTCTACAGTACCAGAGACTAGTGACGTTTTACAGCACCTGCTCCCACACTCTGTACGAATTTATTTGCATAATAACCTGGCAGATCAGAAGTTGGCTGCTGTGCTGGGTTGTCTTGAAATTCAACAACAACAAAATAATTCAAGGTGCCATTGGAAAAAAAACAAAGGGATCTCAGGATTTTCCTTGGAAATGAACTTTCTCCCTGTCTGCCAACCCCAGGGCTTCCTCCTCTCCCTCTCCCTTCCTGCCGGGAGGGGCCAGCCGGAGGCCGTTCCTCTCCCGCATCCCGCCGTGCAGCATCCGCTCGGCCGCCGTCCGTCCGTCTGTCCATCCATCCCGCGACCCCTCCCGCATCCCGCCCCGTTATTTCCGGCGGCTCCGAGTCCCGCCTGCCGCCGGTCCCGGCGTGGAGCGATAACGGAGCGGAGACGGTGCGGCCCCGGGGGCCGGAGGGGCGGTCCGGAGGCGCCGTGTCGCATCGTGTCGCGACAACCGCGCTGAGAGCGCAGCCGCCACCGGTGAAGCCGCCGGGTCCCGGCCCCGGGGAGCGCCGTCCGCCGGGGCGGAGATGGACCAGTCGGTGGCCATCCAGGAGAGCCTGGCGGGGGGTGAGACCTGCAGGATCGTATCCTTGGATCGGCCCCCGGTGGCGCGGAGCCGTGCGGGGCCCCGATCCCCGATCCCGCGGGTCCCTCCGGTTTGTCCCCGCCGCTCCTTCCAGCTGTGCCCGCTCCCTCCGGTTTGTCCCCGCCGCTCCTTCCAGCTGTGTCCGCTCCCTCCGGTTTGTCCCCGCCGCTCCTTCCAGCTGTGTCCCCTCCCTTCGGCTTGTCCCCGCCGCTCCTTCCAGCTGTGCCCGCTCCCTCCGGTTCGTCCCCGCCTCTCCTTCCAGCTGTGCCCCCTCGCTCTGGCTTGTCCCCGCCGCTCCGTCCCACTGTCCCAGCTCCCTCCAGTTTGTCCCCGCCTCGGTCCGGTCTATCCCCGCTCCCTGCCGCTGTCTCGCCGTTCCTTGACCCGCGGCCGCAGGCGGTGCAGGGTCTCCTGGCCGCGGGGGAGAGCGCGGAGAGCCGGCTGCTGGGCCTGGTGGAGCACCGCGGGCAGCACGCGTGAGTGCCGGAGCGGAGCGGGCGGGGAGAGCATCCCAGAGAGACAGGAGCTTTTCGGGCCCTTCACGGGGAGAGCATCCGAGAGAGACGGGAGCTTTGCGGGTCCTTCTCGGGGGGAAGCATCTGAGAGAGCGACGGGAGCTCTGTGGGGCCCTCAGGAGCCACATGGGAACCCTCTCCCATCCCAAGACTGATCCAGAGACAGTCCTGTAGGGCAGCAGTTTGAAGGCATGATGCACTGATGTTATGGGTGGTTGGTGAGAACCCCCAGGCCTGTGAGCAGCTCTGCTCTGCTCTGCCAGTAGTGTGAAGTTGTTATTTAAGTGATGGGGTGAGCAGGTGGTTGGGTACGTGTTTGAGAAGTTACTCTGGGGTTTGCATGACGGTGTGCTAGCAGGTGCTGCTGGGTGGGATGGGGTCTGTGTGTGCTTGCAGACATGCCAGTGCTGAGGAGGCTTTGCCTTCGTGTCTGTTCTGTGCTTGCAGGATCTACGTGTACACTCACCGGCGGATGGCCATCACAGCCGAAGATGTCTGGCTGGAGCGAGTGATCCCCATCACAGATGGGTTTGCAGTGGAAGAAGGTACTGAAACACAGTGGTGGCTCAGTGGCTGCCTCCAAAGAAGAGGATGAAGGAGTTTGGAGTCCGTATTTTGTTGTTCTACTTTCTGAAATTCGGGATCTATTCTGCCTTCAGATTTTTTCTTCAGTTTGTAATCCCTGGTGACATTTGTGTGTCACATGGCATTGCTGGCAGGGCTGTGTGAGGAGCACCTGTGTCCCACCAGGCCCCAGCCACGGCCCCTGCCTGGCAGGTTTGCTTTGCTGGCTCTGTTCCTGCAAGGAGTGTTTGGGGCTGGAGAACTTGCTGAGCTCTCTGTCCCTCAAAGTATCAGCACAGTCTGCAAATCTGTTGCTTAGCTTTCAACTGAACTTTGTTTTACTTTTGCAGTTGTACTTGACAGTGACCTTCACGTCATTGGTGAGTTCTGTGGTTGCTTTGGTTGCTCTGGGCCCTGTGCCAGCTGCACACAGTGGGGCAGGAGGGGGGGCACTTGTCCCGTGGGAGCTTCCCAGGGCTGGGGAGTTGCGTCCTTCTGCTCTTGGAACACTTGCCATGCTGTTGGCCATGGTTACTTAGTGCTCACGAGCATTGTCAGCCCCATTCAAACAAGGGAACTATTTTTCCAAACACTTTTAAACTGCTACTAAGAGATTATTGTCACTAAAAGAACAGAATAAAAGTTATTATAAATGGTCGGGGTTTTATTCTTAAATGGCATTGTCATGTAAAATGTGGGAAACGAACTTAATAAGAAAGCATGGGGAGACGCTGCTGAAAGCTGCAGGCTTGTGTGCACCCGCTGCTGTGGAGTGGAGAGACACTCGGTTTCTGAAGGGTTGGCAGCACGACCCACGGGAGCTCTTTCTCCTGATGTCCTCAGGCTCTGACGTGACTGTGCAGATCAGCTCAGCAGAGGACCGGCTGATCGTGCGGCTGCCTTTCGGCTCCCACACGCGCACGTTCCTGCAGGAGCTCAGCAGGTGCAGCCCAGGTACGCGCTTGGAATGTTGCTTTTGCCCGGCCCTTCTGCGTGCGCAAGAGCAGCTTTTGGTTGTGCTGAGCCTCGCTCAGCACTCACTCTGTCCCCCGTGACGATTCCCCACCGCCGGGCAGCTCGGCAGCGACCGTCGGTGTGTTTTTGGGGGGCCGAGGCGACTGCTCTGTGCCGCAGCCAGGGCTGCTCTGCGGGGCCGCGGCCGAATGTGCTCCCGGGGGCGGTCCGGGGCGGTCCGGGGCGGGCACTGAGGCCGTGCCGGGGCCGCGCGGGGGCCGTGCCGGCGGTGCCGAGCTGCGGCGATGTCCGCGAACGGGCGGCCCCGCCGAGGTGAGCGCGGGGACCCGCCGGGGCGGGCGGGGGTGCGGCCCAGCCCGGCCGGCGTCTGTCCGAGGGGGCGAGGCCGGGGCCGGGGGCGGGAGGCGGAGGGGCAGCGCCAGGCACGGCTCCCGCTGCTCCCGGGGCCGCCCCATCGCGGGAGCGGGCGCGGAGCCGCCGCCGGGCGATGCCTGCCGGGACCGCCGGGGCTCCTCGACCCGGTGCCCGGTGGCGTGTCCCCCTTTGCAGGGCGCGCGTGTGAGAAGATTCAGAGCTAAAGCAATTCCTGGAAGTCAGTGCGGGGTTCGAAACCTGGATGTTGCCATATCTGCCGTACCCTGCTTCGTTTAGGCTGGGCTCGTCTCGTTGCACAAAGGCTGATTTAAGTCTCACTTTTGGACACTAAGCATGGGTCCTGCTTTATCCAGGAGATGTGATACGTTTTCCTGCTGTATAGCAGTCCTGTAATGTCACTGCACATTCATCACAGGAATGCTTTTATTACTGCTTAAATCTCACTTAGCTGCAAATACTGTCCAATTGAGACCTGCTGTAATCTCTGCACATAGCTCTGTATTTCCGTGCTCAGTTCAGTTATTGAACAAGGTCATTATTCCACTTCAGAGTGCTATTGTATAAATCCCTCTGGCTACAACGATCTGTGGCTAGATACACATTTATGAAAAGGAAACAACCCTTTTCCAGGGCTAATCTCTTTTATAAGAGAATCCTAAGCTGATTTCCACCCATTAGGTTGGACTGCAAGGTGTGATGTGTGACCGTGATCTTTGGATCACGTAGCAGCTGTGTCAGCAGCAGGCTCACACCTCTGCCCATTCTGCACTGATGCCTTCTGCATGCTGGTGAGTGGCATCATGCCACATGGTAATAAAGCCTGGGATTCTGCTCCTTCCCTGGCACAAAAGTAACCATTGTCTGTTGGTGAAAGGTGAAAGTTTGGGTTGGTTCCTATCACTCTCAAGGAATGTTGCATGGCTGTTTATTGGGAGAGCTTGCAGAGGTTCAAGGAGCACTGGTTGAGAACTCAGTGCCCACAAAGAAAACGCTGTGTCCCATCTCCCTGGGCCCTCCCAGGGCATCTCTGTGTGCTTCTGGTCAGTGCTACATGACTTGGGCTGTGTGATCTACAGTGAGGCTTAAGTCACGTGCATCCAAGCTCTGATAAATCCTCTTACACAGTCTATTCTCAGAGGGTTCTTGGACAGAAGAGGCTTTCCAGGCTGAGAGTCTGGATACCTCTTGCCAGCTTGTTTGTATCCCAAGGGCCTGGGTGAAGTACTGCGAGTTCTATTTCTGGTTTGTGCTCTTGTCCTGCAGAATGTTCTATGACAGCGATAACATCTTAATTCTTTCTGGGTTGTGCTCAAAGGAGAAGCTCAACTGAATGCTTAAAATCTGACAATCTTTAACAATTTCTAGTCATCATTAGATCTGTATGCTAAGGAGCATGATCTGAATATTGATGTTTGTGCATCTTAAACATGGAGGCCCACCCCCAGAATCTTCTTTTGGAACTGTTATTTTGCCACTTATAGGAGCAGAATGTTATAAAATACTGAAAGACTGGTCAGATTTTGCTAAGGTAGAGTGATGTGATTAGTGTCACAGGTGGCGAGTTACATTTCTGTGGTAGAAGCCCCACTACTGTTTTAGGAATGTGCAGTTTGATTGAGGCAAATGTTTCTGCTGAGGTTCAATGACTCTGGACTGCCCAGCCTCAACGTGGGGAGACACCTGTGCCTTGCTGGGTATTTGCAGATGGGTAGAAACGGTTTAAGTGGTACTGTGGGGTTTGTTTGTTTGTTTTCCCTTTATTTCTTCCTTGCTTTGTACTTCCTGTCTTGCTTCAGAAAGGAAAAATCTGTTATTAACATACATTTTTCAGATTCCTTGGGTAAAGCCCTGGATTTTGTGCTGCTAAGTCCTGCTTTGGCTTAGCAGTAAGGGAGAGCCAGCAGCAAGTGCTCCCACAGCAGGCAGTGGTTCTGCTGCTCTCTGTGGCTTCTGTCAGTCCTTCCTCTGCAGAGGAAGCTGCATCATCACAGAACGGTTGGGTCAAAGTAAGCTAAAACTGTCAGATAACTGAAAGAGAAACTGTGGGGCACTTTGTTTTTCCACACAAATCTAAATTGTATTCCACCCACAGTATTTTGCCAGTGTTTGCATAAATGTGTTGATAAAATGAAGAATACTTTGTGTTTAAAGGGATACTTTTTTTTTCCCCAGAAGTGGCTGGCTCTGAAGGTGTCAAACAGAATGGAAAAAAGGCTGCATTCAGTGAGAGCTGCAGCCAGGACAGCACTGATAGAAGCTCTCCCAGGTATGGGATCTCCTGTGGAGTGCAGATGAAGAGAACTGTGCACATCAGCTCTTTGTCCAAGGCTGAGTGAGGAGTAACAGTGGTGGCCACATTTCTGTGCCAGTTCAGCTGTGCCTCCCTCCTTAGAGGGTCTCTGTATCATGACAGTAAACACAGAGAGCACCAAAGCTCTGGGTCCTGATTGTATATGGAATGAAGGATGGAATGAACTGGAGTGGGCAACAAGGATGTCTAGAGGAAGAAATAGAAAGTGCAGAGGACTCTCTGAGCTTCCTGGTGATCTGGGTTTCCTGGAGACTGAGAGGGGAAGCTGATGTTCCTGGTGCCTGCTCTGTAGCCCCACATTGCAATCGTGTTACCACTTCCATCAGCTGGGGCTGTGGTGTGTCAGTGCACAGAATGGGGGGTCTAGGGCAGGACTTGGCAACTTTTTGAGATGAGAATCTATAGATTCAAGTTAAGAGAGAAAGAACTTCAGCATAAGCATGCCATCAAAATGTTAGTGGAAATTTCATCCCAGTCCCTCAGAGATAGCCCTGCTAGTCCCCTACTTGGGCGTATTTTGGCTGTTTAGTGGGACAGGACCTGCTACCATTGTTTATTTTGAACTCAGAGAGCTTTGGCATAGCGCCACTGTATCTCATAGATACACTCTTAAAACATTACAGTTTCATTTTCCAGTTCCCAGGACTTTGTGGACCCCACTGTGTATCCTTCAGAGTCTGTCCCTGTGCTGTCCTTGGCACGGGTGTGCAGGTTCTGACCTTAAAGTTATACTATCCACTTTCTGGTGGGAACTCCCAATCTGTGGCATTATTCCTGTTGCAAAAGCAGTTTGCAGAACCAGGAGACACAAAGTAAAACCACCTCTACCTCCACCCACTCTGGGCAGAGCTGGAAGTTTTCCACCAGGAGGCTTTTTAAACAAACACCTTCTTCATTCTCCTGCTGAGGTCAGAAGGGCTGAGCAGAGGCACCAGGAAATGAGATTTCCATCTGGTTGCTACAGTAAGCAGGGAAAGTGAACAGGTTTTGTATCAACATCTAGGTGTGAGTAAGGCCTGCTTTGCATCAACAGGCTGCACCAGGATAGCAAAAACCATTTCTTTCAGTGAGTCAGACCGGTTTCATCTCAAGATCTGAACCCTGCTAAGAAATACTCATTTCAGCCTTCCAAATGTTATCTGTCTTTAGTGAACAGATAGAAAAATGTGAATCAAGGCCTTGGTGGCAGAAATAAGTTAGTTAGGGTGTATGGACAGCCTGGACTTCATCTGCAGTTTTGCTTTCCTTTGCAGGCAAAACAAACTCAAGCCTGAAGTGAGAACTGAACGAGTTCGGCCCTCCCACGTCATGGCTTCGAACAAGGCCTCGATCTTATCAGAACCAAAGTTTGGACTAAGAGATACTATTGTTAAATCTCAGCTTGTACAGATGGAGGATTCCTACACACACATCCAGAACTACAGGTAATGATCATTCTTGAGAAGAATTTATCTTTGTGAGTTGTAAGTTGGCATCATCTGTCAGAATAACTCATGTCTGTTATTTCATCCTGTGTCCCTGCAAACAGGAAAATCTGTGGAAAAGTATGATCCATACTTTCCAAAACAGTTTTCTTTCCTCATTTAGGCATTAGCAGAGCAGTCAAGGCTTGCCTCATGGTTCTTCTGGAGAAAATGGCCTTTTTGAAATCACTTTTTTCTGTGCTTATTTCAGACAGTGTCTGGAAGTGCATCAGCTCTGCTCACTCCAGCCTTCTCCCTCTCCACTTCTGTCCACTTCTTATCCATGTAGTTGCTCCAGTATGTGCATAAGAGCGAGCTTGGGCAAAATATATAATTAGGACCAAAACTTTACTGTGCTTGAAATCGTTTTATGCAACTCATTCTGTGAATTTACCATTTCAAACTGCTACTGCACAGCTCTAGTCTTGTTTTTATTTCTTTGCTTTAATACTCTGTGTCTGCACATCACAATGTGTGTCCTTCTGTAACATGTGCCTGTAAAGATGCTGCTGTTGTTAAATCATTTTAGGGATTTAAACTTTGTCACGTTTTCCTTATTTCTGCTGGAAACATGTTAATTGTGTGCACTGTTAAGTAGCTGATTAACAGCAGTGGTATCTCCTGTGCTCTGCAGTTTGCAGTGCTGGGATTCAGTCCCTGTCTTTGCAGGGTTTTTGTCGGGACATACAACGTGAATGGTCAGTCGCCCACGGAGAGCCTCCAGCCTTGGCTGAGCTGTGATGCCGAACCTCCAGACATTTACTGCGTGGGGTGAGTGTCCCTCCCTGGCCCATTCTCCCAAACCTGGGCTGTGCTGGTGGATATATCACATGGAGGAGCTCTGCCAGGACACCACAGGGATGTTGGCACTGCTCCAGGACAGGTGTGTGCATAGCCAGAAAGGGCTGTTGGTCTGGTAGGGTTTGGCCTCTCAGTGTTACAAAATCCTCAGTGCCATTTGATGTAATGCTGGCAGTAATTTAGCTTTACATTTAACATACCTCTACAATCAGCATAACTGAATTTGAGTTTTCAGTTATAAACTGAGTATGAATTGATTTAGTTCTTTCCCAGAGGAAAGGGTTGGAGAGTTTTAAACAAGTGCTTGCATCCATGGGTTCCTTCCTCTAACACAGTTTCCAGGAGCTTGATCTGACTAAAGAAGCCTTCTTTTTCAATGACACACCGAAGGAAGAGGAATGGTTTAAAGCTGTAACTGATAGTCTTCACCCAGATGCCAAATATGCAAAGGTAAATGTGGCTTTTGGGGAGACCTGAATGTGGAATCATTTTCCTCTTGGGCCTCTTTTCCCTTTGCTTTCTGTCGTTCTCAATGGCTGTGTATTCCAGAGGCTCGTGGCCTGCAGGCTCTGTAGGTGCTGTAGGTAGTGTTGCTGTGCAGGTGCTGAGGCAGGGGCAGGACAGGGACCAGAGCCAGGCTTCCCCACATAAGGGGAGCTCCTGCTGTCTTGGGGGAGGAGAACAGGAAATTCCATAGCTTCTTCCATGTCTGTCTCCACAATGCATGGTGGAATGGGTTGTGAAGGTATTTTGGTAGGAACACTGCTTATGTTTTGGCTCCTGCTCCTTAGGTCTGCTTCATCCCTTGTCTCTGTTGTAGAATGAAAGCTCCTTTCACAGGCTTATCCTTGTGCTGTACCTCTTGCTTTGGGATTTATCTTCCTCTACTGGGGTGTGGTGCTCCCTGGTCACTTCCTGGGCTGTGCTGCTGGGGGTCTGTGTCCTGTGAGCCCAACTGGTACACTGGATGAGCCTGGAACTCTCTTCTTGGTGACCCATGTTCCAGATGGGGAGTCATGTGCCTTCTCTCAGGAAACCTCTTCCACTCCAGCATTTAATGGACCAGGGTCTGTTTTTCAGGTGAAACTTGTGCGGCTGGTGGGAATTATGCTCCTCTTGTACGTGAAGGCAGACCTTGCTTTGAACATCTCTGAGGTGGAAATTGAGACTGTGGGAACTGGAATCATGGGGAGGATGGTAAGAATGGCACCTGTGCACAAGAAATGGTGAGATTTGGAAGAATCCCTCTCCTTGGATGCCATGGTTGTACCTCCAGCTCAGGGCTGTGACTGCCTTTAGAAGCAGATAGCCCTATCCTGTGCCAGCTCAGGGTGCTGTGAGAGGGAATTGTCATGTGCTTGCCAATGTTCAGAACAATAATCCCCAACTGGCATTTTCAGCCTTTTCCTTCCTCTGGAATTAAGCAGCTTGCCTCAAAGTCTTCTGGCTCTTCCACTGCCAGTAACACATCTGTGGGTTCATCTGCAGTGTAGAAGCTGCTGACCAAAGCCTTTGTCTTTCAGGGTAACAAAGGTGGCGTTGCCATCAGGTTTAAATTCCACAACACCAGCATGTGCATTGTGAACTCTCACCTCGCAGCTCACATGGAGGAATACGAGCGGAGGAACCAGGACTTCAAAGACATCTGCTCTCGGATGCAGTTCTGCCAGTCGGATCCGAACCTGCCCCCTCTCACTATTGGCAAGCACGAGTATGCTTCCCATCTGCCTGTGGGAATCATGGCACGTGGCAAGGGAGCACCTTTGTGGATGTGCTGAGGTTGAGGAGGGGAGCCCAGTGACCTAAACGTCATCTGGGAATGGCCAGAAATGCTTTAGCTTGTTTGGAGAGTGCTCACCCTCGTGGTTCTGACAGGCTGCTTGTTACCTTGTGCTCTCCCAGGCCTTGCTTTGTTCTCAAGTGTGGGGTGGGAATGGGGCAGTAATAAGCACTGATGTCCCCAACTATGGAATTCAGTCAGTGTGGAACAGTAACAGCACCAGTTATTAAGGGGTAGTGACAAACATGCAGAACAGTGTCAATAAATAATGGCAAAGGTAGAAAATCTCTCTCAGTTCTCACTCTGGTGAGAGCAGCCACTGTGCCCACGGGGTTGTGATTGGGGAGAGCCCATGGCCAGGCTCTGGGGTGGCCTCAGGCCTCTGCACATTCCTGGTGTATGTTCTCTCTCAGTGTGATCCTGTGGCTGGGAGACCTCAACTATCGGCTGGAGGAGCTGGATGTGGCCAAAGTGAAGCAGCTCATAGAGGAGAAAGCGTTTCTAGAGCTTTGCCAGTATGACCAGGTACTGATGTCTCACCTGCCTGGACGTGGTGCTGAGGGTGTGTGGTACAAACTTGCACAACTCCTCAGCCTTCTCTGTGCTCGACATCTCCCTTTTAGCCCACGTGGGAATTGTGCATCCAAAATGAAGTTTTTCATCTTTGTTTCTTTTGTAGCTGAAGAGGCAAATGAAGGCGAATGCAGCCTTTGAAGGCTTCACAGAGGGAGAGATCTCCTTCCAGCCAACATACAAGTATGATGCTGGCTGTGATGACTGGGACACAAGGTACAGTGACCATCTCAGATGTCATCCCACCTGTGGCTGATGTTAGCTCTGAAGGCAGTAAAAACAAGGCTAAAAAAATTACAGGTCTAAGGGCTGTAAATAGGAACGAGATTATTGCCGGTTCCCTCCCTTGGCTCCAAAATCCATCTCTAGTTTACATCTATTTATGCTGCTTTTCTCCCACTGCTGCTGTCAGATACTCCTAATCTTTTTTTCCCCCAGGAATAATCCTATTGGGTTTCCTCTTAGTTAGAGGTGCACAAAATTAAGGAATCATTTTAGCTTGTTTAATTCTTTTTGTCTAGTCTGTTGGGGTTTTTTTTCCCAAGCAAAATCTTTAGGGTCTCTTATTTGCTGATCTCTGCTATACCTGCTCAGGGAAGACGAGTCAGGGTTCACATGAAGTGTTTGTGCTGTTCTCCAAAAGCATGTGAAAACCTCAGTTCCTGTAATGCTCTACACACAGAGCAGCTCACCTGTTCCTGGCAAACCAGGAACTTCATCTGCAAGTGCAGGAATGAAATCTGGTGCAGCAGTTAGTGAAAAAATAAACGGAAACCTAAAATGTAGAGCCTGAGTTCTTATTTTTGTGGCTCTTATAAGCAAAAATATCTGAAAATTGCTGTGTCTGTTAATTGTATTTTGCATTTTCGAAGAAGTAGGAAGTAAAGCATGAGGTAGAGATACCTCATAGTAGACAATTAAACTTTTTATATCTACTCAAAGAAACTGTTAATAGTATCACTGATAGAGAACGAGCTCCAGGCCATGGCAGGAAACCCCGAGACTCGTGTGAGAGCAGAGTTACTGCACCTGAACTGTGCCAGGAGACTGTGTTTTTTCCCCTCTGTTTCAGTGAGAAGTGTCGTGTTCCAGCGTGGTGTGATCGGATACTCTGGAAAGGGCAGAACATTGCCCAGCTGAGCTATCGCAGCCACATGGCCCTGAAGCTCAGTGACCACAAGCCAGTTAGCTGTGTCTTTGATATTGGGGTAAGTACATCAGTGCTGCAGGGAATAGCTCTGCTGACCTTGTCCTCTGTGTGGGGAGGGAGGAGGGAGATCCTCCTGCTTTTATGGCATCCCCAGAGAACAATGGCTTGAAAGGTGGGCTGGATCAGATACAGAGATGGGATTGTTGGTCAGAGTAAGCAAGGGCTGTGTAAATGATACCCCAAGTTAAGCAGGACAATGCCTGAATATCTGTCGGTGTTCTCTGGGAACACAGCAGTGCATTGTCAAACCTTTTCTTTTTTTCTGAGAGAACAAAGAGGCTGATCTAATACTGACTGAGTGGCTCTTGTTAGTTATGGCAAGGTCCTTTATTGTTGGATCCTGAGTAGATCTTGGATCATTAGTGCTCCAAGTGGCTCTGCCCACTACCTGGGTTCCATGCTCTAATGTGCTGCTAAAATCAACTCACTTCCTGTGTTTCCAGCTGTGTCCCAGCTGCCCGGCAGAGGCACAGCAGGTGCCAGCTGGTGTGGTGTATTGTCCTTTTCAGGTGAAGGTTGTGAATGAGGAGCTCTATCGAAAAGCTTTTGAGGAAATTGTCCGCTCCCTGGATAAGCTGGAGAATGCCAACATTCCCTCGGTGACGCTCTCCCGCAGAGAGGTGGGACATGGTCCTGTGCCAGCACTCCCTGAAGGAACTGAGCAACCCTAGACCCCAGCAGTAGAAGGTGGATTTTAGAGCCTGGGGTCTGGTTCCAAAAAGTAGAATATTTTGACTTCCAGCTGCTCTCTGTTTACAAACCCCAGGAATCTTTGTTTCTGTTTAGGTGCTGGTAAATTCCATTCACAGCCCAAGGCTGCAGGGCAGGGTGTGTCACTCCCTGAGGTGGGGAGAGAGAAAGTAAAAAGGTGGTTTGTGACCCTTGCTCTGACTTGTTCTTTGAAATGTAAAATGTAAAATCTGAAGCATTTGGGGAAGGTCAAACCCAGCATTTGTTTTGTGTGTTGGGGACTACAAAGATGAGCCCCGGAGATATCTGAAGCTACAGCTCTTCATTCTCAGTTTCACTGTGGTTATCTCAGGGGAGCATTTGTTTTAAGCGGCCCACTGTGCAAAGGACTTTGGCATTCAGAGTAGGCAAGTGTGATCCTCTGGAGTCCTTGGAAGAGGGAGGATATGGGAGCAAAGGGTTAATACGGGTGTCTTGCTGCTTAATGATTAAACCATGGGAAGAGAATTGCTGCTGGGGCTGGGCAAGGTGGAATGGCTGATGATGTTGACTGACATTTGTTTTCTAGATCCATTTTGAGGATGTTAAATACATGCAGCTGCAGGTAGAGAGGTTTACAATCCGCAATGGCCAAGTGCCCTGCCAGTTCGAATTTATCAGCAAACCAGATGAGAAAACCTACTGCAAGGAGTGGCTGATTGCTAATCCCAGCAAGGGCTTCCTGCTCTCAGGTGAGCTCCTCCTTGTTTGTCTCATGTTAATGAGCTGATATTGTCCACTTCTGGCCTCGTTTTCTCTCCTCTTCTGAGAGTGCTGTGCCTGTTTGCAGGCAATTGGTTTAATACCAGTTGTAACTGAGTCTGGATTTTTTTATCATCTTCTGACAGATGCTGAGATCACAGTTGAGCTGGAGGTGTTTGTTAATAAATCAACAGCTACTTGCTTAAACTCTGGAGAGGAAAAACTCGAAGATATCTTGGTCTTGCATCTTAACAGGGGGAAGGATTATTTTCTGTCTGTAACAGGCAACTATTTGCCAAGTTGCTTTGGGTCTCCCATCCACACGCTGTGTTACATGAGGGAACCGATCCAGGACATGTCAGCAGAATCCATTCGGAGACTTGTGAGTTAAAGACACAATTCCCTTCCAAACCCTCAAGAGCCATTAAAACCAAGGCCTGTTATTGTTATTAACAAGTCTCAATTCTCGGGTTTAAACTTTGTGAAGTACTTTTGCTGAGCTGAATAAGAACTTGCCTCGCTGTTTGTTTGTCTCCCCTCCCCACACCGCCCTCCCTCAGACCCTGATGCCACTAGAGAGGAGTGATGATCCCGATCCTGCTCAAGGTGAAAAGCCCATGGACATCCCAAAGGAGCTGTGGATGATGGTGGATCACTTGTACCGCAACGCTTCCCAGCAGGTTGGCAGTGTTGGTACTGGAAACACAAAATGGGTTGTTTGTGTCAGGTTAGTTTTGATGAAGATACTGGTGACAGCAGTGACTGTGAGCTGTGGGTGTTTGGCCATCAGAGATAAGTGATCCTGGTGCCTCAGGGTGCACTGTTTGGTGCTGTGTCTGTGCAGCCCCCAGCAGTGTCCTCCTGCACTGCTCTCCCTGCAGTGCCACAGCCTTGTGGTGAGACTCGTCTGATAACCCCCAGTCTGGAGGGATTTTCCAGGCAGATTATAAGGACATTGCTCTATTTACCCAAAACCCTTCTATTTTTCTTGGACTGACCAAGGGTTGTCTTTGCAGGAAGACCTGTTTCAACAGCCAGGCCTCAGATCCGAATTTGAGCAAATCCGAGACTGTTTGGACAAGGGAATGCACGACACCTTCTGTATCCTTTTAGGGGATGTCCAGGAGGGGTCACTATGTTGCAGTGCTCAAAGCTGAGGAAGGTTTTTAACTTGCTCTCTGTACTCCAGGGGCAGCTGAACTCTGCACTTCTTGTAGCTCTGAAAGCCTCTGCTGCCTCCTTGTGATGCTGCTGAATTTCACAAGTGTCAGCTGCCAACAGCACAGCTCACCGTGTGGGATTAACCCAAAGCTGTGAGCAGCAGGAGAGTTCCTGGAGACCTAAGCAAAGGCCATGTTTCAGCAGAAATCATAGAATCAGTTGGGTTGGAAGAGACCTCTGAGATCATCAAGTCCAACCCTTAATCCAACCCCACTCTGATCACCAGATCAGGGCACTGAGTGCCACGTCCAGTCTCACCTTAAAAACCTCCAGGGATGGGGAATCCACCCCCTCTCTGGGCAGCCCATTCCAATGCCTGACCACTCTCTCTGTAAAGAACTTCTTCCTGACATCCAACCTAAACCTCCCCTGGCAGAGCTTAAGCCCCTGCCCTCTTGTCCTACTGTTGGTTGCCTGAGAGAAGAGACCAATCCCCACCTGGCCACAACCTCCTTTCAGGTAGGACCAGCCTTTTCCTTAACCATTTTTGGATCAGTGGGCAGCAACCACTCGGTGGCAGAAGCTCTGCTGCTGTTCCTGGAGAGCCTCCCCGAGCCCGTGATCTGCTCCAGGTTCTACAGCACCTGCCTGGAGAGCGCCAGCAGCTACGGGCTGAGCAGCCAGGTATCCCCCCCTGCTTCCCTGAGGGACCAGCTCTGATCCCAGAGGGAGGGGAGGCAAACTGTCCTCTGCCACCACTCACAGGGTTTTGCTCTCAGTAGCTCAACCAACTGGTCATAGGAAGGATCTGGAACTGGTGCTGCTGGGTTGGGAACAGCTCTTGGCACCTGCAGACAGAGAGGAGTGTTGGGAGAGGGTAAAGCTGGAAGCCATTTGTGTTCCTCTGGGATAAATGTGGTGTTTTTTCCTCTCCTCAGATTATCTCCAGCCTGCCAGTGTGCCACAAAAACGTGTTTGAATATCTGATGGCGTTTCTACGGGAACTGCTGAAAAATTCGGGGAAGAACCATTTGGATGTGAATATTCTTGGTGAGGAAATCCAAACAACCTCCCTGCTCTGAGGGGTGACAGAACCCTTCCCACCCCAGTGGCCTGCACTGCACTGAGGCTTCCAATAGTCCATGGAAAAGTCTGGAAAGTGACCCAGAGGCGTGGGGGTTATGAGCTTTATCCCATGCCAGACACTCTCTCCTGGGATTGGGGTTGGGGTTGTGATGGGAATTGGGATGGAGGTTAGGATTAGGGCTGGGATAGGAGCTGGAGTTGGGATTGGGATGGAGGTTGGGATTGGGGCTGGGATAGGGGCTTGGATGGGGATTGGGATGGGGGTTTGGATGTGGGTTGGGATGGGGGTTTGGATGTGGGTTGGGATGGAGGCTGGGATGGGGGCTGGGATGGGGGTTTGGGTTGGGATGAGGGTTGGGCTTGGGGTTGGGGTGGGGATAGGGGCTGGGATGGGGGTTAGGATTGGGGTGGGGATGAGATTTGGGATTGGGATGAGGTATGAGGGTTGGGATGAGAGTTGGACTGGAGTCTGGGATGAGGGTTGGGCTGGGGCTCAGATTGGAATGAGGTCCAGGATGGGAGTTGGCATAGGGGCTGGGCTGGGGGCTAGGCTGGGGGCTGGGCTGGGGCTGGAGGGGCAGCCCCCCTGTCCTGCTGCCCTCACCGTGCCCCTGTGGCTCTCCCCACAGCCAGCGTGTTCGGGGGGCTGCTGCTCCGCCCCCCTCCTGGCCAGCCCAGCCCCGACATCGCCGACAAGAGGAAGGCCCAGCAGTTCATCCGCCAGTTCCTCCTCAGGGACGACAATTCCCCATGAGTTCAAATGCAGCTCACCCTGACTTTTTAGATATTGAATTACTGTAAAAAAAATCCTTTTTTTTTTGTACATTTTACCGGCTTTTTTTGGTTGTTTTTCCCCTTTTTTTGGGTTGTTTTCCCCCTTTTTTTGGATATCACAGTATTTTATACAACCTGTCTCTTTTTAAAGGCACGGGCCAGGCCCTTGATTTATGTAAAATACATAAAACTTCTAAACAAGCTGTGCATAGATGGGCAGAAAAACAATACAAACACTGATATTTATGCCGTGTTTCGCTCAACTTGTTTGAAAACAGGCACTCAGCAATAGGACAAGGGGGCACGATGGGCTCAAGCTCTGCCAGGGGAAATTGAAGGTGGAGATCAGAAAAAATTCTTTGCAGAGAGAGTGCTCAGGCATTGGAATGGGCTGCCCAGAGAGGGGGTGGATTCCCCATCCCTGGAGGTTTTTCAACTGAGCTTGGCTGTGGCACTGAGTGCCATGATCTGGTAAAGGGACTGGAGTTGGACCAAGGGTTGGACTTGATGATCTCAGAGGGCTTTTCCAACCCAATCCATTCTATGATTCTATGGATGTGGCACTGAGTGAGAATCCAACATCAAGGGTTGGACTTGATGATCTCAGAGGTCTCTTCCAACCCAACTGAGAAGAGAAGAGCAACAAGGCTGGAGAAGGGACTGGAGCACAAGTGCTGTGGGGAGAGGCTGAGGGAGCTGGGGGTGTTCAGCCTGGAGAAGAGGAGGCTCAGAGGTGACCTCAGCACTGTCTGGAACTCCCTGAAGGGAAGTTGTGGCCAGCTGGGGGTTGGTCTCTTCTCCCAGGCACTCAGCAATAGGACAAGGGGGCACGATGGGCACAAGCTCTGCCAGGGGAGGTTTAGGTTGGATGTCAGGAAGAAGTTCTTTACAGAGAGAGTGGTCAGGCATTGGAATGGGCTGCCCAGAGAGGGGGTGGATTCCCCATCCCTGGAGGTTTTTAAGGTGAGCTTGGCCGTGGCACTGAGTGCCATGATCTGGTAAAGGGACTGGAGTTGGACCAAGGGTTGGACTTGATGATCTCGGAGGTCTTTTCCAACCCAATCAATTCTATAATTCTGTGATTCTGTGGATGTGTCACTGAGTGAGAATCCACCATGTCTTGATCCAACCCCACTGTGAGAATCCACCATGTCTTGATCCAACCCTACTGTGATCACCAGCCCAGGGCACGGAGTGCCCTGGGCTGGTGATCACAGTGGGGTTGGATCAAGGGTTGGACTTGATGATCTCAGAGGTCTCTTCCAACCCAATCCATTCTATGTTCTATGAAAAGTCGGGATTTTGGCGATGGAACAAGAACCCGCTCCGGGCCCTGTTGGCGCTTTGGGGCCTCGCCCGCCGCCAGGGGGTGCTGCGCTCCCCTCCCGTCAGTCCCCGCGGCGGGCGCGGCGCTCCCGGCGGGCGGCGCGCGGTCGGAAGCGGAAGTGCAGCGGCGGCGATCATGGTGCCGCTGGGGCGGGGAAGGAGCCGCCGCCGGCACCCGGTGAGCGTGGGGGGAACCGCGGAGGGCTCGGACCGGGGCAGCCCTACCGGGGCGGCTCCGAGGCTCAAGTGGCACCCCCGGAGCTGCTCTGCGTGGCGCTGGGTTGGGCGGGAGTAGAGCCGCGCTTGGGGCGGGGATGGCGGCGCTCGGCCCGGCCCGGCCCGGCCCGGCCCGGCCCGGCCCGGCCTGGCCTGGCCTGGCCCCGGGGCTCCGCTTGACCCGCCGCCCGTGCTTGTGTTTGCAGATGAGCCGCTGCGGCCGGAGCTCGCGGTAGCGCGCAGGGAGGCGCGGAGCCATGGGCGAGAACAGCCCCGAGGGCAACGTCGTGTACTATGAGGTGGAGGAGGACGATCTAGCGCAGGATGAGAGTATGATGAGGTTCGCTGACAAAAACGGGCTCGTGCCCTCCTCCTCCGGGACGGTCTATGACAGGACAACGGTGCTCATAGAGCAGGACCACAGCGTGCTGGAGGAGGAGGAGGATGAAGGACAGTGCGGGGATCACTTGCCTTTTCTACCGGAGGGTCACGAAGAAGGATTTCATTTAATAGCAGATCATGAAGGAATGTCCCAGGGTTATGTGCAGCACATTATCTCTCCAGATCAGATTCACCTGACCATAAATCCTGGGTCAACCCCCATGCCGAGGAACATCGAAGGAGCAACACTCACTCTGCAGTCTGAGTGCCCAGAAACCAAGCTCAAGGAAGTGAGTAGCCAGGGGGCATTCTGGGGTTGTGCTTCTTGGCAGGGCTTTTCACCTGGTGATCTCAAAGGTTTGACAATGTGTTTTTTTCCAAAGCTGTTTGCTGGAGGACGGGCAGGAGTTTTGCTTGTTCTCCAAGGTTTTTGTGCAGTAGAGTGAGTTGCTCTCCACTAAATCTGCTCTGGCTCTTGGCCCCAGGTGCCAGGGCTGTCCCTTTTCCCTCTTGACACCGCGTGGGAACCTGCCAGGAGGCACTTTGAGACACTGGATGGCAGAAGGGTGTGGCACTGACACGTTATTTGCCAGTGGTGTGTGTGATTTTGTTGACTTGCTTTTCTTCTGGTTGGGTCACTGTTTCCTGAGTTCAGAGGTAACTGCAACGCTCTGAGCTCTGCTGCTCTTTGCTTGACCACGTTCTCCAGAGGCACATCCAGGCCACACTTAAGGGCCAGGCTGTTGGTGGGAGCTGGAGGACCAAACTTGAGATGCCAGACTTTAAATTACTTCTAGTTTTATTGTGTCACTCACAGGGAAACAGAGAAGAAAATAAGGGAGACATTTAGGTGCCTTCTGTTGTATTTTGAAAGCTCAGTTCAGCCTACACAGTTTAAATGGAGTTTACTCATTAATTCTGTTTCTGTAATGAGTTTTGCCTGCACACACAGTGGTGAGAGTTTATCCTGGGCTTCTTGCTTTTTGGGTGCAAGAGCAGAGTAAAGTTGGCTGTGACACCAGCACAGGGTGCTCCTTTTTTGTCCTTCTGACTTAGGCAAGGGGTGATGTGTCCAAGTGTCTGTGGCAGTGGCAGCGGCATCAACTCCTTGTGTGAGTGAGAGAGAATGAGAGAGAGAGGGCACTGAGCTGTGCCCCCCCGAGCCCTGGCAGTGCCCCCCCGAGCCCTGGCAGTGCCCCCCCGAGCCCTGGCAGTGCCCCCTGAGCCCTGGCAGTGCCCCATGAGCCCTGGCAGTGTCCCCCCGAGCCCTAGCAGTGTCCCCCCGAGCCCTGGCAGTGCCCCGTGAGTTCTGGCAGTGCCCCGTGAGCCCTGGCTGTGCCCTGGCTGTGCCCCGTGAGCCCTGACTGTGCCCCCTGAGCCCTGGCTGTGCCCTGGCAGTGCCCCGTGAGCTGTGGCAGTGCCCCGTGAGCCCTGGCTGTGCCCTGGCAGTGCCCCCTGAGCCCTGGGTGTGCCCTGGCTGTGCCCCCTGAGCCCTGGCTGTGCCACTGGGTGATTCCCCTCACCTCAGAGCCGTTGTTATCATGGTGAGGAAATGGGGCTGGCCAGGGTCAGCTCTGCAGTTCTGGGGAAGTTCTGGACCGAGGCATGTCCAGCCAGCCCATTTGGGTCTTCTTTTGTCAGTTCCTCATGTCAGCAGCTGCTGCAGCCCCTGTGGCTGCTGGAGAGTTTCAGTTTCTCTGGAGTGTTTCACTTTCTTGGTCATGTCGGTACTTTCTGTCCTCTCTGTGGGACACAGAGCAGGGGGTGGCAGCTCAACAGGGTCACTGGCTGCACGTGCAATTAAATTTGCCTTATTTTTTCACCCCCTCCTTTTTAGAGAAGGCATGTAAGACCTGGAATTTCCCAATAAAATCCTTCATCTGAGTTTGTTTTGCACTTCTGGAATTAACTTCCCAGAGGACACTGGCAGTGGGCCCCGAGCACGTGTGTCTCTTCCATCTTGTGAAAGGCCTTTTTGTCCTGCTGTTTCAAAGGCCTGATTTGTCTGGAGATGGGGAGGGGAAAGCTCTAAACCCTCTGAACATCTGGCTCATCTCTGAAAGTCAGCAGCCCAGTTCTTTTGTACTTCCAAAACATCTGCAGCAGTTCTAACACTTGAGATAATTATTTTAAAGTCTTGAATTTTCATGTCAGTCTTAGATATTTGTGAAGCCAAAGGGTGTTTTGCTCTTTAGTTACCTTTAACTTTTTGTTTCCTTATACATCACTCACTGTAATTCTGTTGCTAAGAACAAATGTGATTACACTTTTATATTTCAAATTCACTAATTCTTGTTTCAATGACACAGAAAAATCAGCCATTTAGGGGGAATGTTGTAAGCTCAGGAGGAGTTAAAGGCGAACTGAGCAGTTACTGTAGACTTTGGTCCAGGGTGTCAGGTTGCCCCAGTCCTCTTGGTTATTGCACAAGTTCCTGTTTGAGGTAAATGCTGGATTACAGCTCTGCAGCGTCCCCTGTGTCCCTGCAGAGGCAGCAGCTCACTGTCCCTTGGCCAAAAGCCACAGCCTTTGGCCTCAAAGCACCTCGTCCTTGTCCTGCTGTCCGGGCTTGGCCTGTGCTGCCTTGTTTGTTTTCTGTTGTGCCTGAGTGCTGAGAGAGCCTGAAGCTCTTCCTTACTGTACCTACAAGGCTTTCAAACCAGTCTCTGATGATTTTGTGTGTATAACAAGTGCCCATTTGATGTGCTGCTGTGAAAAGAGAATTAAATGCTTCGGTGCTTCACAGAAAGGTTTGTTTTGCTCGGAATCGGCTGCTGCCTGTGGAGTGCTGGAGGGATTTGTGAAATGAAGGTTTAGGCTGTGAGGGAGGGGGAGCCCTGCAAGGCCTTTGTCAGAGTTCAGGTCATTAAACCTGTACATATGGGCAGTGACAGTTGACACCAAAGCCTTAATCTGTATTTAATATTCCCCATTTTCTTCTAGACCTAAATGTAAATACCTAGAAAGCTTAGCAGACCCCTCCCTTGTGTTCCATGGGAAATACCGTGGAGAGTGTCCTGTAAAGTGTTAACTTCCAGCTGCCTGAAAGTTCTAACAGGGAACATTTACATCAGTACTGACAGGCAAGTTGTAGTGGATCTGGTGATCCCTGGGGAGGGTAATGTACCCCTTCTGATCCAATAAAATGTGCTTCCTGAGCTTGGTGTGTTACTGGTCTGTGCTCCTGTGTTGTGGCTGACTCAGCACAACCAAACTTCCCATTTGTCTTGTAACTGTGCTGTAGTGCTTGGGCATTTATGGGTAACTTCTTCCTGATTTGGATTATAAATTAAGAGCAAGTTGCTTTACAGTGAAATGTCTGTTGCCTTCTCTGATTGGTGCATCTAAGAATGCTGAGTGACCAGATGAAAACGTGAAGGGATGAATTCCCCACTTCCCCTGGAGGGCAGGAGCTCAGCCATGCCCAGGACAGTTGGGCTCTGGCACACCTAACAGAGACTTGGGAGCACAAAATGTCCCCTTTCCTCCTCCTTCCCCAGTTCCATGTACTGAGCGTGACATCACGTGGTCTGGGATATTCCTGGATCACTTTGGGTCAGCTGTCCCAGCTGTGTCCCCTCCCTGTGCTCCCCCAGCCCCTCCCTGGCAGGGCAGAATGAGAAGCACTAAAAAAATCCATCTCTGTGTTATCACTCCTGTGTTCAGCACAAATCCACAACATGCCCCATGCTGGGAAGAAAATTAACTCTACCCCAGCCAAACCCAGCACATCACAATATCTCTGTGCTTTGTGTAAAGGTCCCTTGTATGTCTCACCTGCTTTAATGTTCTCCAAATATGAAGGTTTTATTGAGAGAAGGGGAAGGTGGATGCCAGTCTGTTGTAGGAGCAACAAGAGATACATGAAAGAATGTTCTTGATGACAGTTTTGTCTCCTACAAAATAGGTTGGAAGTAACTGGAAAACTATTCCTCCTTCCTTTTGGAGAGTTGTCTAGAACCCAAATTATGCCTGCTGTGACTTGCCAAGTCCTTTCTCAGGCTCCTTGATCACTTCTGATGTTGAGGTTTTTGAACTGCAACAGTCAAAGAAAAGCCATCAGTCTGATAGTGGTGAGGATAAATTTTTTCAGGCAGATCAGGTGACCTATTCCCTCCACTTCACAAGAGAGGATGAGGTTTCATTGGGTGTTACCACTTGCACACTGGAAGCTTCTACATATTCCCTTGTGCCTGTTGCAGAAGGGGGGAAGGTACCAAAACTAGTTCCATGTGAAACTGTGCTGGGGATCTTGGTGGCTGGCTGGGAAATCTGTGACACCAGTCCTTGGGTGTAAAGCACCTGGTCTGCTCTGTTACACTTCGGGCACTCAGTGTTTCAGTGACCACAGAAGAGGAGAACAAAGCTCAGTGAAGGCTGTTTTGGGGTACATTGAAGTAATAAATGGACTGATGGTTAAATCATGAGAGGTAATGAAACCTGTGTTTCTCATTCGAGATGTTGTTGGGAATCCAGCACACGGGGCAGGGGTTTTGAGGGTTGTGACAGTACATTTTTCCTTGTCTCCCCTCTCCACAAGGAAGTAGCTCTGCTGGGAGTGCCAGAGTGAAATGCAGGCGCCACACATGGGGTTAGTGGACAGGCTTGCTGGCCCCCTAATGTCCTTTCCAACTATTTTATCAGATTTTTAGCTAGAAACCTTTTGAATTATGTTCTTCCTTTTCCCCCTTCTGTTATATTCCTGTTCTGCAGGGCCAGCTGCCTCCCTGTGTGCCACTCCTTCCTCACAGAGCGCGGCAGAAACGTTATCTGGGAATTGAACAGCAATAAATTTTTCCTTCCTGGGCTTCGGGGTCAAAATCTGTTGCGTTGTCTTTGATGTCTGACTGCAGTTCTCCTCTGCCTCGGTTCCAGAAATGATTAAAAGTTACTAAGCAATGCAGCATTTTGTCCCTAACTAGGTGAAGCGCTACCAGTGCACCTTTGAGGGCTGTCCCCGCACCTACAGCACCGCCGGCAACCTGCGCACGCACCAGAAAACCCACCGTGGGGAGTACACCTTTGTCTGCAACCAGGAGGGCTGTGGCAAGGCCTTCCTCACCTCCTACAGCCTCAAAATCCACGTCCGAGTGCACACCAAGGAGAAGCCATTCGAGTGTGATGTGCAGGGCTGTGAGAAGGCATTCAACACACTGTACAGGTGAGAGGGCGTTCAACACACTGTACAGGTGAGAGGGCGTTCAACACACTGTACAGGTGAGAGGGCGTTCAACACACTGTACAGGTGAGAGGGCGTTCAACACACTGTACAGGTGAGAGGGCGTTCAACACTGTACAGATGCAAAGGCTCCATCAAGTTCAGTTGTAGGTGTGGCTGTTGCTGTTCTCAAGTGGCATCTACTTTCTGTCTGAATACAGTTGTTTTACTTCTTCCAGGTACAGGTATAATATAAACCCCTCAAATACGGCAATGCTGTCCCAAGAGTAGGATGGCAGAACTGTGGTAACAAGCTTAACTTCTTTATATTCCAGTAGCACTGAGGTTGGTGCATGAACACAAGAGATTCTCAGACTTGCTGGAGGACTTTGGAACTGATAGCAGTCACTTTCATGAGCTCATTACCTTCTGCTCAGGATATGTTGGGCCTTTGATCCTGTCCTGTACATTTGAAGGAATGGCTTGCTCGCCTCAGGCCAGGGCTGTCTCATCCTACCAGTCCTAAGAGGGATTTTTTTTGGCATGTTTTTCAGGTTGAAAGCACATCAAAGGCTTCACACAGGGAAAACATTTAACTGTGAATCAGAAGGCTGCAGCAAGTACTTCACAACGCACAGCGACCTGAGGAAGCACATTCGAACACACACAGGAGAAAAGCCATTTCGGTGAGTTTGCTGGGTGGCAATTCTGGCTTCTTTGGGTCTCAGGTAATGGGGTACCTGTGCCAAAAGGCAGTTGCTACTGCTCTGAATGGAAAGGTGTTCTTGTGAGAGAGAACTTAGGGTGGCTGGCTGGCACTGGAGCATGGTTGGTTTCGAGCTCCCACAGCTGCCTGTAATGGTGGGTGCAGAGAATGTCCTAAAAGATGGGAATAGTCAAGGCATTTTTTTAAATGTAAACATATGCCATGGTAAGCATCTTTTAAAGCACATTGCTGCTCTTTGCTGGGATGCAAAATGGGTGTATTCCATGAAGGAGGCCTCTCAAATGCTGACTTCATGCTTGGATTTTAAAGTCCTGCTCAAAGCCCTGTGTAGAATGCACAGCAGTTGCTGGGAGGTGCCTTATTGCTGGCACAGTTTAGCTTTGGGGCTGCTTTTCAGAGTCCTGAGACTGTGCAAAGCATGATCTAAGGTTGTAGCTAATGCATCAAATCAGGCTGATGCTGACTCTCCTGTGATGCCTCATTCAGGTGTGAGCATGATGGCTGTGGGAAGGCTTTTGCTGCAAGCCACCACCTCAAAACACATGTTAGGACACATACTGGTAAGTCCTAAGGGGTTGTTTGTTTTTTTTATGAGCTCATTCAGTTTATACTAACACTCCAAATCTTAATATGAATTTATAGTTACATATACTAGAGGGGGGGCACTGAGTGAGTGGCTCAGGTGACATGCATGAAGGAGAGGACAGCATTTAGGGGGACCTTTGCAGGCTGGAAGAGTGTGCCCAGGTGGAACCTCATGAGATTTAGAAGGCCAAGTGCAAACTCCTGTATCTCCATCAGGCCAATCCCAGTATTACATTTAAGCAGTTATATTTATGCTTGACAGGTCCTGAATTTAATGGATGTGTTTCACAAATGTGCCAGTAATGATGCATAACAATTAAATACTGTGTTGTGTGTCAGTTCCCGTGGTGAAATGGAAGCCTTCACCTCCAGGAATGATGAATGCATGAAGGGGCATTAAGTGTTTTGTTTGTGTGAAATATTACTGCCCTCCTGGGTGCTTTATCTTGTCTTATAGGATGTTTGTAAGTCTATTAAATGTGTTTTGTGCTGCCTGTAGGGGAGAAACCCTTCTTCTGTCCCAGCAATGGCTGTGAGAAGACTTTCAGTACCCAGTACAGTCTCAAGAGTCACATGAAAGGTCATGAGAAGGGACATACCTATAATGCACTTCCCAATAACAACGTTTCTGAGGTTAGTAGCACTTCTGCCTAGTGCTTCTATATTAAGTTGTTATAAACCATACCTTAGGGAAGACATCATTTGATCTGCAGCTTGTTCTAGAGGTATAACATTTAAGACTGGGATTTTCAAAGGGGGTTGTAAGTACTGGCTTTGCCAACACGCCATGGGCAGTTGTATCCATCAGCCTGCTCTTCCTGTGTGTGCTTTGGTTGGAATCACTACTGTGGGATAAGTGTGTGAAGTAAAACAGAAACTAACTGTGAAGGTTTAAACTTTTTATTTTCTATAGGCTGATTTCTTCCTGTGCTAATTTAAAATTCTAGGTTATATGACTTTTTGGAAGTAATGTGACAGAGATGTTTAGAATCCTTGATAGCTACTAAATATCCTTTGCTTAGAAATCTTGCTCCTTTGATTTTTAGAACTGAGACCCGAGTTCCATATAGGTAAAAAAATTATATGTGGGCAAAGTTGTATGGACTCTAAAAAGTAATTTAAAACATTTCTGACATTATTCTTTTAATAACATAAACTCAGATTATTTTTTCTTTTTTACAGGATACAAGCCACTCACTTTGTCTGAGTGATTTAAGCCTCATATCAACAGATTCAGAATTGCGGGAGAACTCTAATCCAGTGAGTTACTGTCCTGGAACTGCCTCATCCTCATTGGAGTTTTGCTTTTTTACTCCAGGTTGTGCAGTGCTTCTTTCAACCTGCTGTTGAAGGCTCTGCATCTGATTTTGCCATAATAATTTTCTTGCTTCTTGGGAACTGTTTACTGAGCTTAAATTTTACTTAGGGGAAAATTAGATGCTGAGGAGACTTTGCCATTTTGTGGGAGCAGGGTGCAGCTCTTGTGTACGTTCTGTTCCTTGAGCAGTGTGGCTGACTAGAATTGCATAGTCCAGGATATAATCTTAAGTAAAGCTACTTTTTTTTTCTGGTCTAGAAGAGGTTCTGCAAGCAGCCAAGACCAAACGAATGTCTATTTCTGTTTCTGACCGAGTACTACAAGAAATAAGGGTTAAACTAAATGTGGATGCAGAGGAATATATTTTACTTTTGAAGGAGTTATTTATTTTTGTAAGATATTATGTTGGTAAATTTGATTATGGGTAGTGAAAACTAAATGTCATTTTACAGCAGGTGAGTAAAATAAGTTGCCTTACCTGAAGGTGGCTGGTTCATTGGAGAATTGTTTCTGACATGCACACGCTTGACTGGGGTTTTTGCAGAGTTTCTGGAGAGCTGAGTACAACATTGTCTTTGTTTTCTCTTTGGCAGACACATGGACAGGACCTCAGCACAATCTCACCAGCAAGCATCTTTGAGTCTATGTTTCAGAGCCCAGACCATACTGCAAATCAGGATGACTCTCAGCAGACAGGTACCAGTTGTATCTGCACTGCTGTAAGAGAAGTTTTGACAGCTCTCCATGTATGTGCTGAATTTAGCATTTCAGACTGAAGCTTTGTGCCCAATGTAATTCCAAGAAGCAAAAACAACTTCAGTGTTGAAGTTGGTTGGTGTTGGGATGTACTGTGTGCACAGACTATGTGCCACTCAGTGACAGGGGAGGTGACACAGCACCTTGTCCTGCATTGGAGCTCTTAGACAGCCACACCAGCCTCTTTTCAAGGTTCTCTCTTGATGTCACTGCACAACCAAGATAATAAAAAGCTTCTCAGAGAGAGCTGATGAGACTGTGTGTCGGACTCAGTGGTGCCAGTTTCCTGAACTGACACATACTTTGAGATTTTACTGCCTAGGGTTGTTTTTGAGCCCTGGTCTGAAGATGGGAGCACGGTAATGCTTTACTTGGCAGAAATCCATCAGTTAGCTGATAAGTTCATTGGAAAAGCTGCTTGTTCAGACCTTGTGAGAACTGATGTGTTTGTGTTTTTTCTGTTTCTTTCCTGGTAGCTGCCTTGATTGAAGGGTTTAACGGCGACACAGACTCTGTCGCTGCGGTCCCTCCCCCAGCAGGAGACGCAGCGTCGCTGTCCCTGCCCCTGGTCCTGCAGCTCGGCCTCTCTGAGCCCACACAGTCAGCACTGCAAGCCTCGGCAGCACCCGCTGCTCCCTCCTCCATAGCACCCAGCTCACAGCCAGCTGCATTTGGGAACCCTGCAACTGTTTTACAATCCCCAGAAGTGCCTGTTCCTCACAGCACACAGTTTGCAGCCAGTCACCAAGACTTCCTGCAGCACACCCAGCCGCCGCCGCAGCCCATCGTGCAGGGACTGTCCGTGGTTGCCGGGGCTCCTGCCCCCACAGCCCCCAGCGCTGCTGAGCCCCTGCCAGCTGTGGTTCAGACTGTGCCTGTTGGTGCAAACCCCGTTCTGACCAGTAACCCCACTATAACCATTACTCCTTCTCCAAGCGCCGCCATTCTGCAGTCCAGCATTGTCATGGGAGAGCAGAACTTGCAGTGGATCTTAAATGGGGCCACGGGTTCACCACAAAGCCAGGAACAAATGGTCAGTACATCCAGCATGGCTTTGGAACAGCTCAAGCCATCCCTTTTGGAAAAGGGAGAGGGTCAAACCCATAACTCTTAAGATAAACCCCAGGATGCAGTGCTGTGTAATGCTTGTCATGTTACTGTGTAGAAACATGTCACCAGTGCAGCCCCTGGAATAGACAGAGAAACAAACAGAGCACAGAAAAGCCCAGGGTGCAGGGAAATCTTGCTTGCTTCTTTCCCGCAGTGATGTGTTCCTGCCAGTGGGTATCAGCTTGGTTTATCCAGAACAGGGCACCACCTGACCTGAGGATAATATGTGTGGGGCTTAATCTGTTACTTTTGGCACATAGAAGCACAAAAGATTCTGTTAAGGCTGTGTTTAGGCATTTTGTAATGTCTTGTCTAATGTAGCCTGATACAGGTAATGAAAAGGATGGTTTCTTAAAAGAGAATGTTTCTGGTTCTCCAGTAAATTTGGATAGCTGAGAATTCAAGAGTTTTCCCTTTGGTAATGTTGATGTCACTTTGGACTCTCAGCTGCAGGTGCACACAAGTGAGTGGCTGCAAGTACAGGCAGTGGGAGCACACACAGCAGTGTTTAGGAATTCACTTGTTCAGTTGTCAAAACCCACAAGCTGAGTTAGCAAGCACATCATGCAGAGGAGGATACTCTCCATCTTTAGGATCACTGAAACAGTATTTTGGGATAACCAGAACTTAGACCAGTTTTTCTGTGTGTTCCCTTTGGAATATGTGTATAGCTGTTGAGAATTTGAACAGTAGAAATTTGACTGGAGTTAATTCACACATTTTTCTTGTTGTTTTTTTTTCTTTAAAGCCACAAGTTCCAAAAGTAGTAGAAAAGGTGTTTTTTACCACTGCATTACCAGTAGCTGGCAACACAGGTAAGTGTGACACTGAACTAATTTAACAAACCCAGTTTGTCTCCCTGCTGTGAAATTATGTAGTTCCATTGTGTTTTGTCTTTGTTTCACCTTCAGGAAACCCTGTTCAGCAGATTGGTCTCAGTGTTCCTGTCATTATTATAAAGCAGGAGGAGGCCTGCCAGTGCCAGTGTGCCTGCAGAGACTCTGCCAAGGACAAAGCCACCACCACTGTTAAGAAGGAATGTTCCTCACCTGATTCAAAAGCTTTGGAGCAGCCAGCACCCCAGCTGCAGCCTCAGACCTTTCCTTCCTCCTCAGCTCCTCCTTCCTGTGGGCAGAGCAGTCAGATAGTTAACCCTTCAGACTCCCAGACTGAAACATTAAGTGCCATGGATGTATCAGACTTCCTGTCCCTCCAAAGCCCTGAAACCCCGTCTAATATAATTCCAATCGAAGCACTACTGCAGGGTGAGGAAGAAATTGGTTTGAATAGCAGCTTCTCTAAGTGAAGATGTTCCAGATTTTCCTTTGCACCTGAAGGGTAAAACCCTTCTCCTTAGAAGCAGAAACTGAAGGATCCATTCTTATTCCTTCTTCGTTGGAAGTTTTGTGGCTTATTTCTGCTTCACAGATGTCATCTTAGTCACGTCCCAGGTACATCCACCTTTGAGATTCTATCTAAAAAAAAGAAAAGGTAAAAAAAAAGAAAAATCTAAGTTATATATGAACTGTTTTGGCTGCACTGTCTGTCACTTTTGCTTGTCATATGTGAACACAGAAGTTAAGGTTACTTGTGTGCAAAAAGATTTTAAAAAGGAAAAGGGGGGTTAGTTTGTCTCCAATTGCACATCACTTTCATTTGGGATTAAGGTACTGGCAGCAAGTGGGTCTTTGTTACAACCTCTTGGGTCTCTAATTTTCTCCTCTCATGTCTATACTAACCATGCACTAAAGGGGAGCCCAGGAAAGGAGGCTGCTGGGGCAGGAAATGGCATTGCTGTGGGAGAGGATTTACCTACAAAGTGATTGGAAATGCGATTGTCACATCCCTGATGGGGAGCTGGTGCCTGGGTTTGCTGTGTACTAATGCTGTTACTAAAGCCTGCAGGAACTTGGGGGGAGTTTTTTTCAGCAGGGCACAAGTACCTTTTTCCCCTGATAGATCTGTTCATTTAATTCCATTAGGACTCAAGTGTGTTGCAGACACTGTGTCACAACATGGAAGCACAGTTGGAGCCGTTCCTGGCTCCGGCTCCAGAGTGTTTCTTGTGCCTCTCCAAAGGGTGCAGTGAGTCCCAGGTGTGGTCAGGTTGGTGCCTGCTGCTCTTTTGATTTCTTTGGCTCTGTTCAGTAACAAATCATCATCCTAACCCCGGGACTTTTGTATCAGGAGCACGGTGCCTTTGCTGGTTACTCTCATCTTTTGTGAAGAACAACTCTAGGAAAATTTTCAGAAAGATTCAACATAAATTCATTTTGAATTCAGTGAGTCTGTCCTCCAACTGTCCATAAATGTTTCCTTTTTTTCCTGGTGAGCTATATAATTTCTGCCTGTCTCCAGCCTACTGCAATGCCAGCTTTTTGTGCACGGGGCTATTTCTTGACTAAAAGATGTTACACAGCAGAGTAGTTTTTCATATTGAACTGAAGAGTCTATATTCTAACCTACTCAGGGTAAATCAAATCCAAACCCCCCTTCCACCAAAAAGCCTGTAATGTTGCAATAAATGCAGTCTCATTCTAAATGGTTTATTTATGCTGCATTATTTTAAGAGATGTAATTTTATAGTGTTTTATCCATCTTTCTGGCTTTGGCTGTCAGTCTTCTTGTGTTAAAGGAAAGAATATTAAATAGTCTTTATTCAGTTTACAGTGTTGTCATTAGTGAGATACAAAGATAATGACTGTAAGCCAATTAGTGGGGAGTGTCCCTGCACTCAACTTAGGAATGCAAACTCTAGTGGATAGAGATCTTTCACTCTTTGTGTTTAATCAGAGCTGCTCTCTGTACCTGTGTGGGAGAGCCCTGTGAGTGCTGCCAGGTGATCAGCAGGTGTTTAAACCCTCCTGTGTCCTGCTCTTGTAGCCTGAGGACACCACTGTCACCCTGAGGTAAGACAGTGGCTTCAGCGACATTAGTGCCATTCCCTTGGGAATGTCCTGCCCTGGCATGGGTGGAAAGGGGCTGAAGGGAACTTCCCCTTCTTGGACAACCTGCTTTCAGTCCATGCAGGAGGGTGAAGCTGTGTTCCATGAGGGTGAGCCAGGAGTGCTCCATGCCTGGAACATGCCATGTGGCTGTGCCAGGGCAGAGTGCTCGGTGTTGGCAGTTGCAGGGACAAACTTGGGGGCACTAGACATGATGGTGGTGTTTCCTCTGAGTGTGTGGCAGTGCTGTCATTGTGGGTCCTGCAGCAACAAGGTTTGCACCCACAAAACACAGGTTAACAAAACATTTTGTTTTGTTCCTGTAATGGCAATCCCTGGAGGGCAGCAAGATGTGGACCCCTTTGCTTTCCCCCTACAGCTTCATTTTGTGCTGCAGTTGGGTTGCACAGCAGCAAGGACTGCTTTGAACACAAAAAAATAGTCCCAAGCCTGTGTGGCTGGGATTTCTCTTGCAGGGATGAGTCTCCTGCCAGCTCTTGTGCACAGAGCTCCACTTGGGAGGGGGATGAGCAGCGCCTGGAGCTGCGTGGGGGTCCCTCTGGTGCCCCTGCCATGGCCTCATGCCTTCCTTTGGCGTAGTGCAGAAGGGGTGTTTGAGGGTGAGTGGGTGTGGGTGTGTGCCTGGGGGAGACTGATGATGTGGGAGTGTCCCATTTGTGGCCTGCACTGTGACAGCTGAGGGATTTAGCAACCTTTTCTAAGCCTTCAGGGAGGCATTTTTATTTTTGCTACTTGTGACTTAGTCAACCTAAAACACTCTTTTGGTTGGACCAGAGAGCATCTTCAGGAACTCTTTTGTGACAGAAATGAGTAGAAGAAACTACCAAAGTCTCTGAACTGGGAAGCTCAGTGTGGAGCTGTCGTGATGGACAGCAGTGTGTGGGATCAGCGTCTGCTGTTTCTCTTCACAGCTACTGTTTTCTTTTGGTGTGTTTCAGGAAAAGCCCTGTGTCCTGCTGACTCTTTGGTGCATTGGGTTTGCCGTTGCCTTCTTGTAGGTGCATCAGGCAGGCTGCAATTCAGGTAGAACTGGTTAGAGCTTGTAATGAGGCAGGAGCGTGTGATTCTCTGAGTGCATGGGCTGTGCACCTGCCCCACTGTGTTGTACAGGTGTGTGCTTTTGTTGTTCGTCGTTGATCTGCTTTCCAGAGTGTTTGTGCTGTGTGTCTGAGATGTTTTCACATTTGCATCATCCCCAGTGCTGTGGGATCAGACGTTGTGCTCTGGGGCTGTCGGTGGCGGGCTGGGATG